>NC_138770.1:151042966-151642966 GCF_965119305.1 Pelophylax lessonae | reverse complement strand
GAGGGTAAAGGTGATGGACTGGCCAAGCATGTCTCCAGACCTAAACCCTATTGAGCATCTGTGGGGCATCCTCAAACGAAAGGTGGAGGAGCGCAAAGTCTCTTACATCCATCAGCTCAGTGATGTCATCATGGAGGAGTGGAAGAGGACTCCAGTGGCAACTTGTAAAGCTCTGGTGAAATCCATACTCAAGAGGGTTAAGGCAATGCTGGAAAAGAATGATGGCCACACAAAATATGGACACTTTGGGCCCAATTTGGACATTTTAACTCACTTAGTGGGTGTACTCATTTGCCAGCGGTTTAGACGTTAATGGCTCAGTGTTGTCACATGAAAAGATATAATAAAATGTTTAAAAAAATGTGAGGGGTGTACTCACTTTTGTAAGATACTGTATATTTTGGAAACTTGTCAGTTTTCCAGGAACTTTAAACTCATTCATTTATCTTTGTTAGCATAAAGATAGGAGAAAAATCTGATTTCATCCTGACGGGAATTCAGTAACCTAGAGTCACTATATTTCCAATATAATGTGATTCCCTTAGGTTAAGTGCATTGCTACATTTTCCCTGATAAAATACTATGTTTTTTATAAATTGAATTTATACAGAACAAATCATTGTAATGCAACAGTGCCAACCTTTACCAGCTACATCTAACTACTCCAAAAACGATCAATTATAGATGTAATTACTGACAAGCACTTACATTATCTCTGCTATAGTGCACGCCATCCTTCAATATTGTGTGTTCTAAAGAAATGTATTTGCTCTCCATTTCATTGCAAAGCAAAAAAAAAAAAAATGCTAGCTGAAAGAAGTTCTTTACTGAGGTGGATATACAGTATCTCACAAAAGTGAGTACACCCCTCACATTTTTGTAAATATTTTATTGTATCTTTACATGTGACAACACTGAAGAAATTGCACTTTGCTACAATGTAAAGTAGTGCGTGTACAGCTTGTATAACTGTGTCAATTTGCTGTCCCCTAAAATAACTCAAAACACAGTCAATAATGTCTAAACCGCTGGCAACAAAAGTGAGTAAAGGGACATCCTCAAACGGAAGGTGGAGGAGCGCAAGCCTCTAACATCTACAAGCTCCGTGATGTGTTCATGGAGGAGTGGAAGAGGAGTCCAGTGGCAACCTGGGAAGCTCTGGTGAACTCCATGCCCAAGAATGTTAAGGCAGTGCTGGAAAATAATGGTGGCCACACAAAATATTGACAATTTGGCCCTAATTTGGACATTTTCACTTAGGGGTGTACTCACTTTTGTTGCCAGCTGTTTAGACATCAATGGCTGTGTGTTGAGTTATTTTGAGGGGGCAGCAAATTTACACTGTTATACAAGCTGTACACTCACTACTTTACATTGTAGTAAAGTGTAATTTCTTCAGTGTTGTCACAAGAAAAGAAATAATAAAATATTTACAGAAATGTAAGGGGCGTACTCACATTTGTGAGATACTGTATATTTAAAGTGGAAGTAAATACCACTGTGTATCATAAACAATTGCCCTTTAATAAGGGGCAAATGCCCTTGTTTTTAAATGTTGGGTAAGGATTAAAGCCGGCTAAAGACGATGGATTGTAGAAGAGAAAATAAGTTGATTCCCCATCAACACAGTCAGTTATGATGGGGGAATCCTTCCCGTGGAGCCATTGTGTTCTCACGGCGGGGTGGGGGAGCGGGGGAAGCCATCCCCACAGTGAGAACACAGTGATTACTGCTAGTGGCTATCATAGCCACTAGAAATATTTGCATCTAAAATCAGACAGGCTGGTTGCACCCAAGTTGATTAATCGATAAACTTCAGTAAATTCAACCTGCCTATACATGGTTTGAATATCGGCCAGTCCCCGGTACCCTCTATGGCCAGCATAAAAGAGGGGGTAAGTGTAAAGTCTCTCTTTAGATTAGGCTGCATGCGCACTGGGGCTTTTATAAACACCTTTTCTGCAAGGATAAAAACAGCTTCAAAAACGCGTCGGAGCCACATTTTTGCAAACACGTTTAGGCACATCAATCGCTTGGGCATTTATTTATTTCATTGCCCACAATATAAATTTATTTTGGCCATTCAAATGAAAAAATCCTCAAGCACCAAATGAGCCTCGTGCTTAGGCATGTTTTGATGCATTTACAAACCGCTACTACAGCTTCTATGAATGAAACAAAAGCTATTCATGGAGATTGTGCAGATGATGGAAAGGTCTGTCTCCTCTGTGCATAGATCACATTTCATTCAGCATTTCCAAACCTGCACTTGAAGTTTCAAAGCAGCACAATGTAGTCCTTTAAAAGTGAAATTGTTTGCTTAAAAACAACAGCCAGGGATCTGTCATTTAACAGTGGTAGCACTTCTGTGGCTAAATGACAGATCCCCACCAGCTTCTTTTTGTAAATAAAATGTCTGAGGATTCTGGGGGATGTCACCGGCCAAGTATGGTCATGGCCATATTTAGTCAATGATATCACACCGGATCCCCAGCAAGTTTATTTACATACAGAAGCCAGACAGGGATCTTTTATTTGCAACAGGTGTAGCTGTATTTGAACATTGTTAAGCAGTGGGTCATAGCGTTAACGCGTGAATATCTATGGTCAGCAGGTTATTATGATTGATGCACATCTACATGTTTTATAGTTAGGAAGCTGTTTTTTTTTTTTTTTTTTTTTCAAAATATTGGCTGTGGGGGATCCACCTGCAGTGCATTATGGGTTCAGGTGTGAATTTTTGGCCACAAATTTGGTGTTTCAGTGAACCACAAAACTATGAGATCAGCCTCCAACCCAGGGTGGCTTTCAACCTGAGCCTCATTCCAAATGGTACATCCTTAAAACTGATGTACACTGCTACAGAGGAAGGAGGGAGACATACACAGCAACAAAATACGATATTCTGAAAACCAAACTGTAATTGATATGGGCTCAAACAAAAAAATATAGTATAGCTTGTTAGGAGACTCTTTGCTCCTGATTTTCTTCCTCGCTCAGCTGTAGTGTGAACCTTGTCAATAGGGATGAGCAGAGTGATTTCTGCAAAACACATTTTCTTTGTACTTTTTCCTGCCTGCGTTTTAACTTTTTTATCATTGTCTTATTTTTTTTCTAAAAAAAGGAAAATTATGAGACTAATGAGGAGCCATTTTTTGGCAAAAGAACAGGTCCAAGATATGTGAAAGCAGCTTCTTTAATCCCTGGAAACCATTTAAAGATAATTTTAACCCTGAAAGCCAACAAAACCCATATTATTTTGCCTTCCCAATTTAGTACAATGCTCCCAGCACTCCCACTCAGCAACATTATGTTTTTACTTTATGAGCAGACCATGGTCTTACTAAACTTCTTCACCAGACTCCTAAAAATATTATCCTCAGCATACACTAACACTGAGAATAGAAATTGAAAACTGTAATTGTGCCAAGCAGGCTGAGGAAATTAGAGGCTGAAAACTAAATAGAAAAGGTATCACTGTCCAGCAGATGCCAGTCCTCTTCTGGGTTGAAAGATGCCTAGCATCATTTACCTCGTTTGATCATGTGATCCAGTCATCCTGGGATCACAAGAGAATACTGCATAGAATGAGTGGTGCCATGCATTGATGTGGAAGCTGTTTACCTTCTGAAAGGTAAATAGCTAGAAAAAAAAGGGCACCTTGAAGGAATAATCTTCACAAGAGGTGCAGGCTCTGAAGAGGATTTTAGATCCTGATTAATTCAAGATGTAATAGCATTTAAAACTCAGCTTCTTTACATAACCCCCCCCCCCCCCCACAAAAATAAGGCTCTATTGACCTTCTCTGCTCTCCGTGTTTTCCTCTGCTTGTCACCATTGGTCCTCTTCCTGGTTGATTGATGTCCAGCATCAGTCAACTTACTTAGTGTGGGTGCACACTGTCATTGAGCGTGTCCCCTGAAGGTGTATCATCTCATCAGCCTGAGATTAGAGTTCAATGCTGCAGGATCATACACTGCCTCGAAAAATAAAGAGGACTCCACTTTTCACATAACCAGCCACAAGACACCTGTAAAAAAAGTTATTTCAACTGTAATTTTTCCAAAATATATGTGTTGGGATGAAGTTGGAGACATGGCTGCCTAACCTAGAGTTTTGTTTTCAAGTAGAGAAATACAATCGGTGACCTTCCAAAAAAGCATTTTGCCTGCCTGTTATTCTTATCCCTTTTTTTTTAGCCTTGTCTGTGTCACTGACTTGGGAAAAATGTAAAGATCATGGATGTCAAAAATGCAGGAGTACATATTTACATTCTTGTTCTGGGTCACTGGCTCCAAGTATTGTTTTATTTGGGTAATCTTGTAAATTGATGCAGCTATTACTAAAAGCTATATCATTGCCATCTATATCACACACTATTCAATATAATATGCTTCATAACCCGGCTTATATTTCATGCAATTCAGAAAGTCCAAAAATCAGCATTCCGTTTTGCGTTTTCATCTGTGTTTATGTCTCATTTTCCACAATGCATTTCGGGACAAATATGTTTCCTGAACTGTATGCATCAAGGAAACCTTCAATTTAAACTGTTTCCTGGGACCCCAGCTGTTCTGTTCATGTGACAAATCTCAAAGAGAAAAATTACAATGATTATATACACTTTGGGCTCAAAATTATTTGATTGCTTGCCACGAGAGACTTCCTACTGTCATATCAACTGAAATCGCTCACAACTAATAAAGCAGACTGGATCAATGGATATTTCATCACTGCTTACCCAGCTGCAAAATTTCATAATGCACTGTGTGTTTGTCTTCAATTAGATTTAAAAGACATTGGCAGTAGGTGGCAGGGTCCTTTTGTTATATGTGCCATTTGACAGAAGATGAGTTTTTTTTTTTTTAAATCATTTCTTGGTTTATCCATTGTTCTTATTTTCTATATATAAAAAGAAAAAAGAAAATAACCTTCCGTATGGGTCATGTCTCAATTTTTATTATAATATTTTGTCTTGTATGTACATTAGAGGAAATCTAGAGTCTTTTACAATTTTCATATGTGGATTTAGCTTTCCTAAAGCAGACCTACGTTATTAAATTAGCCTATTTTCCGCCCAATCTCTCCTTGTAACCTAATGTGCACAAACCACCCATCCTGTGAACCTAAAATTATATCCTTATTCTCCAAAAATAATTTATACACATCCACTACTTAATGGCTCAGTAATCTACTTTTCATGAAATTGTTTCTTTTGGAAAAAAAAAAAATTGTTTCTTACTGTGTTTTTTGCCTCCTTGAAATGTGCTCCGTGGGCTCCGGACCTCTTTTTTCCCTTCACTTTGAAACGAGCAGTGCATGTTAGTTGCAGTAATGTGCATTGCTCTAGCATACTATACATCCCATAGTCCATAGTCCTTAGTCTATTTCAGAGTTGTAGAAAGTACTCGAAACCCATACTTGAGTAAAAGTACAAGTGCTCGATCAAAAAGTGCCCGTGATCCATACGCTGACATGTGAACGGAGCCTAATTGTTCAGCTAGGCTGTCATGTGTTTCCAGGTGTGACTGTTGAGCTTGGGGATTCTCCCCACTGTATCCAATGAAGGTTCTCACTGGACAGTTGTGGAAACCTGGCCAATAGCACACCAGGGCTTGTATCTACCCCAGAGGGCAGAATCTGCTGCAGCACATGACAGGGTGTCTTTGGCAGGAAGCAGAGTCCCAGGAGGAGGGTGATGGCTGTCTCTCCTCCTGTCAGCTTCAGGAAAGGTGTCCTTGTTGGTCGGCCTAGAGGACAGAAGGTTGAGCTGAGCTGCAGAGAGGAATCCAGTGTGCTGTGGACCGAGTGGAGCTGCTGGGGCAGGAGTTTCCAGGAAAGCAGTGTCATGAGTACTGTAAACTGCCCCGGGGTCTGCTCAGGATAGGGTACCACTCCAGAAGGTCAGAGGGATCCAGGAGCCAGCTAACCAGGAGGAAGCTTAGAAAGGGGGTGCCAGAGTCTAAGCCCTGAAGAGAAGTGTGTGTAAAGAGGGTGCCGGTGCGGGCCCTGAAGTGTTAAGCGTTGCAGCAGATGTACAAGTAGCTACCTCAAAGGAAAGTGTTAAGGAAGCTTCTACAAGGACTTTGTGCCACAGGAAAGTGACAGGAGTCAGTTCAGTGCTAACAGACCGCAAGTCAGCGTTCATTAGCGTCAACCGGCGTTGACCGGCATTCAGCCAGCATCAAGTCAGCGTCAGCAGGCAATTTTTCAGCTGCCCCCCTAATATTGTGCATAGTTGAGCCAGAAGAGTATCCCACTCATCCCTTCTCCCATCCAAGTTCTCAATAAACCTAAAAAAACAAAGATACTGATTTTTGTCTCAGTGCTCACACTTAGAGAATATGCCTAATTGTGCTGCTGTTGCTAGCGGTAACCCTGGCATGCCCATATCCAGCTACATTTAAATGAAAGCAATTCTAAGCTTTTTTAGCCATTGTTGTACTGTGATATAAGGAGGGTATCATATTATAGGTATCTCTGCCTTACTACACAGGCCCCACTTATCACAACAAGAAATGTCAAAGCTTAGTAAGCCTAGAACTAATGTCGGAATAATGTGCATGTGTGGGTACAGGGTAGTTAAAGTTTATATATGTACATGGCAACTATAATTATTAATAACTATACATCAATGCTCTACGGGGCCAGATAATCAGCTAGATGGATCTCAGCAGCTGTTCATAAAATATTCTGATTGTCTAACAATCAGAGATAATCAACAACATATGTGTTTGCAAAATATACAAATAAAATGGTAAAAACCCATTACTCAGTGTAAGGATAATCAACAACTAGTTTTCTCTACATACAGCTTTATTGTTCAGAATTCAGACACGTATCTGTTGTTTGAAGCATGTCATATTTCTTGCTATTACATAAACAGTGCCATATTAAGCATCATGTTCCCTTTCGCCTACTTGAATGGTGATGCCTATTTAGGTCCTACCCCTTGTTCAAAGCAATCATTTTAGGAAAGCCCAAAGCTAGAAAGCACTGTTGGAGAGAGCAAGTGAATTTCCTAATATTTCCACTCACATTTAAACTGTACAAACTACCAAACAAGAGAAATAGAGATGTGTGTGCTAAACTAAAGTTAGTCTCATGACACAAAAATGTATGCACAATCATCCCAAAAGATTTCATTTAACCACTTTAGCCCCGGAGGATTTGGCTGCTCAATGACTAGGCCCTATATTGCCATTCGGCACTGCATGACTTTAACAGACAATTGCGCGGTCGTGCAATGCTGTACCCAAAAGAAATTGATGTCCTTTTTTTTCCACAAACAGAGCTTTCTTTTGGTGGTATTTGATCACTTGTGCAATTTTTATTTTTTTGTGCTATAAACAGAAAAAGAGCGACAATTTTGAAAAAATAACAATATTTTTCACATTTTTCTATATGAAATTCTCAAAAAAAATGTAAAAATCAATTGTTTTTAACATTTTAGGCCAATTTGTTTTCTGCTACATATTTTAGGTAAAAAAAAAAACGCAATAAGCGTATTTTGATTGGTTTGGGCAAAAGTTATTGCGTTTACTAACTACAGCAAATGTTTGTCATTTTTATTGTTTTTTTTTTTTTTTTTTTTTTACTAGTAATGGCGGTGATCTGCGATTTTCTTTTTTACCTGACTGCGACATTGCGGCGGACAGATCGGACCCCTAACTGACATTTTAGACACTTTTGGGGCTACCAGTGACATTACTACAGTAATCAGTGCTAAAAATATGCACTGTTACTGTAACAATGACACTAGCAGGGAATGGGTTAACATTACTGGTGATCAGTGTGTTAAATGTATCCCTAGGGGCATGATTCTAACTGTGGAGGGGCGTGGCTTGTGAAGTAATCTCAGAGACATGCGATCCTATACAGCAGGATCACATAGCCTCTGTGATCACTTCAGGGAGAATGACAGACGGCTGTGTTTACATCAGCCGTCTGTGCTTCCCTCTCTGCTGCGGGAGATCGCAAGTGGCAAGCGGCCATCGGAGCCGCCACTTTTTTGGTTCACTTTGAGTTTAGTTTTGGCACGATGGGCTAAAAAAACCCCCCAAAAAAACAGATTCTTGCCATCTATACATTCTGTGTAGTAGTTCAGTGTAATAGCTAATAATCACAAATCCTGTGAATCACCAATTATAAGTGGTTATGATTAGTCAGACAGTATAGTTTTAACATACTGCTTGAATAGCAAAAAAAACAAGTCGACTATAAAAACTCCCTATTATGTAACATTGTTTTTGGGTTTAATTCTGGCCAGAACCCCAATATACAGTATCTCTTCCCTGGGGACTGTTGATGCTCACAACAGAATCAGGTGTGGGCATACCCTAAAGTTTGGGATGGAGATGCATTTATGCACACAACCGCTGAAGGGCTAATAAAAGCCCATAACCATTGTATAGATTCTCCTGTACTAGGCACAATAATGTAAAAAACATTTTTGAGGTTAGTGCATCTTAAACATAACATATGATATAAAGGGCTGTGCATGTGGTTACAGCTTTACACCTACGCATAACCAGTATTCTAAGTGATATGTCAGAAGACACTTATTTATCAAACCTCCACCCTCTTCTGAGAAAATAATGTTTTTATTCTTGTATTACTTAGTGATGATAGGTAAACACACAAAGCAGGAGTAAAGTATAGATTATCATGTTGCATTCCTTAGAATGCCGATCAGTGTTAAAGATTGCAAAATAGGAAATGCTTCAAAGATATACTGTAAAATATTTCTTTGCTTGGAATGACCATAAAATTATTGCCATAGAATGACTTAGGCCCTCTGCATTTTACATTGAGGCATTTGCGGTCCAGTAGCCCACGTCCTGCTTCTTTCTGCTTTCTTTGTTTATGTACTTTCTCTGACTGTGACAATTCTTCCTAGGAATTAAAGATGTACAGTATATTACCAAAATTATTGGGATGTCTGCCTTTACACACACATGAACTTTAATGGCATCCCAGTCTTAGTCCGTAGGGTTCAATATTAAGTTGGCCCACCCTTTGCAGCTATAACAGCTTCATCTCTTCTGGGAAGGCTGTCTACAAGGTTTAGGAGTGTGTCCATGGGAATGTTTGACCATTCTTCCAGAAGCGCACTTGTGAGGTCAGGCACTGATGTTAGACGAGAAGGCCTGACTTGCAGTTTCTGCTCTAATTCATCCTAAAGGTGTTCTATTGGGTTGAGGTCAGGACTTTGTGCAGGCCAGTCAAGTTCCTCCACCCCACACTTGCGCATCCATGTCTTTATGGACCTTGCTTTGTGCATTGGTGCGCAGTCATGTTGGAACAGGAAGGGGCCATCCCCAAACTATTTCCACAAAGTTGGGAGCATCAAATAGTCCAAAATGACTTGGCATGCTAATGCCTTAAGAGTTCCCTTCACTGGAACTAAGGGGCCAAGCCCAACCCCTGAAAAACAATCTCACACCATAATCCCCCCTCCACCAAATGATTTGGACCAGTGCACAGAGTAAGGTCCATAAAGACATGGATGAGTGAATTTGGGGTGGAGGAACTTGACTGGCCTGCACAGAGTCCTGACCTCAACCCGATAGAACACCTTTGGGATGAATTAGAGCAGGAGTTCCCAAACTGTGGGTCGGCCCAAAAAAGTTTTGGAAGCCCTGAATTCGAGCGGAGACTGCTAGCCAGGCCTTCACGTCTACAGCAGCACCTGACCTCACAAATTTCCTTCTGGAAGAATGGTCAAACATTCCCATAGACACACTCCTAAACCTTGTGGACAACCTTCCCAGAAGAGTTGAAGCTGTTATAGCTGCAAAGGGTGGGGATAACTCAATATTGAACCCTACGGAGTAAGCCTGGGATGCCATTAAAGTTCATGTGTGTGTAAGGACAGGCGTCCTGATACTTTTGGTAATATAGTGTATTTCGGGTACATAGTTATATATATAGAGCTGAAATACATATATGTAAACCGTTTTGCCTGTGACTACCCCATGGTCCTGTTGGTAACCTTACTTTTCTCTACTACATTTAAGTAATTGAGTTGAAGAAGAAGGTGAGTGTGCACATCTTTGGAAACACTGTAGGTGGGGAGTCATCATAAAGGGGTCCAGATAATCTGGGGAGGATATTCAGATTTACCTTAAAGCTGTGTGCACTTATCCTCTGTGGATCGTACTACCTTTGGTAATACTGTAGCAGATAACTTATCTCAATCTCTCCCTATACAGTGTGCAGTCCTCCCTATCCTTTTCAAACAGCAGCTTTAAAGCACTGTTATTATGGCCGTTCTATCCCCCCTTCTATAGTGAGGGGGCTGGCTTATCCAAAAACCCAGTTCTTGGCTCTTCTAAGCCTTTTGGCTATGGTTCAAAAAAGGAAATAATTGTGTTGGAACTTTCCTTAACTAAGACAAGATAATTTCATATATCTTAATAAATATATACATTGAGCAAATCACTTTAATCATTCTTTCCCTCATTAAGAGGAGGTTATAGAATGTGAGGGTGTTCTTATTAATGACCAGTTAGCTGATTTAGCTATACCCACTTAAGTACCTTGTTCAAAGTGATTTAAACTTGGAATAGTATGGTGCACAAATACAATTATGTCACTTGTAATTTTAACTTAAGTTATATTTCATTGACCTTCTTATTAATGGCAGCTTTGTACCAGCCTACTATAAGATTTAATTTCAAAGCTGAGGATCCAAATGACTCCCTGGAGAACTGAAGTTGCTGATTATTACCAGGTGTCAATTGGCAAATCTTGCAGCATCATTAATTAAATGGATAGCATGGCTGCTTTGTAAGATCTTTAGATTGATTACTGAATTACAATCTATGGCAGTAAGCACTTAACTTTGAATCAATGTGAAACCTTATTGGCAATTTGTGCGAAACTTCAGAATAAACATCCAAGGGACTTGCAGATCATTTATAGCGCTCTCTGCAAAACATGCAACTGGGAAAATTGTTTTTTTGCAACGTTATCCAATCCCATCAATCCAAAAAAAAAACAATAAAAAAAACTTTTTAGGGTTGTATATGAACACTGCCTAAGTATCCTAATGATTTATAGCTGTTTGCTGTTTACATTCTGTTTGTTAGGGGATCCATTTAAGCAACCTGTCTTTAGAGGGATACCAGGAACTGTTCTCCTTGAAAAGTACTCAGTTAATTGATATGTACTAATAAGAGTTTTCTCAATTCACTCATGACCAGCTTTTAGGTTTAGAGCCTAATTAAAGAATCATCTGAATTTATTACAGCTACAAAATCATTAAAATTGTTTCCAACTGTGCCTAAAAACAATGTTTACTCCTTTTCAACCCCTTTTCTACAGCCAGATTTATCCTTGACTTTGAGAGGTAGAATGAGACAGAGGATAACCATTAGGCAAAGGATGCAGCCTTGCCCAGATAGTCTGCCATTATTAAACAAAGAAAAGAAATTAGGTTACTAGAATCCATTTCATGTATTTACAGAGCCCTTGCAAAAACTTGACACAAACAGGATGTTACAAAAAACAGAAAAAAAGGGCAACAGTACTTACTGGAAAAAAAATAAGTTGTGCTCCTCATAGCAACCAATTCAAAAATAGAAATAAATTATTTGGTTGGTTTCTCATTATTACATTTCCCTAAATAAAACCTGTAGGCTGCAATGGCTAACCTTCTGAAACTGCCTGACTGTCTCTGGCTGCAATACTTTAAATAATTGACCTAGAATATATATGCTGGGTGTCCTGAACCAGGTCAGTATCTCAGAAAGTACTAAAAGCGAGACAGCCAGGACACCATCATTTTGAGAAGGGAAGGTCAAAAATACGGGTTTCTTTAAAGCACATATTAATCCAATTACTAAAATCTCATATAAAAGCTTTATTGTGGTAATCAAATTTTAAAAGTACAGTAATTTTACAGGTTCTCTTTGACCTATGGAGAGTGTGTTGCTTTCATTCAGGTCAGAAATGATGCACAGGGGTTGATTTCCTAAAGGGGTTCTTTTTATCGTTTAGTTCAGTAAAGCTGTATAAGCATCAGTCATGTGCTAAAGAAGTAATTTTTTTAAATTTCTCTGAACATAAATGGGTGTTTAAAGGAAAAATAGGTTCACTTGGTTAGAATTAAAATGTACCACTTTATTAAATCCCCCACAGCCCTGCATTTAGGGCTCTTTTACACTACTCTGTTGCAAAAACACAGTAAAAATACATACGCGGAGGAGTGGCCAAGATGTGAACCTGACCAGACGCATAGTGCCGAAGCTCCAATACTGTCTTGTCTCCTACAGTCCACTGCAGATGTACCTGATTTCTCAGGCTTACCACTGGTGCTTCTTTGTTCCTGTGGGTCAGACCCACCATCTTATGTCCTCCAAGGATTCAGGTAAGCTGCGATCCACTTTAATGTCAGTCTGGCTACCCCTGCCCTTCATCTTCCATGTCAATTTTGACCACAAGGTTCCACGGCCGGAACCATGTCTGTCAGCACACAGACAACAGCTGATGGCAACACAGAGGCCTCTCCATCCAGCACAGATATCCTTTCGGCAATCACAGCATGCAAGGAATTTCTCACAGCAAAAATCGAATTCCTTGCTACCCACATTAGCCTCATCAGGCATGACCTGGACACATTTTTCTCCCGGGTCATGGAGGTGGAGACCAGGGCTGGAAGATACGGTGCGCACAGACTCAAGAGATCTTCACGCTCTCCAACTTCAAGTTAAAACTCTGCAGGGAAAAAGCCATTGACACAGGGAATCACCTGCAAAGAAAAAATATCCGAATCTTCTGTCTCCCTAAAAGGGCAGAGGGAAACCAAAGCTGCAGGATTTGCAAAGCACCTACTTACCAAGATTTTTGATATCACTGATATGCCAACTACGTTTGTGATTGAAAGGGCCCATAGGGTCGCCCCTACTCTGCCTCTCCCAGTGGGGACACAACGTCGGTTACTGCTGCGTCTCTGAAACTACCATGACAGAGACCGTTTTATGGCTGCAGCCGGTGCAAAAGGCAACCTGGTCCTTGACGATGCCAAGCTGCTACTTTTTCCAGAGTATTCACCGAAGGTCCAGCAATGCCACCGATTCTTCACCAAGGGTCGCAAACGCCTCTGAGAAAAAGGCCTCAGGTATAGCCTACTCTTTCCCAGCAAATTCAGGGGGGGGGGGGGGCATTCAATTCTTTGATACTGCTGTGGCGGCCTCTGACTGGATAGATTCCCGCTAACACCTTCCTCCCAATGCTGACTCCCATCGATTTGCACTGAATGGTTCCGCAAGTATATCTGTTATACCTGTTTACAATTCTTGTGTGTTCTGCATATAATAGCATTGTGTTTTGCTGACTGTTTTTTTGGCTGTTCTGCATGCATGAAAAAACGGATGGAAAACTGATACATTTTGATGTGACTGAACTGATGAACTGAAAGTATGTGTGAAAGGGGCCTTACTGTTATTTTTGATTTTCCCTGGACTCCTTCATTTTCATTTTCAACTGGGGTCTACAACTGATCCCTTCTTCTTTATGCAACTTTTACCACCATGTCCCACTCGACTTTGCACTAAGGTGGCCTTTGGCTCTAAGTAGGTATATTGTGTTGTTCAGGGTAGAGGCCCCTGCCAGGTACTATCATATCTGACATGGGAGAAGAGCTGGAGAGGGCAGGGTAGGTACAGTAACTCAGTACTCTTTTTTTCTTGTTATTTAACCACTTCTGGACCGGAAGATTTTCCCCCATAATGACCAGGCTATTTTTTGTGATTTGGCACTGAGGTGCTTTATTTTATTTTTTTTCTCTAGTTATGGCAGCTATCAGCGAATTTTAGCAGGACTGCGACAATTGCGGCAGACACATCTGACACCTAACTGACATTTTTGACACTTTTTGGGGGACCAGTGACATTACTAAAGTAATCAGTGTTAAAAATATGCACTGTTACTGTACTAATGACACTGGCAGGGAAGAGGTTAACACTAGGGGCGATCAAAGGGTTAAATGTGTCCCTAGGTGGTGCTTTCTAACTGTGTGGGGGATGGACTTATGGAGTGAACACAGGGACCTGTGTTCCTGAATAGGAGGAACACAGGAGCCCTGTGTTCATTGCTGACAGAACAGCGGTCTGCCGTGTTTATAACGGCAGACCTCTGTGCTGTCTCCATGGCGAGCGATTGTGGGTGCCCAGCGGCAATCGCGGCCGCCAGCCCCACAAATCAGCTTCCCCTCTGGTGAATGGGCGTGCGGGCGTGCCCCCTTGATCGCTCCCGAGAAGCGACGTATGGGTATGGGTACGTCGTGTCGCGGGAACCTGCCGACCTGCCACCGTATATCTGTGGCGGCTAGTCGGCAAGTGGTTAATCCTGTACCTGGTGCTGACTTGTGACTGTTTTGCTGCTCATGCGATAGCCAAATTTCCCCCCTTTACATTTTCCCACTCTGTTTGTAGAATACTTTACTCATTTTGAAACATTCAAGGTCCTATTGTGGAACATCCATAACAAATTCAAGCGGGCCCTGCCTTTTTTTTTTTTTTTTTTTACAAATCAGTGAGTTTATTGGAAAAAAAGAAAAAAAAAATTAAAACAAGTTTTACAACAATAAACATAGAAATTCAACAGATGTCATCAAGGACCATGCATGCATGTAGGTACAGTTTAAGCAGGGCACTTCAGTTGGGCACAGTGGTTAACATTACTTGCACAGAGCACACATAGAGTAGAATCTGCTACTTGCGGGGGTCACAGTCATGGGCAGGGGGCGTCTCAGCTCCCCGTGTCCGGGCTCTGGACCCACCTATCCCATATCTTAGTGAATTTGGCTGGATTTCCCCTGTTCTTATACATGAGTTTATGGTACGGTAGGACCACATTGACTTCAGCCTTCCAGGCACCGAAAGTGGGCGGGGAATCCCGCATCCACCTTCGGGCGATCAGCTTTCGAGCTATGAACAATGTGGTCTGGAGAAAAATAAGTTTGCTTTTGTCCATATCCTCATCTGGGTATATACCCAGCAGGCACTGTTTGGGGACCAGCTGTACCGGGGAGCCCATCTTGTCGTGAAGGAAAGTAACGATTTGTTTCCAGTACCCCTGGAGCTGAGGACAACTCCAGAGGAGGTGGAAAAAGGTGCCCACAGCCAACCGGCACATTGGGCAACTGGGTGACACTTCAGGCCTGTAGCTCTGGAGGCCGATGGGGGTTAGATATGCCCGGAGGAGAATGAAAAGTTGGGTGAGTCGATCCGACAGTCTGGGAGACACAGTTTTGCACGACCCCAGTGCATCATCCCATTCATCATCTTCTATAGTCCCTATATCTGCCTCCCAGGGGGTTTTAGCTGCATAGGCGAGCGCCGTGGAACTAGGAGTGTGGAGTTCTGCGTACAAGATGGAAATCAAGTGTTGGGGGTCGGTACTCTTAAGGAATTCTAACATAGAGGGGGTCTCCAGAGGGTGGGGAGGGGTCGGGAATTGGGCCCTAAACGCATGTCTAAGCTGGCAGTATCGGAAAAGCATGGAGGCTGGGAGGTCAAAGGTGGAGCTCAGGTCAGCGAATGTGCGTAGGGTCGTCCCATGCAGCAAGTGTGAGAGGGAGTGAATCCCTTTACTACACCAGAGCTCAGGGTCCGGTACAGACACGAACTCCGCCAGAGTCGCATTGTGCCAGAGGGGGGTATGAGTGTGTAGGGCTGGGTACTGCATCTTAGTCATAACCACCTCCCAGACCCTGCCATAATGATACAGCAAGGAGTCCGTCTCACCTGCAATCTCGGAGCCCCTCACCCCCCGAAGAATAACAGTCAGTGGTTCGTCAGTCATCTGGGACCACCTGGGGCACAGGAGCTGCAGAAAACGTGTCCTGTCGGTTTTGTCTATGTGAAACAGGTGGGACAATTGGGCGGCTAGGTAGTAGAGGTTGAAATCCAGCAGGGCCACGCCACCCAGATTTGAGGGATTTTTAAGTTTGCGCCAGGCAAGCTTGTGCCTGCTCTGGCCCCATACAAAAGCTTTAAGAAGGGATTCCATTTGTTTGAAATATTTTAACGGCAGGTATATCGGGGAATGCCAGAGAATATAGAGTATTTTCGGGAGCAGGACCATTTTTACAAGATTCACCCTCCCCATAACACCTAGGGGGAGCCTTGCCCATATTTGGGTTTTGGCTTTGATCAGGTCATAAAGGGGTTGGACGTTATCCCGGATGTAGTCGCGGGGGTCAGTCGTGACCATGACTCCCAGATATTTGATCTTCGATACTCGCTGTAGGGGTAAGGGTGAGGGGGACCGGGGTGGGGCAGGATGATCTACAGGCAGGATCTGGGACTTGTCCCAGTTCATCTGCAGGCCGGAGTATCTGCCATATCGTTCTATCAATTGCAAGGCCGTGGTAAGAGAGGCGTCCGAGTCCGCCAAGTACAGCAACGTGTCGTCCGCATACATGCTAAGCTTTTCGGTCAGGGATCCCATACGCAGTCCTTCTATACCGGGGTGATTACGGATAGCAATGGCTAGTGGTTCGGCCGCCAAGGCGTACAGTAAAGGAGAGAGTGGGCAGCCCTGTCTCGTCCCCCTGGTAAGCGGGAACGATTCAGAGGTCCTGCCATTCGCAAGAACCTTGGCGACCGGAGCACTATACATCAAGCGGATCCACTTAATGAACCGCGGGCCAAACCCGAACCTCTCAAGGCATGCCCAGAGAAAGCTCCACTCCACAGAATCGAAGGCTTTGGCCGTGTCCAGTGTCACAACAACCCTGCTGCCCGAGTTCTCATGCCGAGCCTGTAAATTCATATGTAACCTACGAAGATTAAAGGATGTGTTTTTTCCGGGCATGAAGCCTGTCTGATCACCATGTATCAGTGACAAGATGACCCGATTTAAGCGGATGGAAAGAATTTTTGCAAGCACTTTAACGTCCACCTGAAGGAGGGAGATCGGGCGGTACGACTCCGGGAATCGGGGGTCCTTACCCGGCTTAGGAATCAGCACGATCAATGCCTCCCTCATGGACGCGGGTAACCTATCTTCCTCAAAGATGGCGGTAAACAACCTCAGTAGCTGCGGCAGAAGAAGTTCGGAGAAATGGGCATAAAACTCAATGGGGAGTCCGTCCGTCCCTGGGGACTTAGACCTGGGGAACCTGGACACGGCCTCAGCAATCTCACCTGCCGATATCGGAGCCTCCAACTCAGACACCTGTTCATCAGTAAGCCTAGGGAACTCAACCTCATCCAGTAGCAAATGCATTTCCGTGAGGTCATCTGGAGCCCGAGACGTGTACAAATCTGCAAAGAATGATCGGAACCTGTCAGCAACAACCACGGGGTCAGTCACCAAGTCACCCGATTCGGTCTGAAGTGAAATGACTACTGGGGGCCTGTCTTCACAGTGAACCAGATAAGCCAGTAGTTTCCCGGCCCTCTCACCATGCTCAAAGATCTTCTGACGTTGGAAGAACATCCTGTTATTAGCCTGTTCGAGCTCAATTTGAGCAACTGCTCTCGTCAGTTCCCTAAGGCGGGAGGCCCCATCGCTGGAGGGGGTGGCCACGAAGTCAGCCTCCGCCCCCCGAAGGTCGGCTATCGCACTGTCGTGCGCCGCCGCCGACCCAGCCTTGAAGGCCTTAATGTGGGATATCAGGGTAGCGCGTGCGTGAAGCTTAAAGGCCTCCCATATCGCCAAGGGAGACGCCGTGCCCACATTGTCACTAAAGTATCGTTCCCACTGGGTGTCGAGCGAGGCCTCCGCCGGCAACAGTGATAGCCAAAGCGGGCGCAGACGCCAGGCCGGAGGCGACCTGTCGTGTGGCAGCCCGATCGACACCCAGTAGGGGCAGTGGTCTGACAAGGACCTGGGGAGGAACCCTACTGTCAACAGTCTGGGAAGTAAAGTTTTAGAGAGTAGAATCAAATCAATACGGGACATCGAATGGTGGGTTGTGGAGAAGCAAGAATATTCCCGTCTGGTTGGGTACCTGACCCTCCACGTGTCCACCAGGCCCACACTGTCCATCAAGCGTGCGAACCGGGTGGAGGTGGGGGTCCCGCTCGCGTGTGGAGTCGCCTGCATCCTATCAACGCTCGGGTCCATCACAGTATTAAAGTCCCCGAGCCAAACCGCGGGAATTCCCGGGTTTTGAGCCATAAAAGTCAATCCCTCCGTGATCACAGCCATTGCGAATGGTGGAGGTACATAATAAGCCAGTAGCAGCCACGGTTCACCAAATATCAGCACAGACATAAAAATAAATCGACCCTGAGAGTCAACCCGAGATCCCTGGAGCTGGAAGTGGACATGTTTGGATACCAGCACCGCCACCCCCCGGGAGTGGGAGGTGTGGGCAGAATGATACACCCACCCTATCCAGGGACGCTTAAGGGATAGGTGCATGCGCCCCTCCAAATGCGTCTCCACAAGAATCAGTACATCAGGCTTATGTTTTTTCAAGATGGCAAAGGCCGCGGAGCGCTTCACCTTATCTCGCAGGCCTCTGACGTTCCACGTCATTAGTTTAATATTAGCCATCATGGGACAGTTGTAGCAGGATATCAGGTGCACCCAGGGATCTCGGGAAATGCCATGTCCCCCGTCGGCTGCGGGCGCGTGCGCAGCAGCGAACCAGGCCACAAGGCGAGTCGCTCCACACATCCCCCGGGCCGACACCGGGGATACAGTAAATGAAAAGCAATGGTATCAGAAAACATCTATGCACGGTCCAATAAACATTTGCAGTATAACATAACAAAAAAAAAGAAAAACCCCCAACCCCCCACCCCGCCCTGCACCCACCCCAACTTGTGCGGGCCTGTAGTCCCAAAAAACCCAAAAACAACAGCAACAAGGCCCCCGCCATAGCCAGCCAAAAACAAAGGGGGGAAAGGGAGATCTCGTGCACGGCATGGAAGGCTGTCCTCCGCGTTAACTCCAGACATGCGACAGTCCAGAGAACCAAGTGCAGGGTGCGGGAAAGGAAAGACAGGGGGGTCAGCCGAACCATGCAAGCAAAAATTGGGAGTTTTGGCCAGACGGGGGCCATACACCTGGCCCCAGCAGGTGTCAGGGGCGAAATAACGCTGGTCAGCATGTCACAATTCTCTCCCGGGGCTTGAGGCGTGTTGGAACGTAGCAGGGCTCTCTAGCCCCGTCTCCTAGAAATGGACCCTCTCAGCCAGGGGAGGTGAAGCAGTACTGTTCGGTGTCAGGTGGCTAGTGCATGTATACAATGTCCGTCTGGTCACGGCCAAGGCACAGAGTTCAGCTGCTGGTGATGTGGAGAGGGAGAGACAGCCGAGGCACGGACCAGAGCCAGAGGTGCAGCAAGTGGAGTAGAATGTTGAGAAAAAAAAATTTGGAGAAAAAAAAAAAAAGGGGAACAAGGGGGGGGAAGGGATAAAAACAAGGGGAAACGTACAGTTGAATGTATAAGGGGGGAGAAGAACCTGAGGAAGCAAGATGCCAGTGTCAGAAGGTTTCCCAATTCAGCCGCGGGTTTCAAGGTGCTCCAGCCACGCTATGGCCGCTTCCGGATCGTCAAAGAAGTGAACCCGGTCCTCTCCTTCAACACGGAGTCTGGCTGGGTAGAGCATTGCGTATTTGAGATGTTTAATCCTAAGTCTGCGCTTGGCCTCCATAAAGTTCTTTCTCTTCCTCTGTACCTCAGCCGAGTAGTCCGGGAATATTGCCACCCTGTTGTTTCCCATTGGGATGTTCCCCTTCTCCCTAGCCAGGTGAAGGATAGTGTCTCGGTCTCAGTAATTGAGGAATTTGGCGATGAACGTGCGGGGGGGAGCTCCCTGGGGTGGAGGTCAGCCTGACAGGCGGTGTGCCCGCTCCACCACGAATGTGGGGGAGAATGAGTCCCGGCCATATGTCTGAATAAGGAGATTCTCCAGGTATGTGTTGGGGTCTCTACCCTCCGATCCCTCAGGGAGCCCAATGAAGCGGAGGTTACACCGTCTCAGGCGGTTCTCCATATCATCCTGTTTGGCGAGGATTTGAGACACCTGGTCCTGCAATCGAGCGGTGGTGTGCTGCAGCGGGGGGAGGGAGTCTTCCATTCCCCCTATCCTGTGTTCCGCCTCTGTGACCCTCTCCCGCAACTGCCTCATATCTTGCCGGATTAAAGAAATGTCTACCTTTACCTCATCGATCTTAGAGGTCAAGGATGCCTGGCATACAGAGATTGCCTCCAGCACCGTCGCTGTGTCAGCGCCGCCCTTCGATCCCGCGGCCGTGGACGGCCCGGCGCCATCTTGGATCGGGGCCTCCCCAGCCTGTCGGCGAAACTTCTCGAGCTTGGCCGCTGCATCCGAGGGCTTCTTCGGCGGCGACATGACCCGTGGGGTGTCCGGAGTGTGTAGGGGTAGGTGGCGGGTCAGATCGAGCCGAGAGGGTACAGGATTATCCAGGTAAGGATGTGTGGGTGACGGAGCTCCAGCTACTCACGTCTCACCTCATGCTGCGCCAGGCCACGCCCCCGGGCCCTGCCTTTTTAATATCTGAAGTTCCACAAGCCTCACATATTACTACTCGAAGATACACATCTTATGGACAGCAAGTTATTAGCATTAAAAAAAACATGGGTTCAAAAAGCATATCACGCCACATACTCCACTTTTGCTAGAGGGGTCTCCATACTGATTAACAAAACTCTTCCATGTCCTTCCATGAATTAATCCATACTGAACCCCAAAGAAAATATGCTATTGTGGTAGTCACCTTTTTGAAGTTGTAAATATGCAATTGCTAATGTCCCCCCCCATCCCTTTTCTCTTGTAGTACTGCGCATACTGTATTGGAGAGCATTGCCCCCTATTTTCCCACCAAACTATTAATAATGGGCGAATTTAACTCTATATTATCTCCTGATTTAAACAGGCCAATCCCACCCAAGCAGTTTTCTGGGGACCTCTGTGCTTGGGGCGCAGGCTGCGGGACTGACAGAGACTTAGAGGTGGAAACACTCCTCTTCTAGATCTTACTCCTGTTTCTGTTTCCCATAAAACCTCATAGTTACATAATTGGTGAGGTTGAAATAAGACACCAGTCCATCTAGTTAAACCTATGATATGTGTGTGTGTGTGTGTGTGTGTGTGTGTGTGTGTGTGTGTGTGTGTGTGTGTGTGTGTGTGTGTGTGTGTGTGTGTGTTTATATCAATAGTATATCGTATACCCCTGTATGTTGTGGTGCCAATCTAATAGTTTTTTCGAAACTATAGTGCTGATACCACTGCTTGTGGAAGAGAATTACACATCCTTACATCCTTACCGCTCTGGCAGTGAAGAACCCTCTACGCAGTTTAGGGTTATACCACTTCTCTTCCAATTTTAGTGAGTGGCCTCCTGTCTTTTTAAATTCCCTTTCACTGAAAAGTTTTTTTCCCTATGCTAGGGTCACCAATATGGAATTTGTACATTGACATCATATCCCCTATTAAGCGTCTCCTCTCCAGAGAGATTAATTTCAAAAGTTCAATGCTTGTAATCTTTCTCCATAGCTGAGATCCTCTAGTCCCTATTAGCTTTGTTGCCCTTCTCTGGACTCTCTCCAGTTCCAGTACATCCTTTCTGAGGACTGGTGCCCAGAATTGGACGGCATACTCAAGATGCAGCCGGACCACAGTCTTGTAGTGTGGGAGAATTATCATTTTATCTCTGGAGTGAATCTCCTTTCTAATGCATGCCATTATTCTGTTGGCTTTGCTTGCAGCAGCCTGGTATTGCCTGTCATTGCTGAGCCTAGCATCTACTAGGACCCCCAGGTCCTTTTCCATCCTAGATTCCCCCAGAGGTTCTCCCCCTAGCTAGTAATTTGCATTTGTATTTTTGGCACCCAAATGCATTACCTTACATTTTTCAACATTCAACCTCATTTGCCATGTAGATGTCCACCCCATTTTGTTTTAGATCTTCTTGTAAGGTTTCCTCATCCTGCATGGAAGTTAGTGCCCTGTTTAGCTTTTTATTTTACGCAAATGCTGAGATTGAGCTGTTTATCCCATCCTCTAGATCGTTTCTGAATAAATAAACAGGATTGATCCCAGGACAGATCCTTGGGGGACCCCACTTTCCATGCCAGACCATTTCAAGTACTCACCATTTATCATCACCCTTTGGACTCGAACCTGTAGCCAGTGTTTAATCCAGATACCCTATGGTCCACGCCTACATATCTTAGTTTGTACAGTAAACGTTTGTGGGGAACTATATCAAATGCTCTTGCAAAATCCAGATACAGCTCCTTTTACATAGATCTTGCCTTTGTGAGCCCACCCTACTGGCTGATGTTTTGGAAGTTTCCTATTTGCCTAGTGGCGTATCTGATCATAGCCCCTTAGAATTGGTCCTCCGTACCCCAGCCTCATGTCATGCCTCCTTATAGCGCCTAACCTTACATTGGGTGTCTCATCCAGGATTTGACTAAAAACATTCCACCCCATTTAACGGAATATTGGGACGTCAATGGGGGGTCATCCTCTCCTGCTGTCACCTGGGATGCCTTTCAGGTCCACACTAGAGGTCAATACATTTCCTCTATTGCTGCACTTAAATCAGACCTAAATTATGCCACCTGCTCTTCGAAGGAGTCAGTGGCAAACCATACTGGGACATATAATTCTGGCCCTCTCAACAGCACCGCAGTCTCCACTTGGCTGAGCTCACCCATCTTGCTCAATATCACTCCAAACATTTTTTTTTTTTAACAGGGAGATAAAAATGGTTGTTTATTGGATGTACTGGCACAACACAACCAGCCCATCACCACTATCTCTGATTTGACTCCCTACGGGGGGCATTGGCTCTACCCGAGAGGATATCTTGGAAGCGTTTTGTGGCTATTACAATAACCTCCATGTTACCCACCAATTTTTGTCCCCACTCCCTGGCTTCCACACTAGATCAGGTGGCTTTGTGATGGCTCACAGATGTCGAATGCTCCACTCTAGTACTTCCTTTCATGGCAGATGAGATGGTGAAAGACATTTGCTCCTTTCCATTGGTAGGGCACTAGGTCCAGATGGTCTTACCATAGATTTTTTATAAAGAACATAACACGTTATTAGTAGGGTTGAGCGGACACCTAGATGTCCGTGTTCGACGGGTTCGGCCGAACTTTAAAAAAAAGTCCGGGTCCGTGTCCCGGACTTTTACCGAACTTTTCCCGGACACCGAACCCCATTGAAGTCAATGGGGACCCGAACTTTAAGGCACTAAAATGGCTCTAAAACACCAAAGGAAAGGGCTAGAGTGCTGCAAATGACAGCAAAACGTAATTAAGAGCATGGCAAGTGCTCTGCAAACAAATGTGGATAGGGAAATAACTTAAAACAACAAAAAAAAACAGAAAAATAAAACAATGTTCTTCTTCATCTCTGAAGGACGAGGCCCATATGGAGTAGGAGGGAGGTTGAGGTGGTGGTGGATGTGGCGGTGACATAGGCGTGCGCACAGGGTGTGCTGGGTGTGCCTGGGCACACCCTAATCACCTAGGGCACATAGCATTGCCAGTGAGGAGATGGGAAAGATCTCCCTGGGACCTGCTCTGCTCTATTTCTCCTTGCCTACAGGTACATGGCCCCGATACATTACTCTCCCTGCTGGCAAACACATGCATGTGTATTTCAACTTTGGGGTGCACACCTTAATGCAATAGGCTGCGCACACCTATGGGCGGTGTAGGTGGAAGCGGCGGTGGAGGAGGACCAGGGCCGGATTAACAGCATCATGGGCTTGGTGCTGAGGATTTTGAAGGGCCTTAGGGCCGTGCCTTGCCATGCACCCAGAGGAGGAAGGGTGCAGCCATGCATGCCTAATTCAACATGGGATGCTGTCTCTGAAGCCCATAAACACATCCATGCATCGCCAACTGTCCCTCCTTGTCCGGCCTTCACGCTGTGTGGGGAGGTTCTGAGGGTGCTGCCTGGGGAAGCGAGCATAGAAGCCAGACTTCTGTGTTTACAAGTGACAGAAGAGCGGTAACAGTGAATATGGCCAACCCGGGGCCTATATAAAAGGTAGGGGCCTGGAGCTGCAGCTCCAATAGCCCCTACATTAATCTGGCCCTGAGGAGGAGGACGAGGTAGCCAACACTGCTTCTTTTCACAAATTTTAAATGAGGGTACACCCCAAAAGAGTGAGAAAGAGCAAAAATGGAACAATGGGTGGGTAAGGTCGGTATCCATTGCTATTCTGCATAAGGTACGGAAAAGTCCCGTGGGATCCATGCCTGGTTCATTTTAATGAACGTGAGCTTGTCCACATTGTCTCTGGACAGGCGGCTGCGCTTGTCTGTTATAACGCCCCCAGCCGTGCTAAATACCCGTTCAGATAATACACTGGCTGCAGGGCACGCCAGCACCTCCAAGGCGTAAAGGGCAAGCTCAGGCCATGTGCCCAATTTGGAGACCCAGAAGTTGAAGGGGGCAGACCCGTCATTCACTACATGTAGGCGTGTGCACACATACTGCTCCACCATGTTGGTAAAATGCTGCCTCCTGCTAAGACGTTCCATCTGAGCTGCTGGTGCTGCTGTTTGTTGTGGCGTGCTGACAAAGCTTTTCCACATTTCGGCCATGCTAACCCTGCCTTCTGAGGTGCTGGCGGTGCCCTGGTTGCGTTGGCGACCTCCTCCTCCTCCTCCTCTGCCTTGTGCTTCCACTGTGGCCCCGCTGTCAGATGGGAATGCCAGCAGCATGGCGTCTACCAGCGTGCGCTTGTACTCGCGCATCTTGCGATCGCGCTCCAGTGAGTGAATTAAGGACGGTACGTTGTCCTTGTAACGGGGATCCAGCAGCGTGGCCACCCAGTAATCAGCACAAGTTAGAATGTGGGCAACTCGGCGGTCGTTGTGGAGACACTGCAGCATGTAATCGCTCATGTGTGCCAGGCTGCCCAGAGGCGACGAAAGGCTGTCCTCTGTGGGAGGTGTATCGTCCGTGTCCTCTGTATCCCCCCAGCCACGCACCAGTGATGGCCATGAGCTGGCCTGGGTGCCACCCTGCTGTGAACATGGTTCCATCTCCTCCTCCAGCTCCTCCTCCTCCTCATCCTCCTCATCCTCCAGAACTGTGCCCCTGCTGGACAATTGCGTCCCTGGCGTTTGCGTGTGCAGGAACCCACCCTCGGAGCCCCTTGCGAATGACTGCCCTGAAAGCCTTGGAAATGTTACCTCTTCATCCTCCTCCTCCTCCTCATCCTGTGCCACATCCTCTTCCATCATCGCCCGAATTGTTTTTTCAAGGAGGCATAGAAGTGGGATAGTTAAGCTGAGAACGGCGTCATTGCCACTGGCCATGTTGGTGGAGTACTCAAAACAGCGCAACAAGGCACACAGGTCTCGCATGGAGGCCCAGTTATTGGTGGTGAAGTGGTGCTGTTCCGCAGAGCGACTCACGCGTGCGTGCTGCAGCTGAAACTCCACTATGGCCTGCTGCTGCTCGCACAGTCTTTCCAGCATGTGCAAGGTGGAGTTCCACCTTGTGGGCACGTCACATATGAGGCGGTGAGCGGGAAGGCCGAAGTTACGCTGCAGCGCTGCCAGGCGAGCAGCAGCAGGGTGAGAACGCCGAAAGTGCGCACAAACGGCCCGCACTTTCTGCAGCAGCTCTGACATATCGGGGTAGTTTTTAAGGAACCTCTGCACCACCAAATTCAGCACATGCGCCAGGCAAGGGATGTGCGTCAAACCGGCTAGGCCCAGAGCTGCTATGAGATTTCGCCCGTTATCGCACACCACCAGGCCGGGCTTGAGGCTCGCTGGCAGCAACCACTCATTTGTCTGCTGTTCCATGCTCCTCCACAACTCCTGCGCGGTGTGTGGTTTGTCCCCCAAACAGGCAAGTTGTAAAACTGCCTGCTGTCGTTTACCCCTGGCCGTGCTGAAGTTGGTGGTGAAGGTGTTACGCTGTCCGGATGAGGAGGCGGTAGAGGATGAGGAAGCGGAGTAGGAGGAGTTAGGAACAGGAGGCAAACTGAAGCGCCCTGCAATCCTCGGTGGTGGAAGGACATGCGCCAAATTGCTATCCGCCTCAGGCCCATCCGCCACTGCATTTACCCAGTGTGCCGTTAGGGAGATATAACGCCCCTGACCGTGCTTACTGGTCCACGTATCCGTAGTTAGGTGGACCTTGGCACAGATGGCGTTGCGCAGTGCACACCTGATTTTTTCCCCCACTTGGTTGTGCAGGGAAGGGATGGCTTGCCTGGAAAAGTAGTGGCGGCTGGGCACGACGTACTGTGGGACAGCCACCGACATAAGGTTTTTAAAACTGTGCGTCTCCACCAGACGGAATGACAGCATTTCAAAGGCCAATAATTTTGAAATGCTGGCATTCAGGGCCAGGGATCGCGGGTGGGTAGGGGGGTACTTCCTCTTCCTCTCAAGTGTTTGGGAGATGGAAAGCTGAACGCTTCCACGGGACATTGTGGAGATGGTTGTTGGTGACCCAGGTGGTGGTGTTGCTGACAGATCGTCTGTTTGCGGGGTGGCAGGTGCCGGTATCACTACAGATGTGGCTGGAGCGGCCGAGACTGCAGCAGAAGAGGAAGCAGGATGAGCCAGAGACGTTTCTTGGTTTTGAAGGTGTGTACTCCACTGCAGCTCGTGCTTTGCACTTAGATGCCTGATCATGCAGGTTGTGCTCAGGTTGAGAAGGTTCATGCCTCGCTTCAAGCTCTGATTGCACAGGGTGCAAACCACTCGTGTCCTGTCATCAGCACATTTTCTAAAGAACTTCCACGCTAGAGAACTCCTTTGAGCTGACTTTGGTGCGCTCGTTCCCTTGCTGCGTTGGGCAGTAGCGGGCGTAGTGTCTAGGGCACGGCCGCTCCGCTTCTGCACCCTGCTCCCTCTTCTGCTGTGCTGGTGGCTCTGTGCGACCACCGCCTCTTCCTCCAAACTACTCAGTTCACCTGCATGACGTTCATTCCATGTGGGGTCGAGGACCTCATCGTCCTCCACATCATCTTCCACCCAGTCTTCACCCCTGCCCTCCTTGTCGGTCTCCACAATGCTGAACGCCGCAGCAGTTGGCACCTGCGTTTCGTCATCATCGGAGACGTGCTGCGATGATCCTTGCATGTACTCATCTTGAGAAATAAGTGGTTGGGCATCGCTGCACTCAATCTCTTCCACTTCTGGGGCAGGGCTAGGTGGATGGCCCTGGGAAACCCTGCTGACAGAGTCCTCAAAAAGAATAAGAGACTGCTGTATGGCTTGGGGCTCAGACTGCTGGCCTGATTTGCAAGGGGGTGAGGTGAAAGACGGTTGGACATTGGCTGCAGGTGCCAACTCTGACCTTTCTGCAGTAGACTGGGTGGGAGACAATGTGAAGGAACTGGAGGCACTGTCAGCAGCAAACCAATCTACTATCGCCTCAACTTGTTCTGGCCTCATCACTTCTAGGGGCGTTTGATGCCCTACCAAATACTGATGCAGGTTCTGTCGCCTACTCACACTTGAGGAAGGTGTTTCACTTGTGCGTGTAGCTGGCACAGATCGACCATGTCCTCTCCTTGCAACAGGAGCTCTACCAGCAGCACCACGACCCAGGCCACGGCCCTTATTTGACGGTCTCCTCATATTTCTGTAATTTAAGATCTTGCCCTAGAAAGGTTTTTATTGAATAGCGGAATAGAAAATATGATCCAAAAAAAGTGTATGTATATCACACGTACACAACCACACTAGGCCCCAATTACTATTGTTTGTACCCCTAAAAGGCTAGATGAGGAGTAGGGGGAGTATGGAACAGGCAGCACCCTCAAACCTTCAGAAGTATGAGATGAACCCCAACAACTTGGAAAGGTGGATCTCTCTCACACGTACCGACACAGACTATCCCGCAATTCAATTGATCCTCAAAGGTTTTTATTGAATAGCGGAATAGGAAATATGATCAAAAAAAGTGTATGTATCTCGCACGTACACAACCACACTAGGCCCCAATTACTATTGTTTGTACCCCTAAAAGGCTAGATGAGGAGTAGGGGGGGTATGGAACAGGCAGCACCCTCAAACCTTCAGAAGTATGAGATGAACCCCAACAACTTGGAAAGGTGGATCTCTCTCACACGTACCGACACAGACTATCCCGCAATTCAATTGATCCTCAAAGGTTTTTATTGAATAGCGGAATAGGAAATATGATCAAAAAAAGTGTATGTATCTCGCACGTACACAACCACACTAGGCCCCAATTACTATTGTTTGTACCCCTAAAAGGCTAGATGAGGAGTAGGGGGGGTATGGAACAGGCAGCACCCTCAAACCTTCAGAAGTATGAGATGAACCCCAACAACTTGGAAAGGTGGATCTCTCTCACACGTACCGACACAGACTATCCCGCAATTCAATTGATCCTCAAAGGTTTTTATTGAATAGCGGAATAGGAAATATGATCAAAAAAAGTGTATGTATCTCGCACGTACACAACCACACTAGGCCCCAATTACTATTGTTTGTACCCCTAAAAGGCTAGATGAGGAGTAGGGGGAGTATGGAACAGGCAGCACCCTCAAACCTTCAGAAGTATGAGATGAACCCCAACAACTTGGAAAGGTGGATCTCTCTCACACGTACCGACACAGACTATCCCGCAATTCAATTGATCCTCAAAGGTTTTTATTGAATAGCGGAATAGGAAATATGATCAAAAAAAGTGTATGTATCTCGCACGTACACAACCACACTAGGCCCCAATTACTATTGTTTGTACCCCTAAAAGGCTAGATGAGGAGTAGGGGGGGTATGGAACAGGCAGCACCCTCAAACCTTCAGAAGTATGAGATGAACCCCAACAACTTGGAAAGGTGGATCTCTCTCACACGTACCGACACAGACTATCCCGCAATTCAATTGATCCTCAAAGGTTTTTATTGAATAGCGGAATAGGAAATATGATCAAAAAAAGTGTATGTATCTCGCACGTACACAACCACACTAGGCCCCAATTACTATTGTTTGTACCCCTAAAAGGCTAGATGAGGAGTAGGGGGAGTATGGAACAGGCAGCACCCTCAAACCTTCAGAAGTATGAGATGAACCCCAACAACTTGGAAAGGTGGATCTCTCTCACACGTACCGACACAGACTATCCCGCAATTCAATTGATCCTCAAAGGTTTTTATTGAATAGCGGAATAGGAAATATGATCAAAAAAAGTGTATGTATCTCGCACGTACACAACCACACTAGGCCCCAATTACTATTGTTTGTACCCCTAAAAGGCTAGATGAGGAGTAGGGGGAGTATGGAACAGGCAGCACCCTCAAACCTTCAGAAGTATGAGATGAACCCCAACAACTTGGAAAGGTGGATCTCTCTCACACGTACCGACACAGACTATCCCGCAATTCAATTGATCCTCAAAGGTTTTTATTGAATAGCGGAATAGGAAATATGATCAAAAAAAGTGTATGTATCTCGCACGTACACAACCACACTAGGCCCCAATTACTATTGTTTGTACCCCTAAAAGGCTAGATGAGGAGTAGGGGGGGGTATGGAACAGGCAGCACCCTCAAACCTTCAGAAGTATGAGATGAACCCCAACAACTTGGAAAGGTGGATCTCTCTCACACGTACCGACACAGACTATCCCGCAATTCAATTGATCCTCAAAGGTTTTTATTGAATAGCGGAATAGGAAATATGATCAAAAAAAGTGTATGTATCTCGCACGTACACAACCACACTAGGCCCCAATTACTATTGTTTGTACCCCTAAAAGGCTAGATGAGGAGTAGGGGGAGTATGGAACAGGCAGCACCCTCAAACCTTCAGAAGTATGAGATGAACCCCAACAACTTGGAAAGGTGGATCTCTCTCACACGTACCGACACAGACTATCCCGCAATTCAATTGATCCTCAAAGGTTTTTATTGAATAGCGGAATAGGAAATATGATCAAAAAAAGTGTATGTATCTCGCACGTACACAACCACACTAGGCCCCAATTACTATTGTTTGTACCCCTAAAAGGCTAGATGAGGAGTAGGGGGGGGTATGGAACAGGCAGCACCCTCAAACCTTCAGAAGTATGAGATGAACCCCAACAACTTGGAAAGGTGGATCTCTCTCACACGTACCGACACAGACTATCCCGCAATTCAATTGATCCTCAAAGGTTTTTATTGAATAGCGGAATAGGAAATATGATCAAAAAAAGTGTATGTATCTCGCACGTACACAACCACACTAGGCCCCAATTACTATTGTTTGTACCCCTAAAAGGCTAGATGAGGAGTAGGGGGAGTATGGAACAGGCAGCACCCTCAAACCTTCAGAAGTATGAGATGAACCCCAACAACTTGGAAAGGTGGATCTCTCTCACACGTACCGACACAGACTATCCCGCAATTCAATTGATCCTCAAAGGTTTTTATTGAATAGCGGAATAGGAAATATGATCAAAAAAAGTGTATGTATCTCGCACGTACACAACCACACTAGGCCCCAATTACTATTGTTTGTACCCCTAAAAGGCTAGATGAGGAGTAGGGGGGGTATGGAACAGGCAGCACCCTCAAACCTTCAGAAGTATGAGATGAACCCCAACAACTTGGAAAGGTGGATCTCTCTCACACGTACCGACACAGACTATCCCGCAATTCAATTGATCCTCAAAGGTTTTTATTGAATAGCGGAATAGGAAATATGATCAAAAAAAGTGTATGTATCTCGCACGTACACAACCACACTAGGCCCCAATTACTATTGTTTGTACCCCTAAAAGGCTAGATGAGGAGTAGGGGGGGTATGGAACAGGCAGCACCCTCAAACCTTCAGAAGTATGAGATGAACCCCAACAACTTGGAAAGGTGGATCTCTCTCACACGTACCAACACAGACTATCCCCCAATTTAACTGATCCCCAGAGGTTTTTGATTAAATAGCGGAATAGAAAATATGATCCCAAAAAAGTGTATGTATATCACACGTACACAACCACACTAGGCCCCAATTACTATTGTTTGTATACCTAAAAGGCTAGGAGTAGGGGGAGTATGGAACAGGCAGCACCCTCAAACCTTCAGAAGTATGAGATGAACCCCAACAACTTGGAAAGGTGGATCTCTCTCACACGTACCAACACAGACTATCCCCCAATTTAACTGATCCCCAAAGGTTTTTGATTAAATAGCGGAATAGAAAATATGATCCCAAAAAAGTGTATGTATATCACACGTACACAACCACACTAGGCCCCAATTACTATTGTTTGTACCCCTAAAAGGCTAGGAGTAGGGGGAGTATGGAACAGGCAGCACCCTCAAACCTTCAGAAGTATGAGATGAACCCCAACAACTTGGAAAGGTGGATCTCTCTCACACGTACCGACACAGACTATCCCGCAATTCAATTGATCCTCAAAGGTTTTTATTGAATAGCGGAATAGGAAATATGATCAAAAAAAGTGTATGTATCTCGCACGTACACAACCACACTAGGCCCCAATTACTATTGTTTGTACCCCTAAAAGGCTAGATGAGGAGTAGGGGGGGTATGGAACAGGCAGCACCCTCAAACCTTCAGAAGTATGAGATGAACCCCAACAACTTGGAAAGGTGGATCTCTCTCACACGTACCGACACAGACTATCCCGCAATTCAATTGATCCTCAAAGGTTTTTATTGAATAGCGGAATAGGAAATATGATCAAAAAAAGTGTATGTATCTCGCACGTACACAACCACACTAGGCCCCAATTACTATTGTTTGTACCCCTAAAAGGCTAGATGAGGAGTAGGGGGAGTATGGAACAGGCAGCACCCTCAAACCTTCAGAAGTATGAGATGAACCCCAACAACTTGGAAAGGTGGATCTCTCTCACACGTACCGACACAGACTATCCCGCAATTCAATTGATCCTCAAAGGTTTTTATTGAATAGCGGAATAGGAAATATGATCAAAAAAAGTGTATGTATCTCGCACGTACACAACCACACTAGGCCCCAATTACTATTGTTTGTACCCCTAAAAGGCTAGATGAGGAGTAGGGGGGGTATGGAACAGGCAGCACCCTCAAACCTTCAGAAGTATGAGATGAACCCCAACAACTTGGAAAGGTGGATCTCTCTCACACGTACCGACACAGACTATCCCGCAATTCAATTGATCCTCAAAGGTTTTTATTGAATAGCGGAATAGGAAATATGATCAAAAAAAGTGTATGTATCTCGCACGTACACAACCACACTAGGCCCCAATTACTATTGTTTGTACCCCTAAAAGGCTAGATGAGGAGTAGGGGGAGTATGGAACAGGCAGCACCCTCAAACCTTCAGAAGTATGAGATGAACCCCAACAACTTGGAAAGGTGGATCTCTCTCACACGTACCGACACAGACTATCCCGCAATTCAATTGATCCTCAAAGGTTTTTATTGAATAGCGGAATAGGAAATATGATCAAAAAAAGTGTATGTATCTCGCACGTACACAACCACACTAGGCCCCAATTACTATTGTTTGTACCCCTAAAAGGCTAGATGAGGAGTAGGGGGGGTATGGAACAGGCAGCACCCTCAAACCTTCAGAAGTATGAGATGAACCCCAACAACTTGGAAAGGTGGATCTCTCTCACACGTACCGACACAGACTATCCCGCAATTCAATTGATCCTCAAAGGTTTTTATTGAATAGCGGAATAGGAAATATGATCAAAAAAAGTGTATGTATCTCGCACGTACACAACCACACTAGGCCCCAATTACTATTGTTTGTACCCCTAAAAGGCTAGATGAGGAGTAGGGGGAGTATGGAACAGGCAGCACCCTCAAACCTTCAGAAGTATGAGATGAACCCCAACAACTTGGAAAGGTGGATCTCTCTCACACGTACCGACACAGACTATCCCGCAATTCAATTGATCCTCAAAGGTTTTTATTGAATAGCGGAATAGGAAATATGATCAAAAAAAGTGTATGTATCTCGCACGTACACAACCACACTAGGCCCCAATTACTATTGTTTGTACCCCTAAAAGGCTAGATGAGGAGTAGGGGGGGTATGGAACAGGCAGCACCCTCAAACCTTCAGAAGTATGAGATGAACCCCAACAACTTGGAAAGGTGGATCTCTCTCACACGTACCGACACAGACTATCCCGCAATTCAATTGATCCTCAAAGGTTTTTATTGAATAGCGGAATAGGAAATATGATCAAAAAAAGTGTATGTATCTCGCACGTACACAACCACACTAGGCCCCAATTACTATTGTTTGTACCCCTAAAAGGCTAGATGAGGAGTAGGGGGAGTATGGAACAGGCAGCACCCTCAAACCTTCAGAAGTATGAGATGAACCCCAACAACTTGGAAAGGTGGATCTCTCTCACACGTACCGACACAGACTATCCCGCAATTCAATTGATCCTCAAAGGTTTTTATTGAATAGCGGAATAGGAAATATGATCAAAAAAAGTGTATGTATCTCGCACGTACACAACCACACTAGGCCCCAATTACTATTGTTTGTACCCCTAAAAGGCTAGATGAGGAGTAGGGGGGGTATGGAACAGGCAGCACCCTCAAACCTTCAGAAGTATGAGATGAACCCCAACAACTTGGAAAGGTGGATCTCTCTCACACGTACCGACACAGACTATCCCGCAATTCAATTGATCCTCAAAGGTTTTTATTGAATAGCGGAATAGGAAATATGATCAAAAAAAGTGTATGTATCTCGCACGTACACAACCACACTAGGCCCCAATTACTATTGTTTGTACCCCTAAAAGGCTAGATGAGGAGTAGGGGGGGTATGGAACAGGCAGCACCCTCAAACCTTCAGAAGTATGAGATGAACCCCAACAACTTGGAAAGGTGGATCTCTCTCACACGTACCAACACAGACTATCCCCCAATTTAACTGATCCCCAGAGGTTTTTGATTAAATAGCGGAATAGAAAATATGATCCCAAAAAAGTGTATGTATATCACACGTACACAACCACACTAGGCCCCAATTACTATTGTTTGTATACCTAAAAGGCTAGGAGTAGGGGGAGTATGGAACAGGCAGCACCCTCAAACCTTCAGAAGTATGAGATGAACCCCAACAACTTGGAAAGGTGGATCTCTCTCACACGTACCAACACAGACTATCCCCCAATTTAACTGATCCCCAAAGGTTTTTGATTAAATAGCGGAATAGAAAATATGATCCCAAAAAAGTGTATGTATATCACACGTACACAACCACACTAGGCCCCAATTACTATTGTTTGTACCCCTAAAAGGCTAGGAGTAGGGGGAGTATGGAACAGGCAGCACCCTCAAACCTTCAGAAGTATGAGATGAACCCCAACAACTTGGAAAGGTGGATCTCTCTCACACGTACCGACACAGACTATCCCGCAATTCAATTGATCCTCAAAGGTTTTTATTGAATAGCGGAATAGGAAATATGATCAAAAAAAGTGTATGTATCTCGCACGTACACAACCACACTAGGCCCCAATTACTATTGTTTGTACCCCTAAAAGGCTAGATGAGGAGTAGGGGGGGTATGGAACAGGCAGCACCCTCAAACCTTCAGAAGTATGAGATGAACCCCAACAACTTGGAAAGGTGGATCTCTCTCACACGTACCGACACAGACTATCCCGCAATTCAATTGATCCTCAAAGGTTTTTATTGAATAGCGGAATAGGAAATATGATCAAAAAAAGTGTATGTATCTCGCACGTACACAACCACACTAGGCCCCAATTACTATTGTTTGTACCCCTAAAAGGCTAGATGAGGAGTAGGGGGAGTATGGAACAGGCAGCACCCTCAAACCTTCAGAAGTATGAGATGAACCCCAACAACTTGGAAAGGTGGATCTCTCTCACACGTACCGACACAGACTATCCCGCAATTCAATTGATCCTCAAAGGTTTTTATTGAATAGCGGAATAGGAAATATGATCAAAAAAAGTGTATGTATCTCGCACGTACACAACCACACTAGGCCCCAATTACTATTGTTTGTACCCCTAAAAGGCTAGATGAGGAGTAGGGGGGGTATGGAACAGGCAGCACCCTCAAACCTTCAGAAGTATGAGATGAACCCCAACAACTTGGAAAGGTGGATCTCTCTCACACGTAACGACACAGACTATCCCGCAATTCAATTGATCCTCAAAGGTTTTTATTGAATAGCGGAATAGGAAATATGATCAAAAAAAGTGTATGTATCTCGCACGTACACAACCACACTAGGCCCCAATTACTATTGTTTGTACCCCTAAAAGGCTAGATGAGGAGTAGGGGGAGTATGGAACAGGCAGCACCCTCAAACCTTCAGAAGTATGAGATGAACCCCAACAACTTGGAAAGGTGGATCTCTCTCACACGTACCGACACAGACTATCCCGCAATTCAATTGATCCTCAAAGGTTTTTATTGAATAGCGGAATAGGAAATATGATCAAAAAAAGTGTATGTATCTCGCACGTACACAACCACACTAGGCCCCAATTACTATTGTTTGTACCCCTAAAAGGCTAGATGAGGAGTAGGGGGGGTATGGAACAGGCAGCACCCTCAAACCTTCAGAAGTATGAGATGAACCCCAACAACTTGGAAAGGTGGATCTCTCTCACACGTACCGACACAGACTATCCCGCAATTCAATTGATCCTCAAAGGTTTTTATTGAATAGCGGAATAGGAAATATGATCAAAAAAAGTGTATGTATCTCGCACGTACACAACCACACTAGGCCCCAATTACTATTGTTTGTACCCCTAAAAGGCTAGATGAGGAGTAGGGGGAGTATGGAACAGGCAGCACCCTCAAACCTTCAGAAGTATGAGATGAACCCCAACAACTTGGAAAGGTGGATCTCTCTCACACGTACCGACACAGACTATCCCGCAATTCAATTGATCCTCAAAGGTTTTTATTGAATAGCGGAATAGGAAATATGATCAAAAAAAGTGTATGTATCTCGCACGTACACAACCACACTAGGCCCCAATTACTATTGTTTGTACCCCTAAAAGGCTAGATGAGGAGTAGGGGGGGTATGGAACAGGCAGCACCCTCAAACCTTCAGAAGTATGAGATGAACCCCAACAACTTGGAAAGGTGGATCTCTCTCACACGTACCGACACAGACTATCCCGCAATTCAATTGATCCTCAAAGGTTTTTATTGAATAGCGGAATAGGAAATATGATCAAAAAAAGTGTATGTATCTCGCACGTACACAACCACACTAGGCCCCAATTACTATTGTTTGTACCCCTAAAAGGCTAGATGAGGAGTAGGGGGAGTATGGAACAGGCAGCACCCTCAAACCTTCAGAAGTATGAGATGAACCCCAACAACTTGGAAAGGTGGATCTCTCTCACACGTACCAACACAGACTATCCCCCAATTTAACTGATCCCCAGAGGTTTTTGATTAAATAGCGGAATAGAAAATATGATCCCAAAAAAGTGTATGTATATCACACGTACACAACCACACTAGGCCCCAATTACTATTGTTTGTACCCCTAAAAGGCTAGGAGTAGGGGGAGTATGGAACAGGCAGCACCCTCAAACCTTCAGAAGTATGAGATGAACCCCAACAACTTGGAAAGGTGGATCTCTCTCACACGTACCAACACAGACTATCCCCCAATTTAACTGATCCCCAAAGGTTTTTGATTAAATAGCGGAATAGAAAATATGATCCCAAAAAAGTGTATGTATATCACACGTACACAACCACACTAGGCCCCAATTACTATTGTTTGTACCCCTAAAAGGCTAGGAGTAGGGGGAGTATGGAACAGGCAGCACCCTCAAACCTTCAGAAGTATGAGATGAACCCCAACAACTTGGAAAGGTGGATCTCTCTCACACGTACCAACACAGACTATCCCCCAATTTAACTGATCCCCAAAGGTTTTTGATTAAATAGCGGAATAGAAAATATGATCCCAAAAAAGTGTATGTATATCACACGTACACAACCACACTAGGCCCCAATTACTATTGTTTGTACCCCTAAAAGGCTAGGAGTAGGGGGAGTATGGAACAGGCAGCACCCTCAAACCTTCAGAAGTATGAGATGAACCCCAACAACTTGGAAAGGTGGATCTCTCTCACACGTACCAACACAGACTATCCCCCAATTTAACTGATCCCCAGAGGTTTTTGATTAAATAGCGGAATAGAAAATATGATCCCAAAAAAGTGTATGTATATCACACGTACACAACCACACTAGGCCCCAATTACTATTGTTTGTACCCCTAAAAGGCTAGGAGTAGGGGGAGTATGGAACAGGCAGCACCCTCAAACCTTCAGAAGTATGAGATGAACCCCAACAACTTGGAAAGGTGGATCTCTCTCACACGTACCAACACAGACTATCCCCCAATTTAACTGATCCCCAAAGGTTTTTGATTAAATAGCGGAATAGAAAATATGATCCCAAAAAAGTGTATGTATATCACACGTACACAACCACACTAGGCCCCAATTACTATTGTTTGTACCCCTAAAAGGCTAGGAGTAGGGGGAGTATGGAACAGGCAGCACCCTCAAACCTTCAGAAGTATGAGATGAACCCCAACAACTTGGAAAGGTGGATCTCTCTCACACGTACCAACACAGACTATCCCCCAATTTAACTGATCCCCAGAGGTTTTTGATTAAATAGCGGAATAGAAAATATGATCCCAAAAAAGTGTATGTATATCACACGTACACAACCACACTAGGCCCCAATTACTATTGTTTGTACCCCTAAAAGGCTAGGAGTAGGGGGAGTATGGAACAGGCAGCACCCTCAAACCTTCAGAAGTATGAGATGAACCCCAACAACTTGGAAAGGTGGATCTCTCTCACACGTACCAACACAGACTATCCCCCAATTTAACTGATCCCCAAAGGTTTTTGATTAAATAGCGGAATAGAAAATATGATCCCAAAAAAGTGTATGTATATCACACGTACACAACCACACTAGGCCCCAATTACTATTGTTTGTACCCCTAAAAGGCTAGGAGTAGGGGGAGTATGGAACAGGCAGCACCCTCAAACCTTCAGAAGTATGAGATGAACCCCAACAACTTGGAAAGGTGGATCTCTCTCACACGTACCAACACAGACTATCCCCCAATTTAACTGATCCCCAAAGGTTTTTGATTAAATAGCGGAATAGAAAATATGATCCCAAAAAAGTGTATGTATATCACACGTACACAACCACACTAGGCCCCAATTACTATTGTTTGTACCCCTAAAAGGCTAGGAGTAGGGGGAGTATGGAACAGGCAGCACCCTCAAACCTTCAGAAGTATGAGATGAACCCCAACAACTTGGAAAGGTGGATCTCTCTCACACGTACCAACACAGACTATCCCCCAATTTAACTGATCCCCAAAGGTTTTTGATTAAATAGCGGAATAGAAAATATGATCCCAAAAAAGTGTATGTATATCACACGTACACAACCACACTAGGCCCCAATTACTATTGTTTGTACCCCTAAAAGGCTAGGAGTAGGGGGAGTATGGAACAGGCAGCACCCTCAAACCTTCAGAAGTATGAGATGAACCCCAACAACTTGGAAAGGTGGATCTCTCTCACACGTACCAACACAGACTATCCCCCAATTTAACTGATCCCCAAAGGTTTTTGATTAAATAGCGGAATAGAAAATATGATCCCAAAAAAGTGTATGTATATCACACGTACACAACCACACTAGGCCCCAATTACTATTGTTTGTACCCCTAAAAGGCTAGGAGTAGGGGGAGTATGGAACAGGCAGCACCCTCAAACCTTCAGAAGTATGAGATGAACCCCAACAACTTGGAAAGGTGGATCTCTCTCACACGTACCAACACAGACTATCCCCCAATTTAACTGATCCCCAAAGGTTTTTGATTAAATAGCGGAATAGAAAATATGATCCCAAAAAAGTGTATGTATATCACACGTACACAACCACACTAGGCCCCAATTACTATTGTTTGTACCCCTAAAAGGCTAGGAGTAGGGGGAGTATGGAACAGGCAGCACCCTCAAACCTTCAGAAGTATGAGATGAACCCCAACAACTTGGAAAGGTGGATCTCTCTCACACGTACCAACACAGACTATCCCCCAATTTAACTGATCCCCAGAGGTTTTTGATTAAATAGCGGAATAGAAAATATGATCCCAAAAAAGTGTATGTATATCACACGTACACAACCACACTAGGCCCCAATTACTATTGTTTGTACCCCTAAAAGGCTAGGAGTAGGGGGAGTATGGAACAGGCAGCACCCTCAAACCTTCAGAAGTATGAGATGAACCCCAACAACTTGGAAAGGTGGATCTCTCTCACACGTACCAACACAGACTATCCCCCAATTTAACTGATCCCCAGAGGTTTTTGATTAAATAGCGGAATAGAAAATATGATCCCAAAAAAGTGTATGTATATCACACGTACACAACCACACTAGGCCCCAATTACTATTGTTTGTACCCCTAAAAGGCTAGGAGTAGGGGGAGTATGGAACAGGCAGCACCCTCAAACCTTCAGAAGTATGAGATGAACCCCAACAACTTGGAAAGGTGGATCTCTCTCACACGTACCAACACAGACTATCCCCCAATTTAACTGATCCCCAGAGGTTTTTGATTAAATAGCGGAATAGAAAATATGATCCCAAAAAAGTGTATGTATATCACACGTACACAACCACACTAGGCCCCAATTACTATTGTTTGTACCCCTAAAAGGCTAGGAGTAGGGGGAGTATGGAACAGGCAGCACCCTCAAACCTTCAGAAGTATGAGATGAACCCCAACAACTTGGAAAGGTGGATCTCTCTCACACGTACCAACACAGACTATCCCCCAATTTAACTGATCCCCAAAGGTTTTTGATTAAATAGCGGAATAGAAAATATGATCCCAAAAAAGTGTATGTATATCACACGTACACAACCACACTAGGCCCCAATTACTATTGTTTGTACCCCTAAAAGGCTAGGAGTAGGGGGAGTATGGAACAGGCAGCACCCTCAAACCTTCAGAAGTATGAGATGAACCCCAACAACTTGGAAAGGTGGATCTCTCTCACACGTACCAACACAGACTATCCCCCAATTTAACTGATCCCCAAAGGTTTTTGATTAAATAGCGGAATAGAAAATATGATCCCAAAAAAGTGTATGTATATCACACGTACACAACCACACTAGGCCCCAATTACTATTGTTTGTACCCCTAAAAGGCTAGGAGTAGGGGGAGTATGGAACAGGCAGCACCCTCAAACCTTCAGAAGTATGAGATGAACCCCAACAACTTGGACAGGTGGATCTCTCTCACACGTACCAACACAGACTATCCCCCAATTTAACTGATCCCCAGAGGTTTTTGATTAAATAGCGGAATAGAAAATATGATCCCAAAAAAGTGTATGTATATCACACGTACACAACCACACTAGGCCCCAATTACTATTGTTTGTACCCCTAAAAGGCTAGGAGTAGGGGGAGTATGGAACAGGCAGCACCCTCAAACCTTCAGAAGTATGAGATGAACCCCAACAACTTGGAAAGGTGGATCTCTCTCACACGTACCAACACAGACTATCCCCCAATTTAACTGATCCCCAAAGGTTTTTGATTAAATAGCGGAATAGAAAATATGATCCCAAAAAAGTGTATGTATATCACACGTACACAACCACACTAGGCCCCAATTACTATTGTTTGTACCCCTAAAAGGCTAGGAGTAGGGGGAGTATGGAACAGGCAGCACCCTCAAACCTTCAGAAGTATGAGATGAACCCCAACAACTTGGAAAGGTGGATCTCTCTCACACGTACCAACACAGACTATCCCCCAATTTAACTGATCCCCAGAGGTTTTTGATTAAATAGCGGAATAGAAAATATGATCCCAAAAAAGTGTATGTATATCACACGTACACAACCACACTAGGCCCCAATTACTATTGTTTGTACCCCTAAAAGGCTAGGAGTAGGGGGAGTATGGAACAGGCAGCACCCTCAAACCTTCAGAAGTATGAGATGAACCCCAACAACTTGGAAAGGTGGATCTCTCTCACACGTACCAACACAGACTATCCCCCAATTTAACTGATCCCCAAAGGTTTTTGATTAAATAGCGGAATAGAAAATATGATCCCAAAAAAGTGTATGTATATCACACGTACACAACCACACTAGGCCCCAATTACTATTGTTTGTACCCCTAAAAGGCTAGGAGTAGGGGGAGTATGGAACAGGCAGCACCCTCAAACCTTCAGAAGTATGAGATGAACCCCAACAACTTGGAAAGGTGGATCTCTCTCACACGTACCAACACAGACTATCCCCCAATTTAACTGATCCCCAAAGGTTTTTGATTAAATAGCGGAATAGAAAATATGATCCCAAAAAAGTGTATGTATATCACACGTACACAACCACACTAGGCCCCAATTACTATTGTTTGTACCCCTAAAAGGCTAGGAGTAGGGGGAGTATGGAACAGGCAGCACCCTCAAACCTTCAGAAGTATGAGATGAACCCCAACAACTTGGAAAGGTGGATCTCTCTCACACGTACCAACACAGACTATCCCCCAATTTAACTGATCCCCAAAGGTTTTTGATTAAATAGCGGAATAGAAAATATGATCCCAAAAAAGTGTATGTATATCACACGTACACAACCACACTAGGCCCCAATTACTATTGTTTGTACCCCTAAAAGGCTAGATGAGGAGTAGGGGGAGTATGGAACAGGCAGCACCCTCAAACCTTCAGTATGAGATTGTGTTCACTGTACCCCACAAAGATTGAGTTCACTGCACCCCACAATGATTGTGTTCACTGCACCCCACAAAGATTGTGTTCACTGCACCTCACAAAGATTGTGTTCACTGTACCCCCCAAAGATTGTGTTCACTGCACCCCACAAAGATTCTGTTCACTGTACCCCACAAAGATTGTGTTCACTGCACCCCAAAAAGATTGTGTTCACTGCACCCCAAAAAGGATGTTGTTCACTGCACCCCAAAAAGGATGTTGTTCACTCCACCCCAAAAAGATTGTGTTCACTGCACCCCACAAAGATTGTGTTCACTGCACCCCAAAAAGATTGTGTTCACTGCACCCCAAAAATGATTTTGTTCACTGCACCCCAAAAAGGATTTTGTTCACTGCACCCCAAAAAGGATGTTGTTCACTCCACCCCAAAAAGATTGTGTTCACTGCACCCCAAAAAGATTGTGTTCACTGCACCCCACAAAGGATTTTGTTCACTGCACCCCAAAAAGATTGTGTTCACTGCACCCCAAAAAGGATGTTGTTCACTGCACCCCAAAAAGGATTTTGTTCACTGCACCCCAAAAAGATTGTGTTCACTGCACCCCACAAAGGATTTTGTTCACTGCACCCCACAAAGATTGTGTTCACTGCACACCAAAAAGGATTGTGTTCACTGCACCCCAAAAAGATTTTGTTCACTGCACCCCAAAAAGATTGTGTTCACTGCAGCCCAAAAAGATTGTGTTCACTGCAGCCCAAAAAGATTGTGTTCACTGCAGCCCAAAAAGATTGTGTTCACTGCAGCCCAAAAAGATTGTGTTCACTGCAGCCCAAAAAGATTGTGTTCACTGCAGCTCACACACAGAAAAATGGATGTGGATCACTGACACCTGCCTATCTCCAATCCCACACCACACAGCAATATCGATTGTAGTTTGTAGAACACAGTTTCCCTAAAATTCAGCAGACTCTGTCCCTAACAGGATTGAGAAGAGATCGTAGATCAGGATTGAGTGCAGACCCCACCCCCCACACAGCAATATCGATTGTAGTTTGTAGAAGACACTGACCCTATATAATTCAGCAGACTCTATCCCTAAAATGCCTACAACTCGCCCTGCCTAAACACTCCGACCTGTCCCTCAATTCTATCCGGACACAAATGGTTTTTTCCTGCCTATCTTTCCCTAATCAGCAGCCAGCACGTTGATGTGTGCTCTGTCCCTGAATCTAAGCAGCATAATGACGCCGCTGCGGCTGCCTCGAACTTATAAAGACTTGGTCACATGCTTCAGACGGCCAATCACAGCTACTGAGACATTTGCAGGCATGGCTGGGATGGCTTAAGGCACACCAGTTAAACGATTGTTGATTGGCTGTTGAAAGCCCGCCATGAAAAGAGCGCCAAAGCATGCAAAACCCGGAAATAAAACGACCGAACACGGATTTTTACCCGAACATACAGTAAAGTGTCCGTGTCCGTGTTCGGGTACAAAAAATCCAATTATTCGGTACGAACACGAATAATACAGTCCGTGTTCGCTCAACACTAGTTATTAGCCCTTGTATTGGCTTCCTTATACTCCCACTGCTTAGCTGAGGGGATGTTCTACCTCTATGAGCCATACCCACATTGTTTTGAGAAGCCCTCTAAGGATCGGCCTCGTATAGATCCATCTCTCTGCTAAATAATGATTTTAGGATTTTACCTAAACTCCTCACATTACGTTTGCAGAAACTGCTTCCTATAGTGATTGATCCAGACTAAACTGGATTTATGGCACACAAATCTACGGACATAAATCTTCGTAGACTGTTTACAATCATACAGTATCTCACAAAAGTGAGTACACTTTTACTTTACATTGCAGCAAAATGTCATTTCTTCAGTGTTGTCACATGAAAAGATATAATAAAATATTTTAAAAAATGTGAGGGATGTACTCACTTTTGTACATGCACCACACTCTAATCAGGGCTTCAAAGTGGTGGCCTCTCTGGACATAAAGAAGGCCTTTGACATGGTTAAGTGGCCTTTCCTCTGGGAGGTCCTCAGGAGGATGGGATTTCACCTATGTTTCATAGACTGGCTTAAGGGAGTTGGCCTATCATTTTCCTTTCCTTCCCTCTCTGCATAGGGGTACCTGTCAGGGCTGCCCCTCTCTCTGGCCTTATTTGATGTTGCAATAGAACTGGTGGCTGAGGTGCTTCATACTTCTGCACAAATGAATGGCCTTTGCGTGGGTTGGTTGGAGGAGAGGGTAGCCCTGTGTGCTGATGAACTATTACTATTCCTGAATGATGCAGGGCCCTCCTTAGAAGGAGCACTACAAATATTAAACCCCTACTCTACCTTTACAGGGCTCAAAGTTAATTGGACTAAGTCCTTACTATTCCCCATTGATCCCAAGGCCCTCCCCAGATCTCCCAATTCAATGGGTAGAGGACTTTCAATATCTAGGGGTCTGGGCTTCTCAGCAGGCCTCTGATTATATCCCCCTTAACCTAAACCCAGTAACGCATGACATTAAAAGTCAGTTGAAGGTGTGGGAGTCGCTGCCACTCCCTTTACTGGGACAGATTAATCTGCTTAAAATGAAAATACTGCCTACGTTTACTTACCTTTTCCCCTTCCCCTTCCCCTTCCCCTTCCCCTTCTTGAATTCCAAAATCTTCCTTGTCCCGCCTGAATCAAACTTTCTCTACCTTTCTTTTTGGGCCAAAGATACAAACTGTCCACACTTATAAGACCCTCTCTACAGGGGAGATTAATTCTCCCAGACTCCTATAAATATTTTATGGCTACCCAGTTGGTCACAGCTGCCTGGTGGCTCTCCCATATCATACTAACTCATCTACTATGCTTGAGGTGGCTATTGTTGTCTTCCTAGAGGCCCTACAAGCCCTTATATTTCATGGTCCCAAGGCTCTGTATGCTTTAACCCCATCTATGCTTACAACTATTAGAGCCTAGAGGGCGGGTTTTGCTAGTGAAAAATACCCTGATACTGCAGAGTCACCTAACATACCCCTCTGGAAGAATCCCTCCTTGCCTTACTTCTTCATGCTACCTGATCCAGTTGTGTGGACAGAACTAAATGCATCTCTCAAATAGTGGATCAGGGATCCCTACGACCCTTAGCCTGTCTATCTGCAGAATTGAATGTACCCCCCCACACATAGCTTTATTTCAAGGCATCTCTCTCATGCCTTCAATAGCCAATCCCCACGTGCCTCTCCTAGGATAACGGGGGCAGACCTTGAACAGGTACTCAGATAAGACTGCACTAAAAAACCCACCTCTCGTATTCATGCCCATCTGATGTCAGCTGCTCTGCCACCTTTAGAATCCCTTAGAACTGGCTGAAGAATGCACCACATTTAGACAATGACGATTGGGATGACATATGGGATCTCTCTTTTAAAACACTAATTTCCCTGCATGATAGTTTCATTTAGTTTCAAATAGTGCACAGAGCCTACTTTGTCCCCTCTAGACTTCACATAATGAACAGATCCCTCCTCTCGGAGCGGTGCAGGTGTCATCAATCCCAGCAATCCCAGGGTAATTTCTCTCACATCTTTTGGTTGTGCCCTGTTATTACAGGGTTCTGGTCTGTTCTTGTCAGAAGTGATAACTATCATTAACCACTTCCCGATTACCCGCCACCTTTTTACTGTGGCAGGGTGGCTCTCCTGCGCAAACCGACGTAGGTCTACGTCGGTTGCGCGCTGGAAGCTAGGGCAGCTAGCTGGGGAGCCAATGCACGGGTCAGGAGGCTTCGATTGCTGCCTGACACCCGCGATCGCTCCCCGCTGAGAGAGAAGGACGGTCGGCTGTTGTAAACACAGCTGACCGTTCTTCTCCCTGAAATGATCACAGAGCTCATGTGATCCTTCTATATAGGATCACATGTCTCTATGGTAATCTCAGAAGCCACACCCCCACAGTTAGAATCACTCCCCTAGGGTCACATTTAACCCCTTGATCACCTATACTGTTAACCCTTTCCTTGCCAGTGTCATTATTACAGTAACAGTGCTTTTTTTTAGCACTGATTACTGTAGTAATGTCACTGGTACCCTCAAAAGTGTCAAAAATGTCAGTTAGGGGTCTGATCTGTCCGCCGCAATGTCACAGTCCCACTAAAAATTTACAGATCACCGCCATTTCTAGTAAAAAAAAAAAAACAATAAAAATGACATAAATCTTTCCCGTAGTTAGAAGACGCGATAACTTTTGCGCAAACCAATCAAACTACGTTTATTGCGATTTTTTTTTTTTTTACTAAAAATATGTAGCAGAAAACAAATTGGACTAAAATGTTAAAAAAAAAATTTTTATTTATTTTTTTTTTTTTGAGAATGTCATATAGCAGAATGTGAAAAATATTGTTTTTTTTTTTTCAAAACTGTTGCTCTTTTTTTGTTTATAGCGCAAAAAATAAACATTGCAGAGGTGATCAAATACCACCAAAAGAAAGCTCTATGTGTGGGAAAAAAGGACATCAATTTTATTTGAGTACATCATCGCAAAATAGGGCCTGGTCATTAAGCCCCGGTTCACACTTATGCGAGTGCGGGGTTCGCATGTAATGTCGGAGCGCACTGCTACTTCATTACATGCGATCGGCTGTGCGTTGCGAGTTTAGCCATACATTTTGTATGGCTAAATTCGCACCGCGCCCGCAGCAAACTCGCACAGGACCCTTTTTTGCAGCCGCATCAGGATCGGATCGCACAGCGGTTCACACTTGAGCGATCCGATCCTGTGCGAACTGCAAGATCGCACTGCGATATGCGATCAAACTGGGGGTGTCGTTAAGATTACATTGACACCCCCAGCGTATCGCATATGGCAGTGTGAACTGCTGGGGGTGCATGTGCGATGCAGGAACAGGCTGCGGATTCGCAGCCTTCCCGCGTTGCATAAGTGTGAACCGGACCTAAGAGGGCAAATCCTTCCGGTCTTAAAGTGGTTAATACTTTCACATCAACCACGGTCCCCGATGCCTTTGTAATTTGTTAATTAGGCCTCATCGACAATCTTATCCACACCAGGGCAAAAATAAACTTTGCCAGACCCTTTTTTTTCATGCAAGAAAGGCTATCACCTTCAATTTGAAGAAACGGGCTCCTCCTTCCATCTCTTTTTGGAAACAATTGATTACCACTAACCTCCTACTTTACAAGGACACCTATGCAAACAGGGGTTGGTCTAAATGGTTGGCGTACCCCGCTACTGCTACATAGCTTCTGATTAACGAAGGGTCAATCGATGTCTAGCAACACATAAGTTTGTTTTGGGACATTTGTGGGAAAAGTGGTCAGTATCTTTTTAACATAATTTATTGACATCTGATAATACTAAAAATAGAGCTGCACTAATTTTAGCGCAGCTCTATTTTTAGTATTGTTTGTTTTCTGTGTCTATCTCACAGTTGAGTTTCTGCTCCTTTTAATTTTTATATTATTTTTTAATTGAGCACAGTTTTTTTCCCCCCTTTTGGATATTTATTGACACCTGACAACAAAGGTTATGTAGTCACACCATTGTCAAATTGGTGTTACTCTCAATGACTGAATTTGTACACAAACAGCAAGGCTTCTGTCTCTGAGGCTGTTAGATGGATTTTCTGTGTGAGGAGCAATGCACTGCTTCTGGAGGAGGGACATGTTGTGATCTTCTCCCCAAATCTCTGCTACACCTCCCTACTCATTACCTGCCCACCAGTACAAGGCACAGTCTCCTCCTCTCCTACATTACCACCTAATGTATCTGTGAGATCCTGGAGCACTACAAGTCACAGCATGCCAGGAGATGGGGGCAGCAGGAGTGTGTTAGATCAGACTGATTTTTTAGATGCTGGTGTGTGTTTGTGTGTATGTATACTGTGCGTGCATGTGTCTGTGTGTATGTATATGTATCACTGCCCCCAGAGGGTTGCTGGTACTTGTATGTTCTTCTGTGCCGCTTTGACCCTGTGAACTCTCCAGCCCTCCTGACACTCTAGGTTCAAACTTGTTGTGTATACCTTTAAATGACACACTGACACAATGCAAATAGATTTTAACTTCTTAGTTCAGCTTTACTCAAGGAAGAGACTTGAAAAAAGTATTAATCAACCAGTGCACGTGTCTGTGTATATGTATAATACTGTGTGTGTGTCTGTGTGTGTCTGTGTATATGTATAACACTGTGTGTGTGTATATGTATAATACTGTGTGTGTGTGTGTATGTATAATACTGTGTATCTGTGTGTCTGTGTATATGTATAACACTGTGTGTGTGTGTGTCTGTGTATATGTATAATACTGTGTGTGTGTCTGTGTATATGTATAACACTCTGTGTGTGTGTGTGTGCCTGTGTATATGTATAATACTGTGTGTGTGTCTTTGTATATGTACACCACTGTGTGTGTGTGTCTGTGTATATGTTTAACACTGTGTGTGTGTGTGTGTCTGTGTATATGTATAACACTGTGTGTGTGTGTGTGTGTATATGTATAATACTGTGTGTGTGTCTTTGTATATGTATAACACTGTGTGTGTGCCTGTGTCTGTGTATATGTATAATACTGTGTGTGTGTTTGTCTGTGTATATGTATAACACTGTGTGTGTGTGTCTGTGTATATGTATAACACTGTGTGTGTGTGTCTTTGTATATGTATAATACTGTGTGTGTGTGTGTGTGTGTATATATGTATAATATTGTGTGTGTGTCTCTGTGTCTATGTATATGTATAATAGTGTTTGTGTGTGTGTATGTGTTTGTGTCTATGTATATGTATAATACTGTATGTGTGTGTATGTATAATACTGTGTGTGTGTGTATATGTATAATACTGTGTGTGTATATATGTGTAATAATGTGTGTGTGTGTGTCTGTGTATATGTATAATACGGTGTGTATGTGTGTATATGTGTGTGTGTGTGTGTGTGTGTGTGTATATATGTAATAATATGTGTGTGTCTGTGTATATGTGTAATACTGTATGTGTGTAAGTGTAATACTGTGTGTCTGTGTCGGTGTATTTGTATAATCCTGTGTGTGTATATATGCATAATACTGTGTCTGTGTATATGTAGAATACTGTATGTGTGTGTCTGTATAATACTGTGTCTGTGTACATGTATAATACTGTGTCTGTGTGTTTGTGCCTGTAAATTTGTATAATACTGTGTGTGTATATATGTATAATACTGTGTCTGTGTGTCTGTGTATATGTATAATACTGTGTGTGTGTGTCTGTGTATATGTATACTGTGCGTGTATATCATTAATACCTTCACATCGACCACGGTCCCCCAAGCCTTTGTAATTTGTTTATTAGGCCTCATTGACATGAACCACTTTTTTTCTTTATTTACAGCCTTTAGTCTGTTGGGATATGTTCTTTGCACACCTAGACTTTGCAATATTTGCCCACTCTTCTTTGCAGAACTGCTCAAGTTCAGTTAAATTTGATGCAGTCTTAAAGTCATTCCACAGATTTACAATGTGGTTTAATCACTTCCCACTCACCCTATAGGCAATTGATGGCGGGAAGGTGGTTGCATTATCCTGACCCGCCGTCATATGACGCGTGGGGTCGCACAGAGCGGCGATCGGATGTGTAGCAAAAAACAAAAAAACCTTGCGGTGATCAAATACCACCAAAAGAAAGCTCTATTTGTGGAGAAAAAATGACATGAATTTGGTTTAGGTACAATGTTGCATGACCACGCAATTGTCATTCGAAATGCGCCAAAAAAAAAAAAAAAATGCCCAGGTGTGTTGTTGCAGGCGTTTTTTTGGGCATTTTTTTGGGGTCTTTGGAGGCAGGCAAAACATCTGAACTTCTGTATAGGGGTATATATGCACACACGCTTATATGTATTTATACACATACACACATATAGGTGTTATAGCAGAGAAGCCATATGGGTGTTAATTATTTCATTAGCGCAAGCATAGGTTTCTGCTACTTTCACACCTATATATGTGTATGTGTATATATACATACATGTGTGTGTGTGTATATACCCCTACACAGAAGTTCAGATGTCATGCCTGACTCCAAACATGTCCTCAAAAAAGCCCTATAAACGCCTGCAGCAAAAACCAGGGTGACAGGGGCGAAGCCATATCCCTGTTCTATAAGTGTCCTAAGAGAAACGATCTTTTCTCTATAGCGGTCACCCTGACATGGAAGGGTTTTGTCACCCTGCCATAGCAGTCAGAGTCAGTTAACCCTACACTACACTACGGTCCCCTTACACTTAACACTTTCCCTACAGAAACTAGATTATTAAATATAACTATAGTGGAAAATAGTACCCTAACTACACTAGATATCCCTTTCCTCACACTAATAATTGCTAAATGACACTTTGAAGCAGAAGTAACAGAACTGCTTCCACTCTCTTCCACGTCCCTGTATTACAATGCTAGGAATTTGGCGGGGGCTATCTTATATACTGGGGGCGTATTCACTAACGATTGGCCTCTGGACCACCTAGTCACTCCAATCACATTCCTAGCATTCTCCTGCCCCCTCAATTGGCTTTTACTGATGGTTCTGGTCCAATCACGGGCTTTTAAAGCCCATTTCCTGTCCCATTGCATTTTGGTCGGTTCTGGTTGCCGAATTCCGAACTTTTTCAGCAAAAAGTTCGGAATTCGGCCGAACCTCGAACAGCCAATGTTTGGGTCGAACCGATGGTCGACCCAAACCGTTCGATCATCCCTACTTGTCAGGATAGAAAGAAAAATGGATGGGGCAAAATACCATCATATTCTTGAGGAAAATCTGCTGCCCTCTGCCAGAAAATTATAAATGGGAAGAAGGTTTACCTTCCAAATGACCCGAAGCACATGGCAAAAATGAACACACATTGGTTGAAGCAGAAGAAGGTGAATGTCCTTGCATGGCCAAGTCAAAGCCCAGACTTAAACCTCATCAAAAATCTGTGACTTGAAGACTGCAGTCCACAAACGGTCACCATCAAAAATAAATGAACTTGAGCAGTTCTACAAAGAAGAATGGGCAAATATTGCAAAGTCCAGATGTGCAAAGTTAGTAGAAACATATCACAACAGACTAAAGGCTGGAATTAAAGAAAAAGGTGGTTCAACAAAATACTGACATAAGGGGCGTGATCCTTTTTCCAACTCAATGATTCTGTTTTTATTTTTTTCTAACATGTTGGTGTTATGTCTTTCACTTGGATGTTATAAGTTGCACTAATAAATACAGCTGGATAAAACAAAAATGATGTCTGTCTTTATTTCAGGCTGCAAAGCAACAAAATTCCTTTACCTGGATATTGCATCTCTGCTGCTGGTTTCTAGCCCGGTCCAGTGCTTACCCATTGGAGAGTTCCCGGCTATGTGTCAGTGCTTGACCTTTGCCGTACCATTGCCATACCTCACTTTTTGCCATGGGGCTTTGTCACTTTCAACGGATATGACCTTCCAGTAAAGCAAATGGTAAGCATGATGTTATATAAACATTTTTGTGTCTTTACAGGGAGTCATTACCATTATGCTTAATTGCAAGTTTGGATTGTTATGACTGTCAGGATACCTGAATGTCTGATATACTAATGTATGCTATGTTTCAATGCCTAGAATCAGTAAAAAGGTCACATACACTTTCGGTCTCTGAAGAAGCCAAATATCTCGGCAAAACATGTAGGACCTCTGTGATCTACTTTATTATTATTATTGATTTTAATTAACTTTTTTTTGTAATAAAATTCAATAATTTGTATATATTGTGGTCCTTTATGTAGATTATTGTTACCACCATATAATCCTTGCCTCAAAGTCCCATGCTCCTGGTGAGGCAAAATCCGGACACCTTTCTTGCCTTTGGCTTGATTAGATGCGGGACCAAAAACAAAAATGATGTCTGTCTTAATTTTAGGTTGCAAGGCAACAAAATGTGATTATTTTACAGGGGGGTGATTATTTTCTATACCCACTGTATAATGTACAGTACATAGACCTGACCAAGATGTTCATTGTCTCAACAGTTGCTGGTTTTAATGCTCTTCTGTAAGCTCAGGGTACAAGGGCTGTGGTATATGTTTGCATAGTATACAGCTGATGCAGATTCTATTCCATCCTTCCATAAGACTCTCCCACTGGCTATGCCCATTGTTCACTGTGGTACGCTATGCACATGGCAGGTTACCATTTCCCTGATAGGGGCCCAGTGCATTATTTTGCCCAGGGGCCCATGAATATTATTATTAATATTATACAGGATTTATATAGTGCCAACAGTTTGCACAGCGCATTGCAACATGAGGGCAGACAGTAAAGTTACAATACAATTCAATACAGGAAGAATCTGAGAGACCTGCACGTTAAGGTGGCACTGCCCATGAGAGACTCCTGGTGACTTTACTGGGTCACCAGCTTTAAGTCTCCTGTCATTCTGCATGTTGCCAAGCTCAGTGCCCCTCCGCGTGGGCCTGCCTGCATTAATGTTGTGTCGTAAATGTAGTGAAATGGACACTGAGAATATAGTTTGGATTACTTAAAATGGGGTAGTAATATTTGTCAACAATATATCTCAAGGATCCATGTTAAAGACCTAGCTGCCCAGCTGCCTATTGCCAGTAAAATACTGCTCCACACAGTCAGACTCATAGCAGATGCTAATATAATAATATAATTATAATAATGTGTATTGTACTTCAGGAGCTCGATGATAGAAAGTCTGCTAGGTAATTAGCTCCGTTTGATTGAATCACTGTTATCTATACTTGCTGGTGGGAAAGTAGAATACCGATTTGTGTTGGTTGTGTTGTGTTGGTTGAGTCTGTGAAATGTTTACTTGTCCCTAGCCCCCTCTCAGGTCCAGCGGGGAATGCCCCTGAAAAATGATTTTAGAATCCCCTCGCATGGGGAATCATATAAAAGCTAGCTGTGGCTGAATAAAAGTGGTTGTTGACTCCCAGAACTGCGTGTCATCCAGTTATTGGGGGATATGTAAGTATTTCCTCAGCTTCAAGGATTATACAGCGGAGATACCTAGGCTGGGCATTGGAGCTCCGTTACAGTGAAGATGGCTTCCGGGTGGTGGCCATCCCTAAGCCTAGGGGCCCCATAATCTTCCTTTGCCCGGGGGCCCCATGAGTTGTTAGTCCGCCCCTGTTTGGGAATAATTATTAATTTGACTGTTCAAATAATTCCCCAATAATGGCATTTATAAAGATAATTGCTCTTTCTAAATTACAATAGTAATTGCTTCCCATAATTTTTTTGCAGGTATTGCAACCATAGTGTAGTAAGCAGTACAGAGGTCAGTGTGTCATTATGTACTTATTAATGCTATCTCTGCAAAATGACTTATTGTGCACATGCTCTCCCTATGTTATGAATGTGTTATATTAAGCAGAATAACTTAGTTTCATATGTTTAAGCCCTAGTTATATATAGGTTATATTTTCCATTAGCATACTTATCTACTTTCACATCTTGATAGCTAGAGACTGTAGCTTATTTTCATTTCTTTCACATCCTACATCATATTTTCCTAACAACAAGATATATTTTACATCACGTCTTCATTGATCTCTTGTTTTAATAAAGATGAAAGTACCATAAGTGAAAGGATGTGGTTTTCATCAAAGTTTGTGAGGATGACAGGGGAAGATGAGGAGGCATGAGTGCCGCCTACACATAGCCAGGTGTTTTTACACTTGCCATGGTGAGTTGTGACCGCACCTAATAATACTGTCTTCATGAGCCGAATCAAAATAATTCAACATCACCACACTGTTTTCAATACAGACTGAGGACCCCTAAAAGGACAAAAATTGCATATTGAGGAATTTTACTAAACTATGTTTGTAATTAAAATAGCATAACTCCATTAGGCTGTTATCAAAAAAGAAAACAACCTTTTCTACTATAATGTTACTCCTACAACTAGCAGCCAATGGACTCCATACCATTTCTAGCAGAGGTCAATATACCAAGCAATATATTTACTACCAAGTCCACATACATTGTTCGCTACTTCTCAAGCCCTGAGGCTGATGGCAAGGATTTGGCCTCCAAAATGCTTTGGATTTGTATATAGTCTTCCATCTATTTTACATTGGAATAAACTGGACTATACCATCAGTGTTGCACTTTTTTTTTTTTTAACAAAATTTTATATGGGTTTTTTTGTGCAAAACATGTGCAAACAAAATCACATGAAACACAAATGAACATTAACAAGAAAATATTAGAACCACGACACTCCGTAGGGGAGTGACATGACAGTATATACAAGAGTGTTGCACTTTAATTCCAGATTTATGCACTCCTTGCTCCAGGTAACCATTAAAAACTGAAGTTGCCAATCTGGTGTTCAGGCACTGTAGACTAACGCCATCTCCACACTATTGGATAGTAATAAGAAAAATTTTATAGATATTCTATCCACCACCTTAAGCTGCTTTAAATACAGGCTGAAGACTCTTAAAGCGGAGTTCCGGGCACAAAATCGATGTTTTTTTTTTTGTGCCCGTCCGCTAGTTCTGGATAACCTGAAAAGGAATTGGATAGTTAGGTTTTTTTTTTTTTTTTTTTTTAAAACTCACCTTGTAATTGTAGATCGTAAATACTCACCTCAGGGTACTTCCTCCCTCGGAGCCGCGGCTCACCCCGTCACTTCCTGCCTCGCGATGATTCCTGGGAGCTGAACGTCATAGCTCCCAGAAATAAATGCGACGGCACCGACCCCGCACGTCATTTCCGGGCAACGCCGCATTCCCCTGCTAAACAGCTTCTGGGCATGCCCAGAAGCTGTTTAGGAATGCGGCGCCGCACCGGAAGTGACGAGAGGGGCCGGTGCGGCGCATTCTGGGAGAAGAAGACGCGGAAGAAGACGCAGAAGAGGACCGCGCCGGCTTCAGCTGCCCACAAGAGAGATGGAAACGCTGTGGAAGAAATTTTATAAGTAAGTATTTCTTCTAAAAGGTAAGTGCGAACCGGGACAGATCAGAGGCTAGCCATTGTGGAATGTGCTAGCCCTGACTGTCCCGGGGGTATGCTTATTGAAAAATTACATCTGTGCCCGGAACTCCACTTTAAAGGGCCAAACAGCCCTTACTTACATATTAAAGCGGTAATAAAGCAGAACTAAACCTACCAATTCAACGGCTTTAAAAAAAAAACAGTTACATTCCTGCAATGCTAGGAATGCTAACTGTCACTGTCACAGTGGCTTGTACGCTCAACCAAACTATCAAGCTATCAAATAGCTGGAATTATAAATGATCACATGTGCAGCACCATGACAATTGCAGATCAACGCTAAGATGACCGCTTCCATTGCTGAAAAGAATAGAATGATTTAGTTCCACTTTAAATCCAAAAGCAAACATTTATTATATTGCAGCTTACCAATTCTTAGATGTGATGTCTGCATTAGTTTTCTAGGCTTTCTTTCTTTTTTTTATCTGGTGATACAGCCACTAAGTCTGTTGTGTTTCAAAAGAAAAAGCTTACAGGGATGAGACAACCATTTACCACTGCCAGGGGTGATTACAATGATCAGCTTTTATTTATTTGTGTAAAATCTTTATCCCAAAAGGAAAATAAAAACTGTTTGCTGTCCACCCTGATCATGGCCCTTGCCCATTTTCAGCCGCTGTCCAATTTAAAGATCAATTTTAAGTCCAACGTGTTGAATGTCTCACTAGTGGCCAAGGAGGTGTCCTACTGTAAGCAACACTTTCCGTTTGCCTTGTGGATTGATGCTATCACCTACTTAGGGATTTAGTTACCAGCTAATTTGTCTGAGCTCTATAGTCTGAATTTTCTACCCCTGCTTTCTAGTATCACCAGGGATATACAAAACTGGGACAAGATCTGTTACTCCTGGTTTGGCAGGGTGGCCATTCTCCAAAAATATAATACACTGCTTAACAAAATGAAACAAACACTTTTTAATCAGAGTATAGCATCAAGTCAATTAAACTCCTGGAATATTGATCTGGTCAGTTACAGAGGGAGTTGTTAATCAGTTCCAGCTGCTTTGGTTTTAATGAAATTAACTATAGGTGCACTAGATGGGCAACAATGAGACAACCTCCAAAACAGAATTGGTTTAACAGGTGGAGGCCACTGGCATTTTTTTCCCTACCTATACTTTCTGACTTTTTTTTTTACTAGTTTTGCATTTGGCTAAGGGCCAGTGTCACTACTGGTAGCATGAGGCGATACCTGAACCCTATAGAGGTTGCACAGGCAGTCCAACTCCTCCAGGATAGCACATCAATACGCGCCATTGCCAAAAGGTTTGCTGTGTCTCCCAGCACATTCTCAGGAGCATGGAGGAGATTCCAGGAGACAGGCAGTTACTTTAGGAGAGGTGGACAGGGCCATAAGAGGTCCTTAACCCATCAGCAGGACTGGTATCTGTTCCTTTGTGCAAGGAAAAACAGGATGATCACTGCCAGAGCTCTATAAAAAGGAACTCCAGCAGGCCACTGGTGTGAATATCTCTGCCCAAACAATCAGAAACAGACTTCATGAAGCCTGAGGGCTGACATCCTCTAGTGGGCCCTGTGCTCACTGCCTGGCAATGTGGAGCTCAATTGGCATTTGCCATTGGATACCAGAAGTGGCATGGTCGCTACTGAAGCCCTGTGCTTTTCACAGGTGAGAGCAGGTTCACCCTGAGTACATGTGACAGACGTGAAAGGGTCTGGAGAAGGCGTGGAGAACATTATGCTACCTGTAAAATCATTCAGCATGACCTGTTTGGTGGTGGATCAGTGATGGTCTAGAGAGGCAATGGAGGGACGCACAGACCTCTACAGACTAGACAATGTCACCCTGACTGCCATTAGGTATCGGGATGAAATCTTTAGACCCATTGTCAGACCCTAGTGTGGTGCAGTGGGTCCTGGGTTCCTTCTTGTGCACCACAATTCCCGGCCTCATGTGGCAAGAGTATGCAGTCAGTTCCTGGAGGATGAGGGAATTGATACCATTAAATAGCCCCTGTGCTCACCTGACCTAAATACATCAGAACACCCCTGAGACATTATGTTTCAATCCATCCGACGCCTCCAGGTTGCCACCTCAATCTGTTCAGGAGCTCAGTGATACCCTGGTCCAGATCTGGGAGGAAATACCCTAGTACACCATCCATCATCTCATTAGGAGCATGCCCTGACGTTGTCAGGTATGCATACAAGCACATGGGGCCATACAAACTACTGAGTACCATTTTGAATTTCTGCAATGAAATTTCAGCCAAATGGACTAGCCTGCTTAATTTTTTCACTTTGATTTTTGGGGGTGTCTTTGAATTCAGCCTTCTGTTGGTTGATAATTTTCATTTCCATCAAACGATATGGCATACTTTCATTCCACACACATTACTCAGTCCATATCAGATACAGTGAAGGAAAAAGTATTTGATCCCCTGCTGAATTTGTATGTTTATCCACTGACAAAAAAATGATCAGTCTATAAATTTAATGGTAGGTTTATTTTATCAGTGAGAGATAGAAACACAATGAAAAAAAAAACAAAAAAAAAACGCAGTTAAAAAAAGTTATAAACTGATTTGTATTTTATTGAGTGAAATAAGTATTTGATCCCCTATCAATCAGCAAGATTTCTAGCTCCCAGGTGTCTTCTGCACAGGTAACAAGCTGAGATTAGGAGCACTCTCTTAAAAAGAGTTCTCCTAATCTCAGCTTGTTAACTGTATAAAGAAACCTGTCCACAGAAGGAATCAATCAATCAAATTCCAATCTCTCCACCATGGCCAAGACCAAAGAGCTGTCCAAGAATGTCAGGGACAAGATTGTAGACCTACACAAGGCTGGAATGGGCTACAAGACCATCGCTAAGCAGCTTAGTGAGAGGGTGACAACAGTTGGTGCGATTATTCGCAAATAGGAAGAAACACTAAATAACTGTCATTCTCCCTCGGTCTGGGGCTCCATGCAAGATCTCACCTCGTGGAGTTTCAATGATCATGAGAATATTGAGGAATCAGCCCAGAACTACACAGGAGAATGTTGTCAATAATCTCAAAGCGGCTGGGACCATAGTCACCAAGAAAACAATTGGTAATACACTAATCCTGCAGCGCCCAGAAGGTCCCCCTGCTCAAGAAAGCACATGTACAGGCCGTCTGAAGTTTGCTAATGAATATATGAATTAGTCAGAGGAGAACTGGATTAAAGTGTTGTGGTCAATGAGACCAAAATCGAGCTCTTTGGCATCAACTCAACTCACTGTGTTTGGAGGAGGAGGAATGCTGCCTATGACCCCAAGAACACCATCTCCACCGTCAAACATGGAGGTGGAAACATTATGCTTTGGGGGTGTTTGTCTGCTAAGGGGACAGGACAACTTCACTGGATCAAAGGGACGAGGGACCGGCCATGTACTGTCAAATCTTGGGTGAGAACCTCTTTCCCTCAGCCAGGGCATTGAAAATAGGTAGAGGATGGGTATTACAGAATGACAATGACCCAAAACACATGGCCAAGGCAACAAAGGAGTGGCTCAAAAAGAAGCACATTAGGTCCTGGAGTGGCCTAGCCAGTCTCCAGACCCTAGAAAATATGTGGAGGGAGCTGAAGGTTTGAGTTACCAAAGTCAGCCTCAAAACCTTAAAGACATGGAGAGGATCTGCAAAGAAGAGTGGGACAAAGTGCCTCCAGAGATGTGTGCAAACCTAGTGGCCAACTACAAGAAACATCTGTCCTCTGTGATTGCCAACAAGGGTTTTGCCACCAAGTACTAAGTCATATTTTGCGAAGGGGTCAAATACTTATTTCATACATTAAAATGCAAATCAATTTATAACTTTTTTGAAATTGCGTTTTTCTTGGATTTTTTTTGTTGTTATCCTGTCTCTCACTGTTAAAATAAATATACCATCAAAATTATAGACTGATCAGTTCTTTGTCAGTGTCAAACGTACAAAATCAGCAGAGGATTAAATACTTTTTTCCCTCACTGAATCCAGCATGACATTTTTTCCCATTAAGATCGAAAGTGTTTTCAAAGTTTTCCTTTATTTTTTTTTTAGCAGTGTATTTTACCTTGCTTGTTGTATATGTTTCAAACAGTCCCTATCTGTTTGCCACCTTCCTTTTTTCCTTCTTATGAAGAGTTATGCTTCCCTTTCAATGGCAAAAGAAGACCCATCGATTAAGCCATGCTCTTCTAACTCTTCCTAAGCTCAGGGTCTCCCAGATGTTAAGAAATATAATTGGGCTTGCCATCCTGCCATGTTGTTGGACTGGTCAATCCATCAACAGGTGAAAAATCGGGTTGCCATGAAGCACCTTTATTAGTCCATGCCATGAGATGCCCTTTCTTGGGTCCCTTCTTCACCTTCCTTTCATCAGTTTGGCAGCCACCCCATTATCATCTCCACACTCCAGGCTTTTAGTTTGACATGTAAATAGTTTGCTATCTCCTTACAAAAGGGCCTGCTCATCCCTCTACAATTCAACCCTAATTTTCTCCTAGCCTTACTGATACCTTTTTTGGACCTATTTCCAAATATTTTTGGCAACTTTCTCTGCCGGCAGGGCTCTGTATGCTAGATCCCGCACTGCTCTTGAACCGCTATGCACTTCGAAAGTGCCTCAAACACATGTTATTTCTTCTATCTATCCTTTTTTGTTCCCTCCCCAGTCTTTGGACAGCAGGGAGCCTGAAATGGGAACGTGATGAATCATAAAGGTTCTCTGAAAATTAATGTCCAAGAATGCGGATTTAAGCTGCAATCTCGGAGGTATTGCACCCCTAGCGTGGTGCACAAATATTATCCTGCCATAACTGATAAATGTTGGCATTGCCATGTGGATGTTTGCTCCCCACTACACATTTGGTGGCAACGTCCTGTTCTGAATGCTTTCTGGACTGCAGTTCAGAAGATTACAGGGGCGGTTTCAAGCCTTCCTCTGTGCAGAATTTAATCCTGCACAGTTTCTTCTACACCATTCCAGCCTGCCTAAACACCAGTATTTTAAATCCTTAGCTATGCATGTGGTGAATGCGTCTAGGCTACGTGTCCCTGTCCACTGGAGATTCCCTGAGCCTTCTACAGTGGCGGAGTGGTTCTCCCGCATCAACAAAATTTGTGAAATGGAGGAACTGATCCATATCTCTCAGGACAGACTTTTGCACTTCCATACAGTATGAGCATACTGGATCCATTACAGGTCTACGATGGAATATTCTGCACCACTGTGAGGCCTTGGGTGAAGTTCTAGACTCCCCTTCCCCGTCCTTTTTTTTTTCTGCATTCTCTCTCATTCCTCCATTTTGTTCTTTCTTTTTCTGGCTTGCCTCTCTGTTCTACCCTTCGTATTTTTATATGCCTTCCTTATTTGTTTTTGTTTTGCACCTCCTTTTATGGCTTCGGCCAGGCTAATTCTTCTTTGGGACTCAGGACCCATTGGGGCTTCCCTTTTTTTCCCTCGGGTAAAGTGTATCGCTCCTTACTTCTGGACTGATAGGGGTCATGTGCTTCTTTGGATCATTTGGTTTATGTTGTCCCTTTTTTTTCATTCAATATATTTTTATTAAGTTTTACATAAGAAAATATAGACACAATTTTATGACAAAAACAGACAAAAGGTTTATGTTGTCCTTTGAAGGTGATTTTTTTGCAATGTTCCTAGATCCTAAGCACACTGTTATTATGATATCATACCTTTTTCCCCAGATATTTGTATAGTTTCATTTCTCAATAAAACTTTTAGTGAATAAAAAAACTGTTTGCTGTAACTACTAACTAATTATAAAGTGTGAGTTGGAGTTTGACTTAAATTTGTTAGTGTATCTGTTGGTTTATTTAACAGTACCCCCTCCCCCTCCAGATTAACAATGCTGCTGTCTGCTGTGTCCCCTGTGATCCATACAGAGTGGGGCACTCTAATATAGGAGTTGTGTTACCGGCCAGATCACCAGGTGAAAACAGAGTGGAAAAAACCCCAAAAAAGAAAACTAATGTTGCCACCACATCTAATGATTGGTAAGCGGCATCATATTAAAATTTTGATCTTGGGTTTATTACCTCTTTAAAGAACTTTATTAAGCAAAGTTTGTAACTAAAATTACATAACTTACATAACTTTTACTCATATGATGTTACCATCCTTAAGCTACTAGGCACACGTGTAGAAGTTTGCAACTGGCATGTTATGCTATATGCAAAATGTACAAGTATGCCCCTCTTTTGCATAGAAATGGCCACTAAAGGATCCAAATCTTCTTGCCACGTGTTTCTCTACAGTCTACAGTTCTCCCTCTCAGTTCAGAGATCTAAATTGTTAGCACATCTGAAAGTTATAATGATGGACAAAGCAAAAAAAAAAATGTATTTGGTTGCTATAGTCAGCACACATAAAAAATAGTGAATTCCAGTGATTTATGTTTTTTGTATAATACTCATTTTTGGGGATGGTGTATGTCTTTTGAAATGCATGAAAATGTGTATGTTATGTCAGCTTCTAGTATCAATAAATGTATAATGTCAACTATGATAAATATACTGCCAGCCGCTGGTTATCGTAAATTGAAATGATGGTATTTTTCTGTAACGGCAGGGTAACAGAGTCTACTACAGCTACTGTAAGCGCCTGTGCTATATACCTGCAAGAGTTTTTCCTATTTTCTTTTCTTTATTTTTTTTTAAGACAAAGTCTCTTTAAAGAGATTACATCAATATATGGGTTTCCTGAGCTATTTTGGTTTTGGGGACGACATAGTGCTGTCTGCAATTTCTATACAATATGCTAATTCTATTTACATGGGCAATATACTATAACAAACGTGATATTGATTGACCTATTTAAGAGGAAAACATTTTCCTAGTTCCTTTTAGACAGTAAGTATGTTATATAAAATTAGGCTTTTATAGTTGTCTTAATTAGTAGGGAAGGCGTAGCTTGCAAAGCAGGAAATGCATGCTAAACGTCCAATCAGAATGTATTTTTTTACTTTATTCAGTGAACTAAATCTTAATGGTTGGCATGTTCTTCTGTACTTTGCTCCTCAGCATTGCTGTTTGCATTGCTTTACTTGATTGTGTTTGTAAGTTGCTGCATTTATTCAATCTCTTTAAAGACTCTATTTTTCAGAAACCTTACAAGAAGAGGGCAATCTGTACCATCCAACTTTTCTCTCTTAAGAGTAAAGAAGTTGTTTTAGCGTCTGTTAAGAGCAGCTAGTAAGCACAATTTATAAAACAGTGAATGACTAACCCCTGTAACCATTTTTAATGACCCTAAAATAAAGTGCTTGGAGCAACATCTGTCCCAGCAGCTGGCTTCTCTGCATGAGTGGGCAGAAAGACACATTGGGACAAATTCTCTTCTCCCTTTTGACAGAAACAATTGCTGAAGATCATTTTTATCGTAATCAATTTAGGTACAGTTTCTTGGAAACCATCTGTGTGGTGTGCATAGATTGTGCTTAAGAATTTAAATGTGTATATTTTTGGTTGCTTCATGTAGCATCTGCTAATGACCACATAAGTTCCATTTTCTGCGCAGAAAGCTGTTTCATTGGTAAGAGATTAGTAGATGAGTTTTTAACTCCCAATAAAGTCATACAACCCACGTGTAATAAAGTCTTTATTGTGTTAAATAAATGTGTGTTGCTGTTTTTTGCTGTGCACAAGGGTTAAAGTGTTAGTAAACCCACAACAGTAAAATCAGTCTGTACATGCAGTAAAGCATGCTTGGTATACTCACTGTGAAACCTAAGGGTTTAATACTCCACATTGTGTAAAAAGGCTATATGATCCTGTCTTCTTTGATCCTCCCCTTCTTTTACTGTCCCCATAGAACACAGCCTTGCAGTCACTCCACACATGCTCAGTTAGGCGTGCATTGCTAGATAGTTTTTTTTTGGATGGGTGCATTCAATCAGCACAGGACCAATCAGCACTGTCCAGAAAGAGGGTCAGGGGTCATGCAGCCTCATAGGACAGTCAGATGAGAATGAAAACTCCTTCTACAAGCTTTAACGAGACACTGATAGAAGCCAAAAGACTGATCTATACTGCTGATGAGAAAAGGTATTCAGCAGTTTATATTTACTAAAATAATTGCATTTCCATGTTCTGTGTACTGTGGGAGACCGGATATAGTAAATGTAGGGTCCAGGTTTTAGTAACACTTTAAAGCTTAATTCAGATAATATCCATGTAATATGTATGTGTTAACGTCATAAACTGCCAAAGGATTAGTAATTCTTTTCAGCCAGTCTTGTGATCCAGGCACCTCTGCTAGACAACACAGCCAAGTCCTGGACCTCCCTGCAGAATAAACTTTAGGCTATACAGCCTAGTGAAGGACCACATCCATGGCAAAACAGCAGAACACAAATGAAGTTAATCCCATACTCTGCACTTACATAAATTAGTTAACAGTGTTAGGCTACATTCACACAGACGATGAGGGGCAGATAGTTGCTGCATTCAGATGCAGCGAAATGCTGTCTATGGATGCAGCTGCACTTTGTGGTATAGCCACATACAAACTGGGCAGTTGGTGGGGGGCCAGTAACTTGACAAAAATACCATACCTCGATGCACGCTGTTTGTATCCAAGGACAATCAGAGGCTCTATTCGCATGTAACCACTCAAATGGTGGCAGCCCTGTCTATTGATTTGTGCAAATCTGATAGCCACCGCTGACAGCTGCTGCTGGTCACACATACTATGTACATGCAGTGTTTAGAATTGCTGGTGATAATTTACTGGTTCTCAACGGTGGCTGCCACAGGTCTTAAGCCCCCTACACATAGACCGAATGTCGGGCGACATCAGCCATTTCAATGAAAATCGGCAGACATTCAGCCCATGTGTATGATAGAATGCATCAGGCTTTAGACTGCCAACACTATTGAAAACAATAGGACCCCAATTTTCTTCTTTTATTTTTGGATTGCAAATACAGAAGGGTTGGAGCCCTCAATTCTGTCTGAATTTCAGAGGGAAGTTTGGTTCACTTTCTGTTCAGGTGACCTTTGAGGAAATGAGAAATCATCTCAAAAGATACACAGCAAAAAAAAAAAAAAAGATCTAATTCAAGGGTCCTAAACAAAAGGCCAATTTACTATCCTTCAGACCTTGAGTGGGGTAACTGTGGCCATTGGTTGTAGAGAAGGCCCAGGGTTGGTGAGCAATAGCAGTAAAAAAATACCTTGGACTTGTGGTTAGTGGGAGAAGGAATAATACCCAATCCTTGGTGTCTCTGAAAGGTATAGTGCCCCATTGTCTGTATCAGTGGGAGAATAGGGCCCGATACTTGGTATCAGTGGGAGGAATAAGGCCCCATGATTGGTGCCAGTCTGAGAAGGAGCATAGCAACATCATTGATTTCGATGGAAGGAATATTGCCCAAAGGGCTGGTTAAATTCAAGCAAAGGGCTGCATTCTTGGATCCACGGGCCAAAGGTCCACTAATTTAACCCTTCCCTTCTCTACAAAATATAGCTGTTTCACTAATGCTTGTGCCACTGTTGGAGAGGGTCATCTGCACAGCAAAAGACAGACAGACAGACAGACAGACAGACAGAGCACCCCACCCCCCACACACACCTGTACTCTATCAGTGTCCACTATCAAGTAGATATAGGAGGAGTCCCTTGTAGTGCATTAGCACATCTCTCCCAGCAAGGAGTGTTGTCTCCAAGGGTTAGAGAGGCTGGATTCATCCTTTTTTATGGATAGTGTAGGATAGTGTAGGACCCACCGATAATGGGGTACTTTGACGTAGTGGTGGGCTTGAGCACAATATGGCCATATGGTGGGACTAAATCCCCATTGTGAAGACTTCGTGCATTAACTTACACCTGAATTTACTTCTTTTAAAAGCTTAGGTAGGATTAAAGTCTGTAAAGGTGGCTTATTTGATTAGACAGAAACTATGAGAAAACAAGAAATGATTAGCTGGATTCACTCTCAATTTAGATAGTCCTGGGTTCATCTAGAGGTCTGTTTTCATTATAATAATTATATTTCATCTTTACACAGACATATGTGTACGTCAAATATCTCAAGACACATTTCAACTAGCCTGAAAACAGTAGAAATAAAAATCTAATTAGAGAATGAAAACATCATCCCTCGGGCAAGTGACGTTTTTTTTCTTTTCTTTTCAGTTTGTATAATTACTGTACAACTGTCACTGTACAGTGGTCAAGATAATCAACCTGTTACTATATACATTGCTGGGTGGACTGAAATCAGACCAAGCATACTGATAGAGAATCATTGGGGTTGATTTACTAAAGGCAATTAGGCTGTTCACTTTGCAAGGGAATTTGCCCCAGAGCTTAGTGAATGTGATGAAGATTCACTTTTCAAAGAATATTCAATCATGTGCAAGGAAAATAAGAGAAAATGAATTTTTGCTTGCATGTGATTGGATGATGGAAGTCAACAAAACTTAACCACATTCACTATGCTCTGGGACAAATTCCCCTGCAAAGTGCACCCCAATATGGTACTACTCCAGGCATTAGTGGTAGGGTGATTAGGATATCTAAACCCAAGGTGAGTAGGTTGACAGAATCCATTTGCAGCCTCAGAACAACTAAGGAAGAATTAATATGTGTTCGCACAAAATTAAGAGGCATGTACACAAATGCTGGAAGCCTAGCTAATAAAATGGAAGAACCGGAGTTGCTGATACACGAGGAGGACTTCAACTTCATGGAAACATCAGAAACTTGGTTTCACAGCTCACATGACTGGCTGGCAATGGTTCAAGGGTATTCAATGTATCAGATGGGTGTGCCTGTATAATAAGAATGATTTACTAGTGAACGGGAGGGGGCAAGGGAAGAGGTAGAATGCTTGTGGCTGGAGTTCTAAGCAGAAGAAATAAATGGGAAAGTAATACTGGGTGTATGCTACAGGCCCCCTAACCTGAAGGATTTTCTTTCTAGATTTTGTCACATTCAGAGGTGGCCAGAGAAGGAAAACAAGATAAGAACATAACACAGTTTGTAAATATGGAAGCATGGTGATGCTCAAAATCCTTCTTCCATACCCCTACCTTGTTGTCCTGTGCACTGGACCACATGTGTCTTTTTGGAAACCACAGGTCAAGGCAGCACTGCAGACAAGATTTGTGATTTCAAGGTCCTGGTCTTTCAGCTGGATCATTTTGTGTTGTTATCAGGAGTTCCAGACCGGTAAAGGATTTATGCATAAGCTAGATATCCCCTCAAAAATATCAAGTTCAACACAAAATGTATTTATTTTTCTTTTGGTGGAAGGAGGAACTGGAGATTTTCCCTCTGTGACTGCTATCTGTGACTTTGATACAGAATTCCTGAGTTCCATACCAAATAAATGATTCTTTGTAGAGAAATAATGCATTTAGCATAACAGCAGTACCTTAGCTGTAGAAGATATGTAGGTTTGTCAAAGCCAGCTTACCAGTCAGCGAACCCTAACTATAGCACTGAACTCTGTTAAAGTTTATTAGAGCTGAATTGCTTTTTTTTCTGGTCTTTTTCAAGATTAATTTGTAAGCTATTGTTAAAAGGCTATAGTTAAAATAAGGACACAGGTATCTGGGCGCTGTCATGAATGAGCTGTACCAATGCAAAAAAAAAATAAAAAATACTGTTCAGCAGCAGGAGGGTCTTGAAATGTGGCTCAAAGGACAACACTGGATATACACAAATCCTTTAAAAAGCATGCGGTCCTTTAAAAGTGATGTGAATATCCCCGCACTAAGGTGTGTTGTGATAGCTAATCAGACTGCTGCTAGGTAAAAAGATGTGGGTTCCTTTAAAAATTAAATAGTGAAATCCCTGCGCTGCCTGTGTTCTATTTTTACTGAAGCTTCCTGTGTGGTGCGAAATGCATTAGATGACGGAGACTTCCAGTGATGTCACTTCCTGGACATGGAACGCAAACCACGAGTAGTACAACTGTCCTACATGCTTTTACCAAGAATATATAATATGAGGGGAAACCTTTTATTATAATAAAAGCTATTTTTACCTAAACGGTATCACATTATGAATCTCCAATTCTCCTTATATGATAACGTTTAATTGTTGGGAATGTGAGGAAGAGCCAAGGAATTATCCACAAAGATACACACGATTTTTTAATGCAGGCGATATTTTCGTGGAAAGCTGGTAAGTGAGTGCACGAGAGGAAGCACCTCCATCACATTACTATATTTCATTGCACAGATTGCACTTTTAAAGAAATAATTGCAGCACGGAAGATTCACAGTACTTTATGGATTTATGAACTTTTATTTTATTTTTCAATATTTTAATTTTCATGTAAAATAATTTTTGATGACACTGTATGAAATTTTATGTTTTATTGTTTTCACATCCTTTGTGGTAAACAATAGAACACAGGCAGTGCAGGGATTTCACCATTTAGTCCTTTAAATGTGACATTAAAGAAAAAAAAAAAAAACATACATGGACAATATGGTTTGGGTTCCCCTTAAAGCAAAACTAATATCCCCCTGTAACAAACAGCAAAAAGGCAGGCTTTTATTGCTGAAGAGACATGCAATTTCTCTTCTGCAATAAAATGCCCCTACCTGCCTGTGCATGCACAGCACAGCATACAGCTCTTGGAGGTCTCTGTGTACCCAACTTACTTCATCCTGTGCCAGAAAAAGAAGGGAGCCGAAGACTGGCACACACAAGAAGATGTTAGTGCCACTAAGGGAGCATTGGAAAGGTGAGTATTTACTCCTTTAGTTCCACTTTAAAATTCATACCAGGTCCTTATCCATATGCAGCCTAGGTGGCCAAAATGCCTTCAACATTGAGAGGATACCATGTTGAGAAGACAAGGGCTTCATCCTCACATCCTTTTTCCCAAAACAGATGGGAGGGTTTGGTGGGGGAGCTAATCAGAATCTGGAAATCCCCCTTTATAATACAGCCCTCCACCTAAGCATATAAGTACGAAGTACATTAGTAGGGGGAAGCATTGTTGTGTGGTGTGTATGGTGTGGCGGTAGGGCAAAATCATTGGGCAGTAGATCATTGTGATCATAGGTCATCACAATTGATGATGGATCTATATCACTGAACTATGTGGTTAACGTTGGATTTACATCAAGGGACATTGCTTCCTTCTTGGGAAGGGAGATTTTCTTTTAGGAATTGACTGCTGCCCCTCCTTCCCTCACCTGCCTGTCAGCTCGGGAGTCTGTGTCTCTGTCTTCTGGAACTTACTTAGGTTGGAAGGACCAGCATGAACCAGGAAAACTGTGAAAAGGGGGCGAATAGGAGAAAACATGGAAACTAGGTGCACTGGGCAAAAGGGACAAACATAAGCATACAAAATTATGTTTTCTTTTGGATGATCTGTCAGTTTTATAGGAATGTAGTAGAATACAAAGGAATCTGTGATCAGCATATTCTCTGCCCTGATGCTACCAACCAGATATTTGTTCTTAGCAACAAATTCCCTAATACTAGAGGAGCCAAAAAATGCCCAAGAAAGTGTGACTTGAAATAAAAGGAACAGAGGGCAGTATGGAGAGGATATCGATCAAAATTTGTGCACAAACTGGGACAGCAAGTCAAATGTTTCCAACCCTTTAAAACCCCACCAATTGGAAATGCCTAATTGATACCCCCCCCCCCCCCAGCCAAAGAGCTTGAACAAAAAACAAAAGGCAGAAAGGGCAGTATACCCTTCTTGCGAAACTCTATCCTGATGTTCTCGAATTTCCAACTAAATTGGCATCTGATCTTAATGTTCAAACTACAGTGGAGGAGTGGAAGAAGTCATTCACACCTACTCATTGTCTGTCTTTGGCACTAAGGCCCACGAGACGAACTTATCGGTGCCCGACGCTGCTCCATCGGATGTACCCAGATACTTTGGCAATGCCATTCCACTAAGGGCTCCCTTTTGCATATCTGCTGGGAATGTCCCCAATTCATGATTTGTAGGATCTGATTCTGCGGCTTTACACTACTGTCACAGGGGTGACTGTTCTCAACATGCCACAAATCTCTCTGCTCTCTATCTCACCTGGCTCCCTAAAGTGTATCAAAAAAGGTCTCCTCACAGATAGGTTATACCAAGCTATTGGTGGATGGCACAGATTCTCCTTCTGATTGAGTGGGTTGCAGAAATGGATTACATTGAGAGGATGGAGTCCCTTCTGGCACGCTAATTGGTTACATAAGAACAATGCCACCAAACATGGCTCTTATGGTAGTTGTTCAGAGGGTCAACCAAAATGCAAAATCCCCTTGTGGGACAATTGTTGGACCCGAACGTGGTTTAAGGTCATGTATAGTCACTTTCTACCCCTGGCTGATTTAACCCTTTTTTGGGTTCACTCACTATCTGCTCTGTTTCTAGATGTCTCTCATCCTGCCGGTCCCCAACCCTTATTCCCCTCCCTTGAAACCACCCCCACCCCCCATCACCAATACATTTAAATTTATTTTTCAATTTTTTTTTTACTTTCACCTACACCTTCCTTGGAGCTGGTGTACCGGTATTAGGAGGTTATGGCATGCCTACTTCCCTCTAAAAGCTAACAATTGGTGCTATTTGTTTTAGTATCCTTTGTTATAGCTATGTATCTGCATCTGTCCATTCTTTTTACTAGCACTGGTCTCTATTAAATACATATTATGCCCTCTGTGGGGTGTTTATACATCATATATCATGTGTACCTCTACACTTTGGTGCCTTCTATAGTCTGTTAATTGTTTTTTATTTCATTTTTTGTTTTTGTTGGTACAGGTGTATAATTATTTTATATGTTAAAAAATCCTTTAATAAATGTAGATTGAACACAGAAAGGGCAGTATCCACAGTAGAACCAGATACTTATTTTTCTTGCAGGTAGAGGAGGTACGAAAAAGAGCCAGGTGTCTGTCCTGTGGGGAAGAAAGGGAGAACTCACCACCAAATGATGATATCCACTCGTCCCAAACTCATGGGTATGATATCCATGTATTCCAGGAGAGGGAGGCCTAGATGAGGTGTAACAGTCCACAAAAACTTCAGGCAAGGAAGACCCACAGGGGAAGCTGCTGGAGTGCAGCTGCAAGGAGCAGAAGTGTTCAAACTGTGAATGAGAGGGTGGATCAGCAATAGAATTAGAAAAACCTGGAACGTGTTTAGCCCCAAACCAGTCAATTGTAATCATATAAGCACCAGAAAGTGCAACAGAGGGACTAAAGATGGGGAGCGTGCAGAAGAGCAGTTGAACACTTATACTACACTCATGTTATCTGTCCAAAAACAACTTGCCTGTTCCACAATTTCTCACCCCATAATTCCACTGCCACCACAGTATGAAAAAGCTCCAACAACATTAGGTTATGAAATAAATCCATCTGGGCGCCAAGATTCAGCAGACCATTCACCCTGGAAGAATGTTGCTACAAGAATGACCATTATAGGTGTGAAGGTAGGACAACCATACCTCCATGTTATCATGCATATAGTGGGTCTTTAAATTTTACGTAATTATGTGGAGCCAAAACATCCTTTATTGTCCATGATAGTTGCCCACAGAAAGGCATGCTCATCGGAAATATGCAGTACAACAAAACAAGGTAACCCAGCAGTGATTGAAGCAGTGTTACCTGGAGCTTCCTGGTATTCCTAGCTAATTTCACCAGGGACAGAAGCCTAGTAGTTTTATTGTCAGGAAGCTGGAAGACCATCTGCACAGTATCAATCTCAATGCCAACAAAAACAGAACATGCACAGGACCTTCTGTTTTGTTGGCTGACAATGGAATACCCAGTTGACTGCAAACCTCCTGGAGGGAGGACAAGAGCTGTTGACAATGGTTACTGCCTCTAGGACAGAGAACAGAAAGATTGTCCAAGTAGTGCAAAACTGAGTGTGGGCCAGAAGACTACACTAACACACACTCCAGAAAACTACTGAACAATTCAAAGTAGTACCATGAGATAGCACAATCCATTGGGAGGCACATATCCACAAATCAGCTACAATGGAACAAGCAGCCCAAGAGGTAGAAACAACCAGGGTGAACAGGGAGAAGGCAAAAGGCAGACTCTATTTTAGCCTTTGCCAGTAGCGCAGAAGCACCTGCAGACCTTACTAAAGAAAGTGCTTTATCCGTAGAGGGGTATTGGACCCAGAAATCCTCCTTATCAATACCATCATTAACAGATGAGCCTCAGGGGAAGGGAAGATAGTGTAAAAGGTGAATTTTTCCTTGTTCCTTTTTGGGTACCAGCAGGGAAATCCATGGGATTCCAAGGAGATCCAAAACCAATGACTGAATCTGTTTCATCAGGTTAAAAATCTCTCTATAGAGGGGGTACTGGCTGGCATCCAGGAACAGGATTACTAGTGGATGCTGTGCCTTAAGCAGTATGCAGTGCTGGAGTTATTGAGAGCCAGCCAAACACATCTGCTTCTGACCTGCATAGTGCCGGCCGCTGAACAAAGGCAGAGCCACTGCTGGTGAAGGAAAGACATGCTTTGGTCTAGACAGCATTCAGGGTCTCCTGCAGTGGGGCTAATGAGGTTCAGTATTGACATGAGAGGCTCTGTAAAAACTCTGGCAGTGGCGGGAAGATCTCAGAGTTGCAGACAGAGCAGCGAGCGGGGTGGGTTGGAGCAGAGCCAGTGGCTCCTGTAATAGACCCCCCCCCCCCGTCTGGCTGAACCTTCCAAGGACTGGGGCTCAGCCTGGACGATGGTCAAGTGCACCTGATGGCTCTGGAAGTGAGGGGCCTGGAAGTGAGGGGCCTGGGAGTAGGGGACTGGCCAGCCAGGGCAGAGACAGAGGAAGGATTCTCACCATTAAGGAGAGGAATGAGCCAGTTACCCTTACCTCTAGACAGCAGATCCCTGACCAGGTCGACCAAGACATCTGTGACCATGTTGAGAAACAAGGCAGGAACTCAGGAGAAAAACAACTCTTCTGCAAGATAAAATCTTCTCAGGTCAGTGGGACATGCCTCAACATAACTTTTTCTAGAGTTCAGACTCAAGCTACTTACCTCACGAACTTGTAGCCAATCCTGATGGAGCCACTTAACCTCTCAGTGTTGGGTCAATTTGACACTATAATGTCCTTATTCTGTCAGTCAAGGCTACCTTTCTATAAATGAAGCTCAAAGGGCATTTATTATTGGTGTTGATGTGTTTACTTTTAACGATTTTTGGTAATAAGTAACAATATAAGGGATTAATTTTGGGAATGAGTAACAATATGAGGAATGAGTTTTAGGAATGGGTAAACATTGGCACTTCCTTTCAAATCCCCATATCCATTTTTGGGGTTAGGATGTGGAGGTTAGGCCCCTAATTCCTCAACTTGTGGACAAGGTGCCTTGCAAGGGGGGAAGTTTTGCCATCTACCCTTGCATAGTACCATCGCAATTCTGAAGACATGTGACTTAGTATGGTTCAAGAACACAGACTGCATGCCTGGAGAACCCTACATAGTTTTTTTTTTTTTTTTTTTTTTTAAGGGACAGTACAAATATAAGCAGACAAGCAATAATTAATGCACTGAACTGCAAACAGGCAGGGTTTGGGTAGATCCCTACATACTGTATGAGCATAAAATCTGAAACTTTCTGCCGCTAGGTGATTAAAAAAAAAGGACAAACCTCAAAGTACTGTTTATTTATAGGTTAATGCTGTATTGTCCTTAAAGATCTGTATTCTAATTAAACTCCTAAGCCATGTACTACCAGTATTGAATTAAAATAGATTACTGTTAATATTACAGAACTGAATCCATGCTCAGCTCCACAATTGGTTTTGTGAAGTCTGCTTATGTTTTCACTTTCCCGGTAAGATTATAATGAGTTGAGTCTCTCGGGGATGTTAGAAATTGGCACAGATTTTATGTACTGTGTATATGACATGTAAATGTGTTGACATTTGGTTAAGTAACCTTGTCCTGGAATTGAGGCATGTTTGCTCTAATAATTATTACACAGGGAGATTAAAGCCCATTTGCTTGAATCATACTAGCTTTATTTTTTCCAGTGTTTAAAGTATTTTGTGATGCTTTAAGCATAATATGGAGATATGTTCTTTGATACTTAAAGAGAACTAGTCATGACATGCATCTATATTAATCTGATTCTTCAAGTTTCATAATAGTATTGTCATACCTCTCAGGTCTGTACGTTTACCTAAACTCACTTGCTGTCATTGGAGAAGCCAGGATACAAGGCTGTACTTTGTGCTTTTTTTGGTCGTTTATAAATGTGTGACATAGATCAGCCACTGCAGCAGCCTCTTACCTTGTGATTTGCAATGGTAAAATGTTGAAGTCTGAAAATTGGTGAACAGGAGACAAAGCTAATGTTTCCCCTTCACCTTCAGTAGACTGATGACATCAAATTAGCCTAGGCAAAGTCACCAAACTAAAATTTAAAGCCCCAATCTATCTCAATCTGTCTTGGATAGAATGTAGAAGGGTTAGAGCCTCTGATACGTTTTTATTTATTTTTAAGATTTTTCTATGGCTAATTGGGGGTTTGCAGCTTGAGTAAATGGCTAAATTCTGGGATTTTTTGTTACCATTGCAAGCATTACCAGCGTTTCTGGCCTCTGTACTGTGGACAGCTGGTTTGGAAGGGCCAATATTGGGGGTTTTCCAATGTACCAGCCCCCTCCTTTAAAAAGTCAGGGTTCCCAAGAGACTTTGTTTTTTGTGAGTAGATATGGAGCATTTTGGGAAAGATTACAGAAGGCATGGGAAGCTGGGGATTCATGCTGGTGCTCATTGCTGCAAAATTCCCTATATGTTTACATGCAGAACCACAGACAGCTAAATGAGCTTAATAAACTATTGTTTTTACAACATATTGTTGATGCACATGTAAGCCAGCTTAACATGCAAACACATGCAATGGGAAAGTAGCAGTGAGATCAGGGGATAATTTCAAATGAAAGCTTAAAGAGAAAATCGATTAAAGAAATATCAAATGCATGTGAGTTATGTCATAAGAATCTCATTTTGGAAAAAATGTGACTTTAAAAAGTGCAAATACACTTACTGGATTTTTTTGGATTATTTTTTCGTCTGTAAAATAAATAGCCTAAAATGTTGATTTTTGTTTTTAGTGAAAGCCTGCTGATGTGGGTCCTGTTAAAAAACTTGCATAGATATTGATTTTAAAAACAGTACATGTTCTTACTCTAATAAATTACGGGGCTCTTTACAGCAAATTAATAAACTATAATGCTGTTTTTTTTTTATTTTGTTTTTAATAAAAGCTGTGGTTATTTATGTCCTGTTGACAAAGTGGCCTAGTAAAAGTTTTTAAAGACAGTGCATGGATCATTTAAAAATGACTGTATGCAGTCCTATTTAAATCAGAGCCTATGTACAAACACTGTGAAGTACTCACTACAATATTTGGGGTGTTTTTATGAGAATTCATGATACTGTAATGTTAGGAAAAAGAAGATAAAATCAAAAATACATTTATTCAATAATCACTTACATTGAAGAAACTTGCAAGCAGTGTGTAGGGGTGCTGTGGTATCATACGCTGTTCCCAAAAGTAGTAGTAAGCAGGCAACAGGATGGACTGGAGGGTGGTTGTGATACATCCGGGCCCACAAGAGATCACTACAGGGAGTCAAGAGCATGAGCAGGCTCCACTGTCAAGTGGATCAATGATAAGCATGCCAGGTGGAGATGACAGCCTCTCGCATAAGCCAAGACCCGTCACACGGAATGTCAAAGGGGCCGTCCGGTGGCATCCCTCGGCTCTCCACCAGTATTTTTTAACACTCCAACCTGCCACGCTGCATCTGCTGGCCTGAGTCTTGTTCTCCCTCTGGACTTCTCTAACCACCAACACTGCCACTGCCATCCGTTTCTACAGTAAACCAGCCTACTAATCCCAATGGTGGTTGGAGAAGCCATTTTCCCTCCCGGTGTCATTTGACTCGTTGGTGTTACAAGGTCTCAGGCCTAAATGGGGAGCAGGTGTGTTAAATTTGGTGTTATCACTCTCAGTCTCATACTGGACACTGGAAGCTCAACATGGCACCTCATGGCAAAGAACTATATGAGGATCTGAAAAAAAGAATTTTTGCTCTACATAGATGGCCTAGGCTAAAAGAAGATAGCCAAAACCCTGAAACTGAGCTGCAGCATAGTGGCCAAGACCATACAGTGGCAGTGGTTTAACAGGACTGGTTCCACCTAGAACAGGCCTCGCCATGGTCGACCAAAGAAGTTGAGTGCACGTGCTCAGCGTCATATCCAGAGGTTGTCTTTGGGAAATAGACGTATGAATGCTTCCAGTATTCCTGCAGAGGTTGAAGGGTTGGGGGGTCAGTCTGTCATTGAAGCCAATAAGGGACCTAGATTGCACTGTGAAGTGCATTGTGGGTTGTTCAGTGGGCGAACATCCCGCCAATTACCACTGTCAGAGCCCTGATTGGGCAAAGTGATAATCAATTTAAAGTGCACCAAACACCACTTTTCATTGAATAAAGTGCATCCAATTACACATTTCCCAGTATCTCTAAAATTTGGGTAATAAGCCCCCTCCCCCATCATATCTGGGAGGCCAGCGAGGAGAGGCAGATGTTCCCATGCCACTATGAGGGGTAAGCAGCATCTGTGTTCACAGGCAAAGGTGAACACTGTCCATCCTTAGCCAGGGCACCTTTGTCTCTGTTTAGGGATGTTGCCCATGCTATCCAGCCACAGCATGTAGAGGAGGTGGTGGACTGGCTTTCTAAACCATTCTCATCCTCCTCATCCTCTATGACCCTTTAAATTGGCAATAGTGCGCAGACGCCCGCAGCTGCCAGAGCGGCCTATTCTGCATCCTTATCCACAGCTACTCCTGCCATATGCCCAGCATCATGCATGGAGGAGTCAGCTGAATTATTTGAAGACAGAATCAGCCACTTGCTACTTGAGGATGCAGCAACATTACTTGATTCAGATGTTGGTTCTGAGGTAGAGGAAGGGACTAAAATGAGCCAACAGGGAGGGGAGGACACTAATAAATTACAAATTGGCAGTCATGTTCCCCCCGGCCACAGCGTATTGCCAAGTAGGCTCCAGTGATGATGAGGTTGGAGGGTATGACAATGCTGGGTGCTGGATAGAGCAGAGGAGGAAAGTGAGGGGGCGAAACAACTCTAACAAGGCAGTATGTCCTCCAGGGACAGGCATCATGGAATAGTAGAGATCAGCCACCCTATGCCATCTGATTGTGAAGCTGTTATCTTCCGGCCCACTTCCCAGAGCTCAGCAGTGTCAGACTGGCCTACCGAGATACCGTCAAATTTCCCAGTAGGGCAGCACGGCCACCTGCTCTGGGGCTGCTTTGAGTTCAGCACTGCCCGTAAAAAATATGGCTGTGGCCTGGCCTAGGCCGACATGTCAACTGCACAAGCGCCGCCACTGCTCAGGAAAGCCCATACACACGCAGCCATTCTCGGGCAGGCGGGCGCATGTGCAGTGACGTAATGGCGCCATTTATAAGTGTAAAGGCAGCATTGGCGTTCCGTCCGGCAGTGGTGCGCACCTCATCATAGCTCAGTAAGACCCCTCTGCAGCCTCTGACATCTCCTGTACCATGCCCGCAGCCCCTGCATCTCCTGTACAATGCCTGCAGCCTACTCCTGCACCATATCTGCAGCCTCTGCCTCCTTCTGTACTATGTCCGCAGCCCTTGCATCTCCTGTATCATGGCCACAGCCCCTGCTTCTCCTTTACCATGCCCGCAGCCCCTGCATCTCCTGTACAATGCCTGTTGCCTCCTCCTATATCATCTCTGCAGCCTCTGCCTCCTCCTGTACCTTGCCTGCAGCCCCTGCATCTCCTGTACCATGCATGCTGCCTCCTCCTGTACCATGTGTGCAGCTTCTGCCTCCTCCTGTACCTTGCCTGCAGCCCCTGCATCTCATGTACCATGCCTGCAGCCCCTGAATCTCCTGTACAATGCCCGCTGCCTCCTCCTGTACCATGTCTGCAGCCTCTGCATCTAAAGTACCATGCCCTCTTCCTCCTTCTGTACCATGTCCGCAGCCCCTGCATTACCTGTACAATTCCTGCAGCCTCTGCATCCCCTGTACCATGCCCACAGCCTCTGCATCCCCTGTACCATGCCCACAACCCCTGCATCTCCTGTACCATGCCCGCAGCTCCTGCATCACCTGTACAAAGCCTGCAGCCTCTGAATCTCCTGTAGCATGCCCACAGCTTCCGCATCTCCTGTACCATGCCCGCAGCCTCTGAATCTCCTGTACTATGCCGCCGCCTCCTCCTATACCATGTCTGCAGCCTCTGCATCTCCTGTACCATGCCTGCAGCCTCTGCATCTACTGTACCATGCCCACAGCCTCTGCATCTCCTGTACAATGCCCACAGTCCCTGAATCTCGTGTACCATGTCTGCAGCCTCTGCATCTCCTGTACCATGCCCGCAGCCCCTGCATCACCTGTGCCATGCTTATAGCTCCTGCATCTTCTGTACCATGCCCGCATCCCCGGCATCTCCTGTACCATGACCGCAGCCTTTGCATCTCCTGTACCATGTCCGCAGCCTCTGCATCTCATGTACCATGCCCGCAGCCTCTGCATCTCCTGTAATATGTCTGCAGTCTCTGCAGTAGAAATCAGCCGATTATCGGCAACACCAATATATTGAGGGCCGATATGCACTTTCCCCGATATATCGGAATCGGCCTTTGGATTTTCCGATATTGCCGATATTTTCGTGACGTCACTGCGTATGTTCAGGATTTAAGCGGTTGAGCTCCATACTTGAGCAAAGCTACACACTGAAGAGTGAGGAGTATTAACAAACAGAAATGCTGGGAAAGATTCATCAAAAGGTCATTGACAAAGTAAAGGCTATGCTGTAACCAGAGAATGCTGGCAACTCACTCACTTTGAGACAGTGGAGCAAACCTGCGGAATGGAATGAGGCTTGATGAAATGTCATACCTCAGTGTCATGCCACACAACACCCTCCAACTTTCAAATGATGGTCTGTCAAGCCAAAGAGCTTTGATTGATATATGTTTTGAGAAGCATGAACAGATTAAAAATGTTGTGCTTGCAAGTCTTTTGAATCCTCAATACAAGAACAATGCTTTCTCTTCTGATGATGTATTGGCAAAGGCAAAACAATGGCTGGCAGAAGATATTCAACAGGAGGTGCAAGAGGCTCCTGCCAAAGTCCAGATCACTATTTTGATAATATGAAAGAGCAGCATGCTGCAAAAACAGAAAAATGTCCAAAAATATGTCAACGAACAGAAGAGAATCTTCTTCATTGTGGTCGAATTGATCAGGACATTTGCAGTGTTTTATTGGGGCCTCATGCGGAGGATTCAATGAACTCCATCTCTATTTGAAGGAACCAGAAATTGACAGAAGTGATCTTCTTTAGTGGTGGAAAGAAAATGAGGCACGCTACAAAAGACTTGCTTCCCATGCTAGAAGATACCTCTCTCTCTCTCTCTGCTCCTCTGTCCTCCTCTCCTCCTGAGCATGTTTATGAAGTGGCAGCATTATATGAACAAAACAGAAGCCCTTTAACAGGTGACCATGGAGATGCTTTCTGCAGTATAATATTGTTCTACTTGAAGCGGTTGTAAACCCTAAAAAAAAACCAAAAAAAAACCTGCAAGACAAAGGCATAATGAGCTAGTATGCATCGCATACTAGCCCATTATGTGTAACTTACCTTAGCACGAAGCCCCGACGTCATGATCCCTCTCCGTCTCTTCCGGGTTCGGCGGCTCCGGCGCGGTGATTGGCCGGAAGAGACGGCTCCGGCGCGATGATTGGCCGGAGCCGCGATGACGTCACTCCCGCGCATGCGCGCGGGAGTGATTCTCCGGCAAGCTCCCGGCAAACATAATTGAAGGTCCCCCCGGACCTTCAGAGCGCATTCGCCGCTCGCGCGAGCGGCTGCATGCACTGCAAATATCTCCTAAACTGTGCCGGTTTAGGAGATATTATTTGTACCTACAGGTAAGCCTTATTATAGGCTTACCTGTAGGTAAAAGTGTCAAAAAGCGGGATACTACCGCTTTATCACGTACCTGGTGGAGACCAAGCTGTAGAGGGGGCTTCTCTTGCACCTCCTGTCCAACACCCCTGATAGAGATGACAGGCGGTGTAGGACACAGAGTGGCACGAGGGCCGGTATAGCAGGTGATGTCTTGGCAGAAGACTGATGGCTGTGGATCACCGGATGAACACCTGAAACTGGAACTCGGTAATGCTGGATGAGAAGGCAGGAGCGAAATTGGAACACAAGCCAAGGGGTTGTCAACAGCCGGACAGCACGGGTACAGGAACGTGAGGCAGAAGCGGAGTCAGGATACAAGCCGAAGTCGGTACACAGTCTGGCAGCAAGGTACAAAGGCATAAGGCAAGGCAGGGTCAAAGACAGGCTGAGGTCACAAGGCAGGCAGGAATCCAAGGAGAGTCAAAAGGCAAGCCGGGTCGGTGTAACGGGAAATCCACAAGCAGGTCAGGGCACAGGTAAACAGGAACACAAGCTGAAAGACCACTCAGCAATGTGCTCCTGTCACCGCCTGGTATAAATAGGCCGTTTGGCGCCAATTGCGTGCGCACGTTGCGTACGCACGTTCGCGCGTCCGCGCATTGGCGCGTTCGCGCATTGGCGCATTGGCGTGTTCGCGCATTGGCGCATGCGCATTCGCACATTGCTTCCCGTGTGCCTGGGCACGCGCACTGAGCGTCTCTTACACGCTTTAACTGGGAGTATTGAAAATAGTAGTGTCCACTCAAATCCACTGTTGCCTAGCTTTTTTTCTAGCAGTTTTGTACTGACTGCAGTAAATCATTGCAATGAGTGCACTACTGCAGCAGTAGTCCACTGACTCCAGTCCAACTCCAATCCACTGTGTTGCGTTTATCTAGCTTTTTTCTAGCAGTTTTGCACTGACTGCAGTAGTTGCAGTGAGTGCCCCACTGCAGAGGTAGTCCACTGACTCCGATCCACTGTGAAGCTGTTGCCTAGCTTTTTTCTAGCAGTTTTGCAATGACTGCAGTAGTTGCAGTGGGTGTCATACTGCAGAGGTAGTCCACTGACTCCAGTCCGATCCACTGTGTAGCTGTTGTGTTGCCTAGATTTTTTCTAGCAGTTTTGCACTGACTGCAGTAGTTGCAGTGAGTGCCATGCTGCAGAGGTAGTCCACTGACTCCAGTCCAATCCACTGTGCAGCTGTTGTGTTGCCTAGCTTTTTTTCTAGCAGTTTTGCACTGACTGCAGTAGTTGCAGTGAGTGCCATACTGCAGAGGTAGTCCACTGACTCCAGTTCAATCCACTGTGTAGCTGTTGTGTTGCCTAGCTTTTTTTTCTAGCAGTTTTGCACGGACTGCACTGCAGTAGTGATTTAAAATTATTGCAGTGATTGAGTGCACTACTGCAGCAGTTTATTATGCATCAAAATGATGTGAAACTAAATGTCCCTGCAATTGAAGTTTTCCTATCAGTTCTCATTATCGGTATCGGCAACGAAAAAACGATATCGGTCGATCACTACTCTGCAGCTCCTGTATCATTCCGGCAGCCCCTGCATCTCCTGTACCATGCCCGCAGCCTCTGCATCTCCTGTACCATTGTAACGCTCCTGCGTTTTATGTATGATGTGGATTTTCAGCTGCAGAAATATTCCACTTCAGTAGTCATGTAGAGAAACGCTGAGACACCAATCCCAACTCCCAATGACTCATCATGTGTGGATGATCTCAATTCAGCAAGTAAATACACACACTCAATAAGATGTTTCCTAGAGTGACTTATGTATATAGTAACACAGTGATGATAGGCTGAAGAGACAGGTTGGGTAGAGATGGTAGAGGACAGACACTTGAAAGGAAATGTTCTTGAAAGTAAGATAGTAGCAGATGGGATGCAGATAGGTTTAGCAATCATGTATGGTAGCAGATGACAGAGTAGCAGGTGGACATACAGGAGAGATCAACCCAGTGCAAGAACAGGTGGTAGTAGGCTCAAGAGCTAGCAATCTTAGATAATGCAGATGTAGTAATAGTCCTTAGTATGCAGAGCTAGATAGTGTAAGTTTTAGTATGAAGGTTATAGAGGTTTCCCCTGCAGGGTACTTATCACTAATAGCAATGTAGCAGAGGAGAGGTTCGGCAAGAGCGGATGATCCGGTAGCGGGATACAGGGATCAGCGCAGCGTGGTTCCGACAGCGAGGTATGCTTGCAAGCATGAGAGCTTCAAGACAGGTTAACATCAAGGCACAAAGCAGTTTGAACGAACACATGTGAGTGAGAGCCGGCGATCTAAATAGCCATCCAGTCCGGCGCTCAGTGATGACAGCATCAGTCTTAAAGGTGTATGCGCACCTTACCAAAAGAGAATGGTGGGGCGCATACACTTATGAAAGAGTAATTAGGGTACCCAAAGGTACCAGAACATTACAACCATGCCCGCAGCCTCAGCATCTCCTGTACCATGTCTGCAGACTCTGCACCTCCTTTACCACGCCCACAGCCTCTGACATCTCCTCCTGTACCATCTCTGCAGCCTCTGCTTCTCCTGTACCAAGTCCGCAGCCCCTGTATCTCCTGTACCATGTCTGCAGCATCTGACATGTCCTCCTATACCATATCCGCAGCCTCTGACATGTCCCCCTGTACCATGTCCGCAGCCTCTGCATCTCCTGTACCAAGTCTGCAGCCCCTGCATCTCCTGTACCATGTCTGCAGCCTCTGACATGTTCTCCTGTACCATGTCTGCAGCCTCTAAATCTCCTGTACTATGCCCGCAGCCTCCTCCTGTTCAATGTCCACAGCCTCTGCCTCCTCCTGTATCATGCCCGCAGCCCCTGCATCTCCTGTACCATGCTCACAGTCCCTGCAACTCCTGTACCATGCCCGCAGCCCCTGTATCTCCTGTACAATACCCATAGCCCCTGCATCTACTGTGCCATGCCTGCTGCCTCCTCCTGTACCATGTCTGCAGCCTCTGTCTCCTCCTGTACCATGTCTGCAGCCACTGCATCTCCTGTACCATGCTCGCAGCCCCTGCATCTCCTGTATCATGCCCGTAGCCCCTGCATCTTCTGTACCATGCCGGATGCCTCTGCATCTCCTGTACCATTCCTACAGCCCCTGCATCTCCTGTACCATGCCCGCTGCCTCGTCCTGTACCATGCCTGCAGCCCCTGCATCTCCTGTACCATGCCCACATCCCCTGCATCTCCTGTACCATGCCCGCAGCCTCTGTATCTCCTGTAGCATGCCCGCAGCCTCTGACATCTCCTCCTGTACCAAGTCCGCAGCCCCTGAATCTCCTGTATCAAGTCTGCAGCTCCTGCATCTCTGGTACCAAGTTCACAGCTCCTGCATGTCCTGTAATATGTCCGCAGCCCCTGCATCTCCTGTACCATGTCCACAGCATCTAACATCTCCTCCTGTACCATGTCCGCAGCCTCTGACATGTTCTCCTGTACCATGTACGCACAGCCTCTGACCACCTACTGTATTGTGTCCACACGTTTACCACTTTTAACCAGCATTTGCTCTTATAAAGCCATATATGCTTTCAGATCTGTATTTTCTATATATAATACACTCTTCAAATGTTCTTTAAAATGCATGGTTTTCCCTTCTATGAACAAGAAAATAATGAAGTTATGCTGTTGGTATGAAATTATTTCCAGGGCTGGTTTTTATTCCCAGTCCGGCCCTGTGGGCCTTTTTTTAGCACGTGTGCAATTGATTGCACGATTGCAATTTGCATTCTCTGCCACAAGCAGATCAAGCATGGCAAAAACACCAGCCATTTGGGTACCACATGCTTTACAAGACATTTAACCTCCCACCACCCGTTGGCAAGAGCACCTGAAAGCCACAAACAAAGGAAACAATTCTTGTCCTCATTACTCCTCACCTTTCATGTCTACCTCCAGCCCCGCTATATCTCATGACCTCTCAGCAGCCTCCACTGAAACGGTGTCACAGGTCCTTGCAACATGTCTGCCAGTACCACACCAGCTGTAGAGTATAGCAGGCAAATTTCTCTGCCCCAGCTGCTGCAGCGCAAAGAATAATACACTTCCTGCCAAGAATAGAGCCAGGAATGGTGGTGTGTGATAAGAGCTCTAACCTTCTGTCCGCCCATCAACAGGGAAAGTTGACACATGTCAACTGTTTCCCTTTTTTACAGTATTACACAATATTTTGTCAAGTTGTTGTGCTTGCAGCTGTTGAAGTTAGTTGTTAATAGAGCAGTATAATATTTATAATTTATTTTTGCAGTATCTGGAACTACCTCCTCCCAACCACATACTACTCCCAAGATTTGACACAGATGTCAAATTAATTTTTTTTTTTTTTACAGCAAGGCCAATTCTTATTTTAACAAGACTACCTCTGGAAGGTTACAGAGTGAAGGCACCAACAACCCCAAAGACCAATTTATCTGCACCTGTTGATGACAGGGGCATTAAATTTACATTTTGTTTTACAGCAAGGCCAATTTTTGCTTTTATCAAGGCTACTCTACATTCCCAAAATAAACGCTAAAAAACCCAAAACCCCTAGATTGTTTCTTGAGCCATCGGAGAGAGTGTGGGAAATTAATTTTGCCTTGCTGTGTGTGCTGTGCAGTGGAAATAGGCCCAAAGCCCAGTGGCTCCTTCAGGGATAGCATCTTAAAATACTGTTAATAGAGTCATAACAATAGTTTGTTGGCATTTTTCCTCTAAAAAAATGCACTCTACTGTTGATTATTGGATTATAATCTGGTGTCTCACCTAAAAACAATGCAGTCTAGTAAAAGTACCGTGTACATATTCATGCCTTTTTGTGAAATTATGGCTTTTGCCTTGTGAAATAATACAGTCGTTTAGATTTATTACTAAAAAATTCCTGGTCCTTCTATCTAAAGCTGTTTCCTATTAACCGATTTAAAATAAGGGTGGTCCCAGCGGCGGATTCGCTGCGGGGTCACCCTTATGGACGGTGGGAGAGGTGCACCCCCTCCCGGCCCTCACTCGACTCTATGGCCTTGGAGGACCGGAGCGACGTCATACGTCGCTTCCTAGCAACGGATTTAAAGAACCCCTCTTTTTTCATCAAATTACTTTTTTTTTTCATTTTTAGTGTAGATATGTAATCTGAGGTCTTTTTGACTCCAGATTTCACATTAATAGGTCCTGGCATGCTTACTGTATTTCTATTACAAGGGATGTTTACATTCCTTGTAATAGGAATAAAAGTGATCAAAACATTTTTTTTTATTTTTAAAAAACAGTATAAAAATAAAAGATAAAATAAATAGGAAAAAAAAATAAAGCGCCCCATCCCCGTTAGCTCGCGCGCAGAAGCGAACGCATACGCAAGTTGCTTCCACATATGTAAACGGTATTCAAACCACACATGTGAGGAATTGCCGCAATCGTTAGAGTGAGAGCAATAATTTGAGCCCAAGACCTCCTCTGTAACTCTAAACTGCTAACCTGTAGAAATTTTTAAATTGTCGCCTATGGGGATTTTTAAGTACCAATGTTTGTTGCCATTCCATGAGCGTGCGCAATTTCGAAGCATGACATGTTGGGTATCTATTTACTTGGCATAACATTATCTTTCACATTATAGAAAAACTTGGGATAACTTTACTGTTTTCTTATTTTTAATTAAAAAAAGTGATTTTTTTTCCAAAAAAATTGCATTTGTAAGACCGCTGTGAAAGTGTGGTGTGATAAAAAATATTGCAACCATCTCCATTTTATTCTCCAGGGTCTCTGCTTAAGAAAATATATATAATGTTTGTGGGTTCTGAGTAATTTTCTAGCAAAGATAACGGATTTTAACTTGTAAACAACAAGTGTCAGAAAAAGGCCTGGTCCAGAAGTGATTAAAGCTGCTAATATTATGTGAATCAGGTCTGTACAATATGTTTTTTTTCTTCTGATCCTATAAATATTACACTACAATTTAGATATTTTTGATAAACCCTTGCCTATTCTGTCCCTTGCGTCTTACTTAACCTCCCTGGCGGTCTGATTATGTCAGAATTTTTGTGCAAAAAGTGGTACATTGGTTTGCATGGAAATATGTTGTTTTATATTTTAGGCCTGTAATTCTTAGGAATAACCCACTTAAATCTGTCCAAACAAGAGTCTAGTAGACATCCCGGGTATGATAAAGTTTGAAACACGAAATTGTAAATTAAAATATAATAATAATACATTTTATTCAATAATATAATCAAACCAAAAACACTGAAATATGCGATATTACTAGTCACTGTAATAAAGGTTCAGCAAACATCTCGGGTATAAAATATTTTGAAACATGGGACTGCACAAAGTCCGACGTCACAATTGGGACAATAGTATCTGGTTTCTTTTCTGATTTTCATTCCACTGTCATCCCTTTTCGAGCAAAAAACCATGCACATCCTTGTAGGTGCCGACTTTTTCTCAGTTGGTGGGATGTAGTCCATGAAGTTATGACCAGTCAGGCATTTCGGGCTGACAATGCCAACAGCACAACATCCAGTTCTGTTCACAGACATTGATGGTGTTTGGTGACTGAAAGATTTGTTTGGCAACTTTCCAAATAAAGTCTCCATGAATCTAAAGCTTGTCACTCTTTTTTTTTGAGCAGAATGTATGCATTTCACAAGAATTGCTCAAGAAGATGTCTGAAGATCTTTTTATAGTATTTTTTTTTGCTGCTTCCTCATAGCTGGGTAGAATGTCATTGCTTGGTCGGCTCTGTCGACACCTCCCATGCTGTTATTGTAGTCTATCACTACTTGTGGCTTCATGACTTCTTTCCCGCCTTTCATGCGTACCATAACAGTGGAGGTGTTATGCACTGTACTCATTAGACACACATCTTTTCTGTCCTTCCATCGCAGTGCCATCATTTTGCCTTTCTGCCAGGCAACCATTTCTCCTGTCTTCAGCTTCTTTTTGCCAAATATTGGCAGCATGTTACGCCCGTTAGCCCTCACGATTCCATTGGCATCATTTTGTTGTGCAGTAGAACCTCATGAAGTTCAGGAGACGTATAAAAGTTGTCCGTTGTTACACAACAGCCCTGATTTAGCAATGGCTCAATTAATGAAAGAACAGAAGATGTTGCACTCTATAATTGCTGTATTTCTAATCAAATTTCGTTCCTTTTCCAGTGTATATCACTGAATTCCAAATGTAGCCAGTTTATGATTAGAACAGCATGTAGGATTTTATGCCAAATCGCGCCCTCTTTGATGCAATGTATTGCACGTAGCTGAGCCTTTCCTTGTAGGTCATTAGACTCTCATCTATGCTGATGTCTCTTTCTGGCACATAGCTCTGTTGGAAATTTTGAAGAATCATTTGATATACTTTCCAAATTTTTTTTATTTTTGGTGCAGGATGGGTAGTTTCATCAAGTTCTTCATTGTTTTCAAAGATATTTCATTATGAGGGAAAATCGGTATTCTGACATGACCGTGCCAAAGAATGGAGTGGCGAATAATGAATTGGTTGTCCAATACCACTTCTGCAGGGGTTTCCCCACCACTCCCTGAAGAATTATTAGGCCCAGAAATTTCCAAAGGTCCTCTTTGGTCACTGGTTCCCACTTTCTGCATCTTACAAACCTCCGAAGCGTAGTGCATTGTTGGTCTTTGTACCGGTTGGTCTCGGTAACAATTTTGTCAATAACCTCATCGGTCAGAAATAATTTTAGGTATGCAAAGGGGTTGTCATGGTCAACATCAACTTTTATACCAGGTGCTCCTATAAATGGGAATCTTGGGGGCGCTGCCTGATCCAAACCGCAGTCAATAGAGCACCAGGTCCGCACATAGCTGAGCTCAGCCGCAGAATTGTCACTGTCGTCGTCACTTTCCGAACCTGATGACGAATTTTCCCACAAATCGCTATCGCTCAGCTCTTCAAGTAACTCCGTTTCGCTGTCGCTGTTTTCCAGTTCGTCTAAAAGCGCTTTTGCGCAAAAAGAATGCTTTTTGGACGCCATGATCATTCTCAATTTTCCAGGCAAAAAGAACTGAAAAAGCACAGGCAGGGCACTGGAAAAGTCAGCAAGTGAAATTCTGAGGTAAATGACTTGATACAGTGTAATCCATTAGGATTACAACTTTGTATCATGTCATTTGTTTGTTTTTGCAGCCGGTTCAAACCCCCTGCGTCGCAACGCTCGCAGGGAAAGGAACCGGAAGACAGGTGCAGGCATCGGCCGCGCACACAGCAGGGAGAGAGTGTGAGGATGCCTGGAGGATGGATGGGTAGTGTGGCTTGGGGTTACCACTTTTGGTACACTATATTACCCCGAGCCACACTCGGGAATACTGTTAAGGAGGTTAAAGTAGAACTAAAGGCAAGGTTTGCCATCTGTGCCCAATTGTAGAGATTTCCCTACACTTCCTGTCCCACAGTCAAATCAGGAAGTGATAGAGAATCCCACCAAAGTGAGGGAATCTCTGGTTGTCACCAGGGTTACCAGAACAAGTGTCCCCATTGGAAGATTTTGCCTCTATTCCTGTCATAGTATCAAAAAAAAAAATGTGGGATTTTCTTTTACTGTCAAAGTGTCAATTTCAGAGATAAAGGTAAAAAGGACAAACTTGGTGAATCTCTCGTCTCTATTCTATCCAAAACAAAGTGTTTTGCTTTTAGTTATACTTTGAAGCAGTTCTAAGGCCCTGTTCACACCTGAGTATATTTCAGCTCGTAAAACGCTCATCTCTGAAGTCTCAAAAGGCCCAACAAGCAAAATCCCATTCATTCCAATGGCCCCTGTTAACATATGAGTTTTTTGTCACCTGAAGCAAAACGCCTGAAGCTCAAAAAAGTACATTAGATTACAAGCGTTTTTGTTAGATGTCAATGCCTGCCTCCAATCACCTGCAAAAAAACGCCTGAAAAAAAGCCAGCAAAAACGCCTGGAAAAAACCCCCCCAAAAAACGCCTGAAAACAATACGCTCAGGTGTGAATGAAGCCTAAAGGAAATACTTTTTTTATAACAAGCAAATTATATTTACCTGCTCTGTGCAATAACTTTGCACAGGACAGCCCTGATCTTCTTTTTTAAGGTATCCCGCCAGCAGTCCATTCTCCTCCCCCCTGCCAAGTGCCTCCAATAGCAGGCCTCTCAAAGTAAGCTCAAAGCAAGTCAACACAGGCCCTTAAAATACCTAGCAAGTCGTTGACAATTTTTTCTTATTTGTAGGATGAACTTTGGTAGAATGGGTTTTTAATGCAAAATCCTTTCTCCTTCTGAACTAGACCCACTGCTAAGGACTAGATACATACATCATAATTCAACAATGTTTTTTTAGATCTATATAAAATATAAACCAGTATAAAGTGGCCATCGCCTCCTGAGAAGATGATGGGAAATTAAATCTTTTAGGCCCCTTTCACACATATGGACCTTTCATTTCATCAGTTCAGTTACTTCAAAATGGATGAAGTATTTATCAGTTTTTCATCCATTTTTCATCCGTTTTTCATCCATTTTTTATCTGTTTTTTTATCTGTTTTTTTATCCATTTTTCGTCCGTTTTTCATCCGTTTCTTTTTTACATCCACTACCAATGAAAAACTGACCGTTTGTCCATTTACATCCGTTTTTCGTCGGATCCGTTTTTTTTAATGGAAGAAAAATAGGGCTTTCGTCCATTCAAGAAAACGGATATTGATGGAAGCGGAGAAAAATGGATGTAAATGGATGATCATCCTTTGTCATACGTTTTCCCATAGGAATGCGCATTGATGTCTGTTTTTCATTCGTCAACGGATAGATGAAAAACAGACAAGCGGTTCGTATGTGTGAAAGGAGCCTTAGAGTGGTCACCAAAACAAAAGTCGAGGTACATCTTCCAATGGGGACACCTGTTATGGTGACAACTGCTTATGAGAAAAACTAGCCTCACTTTGTAGAGACTTTTTCTCAAATCCCGTTGCATCTCCAGCATGGAAAGTGAAATATTTACTAAAGGCAACAGACATCAAAAAAGAAAAAAAAAAAAAAAAAAAAAGAAAAGAAAAAGAAAAGAAAAAAAAAAGGGCTTTCCTACTCTATCCAAACAAGGAAAAACATTTTGGCAATGCATACACATTATAAATACAACATTCAACATTTTACATAAATCAAACACATGAGATGGGAAATCACAAAGAAATGTACCTAATCAATACCCACTTGTTTATTTTCAATTGAACAAAGCTGTATGTGACTTTTGAATATGACCAAAGAAAAGTTATTTTCTGAAATTACACTGGGGATTTGTCAAGTGGGCAGTTTAAAGTGTACATACAAGATTTATTCTTTAACCACCTCCCACCCGGCCACTGTACATATACGGCCGGGTGGGAGTCTCGTCCTTCTGATTGGACGTTCCCGAACGTCCTGCAGAAGGAGCGAGATTGCGCCACCGCGGGCACGCGCAGCAGCGCAATCTCGATGTGCCTGTGTCCCTCGGACACATAGCAACAAGTTTTGCCAGGAGGGCCCTGTGATTGGCCCTCCTGATCACATAACGGCTGTGTCCAATCACAGTCATCATGTAATGTAAATACAGGCATTGTAACAGCTTTGATCTCTTCTTCTCCTCACACAAATGCTGTCAGTGAGGAGAAGAAGAGATGATCTGTGCTGCAGCCAGGGGATCAGTGAGTTTGAAGCATTTTTTTTGCTAATTACTCACTGATCACAGGGGGGAGGGGGGGGGTCTGTGCTGGTAATCAGGACATTGATTACCAGTGCAGACCCTGGGGGGGTGCCACTAGAGCCACCAGGGATGCCCACCCATGAACACCAGGGATGCATACCCATGACCACCAGGGATGGCAATCAGGGCTCAGGGAGCCTGCCAATGGTGCCCTCCCTATCAGTGCTGCCCACCATTTCCATCTATCAGTGCTGCCCACCAGTGCCCATTATTTCCCACCAGTGATACCTATCAGTGCTTATCAGTGCTGCCTATCAGTGCCAATCAGTGCCGCCTATAAGTGCCCATCAGTGCTGCCTATCAGTGCTGCATATCAGTGCCCATCAGTGCTGCATATCAGTGCCACCCCATCAGTGCCTGTCAGTGCGGCCTCATCAGTGCAGGAAAAAACCTATTTATTTACAAAATTTTACAACATAAACAAACTTTTTGGTCATTTTTTATTTGTGTACCAAAAAAGAAAAAACCTTGCGGTGATCAAATACCACCAAAAGAAAGCTCTATTTGTGGGGAAAAAATTACATAAATTTGGTTTAGGTACTGTTTTGCATGACCGCGCAATTGTCATTCAAAATGCAACAGCGCTAAAAGCTGAAAATTGGCCTGGGCAGGAAGGGGGTGTAACTGTTCTATATTGAAGTGGTTAAAGTCACAGAAGCTGTAAATTTCAGGAAACATGCAAATACTGAAAAATCTATAATATAATTTATATCTGACTAATTTCACTTTACACTAAGATGCTATGAAAGTGAGGATGAAACTCGGTTATTTCAGTTATGTATAATATTTAAAAGCTCACAGAGATGTAAATCTAGTAATAATGATCTTTATTGTCTCTCTCGAGCATACCAGTAGAGCACTTAAATATCATTAAGTAGAAATGTACATTAAGCACAGTTAAACATGATATTTCTTAACCGTTCCACATAAAATTATGCCTAAACAAAGCATGCTTTAATTGTATAATCATATGCTTATGCTCAGTGAGGGGAAAATATTGAATAACAGAAAAGATTCTTGCATAGTAAGCTAGCAGAATCACTGCAAACACCACTGGCAGGTGGAAAAAAAAAAACAAGGAAAATTCAGAAGCAAAAAACAGACATGGGAATTTAGATGCCTTCTAGGAAATTTTGCAAATTATGTTTTTATAAATAATGACAGGGTGTATTACCAGTTTAATCAAATGACCAAATCTGGATCTAAGGCATATGTCAAATAAATTTAGCTGAAAGACGACTTTAATACTTTCTCATCGGATTGTTAAAGAGAACAAACTTCACTGGTTAATTTACTAAAGAAGTACAGGTTGTTCACATATCAAAGTGAATTTTCACTTAGCTTTAGACATGTGCAGTTTGTTTCTTTCTTAATTGAAATTCAGACCAATTTTCTGTTTTCGGAAGTTCGGATGAATTTGAATTTGCGATTTACATTAGTACCGAATTTAAACGAATGCGAAAAATGAAAACAAATGTGGGTGAAATTCAAATTCGAATTAACTTGAATAGTTTTCAAATCAATTTTGAATAGTTTTCAAATGTGAAAAATTTTAGAATTTGAAAAGTTTTCAAATTCAAATAGTTTTCAATTTGTTTTTTAATTTCCAAATAGAATAAAATAAAATAGTTGAATTTCAGAAGATGGTTATTTTCTTTCTATTTTATTCTATTCTCTTTTATTCTATTCTATTATTTTCTGTTCTGTTTTACTCTTCTTTCTTTTCTGTTATATTTTTTCTATTTTATTCTATTTTTCCTATTCTGTTCCTTTATCTACTTTTCTATTTTATGGTCTTTGGAACTTGGAAAACAATCAATACCTTTTCAATTTTGAAAACTTTTTGAATTTGAAAACTTTTTAAATTCGTATTTGAAAACTTTCAAATTTGAAAACTATTCAAATTTGAATTTGGAAAATTCAAATTGATTTGAAAATGAATAAACAAAATAAATTGCGAAAAGAAATTGCACAGATTAAACTAATTTAACGAAATTAGTGTATGCAAATAACGAAACAAAATAAACTTTTTTGTTCTGCACATACCGCTTACTGAAACAGGTTAAGCCATGCTGACATCAATCATCCAATGAAAGGAAAAAAAAACTTTTTTTTTCTTGCACATGATTGGGTATTTTCTGCAAAGGGAATTTTCACTTAGCTTCACCTCATTCACTAAGCCAGCCTTTCTCAATCTTTTGAACATAAAGGAATCCCTTGAAATAACTTTCTGGCCACAAGGAACCCCTGCTAATGATAAATATAATTATTAAATCTATAGCTCATGGTACATTAGCGTGATGTTCAGTGGGAACAGTGCTTCTTATGTTTGTGTTGAGTGGGAATATATATATATATATATATATAGCTAAAAAGATCTTTGGTGTCAGTGGGAACTTATCTGAGAGGCTGAATTGTCGCATTGCTCAAGGAACCCCTAGCAAACCCTAGAAGGATCCCAGGGTTCTATAGTAACCTGGTTGGGAAAGGCTGCACTAAGCGAAGTGAAAATTCATTTTGCAAAGTGAGCATAACCTACTCCATTAGCAAATCAACTCATTACTGTTCTTGCAAAATGGCAAACACTTTTATAAGGTACTGTAGCTAAGAACTTTCTATAGGGCTTGTTTATACTGTCATGTAAGAGGCTGTCCTTACCCCACCAGCATTGTCTAGGCTGTTTTTTCAAGCGTGGAGTAAAGTTTCTGAAAAGGATAATTAATTTTTTGCTTCTGTCCTTTCTCGGCATCTCCTATCTGACATTGGATGATTACCATCTGTCTTCACACATTCAATTCTGATTGGAATAAAAGGGTTGTAAACCCTTGTGTTTTTTCTTTTATAAAAATAACAAACATGCCTCTGTTTACCTGCTCTGTGCAATGCTTTTGGACAGAGCAGCCCCAATCCTCTTCTTCCGGGGTGCCCCACCGGCACTCCAGGCCTATGTTTAGCTTTTAAAGTTAACTTCATCTATCCATTAAATCACATAAAGTAAAATTATTGGTGAAGTTTCTGCAAATCATGGTGCATATCATATAATCAGCTGTTTTACACCAGAGGATTACACTGCATTCTAAGTATGGGCTGCATACATGACCTGACCTTTTTTCCAGGCTGAGATGAAAACCCACCACTGCTCACTGCAATGAAACACCTCTTAGAATTCACTGGTAAATGGCATAGCTTCATGGACCAAATAGGGGCACTGCAATTTAACGGTTAAATTACATGGACAGGGACTTAAAGGCAGGACAGGGCAGAAATAAATGATGATTTGAAGAGAATATATGGCTATCTAGGCATAGCAGGTATAGGTATATAAAGTATAGGTATAAGAAGGCTCAAAAAGGTACCTGCAATTTACGGGTTGTGTTTGTTTATGCAGATTGGCAGACAAGTCAAGCTCACTACTGTTGGGGTTGTTCTTACAATAAGTCTATTCACAGAGGCTACTGTAAACATAGAGTGCCAAAGTCTTCCATAAAAAGAAAGCCCAGTGTCCACTTTGATTTACACCACTCCTGCTCCGCCTATTTGCAGGCCCTCTCAGCAGGATATCACCTAAAGAGAGCCTAAATCACTCAGGAATTTACTAAATATGTGCTCAGAGGAGCCCACTAACAGTTGACTCTGTGTCACAGAGGAACGTTGGTAAATGTACTCCTGTGACCCAAAAGAGAAGCAAAACAAAAAAAAGGTTTTGCCATAATTTTCTTCTTTTCTACTAATTCACTAAAATCTGATATAAGCTTTAAATCTTTTCTTTGACCTGAAAGAAGTGGACTCGTAGTAAGACATCTCGTGGGATTTCTTGTGGTAAAAAAGACGGTTTAGGGATGCGATGTATCCTATCGATGGTTAAATCTGCAGATGTAGAGTTAGGCAGCACTTCTTTAAACAAGTCCCGCACATAGTGTGGCAGTTGGTGGGATTGGACAGCTTCTGGTATATCTCTGATTTTAAGGTTATTGCGTCACAATCTGTCCTCTAGATCCACGAGTTTGGCATTTATGCAATGCAATTCCTCTTGTTGAGGTGTGTGGGAGTCCACCATAGAGTTGTTGGAGGATGTGAATTAACCCTGTCTCCTAGGTCATGAATTTCCCTCTGGCAGCGGGTGACAGAAGAAAACAGGTTAGCTTGCATGGATGTGTGGAGAGTGGTCAGCATTTCCTTGAGTGTCAGTTTGGACACTGGCTGCCCGGTAGTATGGAAGGAGACGAATGGGTCAGGTGGAGGTGTTACTGCAGATAAGGTAGATTGTTCCACCTCCATAGCTGGTAGTTGATGCGGGGAGGATGGATGTTCCCACCGAGGTCTAGATTTCACAGGGCTCTGTGTGGAGGGAGTGGGCGGTGTAGAAGCTCCAGACACAGGGGAATTGCAGTATGCAGGTGGCAAGACATCCTTCTGCAGAGCGGGCTCGGTCTGTGATCTATTTCCTGGGTCATTTGCGGCTGCCACTAGAGGGCCGGTATCGCGGCTGTGGCAAGTGTCTCCGCCGCCATCTTGGCGGAGACCGGCTGGAGCCGAGGGGAAGAATTCAGACAGTTTTTTTATAGACATGGCCGGTGTTCGCCTCTTGCGCATCTCCGGGGGAGGAGCGGATGTTCGGACGTCCGGGACCGGGTCAGATGAGTCTCCAATTGAGCCGTTGATGTGTGTTGATTGCTTAAAAGCCGGGATCACGCTGGAGCTGAGGAGCTATGCGGCCATCTCGCTCGGTGGTCGCCACGCCCCCCCCAGCTTTAAATCTTTTAAGCACTTGCCTACTGTGCACTATTTTCCCCCTTCCTGCCCAGATGAATTTTCAGCTTTCAGCGCTTCGCAAATTTTTGTCATTTTTTTTTACACAGACAGAGCTTTCTTTTGGTGGCATTTAATCACCACTGTTTTTTTTTTTTTTTTAAGCAAAGGAAAAAAAAACAAAATTAAAAAAAAATAAATACATTTTCATGTTTTTTCTGTTATAAAATTTTGCAAACAGGTAATTTTTCTCCTTTAGTGATGTGCGCTGATGATGCAGCACTGATGGGCACTGATGAGGCAGCACTAATGGGCACTGATAGGCAGCATTGATGGGCACTAATGAGGTGGCACTGGTGGGCACTGATGAGAAGGAACTGATATGCAGCACTAATAATAAGTGGCACTGATAGTCACTGATAGGTGGCACTGATAGGTGGTGTTGAAAGGCACTGATAGGCGGTATTGATGGTGCACTAATAGGTGAAACTGATAGGCACTGATTTGAAGCACTTATGGGCACTGATTGGTAGTACTGATGGGTACAGATTGACAGCACTTATTGGCAGCATTGATGGGCCCTGATTGACAACACTGCTAGGCACTGGTTCATATTGATAGGCAGCAAAGATGGGCACTAATGGGGCTTCACTGATAATCAGGACACTGATGATCACTGTCCTGATAATCAGTGCACATATCCCCTTTCACAGTAGCTGGTTACGGCTCTCTTCTCTCCTTCCCTGTGACATGGTGAGGAAAGGGATTCTGATAACCGGCAAGTGTGTTTACATCATGATCCGCTGTGTTTAGACACAGCCAATCATGTAGTAAAGAGCCACAGTCATTGGCTTTTTACTCCAATCGATGATAAGCTGTGTCCTAGGGACACAGCTCACCACCAATAGTCATGTGCTCCCAAGACACCTTATCAATCTTATCAGGAAGACTGAATTCAAAACTACTTCTCTGCTTCTATCATTAGAAACAGAGAAAGAAGTTGATAGAGTCCATTGGGGGCTCCTTACAGTGGTCCTGCACAAATCTGGTATAACGTGTTGGTTACACTACGCTATTCTCTCTCTCTACTTCTTCCCCATGGCAAAGGTTCTTACTTTGGGTATGTTATCTAAAGCTAATACTATATCTAAAGGCACCAGGCAGGGATGTCTGCTTTCCCAAATCTTGTTTGCTTTAATCATGGAACCATTAGCTTAGAAGATTCATTCTAATCCCTTTATCACAGGTATTCCGCTCCATGCTTCTGATCATAAAATAAGCGGACAACATCATTTTGATGGTCACTAATCTCGAAATCTTCCTTCCAGAAGTACAAAGTGCCCTCTCTTAATTTAGCAAGGCTTCCTTCTATAAACTAAGTGCTTGTAAATCCCAAATACTAGGCCAGCACTTTCCCCCTATGCCTAACTTACAGCTTCTCTTACAGTTCCCTTTTCAATTAGTCCAATTAACTATTACTTTTCTCGGCATCCACTTGATGTCTTCAATCTCTCATCTATTTTAGGCAAACTCTAAGCCCTTTTTGACATCATTGACTCCAACATTAAAAAGACTTTCCTCTACTGACCTTTCCAAAGCTAGTAGAATAGCAGAATTAAAAATGACAATGCTGCTGAACTTGTTGTACATATTCGGAACTGTTAGCATCCCAATATCACAAGCATATCTCTCTTTTGTGCAAAGGCATTTAATTCACTACATTTGAGGACACAAACCCCCTATATACCCACACTCCATACTGTCCAGACATAAAAGTAATGGCAGCCTGGGCTCACCCAGTATCCTAGCCTACTATAAGACCTCTGTATTAGACCTGCTACTCTATTGGTGGAACACCTTCCCAAACAAATTGTAGTCCACCATGGAGGCCAACTCAATTTAAGATAACAATAGCAATTAAACTCGGTCTTCCGTGCTCTAAAACAGATTTCCCCACAATTAGTGCTGCTTAAAATTTGGTCTGAGACCACACTCAACTCATAGCTACATAGTTAGTCTGGCTGAAAAAAAAAAAAACAACTATTCCTTATTAGAGGGAGAGAAAAAAGAAAAAAAAAAAGGAAAAAATATATACCCATATCTTCCTTTTTTACATGCTACCATGATATTCATGTGGTCTGCTCAAATACACTATCTGTCTCGGGATCATCCCCCCCCCCCCCTAAAAAAGGGATGTGAGGGGATTCCCATATAAATAAATGTTATCTCCACTTACAACTTACGCTCCTTTTAATTTAAATCTTAGTACATAATTTTTCACTCTGAAGTCTATAAAGATAGCATATCTCAACATTCCTTAAAATACCTTTGATTAGCACAACTGCCTTCGACATATCACCTAGCTCAGGTTCCTATTATCAATTCTGTTGAATGAACACACCTATTCTTTACTCTTGATATTCCCCTGTCTATCTAATCCAGAAGGTAAAAATGTGCCAAACCAACCACTGTGTCACCCTATCCTTATATACTGCTTACCCTCTCCCTAGCCCCCCCCCTCCCTTCCTTCCCCTTGGTCTCTCTTATGTTTTCCACATGCATGTTATGTTAGCTATTGTTTATATGATGAATCGGGTTGTAAAGGATTCCACTTGAAGCTGTGATAAAATTTGTATGCCAATTGTTGACTAATATATGTATACCATTCCTGTACTTTGTTATATATGCTTGTACCTTAATAAAATAAAGGATATATGGATAAAAAAGAAACAAGTAAAAAAAAAAAAAAAAAGAAAAAAAAAACAAGTCTATTTACTTTAACCAATAAAAGGGGGAAAAATATATTGATTATACAATCCTACTGTATATACACAATTCTATACCCACAGTTAATCCAGAGGAAGGCAAAAAAAAACAGCAAAGCATGATCCAATTTGCTCCAGCAGGGGAAAAAATTCCTTCCTGATCCCCCGAGAGGCAATCGGATATTCACTGGATCAACTTTACCAATAAATGTTTGTATCCAGTTATATTATGTAAAGTACATTTAGGAAAGAATCCAGACCTTTGTAAAGCAACCTACTAACCTAGACAGAACCACCTCTGGAGGGAGTCTATTCCACATTTTCACAGCTCTTACTAAGAAGAAACCTTTACATATTTGGATATTAAATCTCTTTTCCTCCAGACGTAAAGAATCACCCCTTGTCCTCTATGATGACCTTAAAGTGAATAACTCAATACCAAGTTCACTATCTAGACCATTTATGTATTTATACATGTTGCTCAATACTTCCCCTATTCTCCTCTTCTCAAAAGAGAATAAATTAGATTCCTCTAATCTTTCCTCATAGCTGAGCTCCTCCATGCCTCTTATCAGTTTGGTTGCCCTTCTCTGCTTTCTCTCCAGTTCCCTGATATCCTTGTGAATTGGTGCCCAGAACTGAACTGCCTATTCCAGATGAGGTCTTACTAATGATTTGTACAGGGGTAAAATGATATCTTTCTCAATGGAATCTATACCTCTTCTAATACAAGAAAGGATTCTGCTTGCTTTGGAAACTGCAGCTTGGCATTGCATGCTATTATTAAGCTTATGATCTGCTAGAACACCCAGATTCTCCACCACTGATTCCCTCAGATGTACTTTTCCGAATATGCATTATGCATGCATATCCTTAGCCCCCATGTGTATAAATTTACATTTATCAATAATAAACTATATTTGCCACATAGTTGCCCAATTACACAGTGCATTGAGGTTGGCTTGTAAGTTGGAGACATCCTGTAAGGAAGTTCGTTCACTGTACAGCTTAGTGTCATCTGCAAAGACTGAAATGGTACATTTAATCCCAGACCCTATATCATTTATAAATATATTAAAAAGTAAAGGTCCCAACACTGAACCTTGGGGTACACCACTAACATACCTATACCACTCAGAGTATAAATCATTAACCGCTACTCTCTGAATATGGTCTTTTAGCCAGTTTTCTATCCATTTACAACATTATTTTTACAAGCCTGTAGACTTTACCTTACATATTAGCCGTAGGTGGGGAACTGTGTCAAACACTTTTGCAAAATCCAAGCATATTGTGTCCACAGCCAGCCCTCTGTCTAGGGCTTTGCTCACCTCTTCATAAAAAGAAATCAGATTTGATCTGACAACTTCTGTCTTTCATACATCCATGCTCTCTCTTCCCTGCCCTCAAAGATGAGTACTCTTCCTACACCCATTGATGTCCCTCAACAATGTATTCCAGATCTTCCACTCCACTTGTGAAGGTCCAAAGGTATTGCATATATTTCCAATCTATATATGAACCAAACTTTGCTGTCCTTTGAATCTCTCAGTAGTCGATGGGGCTTAACATCCTCAGATGCATACACATTTCTTAAAATTATCAATTTCCTTTCTAGACACCCACTGCCATTCAGCTTTCAACTCCCTACTATTGTATATTCCTCTCTTAGTGATATTCCTCACACTTTACGGGGCATACCTTTGTTTAATTCATTATTGAATGACAACTCAACATCCAACACCATGCTTAAATGGGAATCAGAGCTCTCACAGTCATTTTCTGAGCACACATGTTATGCAGCATTTATTTATTATTTTTTTTTTTTTTTTAGCATTTTCCAACACATATAGATCCTCCTACTGCATGAACCACTGGGAATTTAGCTTTAATGGTATTCATACTTTCTTTTTGTGGTACTTTTATTATAGTTTGTTCAGTACTTCAATCTTGGATCTTTTGTGGGAGATTATCTTTACTATATAAGGTTTCTGCTGCATATGAATACCCTAGCTTGTTTTGTATTTTGTATTATTCTTGTAAAACTGACTTGTAAAACAAAACTTGACAAAACTTGTAAAACTTTAATAAAGAAACATTGGAAATAAAATGTATCTGATGGATGATCCTGCTATGTAAGGCCTTGTGCAGGCAAAATTGCACAGCGCCCTGCCATTGTTTTCCAACTGTCATGCTTTTTACCCTGTCACATGAGTGATGACAATGAAAATGGACAAATTTGGGGGCGCGTGCTCCACCTCTGCTTCTGCTACCCCTAAATTGAGCCGATTTGTCTCCCCACTGCCTGAATCTGTTGATTCCATGGACTGAATACATTACACGACCCAGAATCCTGGTTTCTCCTCTCCAGCTGACTTGAAACGTTGCAGTTCACTGTTCCTCACAGTTTTTTGTTTCCCACTTACATTTAGCCTGTCTCTCATGACAAGCCATGAACTCTTCTACAGAAACAACTACGCAGCTTCACTAGTATCCCTCTACAGTCAAATCTACTCCTGGCCTCCACTAGGGATGAGCTTTGAGTTTGAGTCAAAGGTAAGTTGGACTCGAACATCGATAATTTGATCGTTCATCGAATGATGAACAAATTTGCTTATTCGCGGGAAATTTGAGTTTCCCATAATGCACTGCACGCACGCTGCACCCTGACCTCATGCTTTGGCCAATAAAATTATCTCTGCCATGATTGGACCAAAGGCAGGCTGCCTTTAGCCAATCATGGCTCAGGGGCTCCTTTTTGCAAATTTGTTTAATGTTCTGCACCATAGTGGCAGGTCCCAAAAAGGCATTTCTTTTCAGGTAAGGCCATTCCGGCTCTCTACCATCATGTGAAAGGTAGTGTTTTGGCCTCGTTGGACAAAGCGGTCATCAGGAAGGTTGCAGGACAGGGTTTGGTGTTGCAGCTTGTTTTGCCACCACGCCTCCAAAAAGCTGGTGCCGGTTCTGCCACTTCTGGCTACTCCATCACCTCCTCCTTCTTCTCTTCCATGTCCTCTTCTGCTCAATTCTCTTCTGCAGCAGCAGTGCTCCCTAAGCATTAAAGGGGCTACACAAGCAGTCTGGCTAAAAGATGCCATGCTGTGCTTCAGTTGGTCTGTCTAGGGGATAGGAATCACACCGGTGCAGAGATTCTGTCAGCTCTGCAGGGGCAGGCTCAGACAGGTTGACGCCATGACAGATTGAGCCAGGAATGGTTGTATGCGACAATGGCACCAACCTTCTCTCCGCCCTCCCACATGGACACTTGACACATGGTCCATGCTTGGCACATGTTCTGAATCTGGTGGTGCAGCATTTCTTGACTAGATACCCGGGCTTCCAAGATCTCCTGAGGCAGGCCAGAAAAGTCTGTGGCCATTTCCGCCGTTCGTTTAATGCCAGTGCTCGCTTATCTGTCATTCAAAGGGAATTCAACCTGCCCACCAACCGCCTTATTTGTGACATGCCCACCAGGTGGAACTCAACGTTGGCAATGCTACAGTGGCTGCACACGCAGCAGAGGGCCATCAATGAGTACTTGTGTGAGTATGGCACAAGGACAGGGTCAGGGGAGCTTGGCTTTTTTTCGCCATGCCAGTAGCTTTAGATTAAGGATGCATGCATCGTCCTGTCACCATTTGAGGAGGCCACAAAGATGGTGAGCCTGGACGATGCATGCATCAGTGACACTATCCTGCTAGTCTACCTGCTTGAGCACACGCTGCGTGGAATCATGGACAGGGCACTTGAGGCAGGAAGAGGAGGACTTCCTTTCCTCACAAGGCCCCCTTTATGCAGATATCATTCCTGCAGGGCCACAAAACACACAGGAGGAAGAGGAGGAGGAGGAGGATTTCAGCAGCATGAATGTCGAGGAAGAGGACAGCATACAGCAGTCTTCAAGGGATGGTTTTGATTCCCCAGAAATCCCAAGAGTTGTACGTGTTTGGGGAGAGGTTGCTCCAGCTGACATGTCATCCTTAGTGACCCACAGGACTCAGAAGCTCATGCCTCCTCCAACTTACGTTGCATGGGCTCCCTGATTCTGCAAAGCCTGCGAAAGGACCCGAGGATTCGTGCTATCAAGAAGAGGGATAATTACTGGTTGGCAACCCTTCTTGATCCACGTTACAAGGGTAAAGTTGCAGAGCTCATCCTGCCTCCGCAGAGATAGCAGAGGATGAAACATCTTGAGGAGGCCTAGAAAAAAATGTGTGTACCGCCTTTCCAGACACTGGAAGGTCAACATTCTCCGGACGTGTTTCTGAGGCATAGTTCATCCAAAGGAGTAGTGGTGGAAAAGGGGGCCGGCTGACCGATGCCTTTAAACAGTTCTTTTGTCCTCAGCAGCACCCAGGGCTGTTAGGTTTAAGCAACAATTGCCAGAGTCTTCATCATATGGTGCATGATTATCTAGGCGCAAGAGCCAACTTGGAGACCTTTCCAGCTGCGCACCTTTCCAGCTGCGCATCTACTGGGTCTTGAGGATGGCCAGAATTTGCTCATAATGCAATGGAGCTACTGGCCTGTCCTGCTTCCAGCGTGCTTTCTGAACAGATGTTCAGTGCTGCTGTAAGTTTTGTGATGGGCAAAAGAGTGCGTCTGTCCACAGACCAGCTGAGTTTCATTAAAATGAACCAGTCCTTGATCAACAAGAGCTATCAGGCCCCTGATGCTGATGTAACAGATTACATTTGCTAGGGGTCTGCCATCCATTAAAGACTGCATATGCTGCCTATCCTATCCCTCTACCTTGATTCTGCTAGCTTCCAACAATTTTTGTTTTTGGTTTAGGTCACTACCAACCCCCGAGGCCTAATTTTTCTGCACTTGTATGACAGGTGCATACAATTTAAATGTCATATGTCATTTTTAACAGTAGGCTCTGTCCCTGTGCCCTGTTACAGTGTTTTGGCACCTGTGTAGCACATGCGATTTCAAATTTACATGGAATTCTTACCAGCAGGTCCCATTCCTGCACCCAGCAAGAGTAACTGCGAGGCTTTGGTTACGGTGTTCAGGCGCCACCTTCCGCAAAGGCCTAATTTTTGGCACTTGTATAGCACATGTGATTTCAAATTTGCATGGAATTCTTACCAGCAGGTCCCGTTCCGGCACCCAGCAAGAGTAAGTGCGAGGCCTTTGTTACGGTGTTCAGGCAACACCTACCGCAAAGGCCCAATTTTTGGCACTTGTATAGCACATGTGATTTCAAATTTGCATGGAATTTTTACCAACAGGTCCCGTTCAGGCACCCAGTAAGAGTAACTGGGAGGCCTTGGTTACGGTGTTCAGGCACCAGCAACACCAAAGGCCCAATTTTTGGCACCTGTATGACAAGTACAGTACATGCGATTTCAAATTTGTATGGATTTTTTAGCAGCAGGGCCCGTTCCTGCACCCAGCAAGAGTAACTGCGAGGGGTTACGGTGTTCAGGCACCATCAACAAGCAAGGCCCAATTTTTCTGCACCCGTATGACAAGTACATGTGATTTGAAACTTGTATGTATATTTGTAAATGACATTTTTTGCTTTAGAAATGTTAGTATAGCTGCAGCAGGCTACATACATCGTAGAGATGCACTACTTTACGGCACATTCAGGGGACCCCCAGACATGATATTTGAAAGAATTTTTCATTTTGATAGTTTCACTTTAAGCTTCACTATAATCAGTAAGCCAGTGCTCCTTTAAAAACGATCATTTTTAAAAACTTTTTTTTCATTGCTACATGTTCCCCAGGTCAGGGCCCAGACCCCCATACACTTTTTTGGGGCAATAACTTGCATTAAGGCCTTCAAAATGAGGCTGTTTGATTTTCAAGGTTTGAGTCCCATAGACTTCAATGGGGTTCGTTCGTTTGAACAAACTTTTCCTCTGTTCGCGGTATTCTGGTATGAACCGAACCAGGGCGTGTTCGGCTCATCACTAGCCTCCACAATCCACCTTGGATGGTAACTATATGCCTGTCAACAGACCTTCTCCTGCCAAGAGACTTTCACATGATTTTTTTTTTTTATATATTTTTTTTTTTTAGCGGTGGACCTCTGTTGCTCCATTTTTTCCTGTGTCTCTCATATGACTGTAATGCCACACTTTTTCCCTAAATACTCTAGCTACTTATTTTTGCCTACCAGATCCCCATGTTATCCAAAACTTTTGTGTACTTCGGCACTATTACACACTATCTCTGATCACCATTGTATCACTCTTTGCTCATCTTACCCACAGGAGGCTTTGTCTCCTGATGTAGTCACTGCTGCCCCCTACTTGCCTTCGGAACCCTCCTGTAGGAGACTTAATGAGGCAACCCTACTCCCTCTGTGCAGGTGGGTATCCTTTGCACAGACAGAATGTTACTTGCTCTCACAAAATAACACTTTTCTTACCTACTTCAGTGTCTCTTTTGTCCCCCCCTCTTCCTTTCTTTACTATGCTCCCCTTTCCTCCCCCCCCTACTACCCCCTGCTCCCCCTTCTTGCCGAAGGGAGTTAGCTGATTCTCCAATGATTTTCACCACTAGCCTCTTCCCCCCTGCTGACCAATGGCCTCCTTGAATGTACTTACCCATAATGTCCAGGGCCTAAACTCCCCATAAAAATGACGCAAAGCCCTCCGCTCATTTTCTTCAATCAATGCAAATGCAACATGCTTGCAAAAAACTCACTTCACAGCTCCTCATACGCCTAAATACCTAACTGCCTCTTATCCACAGTTCTTCTCAGCCTCCGCTAATGTCAAGAAGAGAGGGGTTCTGATAGCATTTCACCGAACAGCTCCATTCACGCTTTATTCATCTATCGCTGACCCTGAAGGTAGGTACTTAATACTTGTAGGTTCCTTGCTAGACACTGAAGTAATCCTAGCTTCCTAATACACACCAAATTCTAGACCACACTCCTTCCTCTCTCACTTCCCACAAATAATCAAACAACACAAGAAAGGCACAGTCATACTTTGTGGTGACTCTAACCAAGTTATCTATCCATTCCTGGACAAAACCCCAGTCTCACCTTCCTCGACCCCACACAAATGCTCTTTCCAACAACTACTCCAAAACCATTCACTTGTGGACACTTGGCATGAACATAACCCAACTACAGTGGGGATCGAAAGTTTGGGCACCCCAGGTAAAAATTTGTATTAATGTGCATAAAGAAGCCAAGGAAAGATGGAAAAATCTCCAAAAGGCATCAAATTACAGATTAGACATTCTTATAATATGTCAACAAAAGTTAGATTTTATTTCCATCATTTACACTTTCAAAATAACAGAAAACAAAAAAATGGCGTCTGAAAAAGTTTGGGCACCCTGCAGAGTTGATATCTTGTACTGCCCCCTTTGGCAAGTATAACAGCTTGTAAACATTTTTTGTAGCCAGCCAAGAGTCTTTCAATTCTTGTTTGATGTATCTTTGCCCATTCTTCCTTACAAAAGTCTTCCAGTTCTTTGAGATTTCTGGGCTGTCTGTCATGCACTGCTCTTTTAAGGTCTATCCATAGATTTTCAATTATGTTGAGGTCAGGAGATTGTGAAGGCCATGGCAAAACCTTCAGTTTACGCCTCTTGATGTAATCCCCTGTGGATTTCGAGTTGTGTTTAGGATCATTATCCATTTGTAGAAGCCATCCTCTCTTTAACTTCAGCTTTTTCACAGATGGCATCAAGTTACCATCCAAAATTTGCTGAAATTTTATTGAATCCATTTTTCCTTCTACTTGTGAGATGTTCCCTGTGCCACTGGCTGCAATACAACCCCAAAGCATGATTGATCCACCCCCATGCTTAACAGTTGGACAGAGGTTCTTTTCATTAAATTCTGTTCCCCTTCTTCTCCAAACGTACCTTTGCTCATTCCGGCCAAAAAGTTAAATTTTAACCTCATCGGTCCACAGAACTTGTTTCCAAAATGCATCAGACTTGTCTATATGTTCATTTGCAAAGTTCAAACGCTGCTTTTTGTGGTGAGGACTTAGAAGAGGTTTTCTTCTGATGACTCTTCCATGAAGACCATATTTGTAAAAGTATCTCTTTACAGTGGAATAGTGTACCACAACTCCAGTGTCTGCCAGATCTTTCTGGAGGGATCGTGCAGTCAAACGTGGGTTTTGAATTGTTTTTCTCATAATCCTGCAAGCTGTTTTGTCTGATATTTTTCTTGGTCTTCCAGATCTTACTTTAACTTTCACTGTTTCTGATGACTGCCATTTCTTAATTACATTCCGAACAGAGGATATTGACATCTGAAAACGCTTTGTTATCTTCCTATAGCCTTCTCCAGCTTTGTGAGCGTCCACTATTTCCAGTTTTCTAGACAACTGCTTAGAAGATCCCATGGTGCTGATTGTTGGGGCATGGTCAGGTGAGTCTGGGCACTTAAACCTTTGAGATTGACATCACCTGGTCTTCCCAGACGATGATTGAGAACAATCCATCACTCTGGCAGGTCTCAGCCGTACAAAGGTTGGCAGTGCATGCTATAAATTCTGCAGGGTGCCCAAACTTTTGCAGACACCATTTTTTTGTTTTCTGTAATTTTGAAAGTGTCAATGATGGAAATAAAATCTAACTTTTGTTGACATATTATAAGAATGTCTAATCTGTAATTTGATGCCTTTTGGAGATGTTTCCATCTTTCCTTGGCTTCTTTATGCACATTAATACAAATTTTTACCTGGGGTGCCCAAACTTTAGATCCGACTGTAGATGACAATATACCTACTATTCTAATCCCCATAAAACCTCTTCGCGTATAGATCATATCCTCACATCTATAGCAACCTCCGCATCACTCTTAACCTCTTCTATTTTGCCAATCCCATGGTCCTACCACAATACAGTCACCTTTGACTCCCTGATTCCCAAACAACGGTTTACCAAAATCTGACATTTTTTGTTATCTGCAAATTAAACACTTCCTAACCCAATGCATTCGTACTGACTCTACTTTACCCAACTTGACCTCATTTGAACACATCTGCCTACGAGACCCACACACCCATGGTCTTATCTCCCTTCTTTATTCTAGACTCTCTGACTCCCCCAGTCGAGCTCCCCCCACCTACACCAGTAAATGGGAACTAGACTTAGTGACATCCTTAGACCCTGAGGACTGGTCCAAAATTTGGCAGGCAACAAAGACAGCCTCGCAAGATATAGTGGCCACTGAAACCAACTACAAGGTATTAATGCTCTGGTACTTAGTACCCGCCCATATAGCGAAATATCTACCATCGTACCCCTCGGTGTGCTTCCAAGGTTGCCCGAATGCAGGTACCCACATGCATATTTGGTGGACATGCCCCAAAGTGCAAGAGTTTTGGAAAGCAGTCTTTCACATTCTTTCCACTTTGATGGATGTACCCATCCCTCCAGACCCCTCTTTGGCCCTATTGAACATAAAGCCAGACAATGTCTCTAGACCCCGGCACAAATTGTTTTTACAAGTCACAACAGCAGCCAAGCAAACTATAACAAAAGCCTGGAAAGCCCCATACTTACCTATACCCGAAGTGAAACATAGAATCATGAAAGCAATGATTCATGCCAAAATTAATGCTGTCCTATTAGACAGAGTTGAGAAATTCGATAGGCTCTGGCAACCCCCCCCCCCCAGCGACATACCTCTCCCCCTTCCTTCCTTTATCCTCCCTCCCTCCCCCTACCTTTTTCTTTTCCTCTCCCCCTTCTTGGGTTCCTTCTTTCTTACTTTTTTCCCTCTTCCGCAAATGCCCATACTGTTGTAACTAACACGTCCCCGACTTGATGGACCCCGGCTGGCATGGTTACGACTTTGAAAGCACTAGGATTTGTAATCCTTCTACCTATCCCCACCCGTAACCCCCTGTTTCTTTTAACAGGGTTCTTAACCTTACCATTTTTACTCTACGTTTCTCAAAATACCTGAATAACCCTCTGTGACAATTTTCTCCATGAGGCGGTTGGCAGGTGGTTGTGCTACCCCACACAGGCACAGCGTGTTCCCTTTTTGGGGTGCCTGGGTGCTGGCTGCAGCCGACCTGCCTCCTTACACGATCATCTACTATGGTTATCTCCTGTATTCACAGGATCGCATTGTTTATTTGCTATTACAGCTATCTGTTATACCATGTTATTGCTCATATTGCTATATGTCTCCTGCTGTTCATTGTATTTTGGAGGTTTTACCTCACTTGTATTCCTTAATAAAATAGTTTGAACAAAAAAAAAAAAAAGAAAATTGACAAATTTGAATCTCAAGTCTGTATTACATTTAAAGCATAACTTCAATTTTGTTGCGAAAAAAAAAACAATCCCCCTCTGGGTGATCTATGTACATTGCAAGGATTTGCAACTTTGTTGCAGATTCCTACCTTTTATTATTCTGAAGAAATCATTGTTTTTTCCTCTGTGCCTCTGTGCTGAGTGAGTCTTATGGGAGTGGCTTTATAATTATCAACCAGCTGCAGCAGCTGCAGGGCACTAATGAGGAAAGCTGCTGGGCCTGCATCCCTTTAGATGTGTTCCTATTGGTTGTATTTCACCAATGTGTACAGAATACCTCCAGGTAGCCATATTGCATTGCAATTTCAGAAAATTACAGTGACTGCAGATTGAAAAGGAAAGGTCATTTTCTAATAACATTCAATTACAATATGACTGGTGTTGCAATTGAATATGCTATATAATTTTATCTTTATTTGCTATTTTTTTTCCCCACGAAAGTGAAGTTACTCTATAACAAAAGAAAACATTCCAGCTTACAGCATAATTGACAGAACAGAGATCCAAGGTAGATGGAATGCAGAGAAAGTCAAATGCCAGGTAGTTGTATAGTTTCTAGCACTACCATAAACAGCACCTTGCAGAGTCAGAAAGCCTCTCAAATGGAGTTGTGTCATAAATGTCCTGTCGTAAATAGTCTGGTGAATAGTTGGAGGAATACACATCTGTCAGACTGGGGTTACTGACCTATATTGACATAAAGATGAACTGTGCACAGTTAAGTTTTAATAAAAATCCTGCTATGATTGAGTTGTATTCTTAAAAAAAGGGATTACACTGACAGACAAGAAGGTGATGATCAGGTAGACACCAAACACATCTATATTCCAAGGAGCAAAAGAGTAAAAATACACAAACAAATATATGCCTATGCATATCATATTTCGCATCTATCAAATCCCAACTCTTCTGGTAAGGCTGTCCACAAGATTTAGAAGCGTGTCATTGGAAATGTTTGACCATTCTTCCAGTGAAGCATTTGTGAGGTCAGGCACTGATGTTGGACAAGAAGGCCTGGCTCGCAGTCTCCGCTCTAATTTATTCCAAAGGTGTTCTATTAGGTGCAGGCCAGTCAAGTTCCTCCACCCCAAACTCGCTCATCCATGTCTTTATGGACCTTCCTTTGTGCACTGGTCCAAATAATTCGGTGGAGGGAGGATTATGGTATGGGGTTTTTTTTCAGGGGTTGGGCTTGGCCCCTTAGTTTCAGTGAAGGAACTCTTAAGTTGTCAGAATACCAAGACATTTTTGACAATTTTATGCTCTCAACTTTGTGGTAAATGTTTGGATCTGGCCCTTCCTGTTCCAACACCAGTGTACAAACAAGACCATAAAGACATGGATGAGCGGAGGGCGTGGCCAGAAGCAGACCGCGGCGGATGCCTAGGAGAAGAGCTCCGCCGATCTATTTTAAGAATCCACTGCAATCCTCTCCGTATCCCTTCTTTTAGAGAACATCTGCCACAAATACCTGCTACCCTATCCCCTGGGGTCCCCCCCAGCTAAAAATTGAAAGAGAAAGAGCCGCTGAGCACGGACATCCAGCCGCGGCCTACACGCACGAAAAGCCGCGGACTTTCCTATAGCGGTATCCGGCAGCATCCGATTCCGATCCCCCCTCTAGTGGATTTTCTACCCCCATCACCAGCTACCCCACCCCTTGGGGGACCTGATCGGCTAGAAATTCTGGTGACCGGAGGCCGTGTGAGCCAGGGGAGAGCTCCGTGACCGCTGCTTTCAATCTGCTGCAATCCTCCTCCATCTCCCCTTAATAGTGGCTGTAAACACCTCTGGGGGATCCAGCTAGACCACCAGGATCAATATCAAGCAGTATTTTGAAGGAAGGACTCAGTTTGAAGGTCCGTTTTTTTGAGGCCTACACAGGTACTGAAGCCGGGGCCTTTCCTAGATAGGGCCCCGATCGCGAGCGCCGAGATCCGGTAAGACCCAACCCCACCTGGGTCCTCCTTCCTTCTTCCTCCTCCTGGGTGCCCCCTGGATCACTCATCCTCTCCTGCTCCCCATAGAAAGGCCTCTGACAACCCCACAAGCTTACCATAGCAGCTCCGTCCACCATCTTGACTGCAGAAGGGGACAGAGACTCTCAACAGGCAGCACAATTTCCACCCTATCCAGCAAGCACCCCCATTTTAGATTTCTGCTGGCTGCTCTACTGATCACCCGCTAGCCCCTCTCTGGATTTGCAACAGTTGCACATGGCGGGGAACATGTAAAGAGGGGGCTCCCCCGCCCGTCCACCCGATAAACCTTAAAAGCTCCACTATGGGAGGCGCATGCGCGGAGCTCTCCAAGATGGCCGCTTAAGCCTGGAGCTCCATGCCACCCCGACATTGCTCCCCGTCCTGAGCCGGTGATAGCCACCTTTTCTGCCCCCAGAGACGACAGCTCGACCCCTTACCGCCTCGGGACCTGATACATGCCCACAGTCAGGTCAGGAGGGACCTCAGACCGGAATATCAGGCCGTATCGCCGGAGACCGCTCGATCCAAGATGGCGGATCCGGCGCCTCACACAACAGAGATTGAGGAGGGCGATCTCTCGCAGGCCCTCCCCGCTATGAGCGACACGCAACACTTCACTCCGAGGGGCACAGTGAGTACTAATCTGCTTCTCACCCCATCGCCAGCATCCACGGAGTCCCTGTTGGGACGAATGGCGGCGGATTGCTCACTGTCCCCGGCCTGTGACTTTCCTGCAACAAATCTGCATAGCCCTGGCCTACAGTACACCACTAAGCCTGACAATATAAACCCAGATGACATTATCACTAAGATGTCGCACCTTCTGGATACGGGTCTTGCCCAAATTGCATCTAAGATCACATCTGACCTTAGGATTGATCTCCAGAACCTGGGATCGCGCATGGAAGCGATCGAAACTAAATTGGACATGACAGTAGCTAAAACGAATCAACATACCGTTCTGATCCAAACTTTACAAGACCAGTTGGATTCTGCCTTACTCAAAGTGGAGGACTTGGAAAACAGGTCTCGCAGGGAAAACTTCAGACTGAGAGGACTCCCGGACACGGTCACGGATATCCCCGCAGCCATCCATAGCCTGATCAGGGATCTCATCCCGGAGATACCAGACCACAAGCTTGAATTGGATAGAGCCCACAGGGCCTTAGGCCCTCCTAGAAAGGATGGTAGCCCGAAAGATGTGGTAGTTAAGCCACACTTTTATACTGTAAAGGAGGAAATCATCAAAAGGGCACGAAATGCCTCACAGCTCACCTGTCTTGGACATCAGGTTCAAATCTTTTCTGATATAGCTCCGTCTACCATTCAACGACGAAGGGCACTGAAACCACTTCTTACCGTCTTGACACAGAAAGAGATTAAGTATTGGTGGGCCTTTCCTTTTGCCCTGAAGTTTTCCCATAGAAATAAAACCTTCTCTTTCTCCAGCCTTCAGGAAGGTGAAAGACTGCTCCTTCATCTCAATATTCTCTCGCAGTCCCCGGAACAACAGAATCCGTCTACCAGCTCAGGAACTTCTAAACGCCCGAACCCGACGAGCCCTTTGACGCCTGTGTGGAACAGAGCTAAATTGAAGCGATCCAAGGAATGCAACCCCCCGTGAACTTCCCGGTCACTTCTTCACACTCTTCACTCATGAGGATGTACTCCTCCATGGTCACTTCTTTCCTAAGTCCATTTTCCACCTGGTCGCACCTGACTTGATGTAGCCTCATTTGGGTTGATATGCCGAGTTTTTTTTTTCTCCCCCCCCCATTAATGTGCATCTTTGCTCCCTGTGCGGAAATTTTATTTTTGGATTTTACCCCTTTCCCCTTTTTTTTTTTCTTCTCTTTTTCTTCCGCAAAATATGTTATTTTTCAATGCGGGGTCAGGAACTCCCTCTGCAAAGACCGTTCTATGCTGAGATGTAGATTACTTCACCCTACTCCCTTATGGCATGTCTACAACCCTTCTCAATCCCATTCTGTTACAAATTATTGTTGTCTCTAAGCCTAGCTATATATTGTTTTGGCTCACCTTTTTATGAATGCATTAGTATTATTTGTTATGCTTCAGATGGGCGGGAGCCCTGTCGGAGTGGTCGGATGACGCCTCCACCTGTCACCGGGGAACTCGATATTTTGATCCTCCCTGTGTGACAGACCCCGTCACCCACATCAGGGGGACGGGACATTGTCTACTTGTTGGTTCGGATTGATGCAGACCACAATCCGTTACCGAGAGTCCTTTTTGGACGTTGGTCTGAGACTCTTCTCTCTTTTTCCTTTTCTGATCTCTCTTCTCTGTTTCCCTGCAGCTGTGTGCCGGAGTGGCTCTACTCCATCTCGCATTATGTCAGGTTCCACTTCATCACGAATCAGCAATGGCCGTACTTTGAATACTACAGGTGGGGTAAGTGGTTTATCGTTCCATGGGCTTCTCTCTTTCAGCCATGATGTCTTCTTCTAAGGTTTCCACTCCACGTCTCCGCATAGCTACACATAACGCTCAGGGCCTCAATTCGCCCGTGAAGCGTAGGAAAGCATTTCAGGAACTACACCATAGGAAAATTGACGTTCTCGTGCTTCAGGAAACTCATTTCCCGAAAACATATAAACCCAGATTTCTACATGCTAAGTTCCCCACTTTTTACCTATCAAACGCTGAAACCAAAACACGTGGGGTAGCGGTTCTTTTCGCAGAAGTCCTGCAGATTCAAATGTTCTTTGGAATTAGCGGACGAAGGAGGTAGATTTCTGCTAGTCAAAGGTACAATTGATGGCCAATTATACTCTTTTGTATCTTACTATGCCCCAAATCATAATCAATTAAAATTTTTTCAGAATATGTTTAAGAAGCTCCTCCCTCATTTGGAGGGCCATATACTTTTTGGGGGAGACTCCAACACAGCATTTGATTTTAGCCTGGATAAATCCAGACCCCCGGGATCCCAGTCCATTAGACCCCCTAAGTACAGCCTGAAAATAGCCAAGTTGCTTCAACAAACTGGATTGGTAGATTGCTGGAGGGAATTCAATCCCACAACCAAAGACTATACTCACTTCTCTCACCCACATCAGACGTACGCACGAATCGACCACATTCTCATGTCTTCTTCTTTGCTGCCGTTTGTCCAGTCCGCGTCCATTAAGGACGCAGTATGGTCGGATCACTCAATGGTAGTGACTACGATCTCCCGACCCCACCCCACTAATGCCACCTTCCACTGGAGACTTAATGAAGCTATGCTTAGCGAACCTTGCAGGGTAACCGAAATTGGAAAGGCTATCTCTGAATACTTTCTTCTCAACAATACAGGGGACACCTCCTCGGAGGTGCTGTGGGCGGCTCATAAATCCACCATTAGGGGCAAACTGATCCAAATGGCTTCTAAAATTAAACGAGATAGACGGGCACATATTGCCAATTTAGAACAGGACTATTCTGTCCTACTTGCCAAACACAAGGCTAACCCCTCTTCGGTTTCTACACGCGTATTGGATGAGGCCAGAGCTGCACTTAATCTGGCCCTCACCAGTTCGGCCGAAAAGTACCTGCTATGGCAGGGAGCCAAGTTCTACCACCACAGAGATAAAATAGGCTCCATGCTAGCGTCTAAACTGAAACCCCAAGTTCGTGCGACCCACATACCCAAGTTTTCTTTCCCAGGGGGCCACAGATCCCAAAACCCCAAACGTATACTTCCGGCCTTTGCAGATTTTTTCAGACAACTGTACTCCTCCGATAAGACAGGGGTTGATTCTAACCTAGACCATTTTCTCTCGGACCTCAATATTCCTACTATATCCTCTGACCATAGAGCCAGGCTTGATGAGCCTTTTACAGAATTTGAGGTCACAGAGGTTATCAAATCGCTTAAAGTGAACTCAGCACCTGGCCCAGACGGGTTCTCTAATTTATATTACAAAACTTTTCAAACGTACTTAACCCCCCACATGGTCAGATATTTTAACAATATACACTCAGGCAACCCACTGGATAAAGACAGTAATTCAGCCTTCATCTCAGTAATCCCCAAGCCCGACAAAGACCCTGGTGAGGTAAGCAATTATAGACCAATATCCCTGATAAATAACGACTTAAAAATACTAACTAAAATCCTAGCTAATAGGTTATCCTCTTTTATAACTACATACATCCATAAGGACCAGGTGGGATTTATGCCAGGCAGGCAAGGTCCAGACCAAATTAGAAGGGCTGTGGATGTTATCACAGTTCTTCAATCAGGGTGGGACGGGTCGAGGCACCAGGAAGGACTGCTGCTTTCGGTGGACTTACAAAAAGCGTTCGATTTGGTGGAATGGCCATACCTTTTCGCGCTGCTAACCAAATGGGGATTCGGACGCAAATTCATGGGTATTATGCACTCCCTATATTCGACACCCACAGCTAAAGTTAGGTATCAGGGGTTTTACTCGGAACCTTTCCCTATCTCAAAAGGCACGAGACAGGGATGTCCTCTCTCACCTTTAATCTTTGCAATAGCTATAGAAACTTTGGCATTGGCAATCCGTGCGGATCCCAACATCAAAGGAGTCTTCTGCGGGTCATCTGAACACAAGTGTGCTCTATTTGCGGACGATCTTCTTTTATTTGTCACATCCCCCGCGACAACCCTCCCAAACATCTGTTCCTTACTAGACAAATTTGCGAAAATCTCGGGACTACAGGTGAATTTCGCTAAATCCTCCATTCTTAATGTCTCCGTCAATTCCCAGGAAGCCCTTAGCCTCCAATCTTCTTTCAAGTTTAAGTGGAGTGAGTCTCATATCAAATATCTAGGCATAAACTTATCTTCCAGAATAGAACAACTCCATAAATTGAATTACACAGCAATCTATCAATCCTTGGGGAGAGAACTGGCGGAGTGGTCTGCTCATAATCTATCCTGGCTGGGCAGAATTAACTCGATCAAGATGAATGTGCTTCCGAGATTATTATATCTTTTTAGAGCTTTGCCTATCCCTGTACTCAGGGATCAGCTGAAAAAATTTCAAAATACAGTAATGAAATTTATTTGGGGTAAATCGGGCCATAGGCTGCAACGCAAAGTACTATTTAGGCCACGAAAACAAGGGGGACTGGGAGTCCCGAACTTCTGGGCTTATTATCAGGCTGCGAGGCTAGCTCAACTCTCAATAGTATACTCGCGGTTTGAAAAACCAGATTGGGTTCAAATGGAGAGACAGGCGGTACCGAAGTTTACATTGGACTTCCTTCTTTGGGTCCCTTCTAAATTAAGACCGCCTATCCTAGCTCCTACGCTATCGGCTTCTTTTACACTCTGGGATTCCCTGAAAACTCTACCAGCCCTGATTTCCTCTCTTCAACCGCTCTCTCATATTTTCAACAACCCAAGATTCCCACCGGGTATGAACATCAAAGCATTTCAATGGTGGCTAGATAAGGGTCTATACCGTATAGGGCAATTCTTTACCTCTAGGGGCCCGTACTCCCTGACACATTGCTGTGATAAGCTAAAGATGCCTAAGTCGGAAACCTTCAGGTTTCACCAAATCCTTCACTTTTTACAATCAATTTCTGCAGGGATGGTTCCCCCAATGTCATTTACGGTATATGAGACGTGGTGCGGAAACTCGGAGGCACAAAGGGGTGGCATTTCCTTGATATACATGGCTCTAATGTCTGATGGATCTAAACTACCCTACATGGAAGCATGGGAAAAGGACCTGGTGGAGTCATGGGAGGCAGAGGAATGGGGACATATGTTTTTTCGCTCTTTTAAAGGAATCAAAAACATATCCCTGATTGAGGCAAACATAAAAGTCTCAACTCGCTGGTACTTGGTGCCTACGAGACTTCATAAAATGTTTCCCTCTTCCTCTCCACTATGTTTCAGAGGCTGCCAGAGTCCGGGTAATATGCTCCACGTGTGGTGGGATTGTCCACAACTGAGAGGCACATGGAATAGAGTATTCCACATGATATCCAAAGTCATTGGACTCAGAATCCCTAGACAAGCGGCCATTGCATTACTAAATGCCAGAGTACCTAAAATACCCAAACATACGCAACAACTATTGTTTTTTGTTTTTCTGGGGACCAAAATGACAATTGCGGCAGCATGGAAGCAACGAACGGTGTCTATCAGAAAAATCAGAAATAAAATTACGTGGATCATGTCACAAGAAAAGATGGTATCCAGCCTAACGGACACAGTTACTAAGTTTGAAAGGATCTGGGAACCATGGGCAGCCTATTTGGGAATATCATTTGTTCCGGGCCTGCCTTAAACTACCAATTCTGGGCGTGCCTCTCCGGTTCGCAGCTGCTTCCTCCCTCCCCTTCTTTTTCTTTCCCCCGCTCTTACCCACTCTCCTTCTTTTCTCTTTATCCCTCTCATTCTGAACTGGGTCGTTTAATCTTCACAAGTTTTTTTGCCTGAGTTTGTCTACATGAATTCCACCCTCCTCTCCTGGATCTGCCCGGGGAGGGAGGGTCGTGGATGGGGTTTTGTAGTCTCCCTTTTTTTTGTTTTTTGTCTTATCCAGTTTCGGGACGTTTTAAGTCTTTTTGCTCAGGGTCTAGTCTGGACTTGATATATCCTGGATGTTCCCTTTCTTTGGATTACCTTTTATGATCATAGCCAGTATCCTAATTCTTGGAAATGTTATGGTTTGATGTCCTGTTGCTAGAGCAATTCAAGCATTCCGAATGTTTTCAGAACCCTTCTCACATGTTATTGTAGTTTGTAACCCAGTTCATATCTGCTATGCTTGTTGTTGTATTTGTTGTGTTCTTGTTCTTATTACAACAAAATAAAAATTTTTGAAAGAAAAAAAAAAAGACATGGATGAGCAAGTTTGGGGTGGAGGAACTTACCTGGCCTGCACAGAGTCCTGACCTCAAAAGCCGATTAAACACTTTTGGGATGAATTACAGCATAGACTGCGAGACAGGCCTTCCCGTCCAACATCAGTGCCTGACCTCACAAATGTGCTTCTAGAAGAATGGTCAAACATTAGACACACTCCTAAACCTTGTGGACAGCCTTCCCAGAAGAGTTGAAGCTGGTATAGCTGCAAAGGGTGGGCCAACTCAACATTGATCCCTACAGACTAAGACTTGGATGCCATTAAAGTTCATGTGCGTGTAAAGGCAGGCTTCCTAATACTTTTGGTAATATAGCGTGCATGTATCAACTGCACCAACGCTTTTAGCTTCCTTTGTACTTTGTCCAATCTTGTATAAATAAAGTTTTGTTATTTTTATAAACACAGTTTTCATCCAATTGTCTGCCCAGTACAGTCCCACTTAAGGGGGTTCTTTTGTTGTTCTATATCATTTAGGGATGTGGGCACAATTTGCACACTCCACTTTACCTAGCAATTGTATTATATAATCTAGCTGCCGGCAGGTTATAATTTCGTTCTGCCGGAAGAGAAGGCAGAATACAATAGCGCTGCAAAAGGGATTTCCCCATTAGAGCTGAATGTGTTATTGGAGGAATCAAGTGATTTTTTGATTTTTTGAAAATTGTATCATGTATGCCTTGCTTTACTCTGCAGAGGATTTGACTCTTCACAGAATTGCTTTTTCCAATTATTTTATTGTTGCTATTTGTTTATTTTGTAATATAATTTCTGTAAACATTTTCATGCACTGTTTTTGTCTTCTTTTCATTAAAAAAGATATTTTGTAATTGGTAATGCTCTAACCTAAAATTTGGCAAGTAAGAAAATGTCTGCACAGGGAAACTATTAAATGAACAGGCATGTCCCACTGTGGTCAACAAATGAAGAGCAGCAGTTGCTGGAGTACATAGTTGCAGGTAGTATTAGACGCAAAGAGGAGAACATCAGTGCTGGCGTATCAACGAACAGTTAACAAAGGTGAAACCAGTTCTTTATTAAAAAGGGATATTTGTTTATGCTATTCTATGCTTTAGGCTCCATTCACATATAGGCATCTCGGATTGCAGGCAGAATTGCAGCGATTCTGCCCTCAATCCCGAACCATTGCAAGTCATGGGACGCCTGTGCTATTCCTGTGACTTGCAATGGCACCCCAAACGAGGCGCAATTTTGCCGCAATTGTCACCTGACGAATTGGGGTAAAATAGCGCAAACAGAATGACACCCGTCACCCAAAAGAAGTTCTTGTACTTTTTTTAGACAACCGGCGTCCTGCGATTCTGTTTGCGTGATTTTACCGCAATTCGTTGGGCGACAATCGCAGCAAATGGGGTACCATTGCAATTCACCAGAATCGCATGGGCGTCTCGAGACGCCTATATGTGAACGGAGTCTTAGCAAAGTTAATGCTATTTAGTAGGAATAAATGTAATATTTTTAGGTGATACGTTTAGAAGCAAAAACAAGCAAACACAAGCAAATATATAAAGGGATCCCTGATAAAGGGATCGTGCAGGGGCTTCTTTAGAGCGCAGGAAAGGTATATAGCTTCGGTGAAGGATTTTGAACTGCTTCTCTCGCCAGAATTCATTGGATATAAAAGAACAGGTGGTGATTTAACCCGAGAGGGTGAGATTGGGGATGTCTGGCAATTGCAGCTCTTTAGACCAAGTGGACGGAAAGGGAAAGTCTCTGGCTGATAGGAGGTTATTGGATAAGGATTTGTAAAGATCTGAGATTTTGTGGAGGCCTCTGTCCACAAATTAGACCAAAATTGAAATTTTGAAGCGTAAGTCTCTGGGTGGGCATTTATGTGAATACTAGATGATATTGAAAAAAGCTGCTGCTATACACCAAAATTTAAATCAATACCCCATGTGTTACACTCCCCAAACAAGAAACCAATCAACCGGAAGAGAAAATGTAAATGTATGTACATAACATGTGTTTTGCTGTGCGCTAATAGATGCAATGTTGGGGCAGCCCATTTATTTAAATGGGTTGACAGTGCACGAAAATGGATAAAAAAAAAATTGTATATGCACGGGTTATTCCAATGCAGCACATTGTGTGTTGTAGCGCCCTGCAACATATTACACTGGAGAGCAATGAATAGGCCCTGAATGATTATTATTTCAATACAAGCTTTATTTAAGAATTCCTATTGAGGTTTGCTCCTTCATTAGTAACAAGAAAGGTCCTCTCCCATTCTGGCCACCTGCTTCCCTATTTGGCTCCATCTTTATGCCTCGTAACCCCTGTTTACTTCCTATAACATAACATGTCCACCCCTGCACCTGCATTATAGGGATGCTAAAAGAGCAAACAAGGAAAAGTGAAAGGGTTGCTCAGAGAAACTATACATCTTGCATGTTTTATTTGTATATTATAGTGTAAGTTAGAAAAGATGATAGGTAAAATATGACTGCCTCCTATGATCATTGCAGTTTTTTTTCCCTTTCTCCAGAGTACTTGATTAAGGGGTTGTTTTATAAAACAACCAATCTATAGCAGCCACTTTAGAAAATTTACTGTCACCAGTTTAGGAAATAATGGCTGGAATCTTACTGGTTTCCATAAACAATACATCTAAATTTCATGTTCCATTTTCTTTTTATAAAAGAACATTATTTTGTTCAGTGCTTTGTGTTGATCCCTGCTTTTGTATAGCCAACTGTCTTTCATGTAATAGTATCCAGACATCTGCCATGCATGTATTTACAATATATTCAGATTATTATTACAAATTAGCATATCTGTGAACCAAATGCCCTTCTTTGGCCAAAAAAACATTTTGAGTTTTAAGCTTTGCCATGGAGCAGCATATGTTTTTCTATCAAAAAAAAATTGACAATATCCATTTGTGCTTAAAGTGGTATTAAACCTAAAAGCAAACATTTATTATATTGCAGTTTACCAATTCTTAGCTATGATGTCTACATTCATTTTTTTTGTTAGGCTTTATTTCTTCTATTTTTATCTGGTTATCCAGCCAGTAATGGGCCATACACACTATAAGATTTTCTGAAGACTTTTTCCTTTAGATTTACCAAAACCATATAATATGAGGTCAAACCTAAACACTTTCAATTTGTATGCAATCTAGCAGGCCCTTGCACTACATAGAAAAGGTAAATCTGAAGGAAAAAGTCTTTAGAAAATCTTATAGTGTGTATGGCCCTTAAAGCCCCATACACATGCACAGATTGTTGGCCAACCGATCGGCTGTCTTTTGTCCAGTGTTGTTTGTTGGTTGAAATGTGCTTTAGACTAGCACTGGACTTTTGTTGGCCAACAAAAACCAACTTCAGAAGTGATGTCATGTGATGGTTGACTTTCCGTGTGTTTTTTCTTCTCTGAGCATGCCCAGTCTTGCTCATCTGATTTTTGTCTGCCGAAATCTGTACTGACTGAGGAACAATCGGCCGTTCTTTGTTGGCCTACAAAAATTTGATAGCATGCACACCAGATTTTGTTCGGCCGAAAAGTCGCAGTCGGTTGTTGGAAGCATCATACTAACAAGCCGACAATCGGCCGATCGGACGTTGGCCGACAATTTACGGCCAACAATTGGTGCGTGTGTACGGGGCTTTAGTCTGTTGATTTTCAAATGAACAAGCTCTCCAGCAGAATGTAACCAGAGAATAGCCAAACCATTTACCACTGACAGGGGTGCTTACAATGATCAGATTTTATTTATTTAACAACTAGTTGCCCGGCCTATAGCACAATTAAAGCTGAGCAGTGGCTCTCCCAGCCTGACTGGCTGTCAGGATGTGTCAATCGCAGGGCTGTGCATCTGCGCAATTTGTCACTGGCAGCATCCATGGGACATGGTCGATTTGAGCACCGGCTCACTGCCGGTACCATGTGACCACCGTGACATATCACAGCAGGTCACATGACTGTTGTACACAAGGAATGGCTTCCTTTCAAGCCATCCAATGTGTACAACTGTGTGGCTAGCTGTGATTGGACAATTCAATCACATGGTACAGACAGGGCCAATCACAGCCCATCTGTACCATGTTATTAGCTTAGACCAATCACAGCCAATAGAAACGAAATAAATCAGTTTAATTTCATTCAGTAAAATGTTTGCTTATAGCAATAAATAATAAATAATAAATAATAAATTGCCATGTAAAAAAAAAAAAAAAAAACGTAATCACTTACTCAGAGAAGTACAATTTTACTATGGTAACATTATATTACTTTGGTCCCAGTGTGTTAAAAAAAAAATGTAATAAAACAAATATCACCAGTCTGTCACCAGTCAGTGTCCCTGATCACTGCAACACCAGTTATTTGATGACGCTGTACTGCACTGGTGACAGTATGTAAAAAAACCCCAAGAATCTGTGAGACTTTCTTTTTGGAAATTTCTTCATTTTTTCAAAAAATGATGACAAAAGATTACAACTTCAAAAAACCTGCCATGCCTCTTGTTAAATATCTTGGACTGTCTACTTTCCAAAAAGGGGTCATTTGTGGGGTATTTCAACTGCCCTGGCATTTTAGGGCCTCAAGAAATTAGCTCACGATTGATCAATTTTCAGATATACACCATAGTTTGTGTACTTTATAACTTTCCTATATACTAAATAATATACACTGACTTGATTTCACCGAAGAAATGTAGCAGAATACATTTTGGGATAAATTTATGAAGAAAGATTTTTTTTATTTGCAAAATTAAAAAAAAAAAACAATTTTTTTGTTTATTTAGAAAAAATGAAAACCCAGTGGTGAATAAATACCACCAAAAGAAAGCTCTATTTGTGTGAACAAAATTATAAAAATTTAGTTTGGGTACAGTGTTGCATGACCATGCAATCGTCAAAGTGCGACAGTACTGAAAGCTTAAAATTGGCCTGGACAGGAGGGGGTAAAAGTGCCCAGTATTGAAGTGGTTATGTAAAATCTTTATCCCAAAAGGAAAAAAAATGGTTAGCTGTAACTGCTTATAAAGAACAAATTGGCTTCAATTTGTTATTGTATTTAAATCTTCTAGTCCATCTAACACTTCTCTCCCAATAGACTGACAATGCTGTTGCCCAAAGGGGCCCCTGTGCTTCTTCATCCAGTGTGGGGCATTCTAATATAGGAGGTGTGTTACTGGCCAGATCACCAGGAAAAAACTAAAAAAAGAAAAAAAAAAAGGAAACAAGTGCAGCTGCCACATTTAATGATTAGTACATTTTTAGTTTTGGGTTTAATACTGCTTTAAGCCCTTCATCTATACCAGTAATAAATATTAGGGATCCCATTTAGGCATAGTTTAAAGATCAGGCTGAAAAATTAGATCTGGGCTCTTGTGATATATACATTTTAGAATCCCAGATCTCATTTTCAATCTACTCTTTAGATTATTATTGGAAAAATCTAAAATAAAAACTTTAGTTCAGAAAAACATATTACCAACATATTGAAACATACGTGCACAAATTGTAATCAAATTTTATAAAAATTATAAAAAGTATTTTTTTTTACCAAATTCATGAAAAAATATAATATTTCCAATATTAGCAGCAATCACAAAATCAGTCCACTTGTAAATAGTAATTCATTTTATATCAGAACTGTATTTATTTTTTGTATTGAAATATGCACATTTCATATAGAAAAAAAAATGTACATATCTTTTTTAACATAATATAAAAAAATACAAATATAAACATTAACAAACCAGAGCACCTAAATAAATACCAATACAATAAAAAGTGATAATAAAATATACAATCATTTTTAACATAGTATGATAATATGAACATAATACAAAAGTTGAACAAATACTTCTATACTACTGTAACATAAACAGTATTCAAAACACGCACACACATAAACATACACACATGCATGGAGTGTAAAAGGAATAACACTAATAATAATAATCATAATAAAAATAACAAGAATAATAAATAAAAGATATTTCATTAAAAAGATAAAATCTACTGATGCAAAATATAACAAAAACGATCCCTGACAAAGGAATAATTATGGAGGGTTCTTTTATATTGTTGTGCGCACATTAGACATGTGCATCTATTTATTTGCTGCAGAAATGTACAGTAATTGTGTTGTGGAGATAGCACCAGGTGCACCAGGGTGACCTCACATACAGAATCGGTAGCTGACATCCATCACACTTTGAATTTTTGGATTTCATCATTTCCTGCTCTTTCTAAGGGGATCACTGCACCTGGCCCTCACAGCTGTAGTTCATTTAGAAAGCAATTTGAAAACTGAGAAAAAAAAAAAAAAAACAAATGACATCTTGCTGCCTCAGCCTTGTCATTAAGTATTGCAGAATGGCCTTCATTTATGAGACACATGGCTAAAAAATTAATATCTGTCTGTGTTTTCTAGAGCAAAGATTTCAAAACAAAGGGTTTTCAAAGGCCAATGAATAATTAGTATTACATCTTTGACAAATGGAAATATAACCCTTTGTGAATGGCGTGATAAGCAGTCATGTGCTATACTGCGATTCTGAGCCTAGGATTGGATTTTCTTTTGTATCTTTAGTGTTCCATTTCTAAATTTTTTTTCGTAATGTCAAAAATTATTCTTAGACAATGTTTTTTTTTTTTTTTTTTTACTTTGATATAGAGAATTAGGATGATTGTAGTTTAAGGAAATGGCCTATTGAAACTGATTAAAAAAGGATTATTTGATTTTCAAAAGTTGGAATATTTTCAGTCAACCATAAAGCTGGGGTATTTATTGTATATGCATAATATTTTATTAATATTATACAGGATTTATATAGCGGCAACAGTTTGCACAGCACTTTGCAACATAAGGGTAGACAGTACAGTTACAATACAATTTATTACAGGAGGATTTAGAGGGCCCTGCCCATTAGAGCTTACAATCTAAGAGGAAAGGTCAAGCGATACAAAAGGTAATAAATGCAGGGGGTGAGCTGATGGAGAAAATAAAAGTACAATTGTTAGGTGGGGGCAGGATAGGCTTCTCTGAAGAGGAGGGTTTTCAGTGATCGTCTAAAAGCGAACAGAGTAGGAGATAATTGGACAGATTGGGGTAAGGAGTTCCATAGGATAGGATGCTCTAGAAAATCCTAGGGGCGAGCATTGGAGGAGGTGACGAGGGACCCAGAGAGCAGAAGGTCCTGGGAGGAATTAAGAGAATATTAGTGGGGCATAATAAATGCCCAATGTCATAGGAATGTGGCTGCTTTAAAATGCATTAGGCATAGAGGCTGCATTCACTAATTTATTGTTAACTAGCCACTTGTTTTTTAAACGGCAGTAGTTTGAATTAGAGGTTTAGGCGGGAACTATCTGAGGCGTTTGGGCAGGTAATTTCACTAAGATTCAAGCGGAAAAGTCATGCGGCGGCTGGGCCGGAAACACGTGAGCCGCGTGCGGCTACGCCACGGACATAGGCCTATATAAAGGGCTGTGCGGCTTCAGTCTCCTCAGTGTCTCGGAGTGGCTTGGCGAGCTCAGAGCTATAATACTAAGAGCTATAATACAGAGCTCGCCAGCCGCGGAAGAGACATGAAGACCCTTGTGAGAAGGATGCTGGAGAAGGCAGCATCCGAAGGCGGAGAAGATTGGCTGAAGAGGTGCCTCCAGATGTCTGGAGAAGAGGACCGAGAGCCGGGGGGTCCAGTCGCCGCCGAAGGTCCAGTTGCCGCATCAAGCCTTTGCCGGTCAGGTGGAAGAGGAAGCCGCAGGTGCGCAGCCAGCACCCAGGGTCGCCGCACGGAGGGTCCAGCGGAGTCAGTCGGTGAGGTGTGGCAGGACAAGGCCGGTGGCAAGGCCCGAAGCAGCGGTTCGAATGGAAGTGGACCTACGCCTCCCAGGGGAAGGGGACCCAGGTGCGGTGGGACCCAGGAAGAGCCGTGGAGCTCCAGGAACCAGACGGGCCGGAAGGAGGCTTTGGAAGCGCCAGCAGGAGTTCTCCCCATCGCCCATTCGGGGGGGGGGGGCAAGGGGCGGGTGTGGCCACTGCGCCCCTCCCCCTCGGGTAGGTATGGTGTTCTTTCCCCACAGATGCGGACATCCGGGCCACGCCCTCAGCATCAGCATGGGGGTCCAGGCCATCCAGGCTGGCCCCTGGGAGCACGCCCCCTCATCCAAGATTCAGGGAAGGAAGTCCTGTGGCAGAGGTATCTTTGGCTAGCGGCAGGTGGTTACCAGAGGCTTCAGCGGTTGGTAGACAGGCAGGTGAGTTGGCCACAGGTAATATTTTGGAACAGATTATGCAGTCTTTATCTAGCATTTCTGAATCACTATCCAACCAAGGCCTTTCCTCTCCTGTGTCTGTGTGGTCTGATAATAGGTCTGATACGGTACCTAATGTAACTTTGAGTCAGATACAGCCCCCCCACCTGTGCCTATTCCTACTGTCCCTGAGGCCTGTTACAAAGAAGTCTTGCCCTGCGAAATCTCCCCACCTGGCTTTTACCTAGCTAATAACATTAAAGAGAAGATTTGGAAGGGTGAATATTTGGATTTGCTTTCCCTTCTCCCTAATAACAGTAAGGATTTTTTAAATAAAGAAGAGAAGAAAATGGATGACCCTGATAGGAGACGCCCTGTAACCAGATTTTTAATTGGCTACAGGCGTTTTGTATGTTTTCATCTGTAATGGGTGAAAAATATCCTAATAAGTGTTCTGGTTTATTCCAGCACTTGGAGAATATACTGGAAGCTTATAGGAATTTTGGCAGGTTAAGGTTGGTTTCACCACGACAAATCTTTCCGCCAGAAAATTGCAGTATACCCTAATTTGAAATGGGGTATGAAAGACGTGGGTTTATGGCTGAAACTTATTGTTCCCTCTAAACCCACGTTCTCTAAGCAAACTGTCAGCTCTCCTACTCCCAATCCTATGTATAAAAAAGGGGTATGTTTTGCGTACAATGAATCACAGTGTAGATGGCAAAATGCTTGTAGATATCGTCACAAATGTTCCTTTTGCTCCAGGTCCCACCCGCTGGTGAAGTGTTTTAAAAGAGCCACTGGTGTACAGTCAGGGAGGGAGCTTTCCAAAAGCATGCACTCTAGTGAGACTGGAAAACATGCTGCACTGGCTAACCCAGTATCCAGACCAGGAGAAAGCTCAAATATTAATTAGGGGCTTTTCTTATGGTTTTGAGCTACCTGCATTTTTTGGTTCTGGTTGTGCCATGGTTAATAATCTAAGATCAGTATTACAGTTCCCTGAGGTTGTGAGGGGAAAAATCCTGAAAGAAATTTCTGCGGGCAGGGTTGCTGGCCCTTTCACTACACCTCCTTTCCACAATTTTAGGATTTCACCATTAGGCTTGGTACCAAAAAAGGAACCAAATTCTTTCAGGCTTATTCACCATTTGTCATTCCCATCTGGGAGCTCTCTGAATGATGACATCGATCTCTCTTTAGCATCAGTTCAGTATGCCACTCTAGATGATGCTATTAGGCTCATCAGATGTTTTGGGCATGGGGCCTTGATGGCTAAGGCGGACATTCAGTCGGCTTTCAGATTGCTTCCCATCTCTCCAAAGTCTTTCAACTCATTGGGATTTTGCTTTGAGGGTTTTTTCTTTTTTGACATGTGCCTCTCCATGGGATGTTCCTTGTCATGTTTTTATTTTGAAATATTTTCCACTTTTGTTCACTGGGTGGTCAGCAAAGAGGCTGGTTTTGAGGGCATCGTCCATTATTTGGACGATTTTATTTTCCATGGTCCTACTTTTCATCCGGTGTGCTCAAATTTTCTAAATATATTTTTTGCTTTTGCTTCCTTTTTTGGTATCCCTCTGGCTGAAGAAAAAATGGTGCATCCTACACAGACTATAGAATTCTGAGGTATCACCATTGATTCTGGGCTTTTCCATCGAAGGCTTACAGTTATCAAGATAGATAGGTTGCAATCATTGATTGCTTTCTTTCTGCATAGAAAGAAGATTCTGTTGAAGGAGCTGCAGTCTTTTTTAGGCCTGTTGGTGTTCGCAATCATGCCTATGGGTAGGATTTTCTCGAGGAGATTAGCGCTAGCTATGGCCGGATTTAAATCCCCATATTCGCATATCCATTTAACTACAGATTTAAAGGACGATTTGTTGGTTTGGTCTAGAAGACTTGGAAGACTACAATGGAAAATCTTTCTTTTAGGAGGATTTCACATCCCCAGCAGAATTAAATCTACATAAGGATGCAGCCGGGTCATTGGGCTTCGTAGCCATTTTCCAAACACATTGGTGCTGCGGGGCGTGGCCTCTGGCTTGGGTAGAAAAGAAAGCAACCAAAAACATAGTTTTCTTGGAACTTTTTCCTGTGGTAGTGGCTTTGGAGCTTTGGGGTGAGCAATTTGCAAATAAAATAATAATCATACACACACAGACAACAAAGGTGTAATTTTTGCGGTTAACTGTCTCTCCTCCAAGTCCCTTTTTGTCATTAAGTTACTACTCCATCTGGTGTTGGTATGTTTGAGATTGAACATGTGGGTTAAGGCAAAATTCGTCCCAGGGAACAAAATGTTATTACTGACACACTATCTCATTTCCAGATGGAACGTTTCAGAATGCTGTTGCCGGAGGCCGACAGGATGGTATTTGCAGTGTCCGAGTCATCTATGGGATCTAATTTAGAGTTAATTTCATCGGCCATAAAGAACTTGTTAGCTCCCAAAACATGGGCTGATTACTTGGCTACATGGCAGGGGTGGCTGGAATTTAACTCAGAAATAGTTTTTTTTATGCTAAGTGAACAGTATGTGTTAGCTTTTGTATGCTCCCTTGTGCAGAAACAATTTTCTTTTAACCATATTAACCAAACGCTAGCGGGCGTTTCATTCTTTTTGAAACGTCATAATTTGCCAGGTTGCAATCAGCTACTCTAAGGTTTCAAAAAATGCAACTTCAAACCAGATGAGCTTAGGCCTATATCACCAGATGTTCTATCCAGGTTATGTTCAGCCACACAGGTAATTTGCTATTCGGATTATGAGGCACTGCTTTTTCATTCAGCTTTTGTGCTGAGTTCCTTCGCAGCACTTTGTATCTCTGAATTGTTGCCTTCAAACAAGAAAAGTTTATCAGGATTGCAGTATAATGAAGTTTTAATTTCTAACGACAAGTTTTAGTTTTTATTAGAAGGTCTAAGACAGATCAGCTTGGTTTAGGCCACTGGCTCACTTTAAATGCTTGTAGCGACTCCGTGATTTGCCCGTTTTTTTCCATTAGTAGGTTTCTAGCTGCCAGACCATCCTTGGTTGGTAATTTTTTCATATATAAAGACCAGAGATGTATAGTAACTAAGTAGAACTACTTCACTACTGTACTTAAGTACCGAAAGGCGGTATCTGTACTTTCCTGGAGTAGAATTTTTTTCTCCTACTTCCACTTTTACTTCACTACATTTTTTCAATGATTTCAATACTTCTACTTCTATTTTTATTTTTGTGCTGCATAGTTACTCGTTACTATTATAAAAATTACCACTGCCAGAACAGTAGATGGCAGGTTTCATGAAGCTCAAAACATGTGTATTATCAGCGCATAGGAAAATAAATGCTAATGTATGTATAAATAAAAGCTGCATTTGAAATAATAAAAACCAATATGATGTTCAAACTTTTGACTTCTTTCTTTAATAACTACATAACACAGTACTTGTACTTTTACTTTCAGTGCTTGAGTAGCAATTTTTTTTTTCAAAACTACTGGTACTTTTACTTTCAGTACTTGAGTAGCAAAATTTTTTAAAAAACGACTTGCAATACTTAAGTACAAAAAATGTTGAATACTTTAGTACTTCTACTCAAGTCACTTTTTGATCGAGCACTTCCACTTCTACTCAAGTCCCTTTTTGATCGAGCACTTGTACTTTTACTCAAGTATGGGTTTCGAGTACTTTATACAACTCTGATAAAGACAGTTCGTCTCTCACAAAATTCCAGTTTTCTGCTGTGTTTAAGCAGTACCTTTCTTACTTAGGTTTATCTTCTTTTAAAATTTCCCATCATTCTTTTCGTATCGGAACCGCCACGGAAGCTGCTAAATTGGGTCTGGATGTGGAAACTATTAAAAAGTTAGGTAGATGGGATTCTAACAGGTTTCAGTTATATGTTCACCCTAATTTGTCTCTCTGATTTAGCTTTCAGGTCATGCATTTGGATAGTTGGACACTCTTTCATTTACTGGACTCACAAACGAGCAGCACGCAGAATTTACTCCAGCAATTTATCTTTTCCTACAGATGAGTTTCGGGTCCTTTGGAGAGGCATTAGAGGTCTTCAGTGGTCAAACTTATTTATGCATATCTTCAAATTATTACAAATCTGGCCGACTCCATCGGTTTTGATAATTCATCTGGGTGCAAATGATGTTGGTGGTCGCAAAACTTTAGATTTGTTACTAAATATGAAATTTGATCTGCAAAGGTTGAGCTTTATTCTTTCAGGTACACAGATTTTATTTTCAGAAATAGTTTCTCGTTTTGTTTGGACATCCTCCAGGGAAGGTAAGCCTCTGGAAAGGATCAAGAGGAGATTAAATAGGTCCCTTGAAAGGTTTATGCCACTCATCGGGGGGGTTTTCCTTCTGGGATGTGGAGCTGGAAGGGGGACTCCCTGGTCTTTATAGACAGGATGGTGTCCATCTCTCAGATGTGGGTCTAGATATTTTCAATCTAGGTCTGCATAACATGATCGAAATGTCCGCGGCTGTGGGGCAGGCCGGTTGCCTTCAACAATCGGCTGTTGGGGGACTTATTTGAAAGAATTTATTGGTCATCACTTGAGTTCTTTGACTGAGTGATATTTGGTTTGCTGGAGTTGAATTTATTATTGATTATTTATTATATATTTATATTTATACTTATTTATTTGGATGATTAATAAAGTTTGTTTACATCATTTTAAACCAATAAAGGTGCTGCGGCCAATTTTTATCCATCCTTGAGTGGCGTATTTATGTTATTTACTTATGTTATTTATTTACTTTAAGTGGTAATTATTTAAATCTTCATCTTTGGTTTTTTACTAAATAAGGCAGTCTACAGTCCCATGTTAGTGGGGCATAATAAATGCCCAACTTCATGGGAATGAGGCTGCTTTAAAATGCATTTGGCATAGAGGCTGAATTCACTAATTTATTGTTAACCACCTGCTTGTTCTTTAAACGGCGGTAGTTTGAATTCGAGGTTTAGGCGGGAACTATCTGAAGTGTTTGGGTGGGTAATTTCACTAAGATTTAAGCGGGAAAGTCACACGGCGGCTGGGCGGGAAGCATGTGAGCCACGTGCAGCTACGTCACGGACATAGGCCTATATAAAAGGCTGCACGGCTTCAGTCTCCTCAGTGTCTCGGAGCGGCTTGGAGAGCTCCCCACCCCCTCCTCCCTGTCGTGGCACCATTATGTGGTTCGTCACTCTTGTATCAAGGGGGGACTTGTTTGAAAGAATTTATTGGTCATCACTCGAGTTCTATGACTGAGTGATATTTGGTTTGCTGGAGTTGAATTCATTATTTATTATTGATTATTTATTATATATTTATATTTATACTTATTTATTTGGATGATTAATAAAGTTTGTTTACATCATATTAAACCAATAAAGGTGCGGTGGCCAATTTTTATCCATCCTTGAGTGGCGTATTTATGTTATTTACTTATGTTATTTATTTACTTTAAGTGGTAATTATTTAAATCTTCATCTTTGGTTATTTATTAAATAATGCAGTCTACAGTTCCATGATTAGGTTGGTATTTTGAGACCAGGCTATTGATGTAGCTGGGGGCAGAGTTGTGGATGGCTTTGTAAGTTGTTGTTAGTATTTTGAATCTAATTCGTTGGGTGAGTGGAAGCCAATGGAGGGATAGACAGAATGGAGTAGCAGAAATGGTGGATAAGCCTGGCAGCAGCATTCATGATGGACTGAAGGGGGGATATGGGGAAGGGGACCATGTAGGGAAGGGGACCATGTAAAGGTAAGCCAATGCGAAGAGAGTTGCAGTAGTGGAGTAAAGAGATGACCAGGGAGTGAACTAGGAGCTTTTTGGTGTCATTTGTTAGAAAGGGGCATATTTTGGAGATCAGGATAGATCAGAGTCCAGAACTACACCTAGAACCTTGGCCTGCGGGAAAGGGCTGATAGTTGTGCCATCGATATTGACAGAGAGATCAGGGTAAGGGGCACACAATGGAGGAAAAAGTATAAACTGCGTTTTGGATAGATTGAGTTTGAGGAAGTGGTGTGCCATCATGACTGATATGTCTGTTAGTAAATTCGTGATCTATTAGGAGACTATGAGGGAGTGAGCGGAGGGGATTTTTTGGATATAGATAAATGTGCACTCATGAAATTACCAATTCATTCAGAACTAATATTTCAGTTGAAACCCCTACCAGTTTCTCAGGTCTGTAAAAACCAAGACTCTTCCTTCTGCACAAGAAAGCTCATAAGGTAGAGCAAATAGAACTACCCAGTGTTTTTTGGTTGAGGCAGCCATAGTTTTGATTGGTCACTAAAGCAGCTAGTGTTTTCTCATGGTGCTAGAAAAGAGTCCTTAGTTGTGTAAAAGCATTAGGACTACCATTTGTAAACAGATCAGTAAGGGAGAGAAAGGAAGGTAAATATGTGCATCCGGCCAGAGCAATGCTTAACTGAATGTGTTGATTTGACCTGCATGGGCAAAATGCAGGCTCACTATAAGCTGGAAAACCTTGTTGGTGGTATACTCATGCAATATGCAATAATGAGAGGGTGGCACACATACAATAATGGAACCTCTGTACTAAAACTGCATACTCTGATTTCACTGCAAACTTTGAGATTTTCACAGTGTGCATTAGAAGATGCAGCAAGTCAGACAGAACCCAACTCATTTCTGAGCTGGTCAGGGTCATCTAGCTCATATGTGTCAAACACAAGGCACCGGGGCTGAATCAGGCCAGCCAGGTCATTTCATGTGGCCCTCTCACCTTGGGCTTTTTTTTTTTTTACAAGGACAGCTTTCCTCTCAGTGGCTCTCACAGATCCCTGCCTGACCTGCACTCATGGCGGGGACAAGGGAGAAGTAGGTGCAGTGTTGGATGTGAAAGAGAGCTAAACCCTGTACTCTGTGCGTAGCACACCCCAAACCTTGCACAGTGGTGATCAAAAGTTTGGGCACCCCAGGTAAAAAATTGTATTATTGTGCATAAAGAAGCCAAGGAAAGATGGAAAAATCTTCAAAAGGCATCAAATTACAGATTAGACATTCTTATAATATGTCAACAAAAGTTAGATTTTATTTCCATCATTTACACTTTCAAAATAACAGATAACAAAAAAAAAAAAAGAAAATGGCGTCTGCAAAGGTTTGGGCACCCTGCAGAGTTAATATCTTGTACTGCCCCCTTTGGCAAGTATCACAGCTTGTAAACGCTTTTTGTAGCCAGCCAAGAGTCTTTCAATTCTTGTTTGAGGTATCTTTGCCCATTCTTCCTTACAAAAGTCTTCCAGTTCTTTGAGATTTCTGGGCTGTCTGTCACGCACTGCTCTTTTAAGGTCTATCCATAGATTTTCAGTTATGTTGAGGTCAGGAGATTGTGAAGGCCATGGCAAAACCTTCAGTTTACACCTCTTGATGTAATTCCCCGTGGATTTCGAGGTGTGTTTAGGATCATTATCCATTTGTAGAAGCCATCCTCTCTTTAACTTCAGCTTTTTCACAGAGGGCATCAAGTTACCATCCAAAATTTGCTGAAATTTTATTGAATCCATTTTTCGTTCTACTCGTGAGATGTTCCCTGTGCCACTGGCTGCAATACAACCCCAAAGCATGATTGTTTCCACCCCCATGCTTAACAGTTGGACAGAGGTTCTTTTCATTAAATTCTGTTACCCTTCTTCTCCAAACGTACCTTTGCTCATTCCGACCAAAAAGTTCAATTTTAACCTCATCGGTCCACAGAACTTGTTTCCAAAATGCATCAGACTTGTCTATATGTTCATTTGCAAAGTTCAAACGATGATTTTTGTGGTGAGGACTTAGAAGAGGTTTTCTACTGATGACTCTTCCATGAAGACCATATTTGTACAAGTATCTCTTTATAGTGGAATAGTGTACCACAACTCCTGTGTCTGCCAGATCTTTCTGGAGGGATCGTGCAGTCAAACGTGGCTTTTGAATTGTTTTTCTCTCAATCCTGCGAGCTGTTCTGTCTGATATTTTTCTTGGTCTTCCAGATCTTGCTTTAACTTCCACTGTTTCTGATGACTGCCATTTCTAAATTACATTCCGAACAGAGGATATTGACATCTGAAAAGCTTTGCTATCTTCTTATAGCCTTCTCCAGCTTTGTGAGCGTCAACTATTTTCAGTTTCAGTTTTCTAGACAACTGCTTAGAAGATCCCATGGTGCTGATTGTTGGGGCAAGGTCAGATGAGTCTGGGCATTTAAAACCTTTGAGATTGACATCACCTGGTCTTCCCAGACGATGATTGAGAACAATCCATGACACTGGCAGGTCTCAGCCTTGCAAAGGGGGCAGTGCATGCTATAAATTCTGCAGGGTGCCCAAACTTTTGCAGACGCTGTTTTTTTGTTTTCTGTAATTTTGAAAGTGTCAATGATGGAAATAAAATCTAACTTTTGTTGACATATTATAAGAATGTCTAATCTGTAATTTGATGCCTTTTGGAGATTGTTCTATCTTTCCTTGGCTTCTTTATGCACATTAATACAAATTTTTAACTGGGGTGCCCAAACTTTTGATCACCACTGTATGTAGCACACTCCTTGACCCTGCACTTTGTACACGGCTCACCCCTGAACTCTGTGCTCTATATGTAGTACACCCCTGAACTTTGCACTCTGTACTTAGTGCATCCTTGAACTCTACACATAACGAACTCCTGGTATTTCCCCCTTAAGATCCTCCCACTGTGCAATTTGGCAACATCCACCATTCTATGGGGTTCAGCCGGGAAGCGGGGGGGGGGGGCGTGGTTGAGTTCTTCCACCTATTCTCTGAGAAAAAAAGCCCTGGATGAATTTAATTTAAATAGTCTTACAGATACAATTGGCCTTTTGAGGGCAGCCATAATGCTGATGTGGCCCACAATGAAAGTGTGCCATACCCTGGTCTAGCTCTTTACTCCCAAGCCTTACTGTTCTTGATCTGTCCCTTTCATTCATTGGATGTCGGATTTTAATCATGGGGGTTCAGGATCACATGCAGGCATTACCTAGGGCAGTATGCATAAATGTCCACACCAACAGACTGACATCTACCTCTCAAGACATTTTGATATTTGCATAACTCCTAACAAGAAACAGACCACTTTTTGCACTGGGGCAGAGGATTCTTGTTGTTAAAAGTACTGAAGCAGGGAGCTGTGATATTTTCGAAAAGCGATGTACAGCACCTTACCAGCCCTTACCTCCAGCCATATTCTGCTTGCATTTCATAAAGACGCACAGAGACCCAGTGATAACAGGGGTTTCTGTCTAAAATAAGGTATATGATGAAAACAGCAAGGCTTTATATAAAAGTTTAATTGGCATGTATAAGGAAATTAAAGTTGCTCTAAATACTTACATTTTACCGCTACATTGGGAGTATGTGAATCCTCATAATAATCTCTGTAATATGTTCAAAGCTTATAAAATCTAAACTATCCAATGGCACACCCCTTGCATCCCAATGCAGTGATGTATCTTAAATAACTAATAAATAAGAAAGGCAGCCTATTGCAGTGGGGGTACTGAGGATGGGCCCAAGTACCAGGCTGGAGTGAAGTCTAGTATTTCCAGTGGTAGACCACAAATTTTGAAGGAACCCCCCAGCAAGATACAAGAAGCTTTGTGGTGCTCAGTTTGCTGAGTTGCTGTTAATTTTATATGCCTGAGGGTAAAATATTCTAAGGATCTTGTACTGAATCTGAGCAGGGAAGAAAGGATGGCAGAGACACCAGAAGGATAAAGATAGGATCCCATCAAGATACAGGCTTTGGGAGTCCCTGAATTTTACTCTCTTCATGAGATTAGAAAGTTGTGCAGCAGATACTCCAATTGCACTAAAAAGGTGAATAGTGCTGCACTACCAGAACATCAAGTATTAAAAATATACCTTATATCTGATGCTGTGTCATAATTATATTAACAACCAATATAACAGTGCAAATAAGGTGTGTAAAAGATCAATAATTGACACAGTCCATATCAGTGGCGGCTGGTCAATAGGGGGCGCAGGGGTGCCGCCCCCCCCCCCCCAGGCTAGTCACCGTAGCATCAGTATTAAAAAGAAATTGTTCCTTTATTGGCAGCGGGGCGCCGGACACACTGCTGCTATGGAGAGGGGTGGGGATTTTGTCATCATGTGCCAGTTTTTGGTATGCTGATTGGCAGCTCTTTAGAGTGTCCTCGGGCGCAGAGCGATGTACCCCGAACACTCCCAATCCGATTGCCGTCCTGTGATTGGATGCTGTCCTGTGAGTGGACGTCATAGGGGCGGTGCTTGGGCGTCACTGTCTGCTTCCTGCCTGAGCCCGCCCAGACATCTTTCCATTGTCTCCCTGCTGCTGCTACACAGGAGGACGCTGACGCTGAGTGAGAGAACTTGCTGTCTGGACTGGGACACTGCTAAGCTGACTGGCTGTGAGTATGAGGGATCTGTGTGCTGTCTGAATCGGGACACTGCTGATGACTTGAGTAAGGGTCGGGGGAGAGTAAACAGAGGAGTCTGGGTCTGGCCATGCCTGCTCACAGAGGAGGGGGAGGGAAACAGGGATCACACTGAACAGGTATATTCTAGAGGGAGGACATGTTCACCCAGGTCCTAGAGCTGTGTACACTGATCTGCTACATCTCCCCCTCTACAGAGATGTAAAGGGGGGGGGGGGAGTGTCCATCTCCACAGTACCTGCACCATGTCTGCAGTCTCTGGCCATTTCCTGTACCATCTCTCCAGTCCCTGACTGTCTCCTGTATCATGTCTACAATCTCTGACCGTCTCCTGTACCATGTCTGCAGTCTCTCTGACCGTCTCCTGCACCATGGCTGCAGTCTCTCTGACCGTCTCCTGTACCATGGCTGCAGTCTCCCTAGACCGTCTCCTGTACCATGGCTGCAGTCTCTCTGACCGTCTCCTGCACCATGGATGCAGTCTCTCTGACCGTCTCCTGCACCATGGCTGCAGTCTCTCTGACTGTCTCCTGTACCATGGCTGCAGTTTCTCTGACCGTCTCCTGTACCATGTCTGCAGTCTCTCTGACCGTCTCTTGTACCATGGCTGCAGTCTCTCTGACTGTCTCCTGTACCATGGCTGCAGTCTCTCTGACCGTCTCCTGTCTCAAATCTGACCATTGCCTTCACTGACTGTCTGCCTGACACCCTTTCCATCCCAGATTACTTGTTATCTCTTCCAACAGTTCAGCAGCTCAGTTCATTATCTGCAGTCATTTAAGGTGGCTGTAGTAGGAATGAAATAAAAGTGAATCATCTATTCCACAGCCACCTTAAGAGCCGGTTCACACATATGCGATGACAGACATCACATGTGATTCGGAGCGCACTGCTCTGCAAATCACATGCGATGTCTGTGCGTTGCGAATTCAGCCATACAGATTGTATGGCTGAATTTGCATCGCATTCAGACCAAAGTCGCACAGGACCCTTTTTTTGGTCCTCACCAGAATCGAAAAGCATGGGTGTTCACACCTATGCGATCCGATTTATGTCCGAATTGACAGTTCACACTGCGATATGCGAACTAATCTGGGGGTGTCATTAACTTTGTATTGACATCCCCAGTGATTGGCATATGGCAGTGTGAACTGCCTGGGAGTCAAGTGTGATGCGGGAATCTGCAGTGGATTCGCAGGGTTCCCGCATCGAATATATGTGTGAACCGACACTTAATGACTGCAGATAATGAACTGAGCTGCTGAACAGTTGGAAGAGATGAATACTTTTTCAAGGCACTGTATCTTGATTATTGAAGGCCCCTTTCACACTTGTGTGACCTCAAAGTCACGCAATTTTTTACAGCGTTTTTTGCCGCGAAGCAATGCCTATTACATTTTTCTGTTTGTGCCCCCCCAAAAAATTTTGAGCACCAGCTGCCACTGGTTCATATTGAATGCATTGCAAGTCTATGTGTCTTCTCTCATTAGAAGTTTGTGATCAATATATGTGTCAAAGTAATATATACAGTCATTTATTTATTGTAAAAAAACTGCATTTACAATATTATAAATCCAACTTGCATATCTTAAAATACCAGGAAATACTGCAAGTGCTAAAAGAAGGTAATTTCCAGTTCGCGTCACCCAGGCTCTGCCCTACACCCTATATATACATATAAAGGGAAAGCTTTATTTATATATATTACTTTGACACAGATTGATCACAAGGTTCTAATGAGCGAAGACACAATATATTGAAACACATTTATTACAGACTGTGTTAATTATTGATCTTTTATATGCCTTATTTGCACTGTTATATTGATTGTTATTATAAATATGACACACCATCAGATATAAGGTATATTTTGAATGTTTGATTTTCTTGTCGCGCAGCTCCATTTACAATTTTATGTTTGTTTGTCTAGTCGATACGCGAAAAGGAATCATGAGGCGGGGAATAGAATGTGAAATCTCTGGCTATGGGGTGGGCAGTCCGCCAGATATCGGTTAGGTGTAAGGAGTCCGCAAATTGGCCTAGAAGGATAGACGTCGAAAGCGTGGGCAAGGCGGGATGGGACTGGGCTGGCGATTTGTCCTCTAGTGGGCTGATGACTGCGTTAAATTCTCGGCCCACTAAAAGTGGGAGGTGAACGTAAGGGGCCAATTTTGAAATGAGGTAATTAAAAAAGGTTGTAGTAGGTGGTGTAGGGGCATAGACAGCTGAAAGAACCAGTTCTTTTGCATGTATTCGCAATTTGTCAATGAGCAGCCGGCCGTCGTCGTCAGTGTCAATGGAGAGAACGTCACACGGGAGATTTTTGTGTACGAGGAGGAGAACACCTGCCTTCCCCTTAGGAGAGACTGAGCCAAAAACCTGGCCCACCAACAATTTACGAATGCGAGGGAAGTCCCAGGAAGGAAGGTGTGTCTCCTGAAGTATAGCGATGTCTGTTTTAAGGTGTTTCAAGTGGCGTAGGATGGCCATTCGTTTGTTAGGGGACCTAAGACCCTTGACATTCCATGAAGTGATTTTCAAATCAAGGGGCAGGAGGGGGCTTCATAGACGACATTATAATGTCATGTAGTGATTTTATCGGGGACGCCAAAGCATCACACCTACAGATGGGAATGTAGGTGGGACTGGGGGTGTAGCCTATCAGGGTGGGTGTGCAGTGGACGGTGCACCTGTAACCTAAACAGTTTAACAACAAAAGAAACAATAGGGAACATACCGAAGTAGAGGAGGACTTCACTTTTTTCCTTATAAGTAACTCCACTAGAGAGTTGCTGGATCCACTCACGGGGTAGAACAATGACTATCGTCGATTATCGAGAAAGGAGTCAGAAGTAAGTAGTAACTCGAGGACAAGGGAGCGAAGTATTCCCAGACGTGAAGTGTGCCATGCGGACTCCGGTAAAGCTGTGGGCGAAAAAGAATACGCAAGAATACTGTTAGGACACACATCGCAATACATAAACCATAAACAACCTGGATATCATATTTTGGGGCCACGCATAAGCATGGAGCGGGCCTGGAAATTAGCCAGATTTAGGAGGGGAGGTGAGTGAACACCTTAACATAGGCATTGCATGCAGCATGAATAAAGCATGATGAGAGTACGCCTCTGAGAGATGGCACGAGTCGTGTAGTGTAGTATACAGCAGGGCTGTCAGGTCCTGATGAAAAACCAGGAAAGGCCACATTTTGAGGGGCCTGGCTCTTCTGGGTTTACCGGAAAACCAAGCTCTTTTTGGGGAATCCTTCCTGGGGCTGCGGAGGTCCCTAGATCCAGGGGAGAGGGAGGGTGCAGCGGGGGGGTTAGTGTCAATGGACAGGTGGAGATGCGATTGAATATAGTCAGCAGCTTCATCTGGATGAGAAAAGGTTTTGGATTCGCCAGATGGGTCCGTGAAGCCGGGTACAGCAGGACACGCTAAGGTGAATTTAATTCCTTTCAGGAATAGAGCATTGCAGGAGGGTTGAAACGCTTTGCGCCTGCGGGCGACTTCCTGTGAGTAGTCGGCGAAAAGAAGCAGGAGGTGGTCATCAAGTTGAAGGGACTTTGCATTGTGGAAAGATTTTAAAATTGCAGTTCTGCCAGTATAATTCAAGTAACGCACAATCACAGGGCGAGGGGTGCGCTGTTCATTTGAAGAAGAGTCAAGGCGGTGCACCCTTTCTATAATGCAAGGCATAGTGATACCCAGAGCCTGGGGGATGTGAGCAGTGCAGACATCAGTGAGCGTGCTTGTGCCAAATGATTCCGGGAGCCCGATGATCCTCAAATTGCTCCTGCGTTACCTATTTTCTAGGTCATCAAGTTTCTCAAGGATATATTGCTGGGTCTGCTTCAGTTTATTGTTAGTGGAAAAAGAGCACTGTATCTCATCCTCCATTTCAGAAATCCTGTGCTCTACATCATTCAGGCGTTTTGCATGTTCTCCCAGCTTTTTGCGGAGCTGGGATATCCCCGCCATCACAGCCCTCTCCACTGTGGCTGATATGGTGGGGGACAGAAGCGCAGCCCCTGCCTGTGCCAGGCGCTAGCATTGTTCATCAGGAGGCTCTGCAGCAGTATCAGCGGGAGGCGCAGGGTTAATATATTCCCTCACGTGTATGGCGGCGGCCATATTACCTGCCTGGGGTGCAGGGAACGGTCCATCCTGGTGGGTTGCGGAGTGGACTCCCGCAGCAGCGTGGACCACAAATCGGTCCATGGGGGGGGGGTGCCCAGCAGCGGTGAGTACAGCGGGAGGCCGGGAGGTGTCCGTGAGTGGGAGTGAGCCAGTTTAATGTGCTGATGACTCCGGAGCCGCCTCGCTTCACTCCTGACTCATGGGGCACCGGAACCGGAAGTCCTCATGTTTGTTTGTATATGTGGTAACCCATAAGGTGTTGTCAGGGACAGTTTGCTGTTTATTTCACAGGGCCTAATAACTTAGCGCAGGAGTTAATTTTAGTTATTACTCCAAGACCACTGCCCTGATAATGGTCTTGCTGATCACAGTCAAGAGCTAGATAGGCTAAGGTTTTTATCCAACTGTATATAGTTTGTGCCAAAGGATAAGACAAAGACATAACCACAAGTAACAAGAGCTTAACGCTGAACTCATAGCAAGGGACAAACAAAGCTAAGGTAAGGACAGGCAGAGTACTATAGAGGTCTAGACAAGCAATGTCTGCTACTAAGCTCAATCCAAACCACAATTAATGGTCATATCACAAAAAAAAAAAAAACTCTATAAAGAGTTTCTAAAAATGCCCTCAAAAAGGTAACAGGACCAATCAGGATTTGTACTACCACCTACTGAGACATGGTTAAACATATTAGAGGGAAGCTGTTTTAGAAATGTGGACTCTGAAGGGAAATCTGGAGTGATGCTCCCAAAAAAGTAAGTTGATGAGCAGTGGGAGTCAGAAAAAAGCATCAGAAGGATTCTGAATAGAGGGAGACCAGGGAAAATATAGCCAAAGTTAGAGGCAGCAGGTGGCGAAAAGGGGAACCCAACCAGCACCCTTCACCTGAATCTCGGGGAAATATGCTTGCTTTAGATACATCTAAAGCGATACATCTTTAGTTGTTGATAAAGTTATAGTATACAGTATACGTATAGCTGTATGTGAAAATGAACAAGTCCGTGGTTTAGAAAATATCAAGGCTTATTCACACATCAGTCATTTTACATATCTACTCACTACTTCTTACATATTCTTTCCTGATAAACTCCCGTTATTTAACCATATTGGATGCCACAAGATGACCGGGCTTTCTATGGAAGGGTCTGCTGAAACCTCTGTCGGTTGATAGTGAGCTGGAAAGGTGGTTCTTTGAACTACTTCTTACCAGTTAACGGCCAGTTTGTGAATAACAGAGTTTGCTATAGCGATTATCCTGCACAGCAGATTTTACTTTGAACACCCATGTCTGTTTACTGATCATTTATTTATGAACAAATCATTCCTTTTTTACCTTATTTGCTTTTTCACTTTCAGAATCTGTTTAAAACCATACCTTTAACCTCATACCATATTTCTTGGCCTTCTTGGCCTCATAACATTTTTGCAGTTTTTAAATATATACATTGATTTTCATTACCCTTGGATGAAAACTGATAAACTATGGCACAACCTTAAATTTTGGATAGAGTAGGGATTGGTTAAAATTCTGTCTGAATTCAGTCAGAAGAGTTTGCCATCTGTGTCTCCACTGAAGATTTCCTCTACTCCACTTTTCTGGTGACAACTCAAAGTTTCAGATTTTTTCCTTAATTTCAAACTTGGTGAAATTGGTTACTAGGACAAATAGAGATTCAAAATCTCCCTGATGGGGACACAGACAGCAATAAAACCCTGACAGGGGTTAAGCTCTTCAACACTCTTTTTATGTAAAACATAAAAAACAGTTCTTGCTTTAAAGAGAGTCTATGCCAAAAGAGTTGATTGTCTGTATTTTTGAATGACTTTGTGGGTAACCCCAGGAAATTCACATACTGCCATTTATAAATGCATACGTTATCAGACTAAAAGTATACTTGATTGTTCTAGTGGCAGATACAAAGCACTGAAAGTACCTTAACTTACATTAAACTGGAAGTGTCCAATTCTATTTGGTCCACTTACTAGTAGTGTTGAGCGAACACGGACTGTATTATTCGTGTTCGTACCGAATAATTGGATTTTTTGTACCCGAACACGGACACGGACACTTTACTGTATGTTCGGGTAAAAATCCGTGTTCGGTCGTTTTATTTCCGGGTTTTGCATGCTTTGGCGCTCTTTTCATGGCGGGCTTTCAACAGCCAATCAACAATCGTTTAACTGGTGTGCCTTAAGCCATCCCAGCCATGCCTGCAAATGTCTCAGTAGCTGTGATTGGCCGTCTGAAGCATGTGACCAAGTCTTTATAAGTTCGAGGCAGCCGCAGCGGCGTCATTATGCTGCTTAGATTCAGGGACAGAGCACACATCAACGTGCTGGCTGCTGATTAGGGAAAGATAGGCAGGAAAAAACCATTTGTGTCCGGATAGAATTGAGGGACAGGTCGGAGTGTTTAGGCAGGGCGAGTTGTAGGCATTTTAGGGATAGAGTCTGCTGAATTATAGGGTCAGTGTCTTCTACAAACTACAATCGATATTGCTGTGTGGGGGGTGGGGTGAATCTGCACTCAATCCTGATCTACGATCTCTTCTCAATCCTGTTAGGTACAGAGTCTGCTGAATTTTAGGGAAACTGTGTTCTACAAACTACAATCGATATTGCTGTGTGGTGTGGGATTGGAGATAGGCAGGTGTCAGTGATCCACATCCATTTTTCTGTGTGTGAGCTGCAGTGAACACAATCTTTTTGGGCTGCAGTGAACACAATCTTTTTGGGCTGCAGTGAACACAATCTTTTTGGGCTGCAGTGAACACAATCTTTTTGGGCTGCAGTGAACACAATCTTTTTGGGGTGCTGTGAACAAAATCTTTTTGGGGTGCAGTGAACACAATCCATTTTGGTGTGCAGTGAACACAATCTTTGTGGGGTGCAGTGAACAAAATCCTTTGTGGGGTGCAGTGAACACAATCTTTTTGGGGTGCAGTGAACAAAATCCTTTTTGGGGTGCAGTGAACAACATCCTTTTTGGGGTGCAGTGAACACAATCTTTTTGGGGTGCAGTGAACAAAATCCTTTGTGGGGTGCAGTGAACACAATCTTTTTGGGGTGCAGTGAACACAATCTTTTTGGGGTGGAGTGAACAACATCCTTTTTGGGGTGCAGTGAACAAAATCCTTTTTGGGGTGCAGTGAACAAAATCATTTTTGGGGTGCAGTGAACACAATCTTTTTGGGGTGCAGTGAACACAATCTTTGTGGGGTGCAGTGAACACAATCTTTTTGGGGTGGAGTGAACAACATCCTTTTTGGGGTGCAGTGAACAACATCCTTTTTGGGGTGCAGTGAACACAATCTTTTTGGGGTGCAGTGAACACAATCTTTGTGGGGTACAGTGAACAGAATCTTTGTGGGGTGCAGTGAACACAATCTTTGGGGGGTACAGTGAACACAATCTTTGTGAGGTGCAGTGAACACAATCTTTGTGGGGTGCAGTGAACACAATCATTGTGGGGTGCAGTGAACTCAATCTTTGTGGGGTACAGTGAACACAATCTCATACTTCTGAAGGTTTGAGGGTGCTGCCTGTTCCATACTCCCCCTACTCCTCATCTAGCCTTTTAGGGGTACAAACAATAGTAATTGGGGCCTAGTGTGGTTGTGTACGTGTGATATACATACACTTTTTTGGGATCATATTTTCTATTCCGCTATTTAATCAAAAACCTTTGGGGATCAGTTAAATTGGGGGATAGTCTGTGTTGGTACGTGTGAGAGAGATCCACCTTTCCAAGTTGTTGGGGTTCATCTCATACTTCTGAAGGTTTGAGGGTGCTGCCTGTTCCATACTCCCCCTACTCCTAGCCTTTTAGGGGTACAAACAATAGTAATTGGGGCCTAGTGTGGTTGTGTACGTGTGATATACATACACTTTTTTGGGATCATATTTTCTATTCCGCTATTTAATCAAAAACCTTTGGGGATCAGTTAAATTGGGGGATAGTCTGTGTTGGTACGTGTGAGAGAGATCCACCTTTCCAAGTTGTTGGGGTTCATCTCATACTTCTGAAGGTTTGAGGGTGCTGCCTGTTCCATACTCCCCCTACTCCTAGCCTTTTAGGGGTACAAACAATAGTAATTGGGGCCTAGTGTGGTTGTGTACGTGTGATATACATACACTTTTTTGGGATCATATTTTCTATTCCGCTATTTAATCAAAAACCTTTGGGGATCAGTTAAATTGGGGGATAGTCTGTGTTGGTACGTGTGAGAGAGATCCACCTTTCCAAGTTGTTGGGGTTCATCTCATACTTCTGAAGGTTTGAGGGTGCTGCCTGTTCCATACTCCCCCCTACTCCTAGCCTTTTAGGGGTACAAACAATAGTAATTGGGGCCTAGTGTGGTTGTGTACGTGTGATATACATACACTTTTTTGGGATCATATTTTCTATTCCGCTATTTAATCAAAAACCTTTGGGGATCAGTTAAATTGGGGGATAGTCTGTGTTGGTACGTGTGAGAGAGATCCACCTTTCCAAGTTGTTGGGGTTCATCTCATACTTCTGAAGGTTTGAGGGTGCTGCCTGTTCCATACTCCCCCTACTCCTAGCCTTTTAGGGGTACAAACAATAGTAATTGGGGCCTAGTGTGGTTGTGTACGTGTGATATACATACACTTTTTTGGGATCATATTTTCTATTCCGCTATTTAATCAAAAACCTTTGGGGATCAGTTAAATTGGGGGATAGTCTGTGTTGGTACGTGTGAGAGAGATCCACCTTTCCAAGTTGTTGGGGTTCATCTCATACTTCTGAAGGTTTGAGGGTGCTGCCTGTTCCATACTCCCCCTACTCCTAGCCTTTTAGGGGTACAAACCATAGTAATTGGGGCCTAGTGTGGTTGTGTACGTGTAATATACATACACTTTTTTGGGATCATATTTTCTATTCCGCTATTTAATCAAAAACCTTTGGGGATCAGTTAAATTGGGGGATAGTCTGTGTTGGTACGTGTGAGAGAGATCCACCTTTCCAAGTTGTTGGGGTTCATCTCATACTTCTGAAGGTTTGAGGGTGCTGCCTGTTCCATACTCCCCCTACTCCTAGCCTTTTAGGGGTACAAACAATAGTAATTGGGGCCTAGTGTGGTTGTGTACGTGTGATATACATACACTTTTTTGGGATCATATTTTCTATTCCGCTATTTAATCAAAAACCTTTGGGGATCAGTTAAATTGGGGGATAGTCTGTGTTGGTACGTGTGAGAGAGATCCACCTTTCCAAGTTGTTGGGGTTCATCTCATACTTCTGAAGGTTTGAGGGTGCTGCCTGTTCCATACTCCCCCTACTCCTAGCCTTTTAGGGGTACAAACAATAGTAATTGGGGCCTAGTGTGGTTGTGTACGTGTGATATACATACACTTTTTTTGGATCATATTTTCTATTCCGCTATTTAATCAAAAACCTTTGGGGATCAGTTAAATTGGGGGATAGTCTGTGTTGGTACGTGTGAGAGAGATCCACCTTTCCAAGTTGTTGGGGTTCATCTCATACTTCTGAAGGTTTGAGGGTGCTGCCTGTTCCATACTCCCCCTACTCCTAGCCTTTTAGGGGTACAAACAATAGTAATTGGGGCCTAGTGTGGTTGTGTACGTGTGATATACATACACTTTTTTGGGATCATATTTTCTATTCCGCTATTTAATCAAAAACCTTTGGGGATCAGTTAAATTGGGGGATAGTCTGTGTTGGTACGTGTGAGAGAGATCCACCTTTCCAAGTTGTTGGGGTTCATCTCATACTTCTGAAGGTTTGAGGGTGCTGCCTGTTCCATACCCCCCCTACTCCTCATCTAGCCTTTTAGGGGTACAAACAATAGTAATTGGGGCCTAGTGTGGTTGTGTACGTGTGATATACATACACTTTTTTTGGATCATATTTTCTATTCCGCTATTTAATCAAAAACCTTTGGGGATCAGTTAAATTGGGGGATAGTCTGTGTTGGTACGTGTGAGAGAGATCCACCTTTCCAAGTTGTTGGGGTTCATCTCATACTTCTGAAGGTTTGAGGGTGCTGCCTGTTCCATACCCCCCCTACTCCTCATCTAGCCTTTTAGGGGTACAAACAATAGTAATTGGGGCCTAGTGTGGTTGTGTACGTGTGATATACATACACTTTTTTTTGATCATATTTCCTATTCCGCTATTCAATAAAAACCTTTGAGGATCAATTGAATTGCGGGATAGTCTGTGTCGGTACGTGTGAGAGAGATCCACCTTTCCAAGTTGTTGGGGTTCATCTCATACTTCTGAAGGTTTGAGGGTGCTGCCTGTTCCATACTCCCCCTACTCCTCATCTAGCCTTTTAGGGGTACAAACAATAGTAATTGGGGCCCAGTGTGGTTGTGTACGTGTGATATACATACACTTTTTTGGGATCATATTTTCTATTCCGCTATTTAATCAAAAACCTTTGGGGATCAGTTAAATTGGGGGATAGTCTGTGTCGGTACGTGTGAGAGAGATCCACCTTTCCAAGTTGTTGGGGTTCATCTCATACTTCTGAAGGTTTGAGGGTGCTGCCTGTTCCATACCCCCCCTACTCCTCATCTAGCCTTTTAGGGGTACAAACAATAGTAATTGGGGCCTAGTGTGGTTGTGTACGTGCGAGATACATACACTTTTTTTGATCATATTTCCTATTCCGCTATTCAATAAAAACCTTTGAGGATCAATTGAATTGCGGGATAGTCTGTGTCGGTACGTGTGAGAGAGATCCACCTTTCCAAGTTGTTGGGGTTCATCTCATACTTCTGAAGGTTTGAGGGTGCTGCCTGTTCCATACTCCCCCTACTCCTCATCTAGCCTTTTAGGGGTACAAACAATAGTAATTGGGGCCCAGTGTGGTTGTGTACGTGTGATATACATACACTTTTTTTGGATCATATTTTCTATTCCGCTATTTAATTTAACTGGGCCTCCATGCGAGACCTGTGTGCCTTGTTGCGCTGTTTTGAGTACTCCACCAACATGGCCAGTGGCAATGACGCCGTTCTCAGCTTAACTATCCCACTTCTATGCCTCCTTGAAAAAACAATTCGGGCGATGATGGAAGAGGATGTGGCACAGGATGAGGAGGAGGAGGAGGATGAAGAGGTAACATTTCCAAGGCTTTCAGGGCAGTCATTCGCAAGGGGCTCCGAGGGTGGGTTCCTGCACACGCAAACGCCAGGGACGCAATTGTCCAGCAGGGGCACAGTTCTGGAGGATGAGGAGGATGAGGAGGAGGAGGAGCTGGAGGAGGAGATGGAACCATGTTCACAGCAGGGTGGCACCCAGGCCAGCTCATGGCCATCACTGGTGCGTGGCTGGGGGGATACAGAGGACACGGACGATACACCTCCCACAGAGGACAGCCTTTCGTTGCCTCTGGGCAGCCTGGCACACATGAGCGATTACATGCTGCAGTGTCTCCACAACGACCGCCGAGTTGCCCACATTCTAACTTGTGCTGATTACTGGGTGGCCACGCTGCTGGATCCCCGTTACAAGGACAACGTACCGTCCTTAATTCACTCACTGGAGCGCGATCGCAAGATGCGCGAGTACAAGCGCACGCTGGTAGACGCCATGCTGCTGGCATTCCCATCTGACAGCGGGGCCACAGTGGAAGCACAAGGCAGAGGAGGAGGAGGAGGAGGTCGCCAACGCAACCAGGGCACCGCCAGCACCTCAGAAGGCAGGGTTAGCATGGCCGAAATGTGGAAAAGCTTTGTCAGCACGCCACAACAAACAGCAGCACCAGCAGCTCAGATGGAACGTCTTAGCAGGAGGCAGCATTTTACCAACATGGTGGAGCAGTATGTGTGCACACGCCTACATGTAGTGAATGACGGGTCTGCCCCCTTCAACTTCTGGGTCTCCAAATTGGGCACATGGCTTGAGCTTGCCCTTTACGCCTTGGAGGTGCTGGCGTGCCCTGCAGCCAGTGTATTATCTGAACGGGTATTTAGCACGGCTGGGGGCGTTATAACAGACAAGCGCAGCCGCCTGTCCAGAGACAATGTGGACAAGCTCACGTTCATTAAAATGAACCAGGCATGGATCCCACGGGACTTTTCCGTACCTTATGCAGAATAGCAATGGATACCGACCTTACCCACCCATTGTTCCATTTTTGCTCTTTCTCACTCTTTTGGGGTGTACCCTCATTTAAAATTTTTGAAAAGAAGCAGTGTTGGCTACCTCGTCCTCCTCCTCAGGGCCAGATTAATGTAGGGGCTATTGGAGCTGCAGCTCCAGGCCCCTACCTTTTATATAGGCCCCGGGTTGGCCATATTCACTGTTACCGCTCTTCTGTCACTTGTAAACACAGAAGTCTGGCTTCTATGCTCGCTTCCCCAGGCAGCACCCTCAGAACCTCCCCACACAGCGTGAAGGCCGGACAAGGAGGGACAGTTGGCGATGCATGGATGTGTTTATGGGCTTCAGAGACAGCATCCCATGTTGAATTAGGCATGCATGGCTGCACCCTTCCTCCTCTGGGTGCATGGCAAGGCACGGCCCTTAAGGCCCTTCAAAATCCTCAGCACCAAGCCCATGATGCTGTTAATCCGGCCCTGGTCCTCCTCCACCGCCGCTTCCACCTACACCGCCCATAGGTGTGCGCAGCCTATTGCATTAAGGTGTGCACCCCAAAGTTGAAATACACATGCATGTGTTTGCCAGCAGGGAGAGTAATGTATCGGGGCCATGTACCTGTAGGCAAGGAGAAATAGAGCAGAGCAGGTCCCAGGGAGATCTTTCCCATCTCCTCACTGGCAATGCTATGTGCCCTAGGTGATTAGGGTGTGCCCAGGCACACCCAGCACACCCTGTGCGCACGCCTATGTCACCGCCACATCCACCACCACCTCAACCTCCCTCCTACTCCATATGGGCCTCGTCCTTCAGAGATGAAGAAGAACATTGTTTTATTTTTCTGTTTTTTTTTTGTTGTTTTAAGTTATTTCCCTATCCACATTTGTTTGCAGAGCACTTGCCATGCTCTTAATTACGTTTTGCTGCCATTTGCAGCACTCTAGCCCTTTCCTTTGGTGTTTTAGAGCCATTTTAGTGCCTTAAAGTTCGGGTCCCCATTGACTTCAATGGGGTTCGGTGTCCGGGAAAAGTTCGGTAAAAGTCCGGGACACGGACCCGGACTTTTTTTTAAAGTTCGGCCGAACCCGTCGAACACGGACATCTAGGTGTTCGCTCAACCCTACTTACTAGTTATTTTTTGTCTAAGTAAATCTACCAAAGGCTTCACCACCAGTGGTACATGTGTTACAATGTTGGGAAACACTGGCCTAATATGTAGAGCCATTTATCCAGAGAGAAACATTAATGTGTCTTATCTCTTAAAAGTGTTAGATGTAAAATAAATCTTTTTCACAGTGTATGGCATAAAGCAAACCCATAATAAACTATGGAGTACAGGAAACTGATACTTTTTATGGGATACGTATGCTTTTTATGGGATACCCACACATGGGTGACCCTTTAACTGCAAACAACAACATACTAAATAACACAAAAACAAGGAATTCAACTATGGATGCATGATGCTTGTTATCCGGCCTCTAAATGCCCTCAAACTTATTTATTATGCAGACAGGCTGGTGTGCATTTGAAATGCATTTACTAGTTTGGGCTCCAAAACACTAAAATACAGAAAATCATGAGGTATTAGATTATGTCTTGCCAAAAGTATGTAAGCTCAATGCTCACTTTACGGATTCTTATGTCTGGCGAGTCCTACCCTTATATTTACAGTCCGTGTTGGAGAGCTTGAGCAAAGTAACCAATTTGAGCTTGTAATGACTAGGGATGATCGAACTTTTGAAAAGTTCGGTTCGGCCAGAACATCCGAACTTCCCGAAAGTTCGGCCCGGATTTCAGAACCCCATTGAAATCAATGGGACCCGAACTTCGGTAATCAAAAAACACAATTTTTAAGCCCTAAAACCCAATAAATGCCCCTAAAAAGTGCCTAGAGTTCTGGGTCATGCCCCATTAACTATTAATCACACAAAAAAAAGTTCTTAAAAATTGTCATTTTTGATAAAAAAGTCAATTATTGAAAAAAAAAAAAAGAGAGATTTTTTTATTTTGATTTGGATTTAGTATCTGGGGGGTCTAAAAAGTGTACATGTGAAGTTTCAGCTCTGTAGCATGTCCAGAACCATGAACAAAAAAAAAGATAATTTTTCAGTAGAACAGGGATGTGGGACCCTCCTTTTACACCTATATGATCTTTTTTTCTGGTTCTGGACATGCTACAGAGCTGAAACTTCACAGGTACACCTTTTAGACCCCCAGACACAAAATCACACAAAAAAAGTTCTTAAAAATTTTCATTTTTGATAAAAAAGCCAATTATTGAAAAAATTAAAAAAAAAAAAAGAGATTTTTTGATTTTTACTTTGGATTTCAGATCTGGGGGGTCTAAAAAGTGTACATGTGAAGTTTCAGCTCTGTAGCATGTCCAGAACCATAAAAAAAAGATCGTTTGTATTAGAAAACTTTCAGCACAGGAGTATGGCTTCGCTGCTGTAACACCTTGCCGGTTTAATAGAAGGCATTTTTTTGGGTTCTTTGCAGTCAGGAAAAACATCTGAACTTGTGTATAGTGGTACTGTGCACAAGTTCTGATGTTTTGCCTGCCTCCAAAAACCCCCAAAAAATGCCAGCAAAAACACACCTGGGCATTTTTTTTTTTGACGCTAGCGGTTTTTTTTGGCATTTTTTGGGGTTCTTTTGAGGCAGGCAAAACATCTGAACTTGTGTATAGTGGTGTATGTACACACATACATATATTTATATACACACCTAGACATATATAGGTGTGATAGTAGCAGAAATATATGCTTGCGCTAATGAAATCATTTACAGTAATATATTTCTGCTACTATCACACCTATATATGGCTAGGTGTCTATATACAGTGGGTACGGAAAGTATTCAGACCCCCTTAAATTTTTCACTCTTTGTTATATTGCAGCCATTTGCTAAAATCATTTAAGTTCATTCTTCTTCCTCATGAATGTACACATAGCACCCCATACTGACAGAAAAACACAGAATTGTTGACATTGTTGCAGATTTATTAAAAAAGAAAAACTGAAATATCACATGGTCCTAAGTATTCAGACCCTTTGCTCAGTATTTAGTAGAAGCCCCCTTTTGATCTAATACAGCCAGGAGTCTTTTTGGGAAAGATGCAACAAGTCTTTCACACCTGGATTTGGGGATCCTCTGCCATTCCTCCTTGCAGATCCTCTCCAGTTCTGTCAGGTTGGATGGTAAACGTTGGTGGACAGCCATTTTTAGGTCTCTCCAGAGATGCTCAATTGGGTTTAAGTCAGGGCTCTGGCTGGGCCATTCAAGAACAGTCACGGAGTTGTTGTGAAGCCACTCCGTTATTTTAGCTGTGTGCTTAGGGTCATTGTCTTGTTGGAAGGTAAACCTTCGGCCCAGTCTGAGGTCCAGAGCACTCTGGAGAAGGTTTTTGTCCAGGATATCCCTGTACTTGGCCGCATTCATCTTTCCCTCGATTGCAACCAGTCGTCCTGTCCCTGCAGCTGAAAAACACCCCCACAGCATGATGCTGCCACCACCACGCTTCACTGTTGGGACTGTATTGGACAGGTGATGAGCAGTGCCTGGTTTTCTCCACACATACCGCTTAGAATTAAGGCCAAAAAGTTCTATTTTGGTCTCATCAGACCAGAGAATCTTATTTCTCACCATCTTGGAGTCCTTCAGGTGTTTTTTATCAAACTCCATGCGGGCTTTCATGTGTCTTACACTGAGGAGAGGCTTCCGTCGGGCCACTCTGCCATAAAGCCCCGACTGGTGGAGGGCTCCAGTGATGGTTGACTTTCTACAACTTTCTCCCATCTCCTGACTGCATCTCTGGAGCTCAGCCACAGTGATCTTTGGGTTCTTCTTTACCTCTCTCACCAAGGCTCTTCTCCCCCGATAGCTCAGTTTGGCCGGACGGCCAGCTCTAGGAAGGGTTCTGGTCGTCCCAAACGTCTTCCATTTGAGGATTATGGAGGCCACTGTGCTCTTAGGAACCTTAAGTGCAGCAGAAATATTTTTGTAACCTTGGGCAGATCTGTGCCTTGCCACAATTCTGTCTCTGAGCTCTTCAGGCAGTTCCTTTGACCTCATGATTCTCATTTGCTCTGACATGCATTGTGATCTGGAAGGTCTTATATAGACAGGTGTGTGGCTTTCCTAATCAAGTCCAATCAGTATAATCAAACACAGCTGGACTCAAATGAAGGTGTAGAACCATCTCAAGGATGATCAGAAGAAATGGAAAGCACCTGAGTTAAATATATGAGTGTCACAGCAAAGGGTCTGAATACTTAGGACCATGTGATATTTCAGTTTTTCTTTTTTAATAAATCTGCAACAATGTCAACAAATCTGTGTTTTTCTGTCAGTATTGGGTGCTATGTGTACATTCATGAGGAAGAAGAATGAACTTAAATTAATTTAGCAAATGCCTGCAATATAACAAAGAGTGAAAAATTTAAGGGGGTCTAAATACTTTCTGTACCCACTGTACATATAAGTATGTGTGTATATATACCACTATACACAAGTTCAGATGTTTTGCCTGCCTCAAAAGAACCCCAAAAAATGCCAAAAAAAAACGCTAGCGTCAAAAAAAAAAAATGCCAAGGTGTGTTTTTGCTGACATTTTTTGGGGGTTTTTGGAGGCAGGCAAAACATCAGAACTTGTGCACAGTACCACTATACACAAGTTCAGATGTTTTTCCTGACTGCAAAGAACCCAAAAAAATGCCTTCTATTAAACCGGCAAGGTGTTACAGCAGCGAAGCCATACTCCTGTGCTGAAAGTTTTCTAATACAAACAATCTTTTTTTTTTATGGTTCTGGACATGCTACAGAGCTGAAACTTCACATGTACACTATTTAGACCCCCCAGATCTGAAATCCAAAGTAAAAATCAAAAAAAAATCTTTTTTTTTTTTAATTTTTTCAATAATTGGCTTTTTTATCAAAAATGACAATTTTTAAGAACTTTTTTTGTGTGATTTTGTGTCTGGGGGGTCTAAAAGGTGTACCTGTGAAGTTTCAGCTCTGTAGCATGTCCAGAACCAGAAAAAAAAGGATTGTTTGTATTAGAAAACTTTCAGTTCAGGGGGTTAGCTTCTCTCCTCGGTTTTCACACCTTGCCGGTTTCAAAGCAGGCATTTTTTTGGGTTCTTTGCAGTCAGGAAAAAAATCTGAACTTGTGTATAGTGGTACTGTGCACAAGTTCTGATGTTTTGCCTTCCCTCAAAAACTCCCAAAAAATGCCAGCAAAAACACACCTGGGCATTTTTTTTTTGACGCTAGCGTTTTTTTGGCATTTTTTGGGGTTCTTTTGAGGCAGGCAAAACATCTGAACTTGTGTATAGTGGTATATATACACACATAATTATATATATATAGACACCTAGCCATATATAGGTGTGATAGTAGCAGAAATATATTACTGTAAATGATTTCATTAGCACAAGCATATATTTCTGCTACTATCACACCTATATATGTCTAGGGGTATATATACAGACATATATGTGTATATATACCACCTATACACATGTTCAGATGTCATGTCTGACATCAAACATGTCCTCAAAAAAGCACTGGCAGTGGCAGTCCCTGCAGCATGAAAAATGCTTGGCTGGTGAAAAGCCATATTCCTGTCCCGAAGCAATTCAGAGAAATGATCATTTCTCTATAGCGGTCACCCTGCTATGGAAGGGTTTTGTCACCCTTCCATAGCAGTCACTGTCAGTTAACCCTACACTACACTAAGGTCCCTTTACACTTAACACTTTCCCTACAGAAACTAAAATTTTGAAGCTAACTTAAGTGTAAAGGAGCACTCTAACTACACTAGATATCCCTTTCCTCACACTAATAAATGCTAAATGACACTTTTAAAGTAAAATGAACAGAACTGCTTCCACTCTCTTCCATGTCCAGTATAACAATGCTAGGAATATGGCGGGGCGATCTTATATACTGGGGGGCGTATTCACTAATGATTGGTCTAGGGACCCCCTAGTCACTCCAATCACATTCCTAGCATTCTCCTGCCCCCTCAATTGGCTTTTGCTAATGGTTCTGGTCCAATCATGGGCTTTTAAAGCCCATTTCCTGAAGCATTGCATTTTGGTCGGTTCTGGTTGCCGAATTCTGAACTTTTTGGGCAAAAAGTTCTAAATTCGGCCGAACCTCGAACACCCAATTTTCGGGCCGAACCGATGGTGGACCCGAACCGTTCGATCATCCCTAGTAATGACCACCATGGATGGTATCCTGTAGAAACCAAATGAAGAGAGAAGAAGTCACCAGAATGACAAGAAAAATAGCTGTCATAATAGCTGTTTCCACAATAAACAAGTTAAATGGATATTACTTACTTGTGAATTTATATCTCCTCATCCTATAATAATGTTGCTCCCCCAAAGGTCAATGCACACACAATTTCCTATATTTTAAGTGGTAACCACTCAACCGGTACTGGCAGTGGTAAAATATACACAAAAGCAGCAAACAGACACTCTTAAGGTGAAAAAATTGGTGTTAGACACCAAAAAACCTGCGCTAATGAATAATAAATATATCATGAATTGGTGAAAGTATTGGTGTATGGGAACTATATGCTGTGTGTGGAATGAAGAAGATTCCACCTGTGAGCTGCAACGTAAAAACGTGAAAAAACGTGAATAGTTTTTATGAGGGGGGTACGGCGCTCAACCAAACCACATACATTAATAAATGACTGGTGCACTATTAAGTAAATGAATGGTGCACTATTAAATATACGATTAAACATCAGATTCAATTTAAACTTAGATTAAGGTTCAATTTAAAGCCAAAAAAATGTGAAAAAAACATGCAAAAGGTGATAAGGTGCATAAATATGGCTAGTTGAGTCTCTAGTGCAAACGGATCAGCAAGAGATATCTCAATTAGGGATGATCGAACGGTTCGGGTCGACCATCGGTTCGACCCGAACATTGGCTGTTCGAGGTTCGGTCCAAATTCCGAACTTTTTGCTGAAAAAGTTTGGTATTCGGCAACCAGAACCAACCAAAATAGGACAGGACATGGGCTTTAAAATACCGTGATTGGACCAGAACCATCAGTAAAAGCCAATTGAGGGGGCAGGAGAATGCTAGGAATGTGATTGGAGTGACTAGGGGGTCCAGAGGCCAATCATTAGTGAATACGCCCCCCAGTATATAAGATAGCCCCGCCAAATTCCTAGCATTGTAATACAGGGCTGTGGAAGAGGAAGCAGTTCTGTTACTCCTGCTTCAAATTGTCATTTAGCAATTATTAGTGTGAGGAAAGGAATATCTAGTGTAGTTAGGGTGCTTTTTTCCACTTTAGCTAGATGCAAAAATCTAGTTTCTGTAGGGAAAGTGTTAAGTGCCAGGGTGACCATAGTGTAGTGTAGGGTGAACTGACTCTGACTGCTATGGCAGGGTGACCAAACCCTTCCATGTCAGGGTGACCGCTATAGAGAAAAGATTGTTTCTCTTAGGTCACTTATAGAACAGGGATATGGCTTCTCGCCTGTCACCCTGCTTTTTGCTGCAGGCGTTTATAGGGCTTTTTTGAGGACATGTTTGGAGTCAGGCATGACATCTGAACTTCTGTGTAGGGGTATATATACACACATACTTATATGTATATATACACCTACACATATATAGGTGTGAAAGTAGCATAAACCTATGCTTGCTCTAATGAAAAAATTAACACCCATATGGCTTCTCTCCTATCACACCTATATATGTGTAAGTGTATAAATACATATAAGTATGTGTGTATATATACCCCTATACACAAGTTCAGATGTTATGCCTGCCTCCAAAGACCCCAAAAAAATGCCTGCAACAACACACCTGGGTGGTTTTTTTTTGGCGCAAGCGTTTTTTTGGGCATTTTTTTGGCGTCTTTGGAGGCAGGCATAACACCTGAACATCTGTGTAGGGGTATATATACACACATACCTATATGTATATATACACCTACACATATATAGGTGTGAAAGTAGCATAAACCTATGCTTGCGCTAATGAAACAATTAACACCCATATGGTTTCTCTCCTATCACTAGGGATGATCGAATGGTTCGGGTCCACCATCGGTTCGGCCCGAACATTGGGTGTTCGAGGTTCGGCCGAATTTAGAACTTTTTGCCCAAAAAGTTCGGAATTCGGCAACCAGAACCGACCAAAATGCAATGCTTCAGGAAATGGGCTTTAAAAGCCCGTGATTGGACCAGAACCATTAGCAAAAGCCAATTGAGGGGGCAGGAGAATGCTAGGAATGTGATTGGAGTGACTAGGGGGTCCCTAGACCAATCATTAGTGAATACGCCCCCCAGTATATAAGATCGCCCCCGCCAAATTCCTAGCATTCTTGTACGGGACATGGAAGAGAGTGGAATGTGTTACAAAGTGTCATTTAGCTATTTTTAGTGTGAGGAAAGGGATATCTAGTGTAGTTAGAGTGCTCCTTTACACTTAAGTTAGCTTCAAAAATTTAGTTTCTGTAGGGAAAGTGTTAAGTGTAAAGGGACCGTAGTATAGTGTAGGGTTAACTGACAGTGACTGCTATGGAAGGGTGACAAAACCCTTCCATAGCAGGGTGACCGCTATAGAGAAATGATCATTTCTCTGAGTTGCTTCGGGACAGGAATATGGCTTCTCACCAGCCAAGCATTTTTTATGCTGCAGGGGTTGCCACTGCCAGTGCTTTTTTGAGGACATGTTTGATGTCAGACATGACATCTGAACATGTGTATAGGGGGTATATATACACATATATGTCTGTATATATACCCCTAGACATATATAGGTGTTATAGTAGCAGAAATATATGCTTGCGCTAATGAAATCATTTACAGTAATATATTTCTGCTACTATCACACCTATATATGGATAGGTGTCTATATACATATAATTATGTGTGTATATATACCACTATACACAAGTTCAGATGTTTTGCCTGCCTCAAAAGAACCCAAAAAAATGCCAAAAAAACGCTAGCGTCAAAAAAAAAATGCCCAGGTGTGTTTTTGCTGGCATTTTTTGGGGGGTTTTGGAGGCAGGCAAAACATCTGAACTTGTGTATAGTGGTGTATATACACACATACATATATTTATATACACACCTAGACATATATAGGTGTGATAGTAGCAGAAATATATGCTTGCGCTAATGAAATCATTTTCAGTAATATATTTCTGCTACTATCACACCTATATATGGCTAGGTGTCTATATACATATAATTATGTGTGTATATATACCACTATACACAAGTTCAGATGTTTTGCCTGCCTCAAAAGAACCCCAAAAAATGCCAAAAAAAACGCTAGCGTCAAAAAAAAATGCCCAGGGGTGTTTTTGCTGGCATTTTTTGGGAGTTTTTGGAGGCAGGCAAAACATCAGAACTTGTGCACAGTACCACTATACACAAGTTCAGATGTTTTTCCTGACTGCAAAGAACCCAAAAAAATGCCTGCTTTGAAACCGGCAAGGTGTGAAAACCGAGAAGAGAAGCTAACCCCCTGTGCTGAAAGTGTTCTAATACAAACAATCCTTTTTTTTTATGGTTCTGGACATGCTACAGAGCTGAAACTTCACAGGTACACCTTTTAGACCCCCCAGACACAAAATCACACAAAAAAAGTTCTTAAAAATTGTCATTTTTGATAAAAAAGCCAATTATTGAAAAAAAAAAAAGAGATTTTTTGATTTTTACTTTGGATTTCAGATCTGGGGGGGTCTAAAAAGTGTACATGTGAAGTTTCAGCTTCATGTGTGTATATATACACACATACATATAAGTATGTGTGTATATATACCCCTATACACAAGTTCAGATGTTATGCCTGCCTCCAAAGACCCCAAAAAAATGCCTGCAACAACACGCTTTTTTTTTGGCGCAAGCGTTTTTTTGGGCATTTTTTTGGCATCTTTGGAGGCAGGCATAACATCTGAACTTCTGTGTAGGGATATATATACACACATACTTATATGTATATATACACCTACACATATATAGGTGTGAAAGTAGCATAAACCTATGCTTGCGCTAATAAAAAAACTAACACCCATATGGCTTCTCTCCTATCACACCTATATATGTGTAAGTGTATAAATACATATAAGTATGTGTGTATATATACCCCTATACACAAGTTCAGATGATATGCCTTCCTCCAAAGACCCCAAAAAAATGCCTGCAACAACACACCTGGGTGTTTTTTTTGGCGCAAGCGTTTTTTTGGGCATTTTTTTGGTGTCTTTGGAGGCAGGCATAACATCTGAACTTGTGTATAGGGGTATATATACACACATGCTTATATGTATTTATACACTTACACATATATAGGTGTGATAGGAGTGGAGCCATATGTCTGTTAATTATTTCATTAGTGCAAGCATAGGTTTATGCTACTTTCACACCTATATATGTGTAGGTGTATGTATATATATATATATATATATATATATATATATATATATATATATATATTATATAGATATATATATATATATATATATATATATATATATATATATATATATATATATATATATATATATGTGTGTGTGTATATATACCCCTACACAGAAGTTCTGATGTTACCTGCCTCCAAAGACGCCAAAAAAATGCCCAAAAAAACGCTTGCGCCAAAAAAAAACCGCCCAGGTGTGTTGTTGCAGGCATTTATTTTTTTGGGGTCTGTGGAGGCAGGCATAACATCTGAACTTGTGTATAGGGGTATATATACACACATACTTATATGTATTTATACACTTACACATATATAGGTGTGATAGGAGAGAAGCCATATGGGTGTTAATTTTTTTATTAGCGCAAGCATAGGTTTATGCTACTTTCACACCTATATATGTGTATGTGTATATACATACATGTGTGTGTATATATACCCCTATAAAATAAGTTCTGATGTCATGCCTGACTCCAAACATGTCCTCAAAAAAGCCCAATAAAACGCCTGCAACAAAAAAGCCGGGTGTAAAAATAGCGGAGCCATATGCCTGTGCTATATTAATTCTAATACAAACAAACTTTTTTTTCTGGTTCTGGACATGCTACAGAGCTGAAACTTCACAGGTACACTTTTTAGACCCCCCAGACACTAAATCCAAAGAAATCTAATTTTTTTTTTTTTAATTTTTTCAATAATTGGCTCTCTATCAAAAATGACAATTTTTAAGAACTTTTTTTGTGTGATTAATAGTCTCTGGGGCATGACCCAGAACCCTAGGCACTTTTTAGGGGCATTTATTGGGTTTTAGGGCTTCAAAATGGTGTTTTTTGATTACCGAAGTTCGGGTCCCATTGATTTCAATGGGGTTCTGAAATCCGGGCCGAACTTTCGGGAAGTTTGGGTGTTCTGGTCGAACCAAACTTTTCAAAAGTTCGATCATCCCTAATCTCAATCTCAAAACAGCTGGTGAGTATACTGAAGCTTGATACAAGAACTGAACTTCACCTTCACCTCCACTCCTTCACCCAGTGAGTGCAAGATTAACTGCTTACCAGAACTATCGGACCCCTTGATTATAGGGGGTCACATAAGCGGTATTCTCTTTCTGCTGGTCAAACTGAGATGGTGATCCATCAATATCCCTCCATGATAATTTTATACAATGGATTAATTGGGTCACTCTCTCTTGAGATGTTTATATATTATATCCATTTTAAATCATTGGGACCAAGAAGTATGTGAAGAGAAGAAAGAGGGATCTCATGGCGTAGTGTCACACATTAAACAATTTATTGATTAAAAATTGCACTTACTACAGTCATGTATATATAAGCCGTTTGTAAGGAGATTGCGGTTTTCAGGGTATGGGAACGCCGCTTCCGCGTTCCATCTGCGTTCCACCTCAAACCGGAACTTCTGCTGTTACGATCTCACGTTCCCGACACGTTTCATCAGCACGTTGCCAACGTCATCAGGGGTCCGATAGTTCAGGTAAGCAGTTAATCTTGCACTCACTGGGTGAAGGAGTGGAGGTGAAGATGAAGTTTATTTCTTCTATCAAGCTTCAGGATACTCACCAGCTGTTTTGAGATTGAGATATCTCTTGCTGATCCTTTTGCACTTTTTTCACATTTTTTGGCTTTAAATTGAACACTAATCTAAGTTTAAATTGAATTTGATGTTTAATAGTGCACCATTCATTTACTTAATAGTGCACCAGTCATTTATTTATGTATGTGGTTTGGTTGAGCGCCGTACCCCCCTCATAAACAAACAAACACTCTTAAGCCGGGTACACATGGGCCAAATATCGTCAGGTATCAGCCTGTCCGACAGAAACTGGCTGAATGTCCGGCTTCTGTCAAAGGGCATGACTGAAAAAGATCTGCCGATCGGCAGCTAATGCCTGAGAGTGATGACCGGTGTGTTTTGGTGGGGAGGCAGTCCCACTATCAGAACACAATAGCTCAGCGGGGAGATCACTGTATTTAATATTGGATAGTTAGTACAATGGGCTCCTCTCTAGCTCCTCAGTTTTTCTTTTTTGTTCAGTCCACTGGTAACCTAGTCCACTACCTAGTACTGTACAAACACCCTCAGGGCTGTTTGCAGTAGCAACCCCTAAGTCACAGGTAGACTTATTGGTGCCAATACCAATATACCTGGTATCACCAATCTATATACTACCTCACACAGCATTTTTTCCCATACCACCCTGCTACAGGATATGCGCTGTTGACGTAATATCCAATATTACACAAAATTCCCAATCTTCACCCCTAGGGGTTAATCACAGCAGCAATTCACTATTATTATAAAGATTGGCGCAAGTGTTTTTTATTTCCATACATAACTATGTTTACCCACAAGATAGCAGTGTTCCCCACTTTACCTAGTCAAATCTTTAATACAAGTGCCCAGAGAAATCTGGGAAATGTAGTCTAAAATGAGGATCACAATATAGGAGCACAAAGGGACCACAGGTATGCCCAGCCAGCCAAAGGACACAGCAACTCATGTAGCCTATGGAGAAAAAGAAAGCTTCCAAGTTACCTAATGTACTGTATATATACTAAGAATGGACCACTTACCATACCGTGATGTACCCGTACGTCGCAGGACTTTCAGTGGTTATACTGGGATGATTCCTGCAGCTGCAGGCAGCATTCTGGTATTGTTTTTTTGGCTGGCAGAGCATTTTCATGTAACAGCAATCCTAGTGGCTAAATAGCTGCTGGATTGGTCTTACAAGCAGCCGGAGGTGCCCCACCCCCCTCCCGTCACCTTCTACCACCTTCCTGGGCTCTCCTGTCCCAACGGGGAATCTAGAACAGCAGACAGCAGTTCTGCCGGCTGACCATAGAGCTGATCTGGGACCGAAGTGACAAGTATTTTGTCACTTCTGGTTTCACCTGTTGTAAACAATAATAATAATTATATAGGTTAATGCATGCATCGGTCCCATGTTGGTACATAAACAGCAATCGCACCACACATGTGAGGTACCACCACGAACGTCAGATTGAAAGCAATAATTCTAGCACCAGGCCCCCTGTGTAAATCTAAAGTGGTAACCTGTGAAGTCTTTTAAAGCATTGCCTATGAGCAATGGAAAAGGATCTGTGTGTTCTGGATGATCATTAGCCTAATAATAGCATGCAATGCCAAACTGTGGTTTCCAAAGCAATTAAAGTCCTTTCTTGTAATAAGAGAGGCATGGACTCCAGAGAGAGATAGAGATATAATTTTACCCCTCTACAAATCATTAGTAAGACCTCATCTGGAACATGTAGTTTAGTTTTGGGCACCAGTTCTCAAAAAGAATATTGTCGAACTAGATAAAGTGCAGAGAAGAGCAACTAAACTGATAAGAGGCATGGGAACAAGGAGGGGCAGGGGGACTTTTAAATGGGATACCGTCATTAGACCAATAATCAAAGTACATATAGGGTAAAAAACAATCTTTATTGGAAGAAACCATCATCATATATAGAAGAGATTGCTGTATTAAAAAACATAGATACTGTATTGCAAATATTGTAGGTAGCATGCACAGAAACCCAAGGGGTAACATAGGTTTGATGTAGTGGTGAACGTTGATGCCCATACACTGGCCCAACATGTTTCGCGGGTGACCGCTTCTTCAGGGGCATATACACAGATAAGGGACATCACAGATGCTACCAGAACAAGAATGAAAAAGAACATGAGTGGAACAAAATATCACATAAAACATAATACATGCAGTACACGAGTATTCATTTGAGATGTAGGGGTCAAAAGGAGAGGCTCACATGGGGCCATAACACCCACCTGCAACCAGACCAATCCCAAAACCTAGAGGACAGACCAGGGATCGCAATTAGGGTAGATGTCCCCCCAGGCGGACATGGGAGCGGTCCAAACCTAAACGAGGCTAGGTAGTAAGGGTCACGATGGTGGCGTGATTGTTCACTATAAAACAAGGTAGGATAAGGAAGAAATTGAATATGTAGAATATCCATATTGATCCTGAAAGTATATGGAAGATTATATAAGTATGGGTAAAGAAAAAGGGGGTATATATGGGAAACAATCTTACCGAAAGGTATGTATACATCCCATAATCCATCCAGATGAGAGGGCTACGGGGTGGCTAATGGAAGAGCCTATGCTGGTAAGTAGGAGGGGGGGGGATCAAAAATATATAATCCAATATCCCTAATCGGGTGTAAGAAAAACAAAGGTTACCATATAAGGTGGATGTTAATTAAAAATTAACAAAGAGTGACACCCAAAGTGTGAGGGAAGAACCTAAATAATGTGGAAGATAATATGGGGAACCATAGTGAACACTATATGTGTATAATAGATACACCTGTACATACACGTGTATATACCATAAGTGTGATGAGATATGTTGAGTGATTTAGAAGTGAGAAAGGTGAGAAAATGGTGGTTGTAGGGAATCTACAACTTGAAGAAAAAGTGAGGGAAAACTAATAGTGGAGATGAAAAAAAATGCAAGTGACAACCAACACCGCCATAAATTTATGGCATAATGTGCTGGCATAAATAGATACCAAGGTGAGAATATGAACCAAACCGAACCAGTGAAAAATCAAAAAATAAATAAATAAAAAAAATAAAAAACGAAATAACAGTGTGCAGACAAGGGGAGTGAGAAGGGTGAGAAACACCAGTGCGATAAATAATTAGTGATAATCATAATAGCATAGGGAAAATGCTAGATAGTTGTGGTAGAATGAATAATAACAGCCAATGTAGGTGATTACCTGGCAATCCAAGCAGCAAGGTATCCTGTAGCCGTATGGACTGGAATGGAAAGGAATGGTGCTTATAAGGAGAACAGCTCCACCCCAAACACAGCTGACATGGCTTCTGTTGAGAGCCGTGTAATTAGTGGCATAATGTGCTAACATGAATAGATAGCAAGGTGGGAATATAAACCAAACCAGTGAAAGAACAAAAAATAATAAATAACAGTGTGCAGACAGAGGGAGTGAGAAAGGTATAAAACATCAGTGCGATAAATATTAGGGATAATCATAATAGCATAGGGAAAATGCTAGATGGTTGTGGTAGAATAAATAAATATTGATGACCAATGTAGGTGAATACCTGGCAATCCAAGCAGCAAGGTATCCCGTGGCCATATGGACTGGAATGAGAGAAATAGTGCCTATAAGGAGAACAGCTCCACCCCAAACACAGCTGACACGGCTTCTGTTGAGAGCCGTGTAACTATGCTGTGTCCGGGGCCGACGCACCGAATGCGCATGCGTGGTACCCAACGCATGTCTCATGCGCCGGGAAAGGAGCGCAGGCGCATAGTTGGTAGCAACACATCGTCAGCCAATGGGCGGGCAAAGGGCCGATTGCGGCCATATGTGTCCACGAACAGAGGGAGATGAGTTGGTATCCAACTCAGGGACGCACAACCCTTGTGGGGATGCAATCCCAGAGGGGCGTCGCATGCCCGCCAATGGGGAGCACCCAATACGATCCTGCCACCTCCAATCAATTGGAGGTTCATGATGGAAAAGGTCATGTCCTATAAGGGTTGGGATGGACATGGTGGGGAATGGGTTTGCCAAGGGGCTCCCCCTAGTGACCACAAACATTTACAAAATAACAAATATACATATGACATTGCACTAGAATATAAAATAAACAATAAATATATAATAAATAGAAAATATGTATATTAAGTGTTTATATAAATAAAGGACATCCAATAAATCATAATGACTATATAGATGTATATTTGGGACATTAAGTCCCAAATTCTATAGCTAGATAGACTAACCTGGTAAGGGTCTTGATCTAGCCGATTGAAATGAATAATGGATCAAAGGGGAAAGGGGGAAGGGGATGGGGGCGTGGGAGAATGGACAAGGGAGGGAGGGAGGAATAGAATATGGGCCATGGAGTCTACCAGACTCAACCCAGCAGATCCATAATTGCACAAAAAAAATGAAGTAATCAACCATAAATTGATATATATATAAATGATTATTATTATGCAGGTTTGGTAGAGCTGTCAAAAATGGAAAGGGCCCCGGGTGTGTTATCCACCCAAACATATGATAAAAGAAAGACAAGCTCCAAACAGAAATATATATCCTAGATGCATATTGAAGTAAAGGTATCCACGTCCCAAAATTCATTAAAAAATAGGAACAAGGAGGGGCAGGGGGACTTTTAAATGGGATACCGTCATTAGACCAATAATCAAAGTACATATAGGGTAAAAAACAATCTTTATTGGAAGAAACCATCATCATATATAGAAGAGATTGCTGTATTAAAAAACATAGATACTGTATTGCAAATATTGTAGGTAGCATGCACAGAAACCCAAGGGGTAACATAGGTTTGATGTAGTGGTGAACGTTGATGCCCATACACTGGCCCAACATGTTTCGCGGGTGACCGCTTCTTCAGGGGCATATACACAGATAAGGGACATCACAGATGCTACCAGAACAAGAATGAAAAAGAACATGAGTGGAACAAAATATCACATAAAACATAATACATGCAGTACACGAGTATTCATTTGAGATGTAGGGGTCAAAAGGAGAGGCTCACATGGGGCCATAACACCCACCTGCAACCAGACCAATCCCAAAACCTAGAGGACAGACCAGGGATCGCAATTAGGGTAGATGTCCCCCCAGGCGGACATGGGAGCGGTCCAAACCTAAACGAGGCTAGGTAGTAAGGGTCACGATGGTGGCGTGATTGTTCACTATAAAACAAGGTAGGATAAGGAAGAAATTGAATATGTAGAATATCCATATTGATCCTGAAAGTATATGGAAGATTATATAAGTATGGGTAAAGAAAAAGGGGGTATATATGGGAAACAATCTTACCGAAAGGTATGTATGTATACATCCCATAATCCATCCAGATAAGAGGGCTACGGGGTGGCTAATGGAAGAGCCTATGCTGGTAAGTAGGAGGGGGGGGGATCAAAAATATATAATCCAATATCCCTAATCGGGTGTAAGAAAAACAAAGGTTACCATATAAGGTGGATGTTAATTACCTTGCTGCTTGGATTGCCAGGTAATCACCTACATTGGCTGTTATTATTCATTCTACCACAACTATCTAGCATTTTCCCTATGCTATTATGATTATCACTAATTATTTATCGCACTGGTGTTTCTCACCCTTCTCACTCCCCTTGTCTGCACACTGTTATTTAGTTTTTTATTTTTTTTATTTATTTATTTTTTGATTTTTCACTGGTTCGGTTTGGTTCATATTCTCACCTTGGTATCTATTTATGCCAGCACATTATGCCATAAATTTATGGCGGTGTTGGTTGTCACTTGCATTTTTTTTCATCTCCACTATTAGTTTTCCCTCACTTTTTCTTCAAGTTGTAGATTCCCTACAACCACCATTTTCTCACCTTTCTCACTTCTAAATCACTCAACATATCTCATCACACTTATGGTATATACACGTGTATGTACAGGTGTATCTATTATACACATATAGTGTTCACTATGGTTCCCCATATTATCTTCCACATTATTTAGGTTCTTCCCTCACACTTTGGGTGTCACTCTTTGTTCATTTTTAATTAACATCCACCTTATATGGTAACCTTTGTTTTTCTTACACCCGATTAGGGATATTGGATTATATATTTTTGATCCCCCCCCTCCTACTTACCAGCATAGGCTCTTCCATTAGCCACCCCGTAGCCCTCTCATCTGGATGGATTATGGGATGTATACATACATACCTTTCGGTAAGATTGTTTCCCATATATACCCCCTTTTTCTTTACCCATACTTATATAATCTTCCATATACTTTCAGGATCAATATGGATATTCTACATATTCAATTTCTTCCTTATCCTACCTTGTTTTATAGTGAACAATCACGCCACCATCGTGACCCTTACTACCTAGCCTCGTTTAGGTTTGGACCGCTCCCATGTCCGCCTGGGGGGACATCTACCCTAATTGCGATCCCTGGTCTGTCCTCTAGGTTTTGGGATTGGTCTGGTTGCAGGTGGGTGTTATGGCCCCATGTGAGCCTCTCCTTTTGACCCCTACATCTCAAATGAATACTCGTGTACTGCATGTATTATGTTTTATGTGATATTTTGTTCCACTCATGTTCTTTTTCATTCTTGTTCTGGTAGCATCTGTGATGTCCCTTATCTGTGTATATGCCCCTGAAGAAGCGGTCACCCGCGAAACATGTTGGGCCAGTGTATGGGCATCAACGTTCACCACTACATCAAACCTATGTTACCCCTTGGGTTTCTGTGCATGCTACCTACAATATTTGCAATACAGTATCTATGTTTTTTAATACAGCAATCTCTTCTATATATGATGATGGTTTCTTCCAATAAAGATTGTTTTTTACCCTATATGTACTTTGATTATTGGTCTAATGACGGTATCCCATTTAAAAGTCCCCCTGCCCCTCCTTGTTCCTATTTTTTAATGAATTTTGGGACGTGGATACCTTTACTTCAATATGCATCTAGGATATATATTTCTGTTTGGAGCTTGTCTTTCTTTTATCATATGTTTGGGTGGATAACACACCCGGGGCCCTTTCCATTTTTGACAGCTCTACCAAACCTGCATAATAATAATCATTTATATATATATCAATTTATGGTTGATTACTTCATTTTTTTTGTGCAATTATGGATCTGCTGGGTTGAGTCTGGTAGACTCCATGGCCCATATTCTATTCCTCCCTCCCTCCCTTGTCCATTCACCCACGCCCCCATCCCCTTCCCCCTTTCCCCTTTGATCCATTATTCATTTCAATCGGCTAGATCAAGACCCTTACCAGGTTAGTCTATCTAGCTATAGAATTTGGGACTTAATGTCCCAAATATACATCTATATAGTCATTATGATTTATTGGATGTCCTTTATTTATATAAACACTTAATATACATATTTTCTATTTATTATATATTTATTGTTTATTTTATATTCTAGTGCAATGTCATATGTATATTTGTTATTTTGTAAATGTTTGTGGTCACTAGGGGGAGCCCCTTGGCAAACCCATTCCCCACCATGTCCATCCCAACCCTTATAGGACATGACCTTTTCCATCATGAACCTCCAATTGATTGGAGGTGGCAGGATCGTATTGGGTGCTCCCCATTGGCGGGCATGCGACGCCCCTCTGGGATTGCATCCCCACAAGGGTTGTGCGTCCCTGAGTTGGATACCAACTCATCTCCCTCTGTTCGTGGACACATATGGCCGCAATCGGCCCTTTGCCCGCCCATTGGCTGACGATGTGTTGCTACCAACTATGCGCCTGCGCTCCTTTCCCGGCGCATGAGACATGCGTTGGGTACCACGCATGCGCATTCGGTGCGTCGGCCCCGGACACAGCATAGTTACACGGCTCTCAACAGAAGCCGTGTCAGCTGTGTTTGGGGTGGAGCTGTTCTCCTTATAGGCACTATTTCTCTCATTCCAGTCCATATGGCCACGGGATACCTTGCTGCTTGGATTGCCAGGTATTCACCTACATTGGTCATCAATATTTATTTATTCTACCACAACCATCTAGCATTTTCCCTATGCTATTATGATTATCCCTAATATTTATCGCACTGATGTTTTATACCTTTCTCACTCCCTCTGTCTGCACACTGTTGTTTATTATTTTTTGTTCTTTCACTGGTTTGGTTTATATTCCCACCTTGCTATCTATTCATGTTAGCACATTATGCCACTAATTACACGGCTCTCAACAGAAGCCGTGTCAGCTGTGTTTGGGGTGGAGCTGTTCTCCTTATAAGCACCATTCCTTTCCATTCCAGTCCATACGGCTACAGGATACCTTGCTGCTTGGATTGCCAGGTAATCACCTACATTGGCTGTTATTATTCATTCTACCACAACTATCTAGCATTTTCCCTATGCTATTATGATTATCACTAATTATTTATCGCACTGGTGTTTCTCACCCTTCTCACTCCCCTTGTCTGCACACTGTTATTTCGTTTTTTATTTTTTTTATTTATTTATTTTTTGATTTTTCACTGGTTCGGTTTGGTTCATATTCTCACCTTGGTATCTATTTATGCCAGCACATTATGCCATAAATTTATGGCGGTGTTGGTTGTCACTTGCATTTTTTTTCATCTCCACTATTAGTTTTCCCTCACTTTTTCTTCAAGTTGTAGATTCCCTACAACCACCATTTTCTCACCTTTCTCACTTCTAAATCACTCAACATATCTCATCACACTTATGGTATATACACGTGTATGTACAGGTGTATCTATTATACACATATAGTGTTCACTATGGTTCCCCATATTATCTTCCACATTATTTAGGTTCTTCCCTCACACTTTGGGTGTCACTCTTTGTTAATTTTTAATTAACATCCACCTTATATGGTAACCTTTGTTTTTCTTACACCCGATTAGGGATATTGGATTATATATTTTTGATCCCCCCCCCCCTCCTACTTACCAGCATAGGCTCTTCCATTAGCCACCCCGTAGCCCTCTCATCTGGATGGATTATGGGATGTATACATACCTTTCGGTAAGATTGTTTCCCATATATACCCCCTTTTTCTTTACCCATACTTATATAATCTTCCATATACTTTCAGGATCAATATGGATATTCTACATATTCAATTTCTTCCTTATCCTACCTTGTTTTATAGTGAACAATCACGCCACCATCGTGACCCTTACTACCTAGCCTCGTTTAGGTTTGGACCGCTCCCATGTCCGCCTGGGGGGACATCTACCCTAATTGCGATCCCTGGTCTGTCCTCTAGGTTTTGGGATTGGTCTGGTTGCAGGTGGGTGTTATGGCCCCATGTGAGCCTCTCCTTTTGACCCCTACATCTCAAATGAATACTCGTGTACTGCATGTATTATGTTTTATGTCATATTTTGTTCCACTCATGTTCTTTTTCATTCTTGTTCTGGTAGCATCTGTGATGTCCCTTATCTGTGTATATGCCCCTGAAGAAGCGGTCACCCGCGAAACATGTTGGGCCAGTGTATGGGCATCAACGTTCACCACTACATCAAACCTATGTTACCCCTTGGGTTTCTGTGCATGCTACCTACAATATTTGCAATACAGTATCTATGTTTTTTAATACAGCAATCTCTTCTATATATGATGATGGTTTCTTCCAATAAAGATTGTTTTTTACCCTATATGTACTTTGATTATTGGTCTAATGACGGTATCCCATTTAAAAGTCCCCCTGCCCCTCCTTGTTCCTATTTTTTAATGAATTTTGGGACGTGGATACTTTACTTCAATATGCATCTAGGATATATATTTCTGTTTGGAGCTTGTCTTTCTTTTATGATAAGAGGCATGGAGGAGCTCAGCTATAAGGAAAGATTAGAGGAACTGAATTTATTCTCTCTTGAGAAGAGGAGATTTAGGGGGGTTGTGATCAACATGTATAAATACATAAGGGGTCCATATAGTGAACTTGTTGTTGAGTTATTCACTTTAAGGTCATCACAGAGGACAAGGGGGCACTCTTTTTTTGAATATTATTTTTTATTAAAGAAATCAGCATACAGGAATAATGAACGCTTTGCAAGTACACATCAACAAGTCCAACAGTTTGCAAAGTACGGTACAATACAATAAGTGATGAATGGGGGGGGGGGGGGTGTAGGGAAGGGTAGCAAGAGGGGGGGGGGTTCCGACTACAATGGAATCAATATCAATTCAGACAGCAATCAACAATGGCAGACAACTCTAAACACCAGCATCTGTCAGGGGATATGAACTGGATGGATAAAATGGGATCTGCCCCAATCCACTCCTACAAGAAAGGGTGAGAGGGAAGAGAACAACCCCTGCAACCCCCAGTGGGAACATAATTGCCACAGGGGTGTCCCTCCTCGCCCGCCCACATAGAAGAATGTATCAGGAGGAGTATGTCCAATGTTGCCAGGCAGACCTAAATTTCGTGTATGACAAGGAGTTAAACGCTAAGGACTTCTCCATTGCAAAGTTGGCATTAACAATCTTGACCACTTCAGAAAAGTTGGGTATATCAAGAGATCTCCAGCGACGTAAAATCAGTACCCTGGAAGCCAATAGAATATGCAACACCATCTGTCTATAGGAGATCGGATATTCATCCAGTCCCAAATTCAAGAGGGCAAGTTCCTTCTTAGGAGGGCGTAAGATACCCGTACAATCGGCTATGCACCTGAACACCGTGTGCCAGAAACTAGTCAAGGATGGGCAGTCCCAAAGGATGTGGGCGAGTGTACCCCTGTGAATTCCCCCTGTGAACCCCCTGTGAATTCCTCCAGCAGGTATCAGGGACAGTTGGGAAGATTTTTGCCAGCCTGTCAGGGGTGTAGTACCACCTATTGGCAATTTTCAACATAATTTGCCAGTGTGCTGAGCAATGGGAGTATTGGTAAGTATATGAGAGGGCATGGGACCACTGGACCGGGGTGAACTGGAGATTCAGATCAGTTTCCCATCTCTGCATAGACAACGTCTTGGGGGGGTCAGGTTTTTGGTGGAGGATGTCGTAGAACATGGAAATACCCTTGAATGACTTACTGATGGAGTTGTAGTGGGTCCAGACCTTGAGAGGAACCCGTCTAGTGCATAGGGGATGCCGTTTAAGAAAGCTATGTACACTGAGCACTTGGAGGAAGAGAGTAGGTGGGACATGGAGCCTATGCATCAGGGCTTGCGGGTTCAGCAGAGCATCACCTTTATAGAAGTGGGAGAGCTCAGTAATGCCTGAGCGCCCCAAATCGGATATCCGAAGGGTTGGGAGGTGTGCTTTTAAAAAGTCTAGAGGTAGAGAGGAAGAGTGTAGTGGGGCAAGTTCCAGCTGCGTCTCCCGGACGCCCTCCAGCCTCCTCCAGGCCATCAGAGAAACTTGGAGGGTCGGAGGCAATCCAGACAAGGGCCAGGGGATCCAGAGGTCACCCAGGAGCAGCAGCCGCAAGTCGCCGGTGGGAGACAAATGGCATTCCATAGAAGACCAAGGGGAAGCACTGAGAGGGGCGAACCAATGCTTTAGTTCAGGGATCCTCAAACTACGGCCCTCCAGCTGTTGCAGAACTACACATCCCATGAGGCATTGCAAAACTCTGACATTCACAGACATGACTAGACATGATGGGAATTGTAGTTCCTGAACAACTGGAGGGCCATAGTTTGAAGACCCCTACTTTAGTTGGTCCAACCTAGTGGACCAAAAGTACGCATGGAGATCTGGCAATTTGGCCCCTCCCATGGATTTGGGAAGCTGAAGAATGGAGGCAGAGACTCTCGCCCGTTTGCCACACCAGATAAATTCCCGCAGTCCTCTAGAGAAGGCCTCCTGGGAAAAGGGACAGGAAGCGCCCTAAATACATAAAGCACCTGAGGCAGTATCGACATCTTGTAAGCTGACATTCTACCCCCCCCAAGATAGTTCGACCTTGGACATGGCCGCCATAGTGCTGTTGAGTTTCTTAATAAGGGGGTCTAAGTTAGAGGGAAGCAGTTTGGAGATTCGGGGGGTTATGTGCAGACCCAGGTATGGGATACTCACTTCTGTCCAGGGGTAGGGGCATAAAGACTTCAACAGGGACACTACTTTCGGACTAACTCCCATATTAAGCGCCAGGGATTTAGAAGTGTTGACCTTATGGTAGGAGATCTCCCCAAATGCTAGTAAAGTGCGGTGTACCGCAGGAAGCGAACGGGTCGAGTTTGTCAGTGTTACAGTAATATCGTCCGCAAAGAGGTTGACTTTGTGGATTGTGTCACCCAGGCAGAACCCCTCCACCGAGTTGTCAGACAGAATGGCCTCCGCCAGAGGCTCAATCATTAGATTGAAGATAGCTGGAGACAAAGGACACCCCTGACGGGTGCCATTGGTAATGGCGACCGGAGTCGAGGTGGTGCCAGAGGTGAGAACTTGGGCCGAAGGGCAGGAATAAAGTGCCAGTAGAGCCGATAGTATACCTCCTGTGAATCCAAACCTCCCAAGGGCCATACGCATATATAACCAGCTAACCCTATCGAACGCCTTCTCTGCATCCAACGTGAGGAGCAGAGAAGGCGTTCGGGTGCTCTCCACCAGATGTACCAGATTCACTATGCGCCTGGTGGCGTCAGACGTCTGCCTTCCCGGCATAAATCCCATCTGGTCACTGTGTATCAGAAGAGGGAGAACAGGCTGCAAACGTGCGGCAAGTACTTTGGCGTAAATCTTAATGTCGCTGTTGAGAAGGGAGATTGGCCTATAGTTGGCAGGTAGGCTGGGGTCCTTGCCTGGTTTGGGGATGGTCGTGATATAGGCGCTAAGCATGTTACTGGGGAAAGCTGACTTCTGAGCCGCTTTATTAAACATCTCAGCAAGGTAGGGGCTTAAGGTATCATTATAGAGCTTATAATACTCGTTACATAGACCGTCTGGGCCAGGGGATTTGCCGATAGGCAGGGAACGAATAGCTTTAGAGATCTCCGCCTCTGTAAACGGAGAGGAAAGGGTCTGCACTTGGGCTTCCGTGAGAGAGGGAAGGGACAGCCTATCCAGAAAGATTTTAATGGCCTCGGGGTCAGGTTGTACAGTGGAAGGGTCTTGTGCCAGATTGTACAACGAGCCGTAAAAAGTCGCGAATTCATTCGCGATATCTTTAGGGTGGGTCAATTTAGCTCTCGTCTTATGATGGGTCAGATATGATATACGGGCAGATGCCCTCTTTTGTTTAATCCTAGACGCCAGGAATTTACCCGCTTTGTTGGCATGGGCGTAGTATCAGAGGTTAAGCGCCTTCGGGTGGCGATCATAGCGCTCCATTAAATGAGACCGGAGGGATTCCCTTTTTTGGGTCAGAGCTGCGGTCACAGGGGGTGTAGGAGAACTTTTGTGGGCAGCCTCCAGGGTATGGATCTCAGAGAGAAGAGCATCAAGCTTGTGATTGTAAGCCTTACGTAACCTGGCTGTCTGTTGAATACAAATTCCCCTGATAAAAGCTTTATGCGCTCCCCAAAGCGACCAAGGGTCAGAGACCGAAGAAGCGTTAAATTTAAAGAATTTGCATAAGTGGTCAGCAATCACCTTACCAGTGGCGGGATCTTGGAGTACTCTGGCGTCACAGCGCCATATAGACGTTCGTTCCCTGGGTCCGATCTCCTCCAACACCATCTCCACAGCAGCATGGTCAGACCACATAATGTTTCTGATGGCCGAGGAGGAGATCTTACCCAGCAGAGGAAGGTCCGTCAGAATCAAATCAATGCGGCAGTAGGAACGATGCCTGGAGGAATAGTAGGAGTAGTCCCTTTCCGAGCCATGTTGACACCTCCAGACATCGTACAGCTGCTTCTTGTGTAACAATGTATTGAGAGAAAGCTGTCGGCCCCGGGTGGGCACCGAAGTGTCAAGCGCTGGGTCGACAACAGCATTAAAATCGCCAAACAGCACCAAGTTACCATATACATCTGTGGAGATTCTCCGGAACAACCTGTGGAGAAAACGCTGCTGATGACAGTTTGGAGCGTACACTGCAACTAGAGTCAGAGGTAAGTTATTGAAATCGCCCCAGAGGATCAGGAACCGTCCCTCTGGGTCACAGAACTTGTCTTTCAAGGAAAAAGCTACTGTGTCTCTAATTGCAATGAGAACCCCACGCTTTTTCTCAGAGGCACTGGCAAAAAATAGACTTGGAAAGTTCTTGTGAGAGAAACGAGGCTGTTGAGAGATTTTGAAGTGGGTCTCTTGAATCGAGGCAATGTCCGCCCGACTGTGGCATAGTTCGGTCCATAGGGAGTATCGCTTGGCCGGATGGTTTAGGCCATTAACATTCAAGGAAAGAAATTTAATAGTCATGGTGGCTCATATGGGTAGATTCGGAAACACTGGATGGTAGCAAGGCAAAAAAGAAAAAAGCAGGAGAAGCTGGAGTTGTGTGGCATATCAGAGGGGCAAAATACCAGGTGGGACATTCTTGCATCGGAACCGGAACCAAGGGAAGGGAGGGATCCAACAATTGCGCTTAGCGCAAAACATGACATAAAAAAAAGTCTAACAGCAGGAAACACCTGCAACCAGGAGAGAAGGGCCATAGGGAGTATTCACATCCTAGGCCTGGGACTGTGAAGAAAACTGCAAGGAGACACGCTCACTGCTGCTCGAACCCTGCCTAGAGTTGGAGCGTTTACGGGAGACCACCTGCCAATCCCCTTGGATAGGAACAGGAGAGGGATGGGGTGAGGCTCCGTGTGGAGGTGGAGCATCCATGACAATCCCCCAACGGCTCAAAAGTGCCATTCCTTCTTCTACAGTAGAAACAGTGACCGTGGATCCGTTGTGTGTAATGGTTAAGAGTGCCGGGTGCTTCCACTTGTGCGGAATGCGGTGGTTCCTGAGAGCCTTCATAACTGTACCCAGGTTCCTGCATTTCTGGAGAGTGTGCCTGGATAAGTCCAGAAGAATCTGAATCTGCGGGTACTCCCCGGGCATGGCTTGCAGTTGCCGCGAAGCCAGAAGTATCTTATCTTTCGCCTGAAAAAAATGGACTCTAAGGAGAACATCCCGGGGCAAGTCCTGTGCGATGAAACCAGGTTTAGGGATCCTATGGATCCTATCAATGGTCAGGTCAGAGGCAGAAAGAGAAGGCACTAGTGCTGCAAACAGATCTTTGGCTAATTTCTCCAGGTATTGGGGTTGAACCGCCTCTGGCATCCCTCTGAGCTTAAGATTGTTTCGTCGTGACCTGTCCTCAAGGTCAGCGACTTTATCCTTGAGCCAGGTTATGTCCTCAACATGTCCATTGTGAGCTGCCACTAAGTTGTTGAGGGAGAGTGTGCACTTGTCCATGGACCTTTCCACCGAGTCAACCCTCTCCCCTAGTTGGTGAACCTCCCGCCTGGTCTGGGTCAGGCCTTCCACCATGTCCTTGTGGATGGAGGCCCATAGGGAGTGCATCATGTCCTTCAGCAGGGATGCCGAGATAGGATGATCACCCACAGGGAAGGCCGCAAATGGATCAGCTGCAGGAGGGACCTGTGGCTGCGGTGTGGTAGGAGACAGGCCATGATCCATCTGCTCAGCAGGGATGGGATGGGGAGGGGAAGACCCCCGCCTCGGTTTCTGCTTGGCAGGGCTTCTCGAGGAAGGTGAGGGAGGTGTGGAGGAGCCGGAGGAGTTCCCACTATCCGGGTTAGCCACTTGCCTTAGTGGAGGTTAGAGTCCATCCTGCACGTCTGCACTGTGCGTGGGAGGCCGCTGCTGCCGACCGGCGCCATGTTGGTCAAGGCCGGCCGCATTAGACAGGAGAAAGCCATCCATCCTGGTGAGCTGGTGATAGCCTTTCTTCCCCTTCGCCATCAGCGAGGTAAGGAGAGTCTGCAGTGGTGATTAGACCGCAATTCGTGCCGTCCTGTGGGTCGGTGAAGGCTGAAGTCCCGGGTGGCCGAGCGGAGCTTCAGAGCAGTGCTGCCATCCGCCGCGCCGTACACCACGCCCCTCCCACAAGGGGGCACTCTTTACGTCTAGAGGAAAAGAGATTTTGTCTCCAAATACGGAAAGGTTTTTTCAACCAAGGTTTAGAAATGCAGCTCAATCGTACATTTTTGCTGCCCTCCCCAACTGTAAGTCTAAACAAAGCCTAAGGTGTTCTGTGCATCCCCATACAAGCAGTCCTATTGATTTCAATTGGGACACAGCAGCTGTATGGGAATGCACAGGTGTTCCGTGCATTCCTGTTCAGGCAGTCCCATTCATGTCAACTGAGACACAGCAGCTGCAAGGACACAGCCACTGCTCCCAACTTGACATCCATGTGGGTGCATGTCCTGAACTCACACTATCTGCGTTTGGGTCCATGCACCTACACCCGCATGGATGTCAGATCTGTCCTTGCAGCTGCTGCGTCCCCATTGTAATGAACAGAACTTCCCGCACAGGGATGCACAGAATACCTGTGCATCCCCGTGCATGTAAACATGGGCTAATGCTTTAGTACATCCCACTAAATGAGGCCTTAGGAATTTAGCAGGAATTACATAAGTTATATTGTATTTATGTGTGCAAAAAATAATTAAAGTGTTATTATTAGTGAAAATAGTGATTTGATAAACATTGTTGCAAAAATCAGTAGCACCTTCTTTTTTTTTCTACTGATCATGTGCTTTCAGAAAATGTATGGTTTGGTTGGTCTTTTACAAACTCTGAAAGGGGCAAGTGAAAAATAAAAACCTCCAGATTTTTTGAGAAATTTTTGGGTACGTTAGATTTTCACCATTTTGCAAAAAGGCGCAATGTCAAATTTACAAATATTTATTATTTATTAACTCAACACAGAATAAGCTTTTATATTTAGTAGGAATTTAGCAGGAATTTTGTAAAATTTACTGTGTTTTTATTTGCTAATAATGATTTTAGTGTATTTTTTGCAAAAATATTGTCTTGATAAACATCTGCACAAAGACCGCAGGGCCTTAAAAATCAGCAGCACCTTTTTTATTCTACAGGTTATATGCTTTCAGAAAGCCCTAAGGGAAAAATTAAAACCTTCAGGTTTTTAGAGAAATTTGGATATTTACACTGTTGCGTCTGTTTGGATTTTCACAATTTCACAAAAAGGCACAATTTTTAAAAGTAACAAATATTTGTTTTTTATTAACTAAATACAGGTTAAACATTTATATTTAGTAGGAATTTAGCAGGAATTTTGTAAAATTAGCTGTTTTTTTATCTGTTAACCACTTCCCGTAAATCAACATACTTGTACATCGGCTCGGAGAAGTGGTTGTACCGGGATGATGTCTGCAGCTGCAGGCATCATCCCAGTACCATTCTTTAAAGCCAGCAGTCAGCTTTCAGAAGATGAGAGCCGCTCAGCAATTATCCAAGCGAGCGGGAGGGGACGCCCTCCCCCTCCCGCCGCATTCCGCGGCTCTGCCCGGGTCTCCCGTCCCACCAGGAGACCCGAGCAACCAGCTGGGACGTCCACTGGCTGGTTGGAGTCCTGAACAAAGCCAGATTCAGCTTTGATCAGGTCTCTGATGTATTAATCCAGAAGCAGCGTCATGACATCACTTCGGTTTACTCGGCGGCTAACGGAGCTGAATTTAAAAAACTGTCAGTATTCAAAAATGCAGATTTCTATGAGAGGGTACTGAGGAGTCCAGTTTATGTCAGTGATGGACTCCAACAACCACAATCTCAGTTTCCCTATGACATGCAATAAGGAAATGGTCCCCTTCTTGGATATACTAATACACATGGAACATGATATACATTTTCCAGCAGTCTCTATGGTAAGAAGACTGCAAACAATACAATCTTACATGCCTCAAAGTCTCACCCATTGTACCGATCAGTTCTATACCATATAGCCATATAGCCTTCTACGTACAGGTACGTCGGTTTGCGTGAAGTGGTTAAAGTGATTGTAAATAATCACCTTGTAAAACAACCCATTCTGTTTAAAATAGAAATTAAAGGCAAAACATTTTTGTATAGATAAAAAAACTCATTATAAATACCTTTATTCCCTTTTTTTATATGTAATCACATTCCCTATTTTATCAGTTGCATAAAAGCTGGGGGGAGGAGAAGCATCAGCAAACTGAGCTTTCCAGTGAATGCCTATACAGCGGGGGCATGTCAGGACAAGTCTGATCATTGGAGGAAAGCACACTAAGTTCCCAGCATAGACCACAGTGTGTTTTCCTTCTTAATGTGATCAGTTTTTAATAGGATATCATCTTGCATGCTGCAAGCTCTCATCTGACACTTCTGGTCTCTAGCATTCCATATAGCCAGTACCTTTGCATTAAAAGGAATTCTAGTAGACAGAGAGACTTTGAAATTGAGGCAAAAACACTTCAGGGACATTTGGCCGGGGTTATAGTAAAACCTGTCTCAAAAAAGCTTATCATTAGGCTAAAAGCCAGGATAAAGACACTCTAATCCATAGCCAGAAAACCAAACTAAGTACACAAAATGTAAGGCTAATTACACGTTACTCCTGTCAACAAAAGCAAATTTGGCAAATTATGGAGAAATACTGGTACTTGCTCTTGGTAGATGATATAGTGTCCAAGCATGTCAACAATTACCCAGAAATTACCTATAGAAGGTCCCAATCTATAAAAGGTGTGAATTAGTGACGCCACACCAAACAATATATTATATTAAATTAAATGTTTACCATTCCTGGGTCTCTTCTCGCTGTTCGCTTTTGTGTTTTCCCCGACAGACCTTCACCTGTTTACTAGCCATATATTACATGTCATTCGGTACCTGTTATTGTCCTAACAAAGGTTGTTTGTTACCACTTGGTCTTGGATTTTTGTACACTTTTTGTGACCTTACTTTATGCTTATAAAACTTTCAATAAAGTGTTTAAAAAAAAAAAAAAAAAAATTAAATGTTTACCATTTTTTGAATTATTTATGTATAAGCTATTTGTATGAATAGAGTGTACATCAAGTTGGACACTTATTGTGCATAATTCCATATGGGTCAGCACCCCCTTAGTTTTCTCTTTCCAATCCCTAAAAAACCAGCTTATCCACAGTCACTACTCGTTAAAAACAAAAACTAGGACTAAGATCATGGGTACGGCTCCATATGGCAAGTGCAACTTTGTGGTTTCATTTTGAAGGCACGACAGATAACTTTAGATGCCAAATCACTGTATTTTTAGACCCCGATTTTTTGCAAACTGTCTAACAATCAGCATAGTTTATTATATGAAATGTGGCTGTGGAGCCTTCTACATTGGTAAAGCTAAGAGACCATTCTTCAACAGGATTCAGGACCATGTTGCTTTGGATTCTAAAAAGAAGCTAGAGACCCAAATTAGTCATCATATCATCTAAGATGCACTTTTTTGCCTTAGAGCAGGGGTGTCAAACCTAATTTCATCGTGAGCCTCATCAGCAGTGTGGTTGCCCTGAAAGGGCCGGTTGTAGCTGGGTCACACTATGTACAGAGTGCAGAGTTCTGAAGTAGTTCAGGATTATGTATATACAGAGTGCAGGGTTCAGCAGAGTGCTACAAACGTTCAAAGGTGCGCTATGTACATGGAGCAGGGCTCAAGGGTGTGATACAAATGAAGTGCAGGGTTCAGGAGTGCACTACATACAGAGAGCAGGGTTCAGGGGTGCACTAAATATGGAATGCAAGGTTCAGGAATGCACAGAGTGCAGGGATTCAGGGGTGCGCTACGTATGGAGTGCAGGGTTCAGGAGTGCGTTTTACGTGCAGAGAGCAGGGTTCAGGGGTGTGATACGTATGAAGTGCAGAGTTACGCAATGTGCTACATACGGAGAACAGCGATTCAGGGGTGCACTACATACAGCGTGCAGGGGTTCAGGGGTGGGCTACATACAGCATGCAGGGGTTCTGGAATGCGCTACATACAGAGTGCAGGGGTTTAGGGTGCGCTGTGCCCAATATGCAACATCTCATTTTTACCCCTCCTCCTGGGTTCTGATCTCGGCACCCAGCACCCTGCCCCACCTACCACCTCTAAACACGTCTTCCTACACACCTCCACAGCCCTCCTCCCCCCTCCCAAAGAAAACCTCACATCTGTACTCTCTCCTACCTGATTTAAGATGGAATTTACAAGAATGATTTCACGGCCACTATTGCTACAAGTCCTCAAAAGCCCACCCTCAAGATGCAGCCACTGGATGCAGATTAGAACACACAGCCGCATGAGCCGTCAGATACCTCTGCCACTTACAGGCTATGCCAGATTGACAGTGAATGCGCGCAGCTACACACAGCCCGGGCTGTTGGGGAGACTGAGGAGGAGAGCGCAGGAGGGGAGCGTGTTTACACCTATTGCCAAGGAGACCTGCTCAGTGACAGCAGAAAGCAGCTGGTGAGAACAGGAGGTGGCGGCTGGCCTAACATGAGAGTGGAGGTGATGTTGACAAGCTGTTATTACAGCATGAAATTAAATGGATATACAATTTAGCAGCATCTAGATTTCCAGGGCTTAATGATACTTTCTGTTTCAAGCCCTTTTTATAGTGTTTCTCTGGGTTGATTTACCCCGTGGTGGTATCCACAGTTAGGTTTAGTCATGTTGGAAACATTCCTCAGAGATTTTGGTCCATAGTGACATGATAGCAACATGTAGTTGCTGCAAATTTATCGGCTGCACATCCATGATACGGGTCTCCCATTCCACCACATCCCAAAAGTCCTCTATTGGATTGGATTGAGAAAGATCTGGTGACTGTGGAGGCCATTGGAGTACAGTGAACTTATTGTCATGTTCACTAAACCAGTTTGAGATGATTTGAGCTTTGTGATATGGTGCATTATCCTGCTGGACGTAGCCATCAGAAGATGGGTACACTGTAGTCATAAAGGAATGAACATGGTCAGCAACAATACTCAGGTAGGCTGTGGCATTTAAACAATGTTCAATTGGTAGTAAGGGGCCCAAAGTGTGCCAAGAAAATATCCCCAACACTATTACACCACCAGCCTGAACCATTGATACAATGCAGGATGGATCCATACTTTAATGTTGTTTACGTCAAAACTTTGATCATACCATCTGAATGTCCAAGCCAGTGGCGGCTGGTGCTCAAAATTTTGGGGGGGTTGGGGGGGGGGCGGGATGCAAACAGAAAATTGTAATAGGCATTGGTTTACGGCAAAAAACGCTGTAAAAAAATTGCGTGACTTTGAGGTCACAAAAGTGTGAAAGGGGCCTTCAGTAATCAAGGTATAGTTTGCCCCCTTCAATGTAGAGAGACCAGCGTGCCCCCATTTAATGCAGAGAGAGCAGCGTGCCCCCTTTCAATGCAGAATGACCAGCGTGCCCCCTTTCAATGCAGAATGACCAGCGTGCCCCCTTTCAATGCAAAATGACCAGTGTGCCCCCTTTCAATGCAGAGAGATCAGTGTGCCCCCTTCAATGCAGAGATATCAGTGTGCCCCCATTCAATGCAGAGAGATCAGTGTTCCCCCTTCAATGTAGAGAGATCATCGTGCCCCTTTTCAATGCAGAGTGACCAGCGTAGCGTGCCCCAGACCAGCACTTACCTGATGCAGCGGCGGCTTTTCCTCTGTCCCCCGGCGTCTCCTCGAGTCCTCCCGCCTCCTCCTCGGCCAATGGCATGGTTTTTGCCTTTCGGCCAATCAGGAAGCTGGTGTCGGACCCGCTTTCTGATTGGCCAGGAGGAGGATCCGAGTGACAATAGCACATTTTCATTCGCTATTGTCACACAATGGGTGGGCTCAGGGTGCACTGCTCTGTGCCCCGGGTCCTCCCTTTTCTGAAGCCTATTAGAGCCTCTGGCTCTAATCAGGTGACTCATAAAAAAAACCCATTGAACTCCATGCGTCCGGCGCCCTGCATGCAGATTAGGGGGCTGGATGCATAGATGGGGGGGGCGGCGCCCCTGCGCCCCCAACACACCGGCCGCCACTGGTCCCAGCTGATATCCAGACTCATCAGACCAAGCAACATTTTTCCAATCTTCTATTGTCCAATTTTGATGAGCCTGTGTGAATTATAACATCAGTTTCCTGTTCTGACAGGTGTAGCACCAGATGTGGTCTTCTGCTGCTTTGTGTTCAGAGATGGTATTCTGCGTACCTTGTTTATAATGAGTGGTTATTTGAGTTACTGTTGCCTTTTATCATCTTGAACCTGCCCATTCTCCTTTGACCTCTGACATCAACAAGGCATTTTCGTTCACACCCCCGCTCACTGGATATTTTCTCTTTTTCAGGCCATTCACTCTTAATTCTGGAGATGGTTGTGCTTGTAAATCTTGGTAGATGAGCAGTATTAGTACTTGTTAACTTTGTTGTCTGACTATAGATCTATGTTAGCCCCAAGCAAGTTTGAAGCCATTTAGTGCCAGTTTACACATATGTAATGTCAGACATTGCATGTGATTCGTAGCACACTGCTCTGCAAATCACATGCTATGTCTGTGCATTTGCGAATTCAGCTATACAGATTGTATGGTTGAATTCACATCGCATTCAGACCAAAGTTGCATAGGACCCTTTTTTTGGTTTACACCAGAATCAGATCGCATTAGTGTTCACACCTATGCGATCCGATTCATGTCCGAATTGACAGATCGCACTGCGATATGCAAACTGATCTGGGGGTTTCGTTAACTTTGTATTGACACCCTTAGTGATTCGCATATGGCAGTGTGAACTGCCTGTGAGTCAAGTGCGATGCGGGAACCCGCAGTGGATTTGCTGAGTTCCCGCATCGCATATGTGTGAACCGGCACTTACTGTTGACTGCCCTGCTACCTCTGCTGGTGGTTTATTCCAAGCATCAACTACCCTTTCAGTAAAATAATACTTTCTAAAATTAGTTTTGAACTTTCCTCCAGTTAGTTTGAGGTCATGTCCCCATGTTCTTGATTTTGGTTTCATTTTGGAAAGACTGCCCTCCTGAAATGTATTCTCCCACTTGATGTATTGAAAGGTTTTAATCTTGTCTCCCATTTCCCTTCTTTCCTCCAGACTGTAGATATTAGGTTCCTGTAGTTGCTCTCGATATGCTTTATCCCCCAAACCTTTCACCATTTTTGTTACCCATCTCTGGATTTGTACTTTTTTATAAATATATTTTTGTAAGTGATGTCTACAGAACTGGACTCAATATTCCAAATAAGGTCTCACTAAAGATCTATATAGGGGAATCAGAAGCTCCTTCCTCCTGCTGGTGATCCCTCTGGTAGGTAATACATCCTAGAATTCCATTTGCTTTTCTCACTGCCTGGTTACACTGTTTGCTCATTTTGCAATCGTCTGAAACAAGTACCCCCAAATATTTTTTCTCTTGTGTTGGCCAACACTGTTCTCCCAATGTTGTACTCTCTCAGAGAATTATTTTTCCCTAGGTGAATTATTTTACAGTTAGAAATATTGACTGCAATCTCCACTGCTTTGATAAATCTTCCAGCAATGCTGAATCATGTTCCATGTTACAGACACCTCCGGGGTTATTAACCCTATTACACACCTTTGTGTCATCAGCAAAAAGACATACCTTGCCCAACAAACATTTTGTTATATGACTTACATATCACTTACGTACAGAGCCTTGTGGTACACCACTAGTGAATGGTCTCTGTTCTGAGTGAACCCCATTTACAACCACACTCTGGTATCTATCCTTTAGCCAAATGCATATCCACTGAGCCACCAAGGGTTAAGTCCTAGCTTGTACAACTTTTGTATTGGAGCATTATGTGGAACTGCATCAAATGCCTTGCTGAAATCAAGATATGCTATGCCCACAAAACATTGGTAATATGGTCAAAATATTCTATCAGATTTGTTTGATATGATCTGCCCTCAGTAAAGCCATGCTGCTTTGTGTCCAGCAAGCTGTGTATTTTTAGGTGATCAATGATCATTCTTTTTAGGAGTGATTCCATTAACCTGAATACAACTGATGTTAAACTCACAGTCCTGTTATTGCCAGCTTCTACCTTGCTGCCTTTCTTGTGGATAGGTATAATTTTACCTGTCTGCCAGTCATGGGGAACTTCTCTTGTTAGAAGAGATTGATTAAAAACATCTGTTAAGGGCCCAAAAACTATATCGCAAAGTTATCTTAGAACTCTGGGATGAATACCATCAGGACCCATTGCATTATTAGGTTTAACCGACCCAGTTCCTCTGCTAACTCTGTCTCCATAAATCCTAAAAATGAATCATCATTACTTGTTATTGTTAGTGCAATTTATTTCTGAGAAGACTAAACAGAAGTAATTGTTTAAATAGTTTACTACATCTAGGTCTCCCTCAACATACAGTATGTGTTGTGCCCAGTTTTCATTTTAATGATCCCATTGTATCATTAACTTATCTAAAAAAGGTTTTATCTCCTTTCTTGATAGATTTAGCAATTTCCTCCTCTTTCTGTGCTTTGGCAGCACTGATAATGTCTTTGGCCTCCTTTTGTCTATTTTGTGAACCATAGTGCTTTATTCTTCAGTTTATTCTTACTAACTTGCCTGACATATAATCTAGTTGCCTCCAGAATGGTAGACTTTAATAATGCCCACTGATTACTTACTTCTGTCATTTTACTTCAATCTTTCAATTCATGTTTCATAAATTTTCCCATTTTAGCAAAATTTGTCCTTTTAAACTCTAAAACTTGTTTTTGTATATGATTTTTCAGTTCTTGTTTTAATATCAAACTAAAGACATTGGTGATCAATAGAAATCAAATTCTCTCCCACCTCAACATCAGACAGTCGATCCCCATTTGTCAGTACTAGGTCTAGAATTGTAACGCTCCTTGCGTTTCTTATAAGGTGTGGATTTTCAGCTGCAGAAGTAGTTCCACGTCAGTAGTCATGTAGGAGATATGCTGAGATACCAACCCCAACCTCAATGACTCATCATGTATGGAAGGTCTTATTTCAGCAAGTAAATACACACAGTAATTAAGCTGGTTCCTAGTGTGACTTTATATACATGTGGTAAGACAATGATAAAGGTCTTAGGGATAGGTTTGAGTGGAAGTGGTAGGTGACAGACACTTGAGGTGAGACAGTGCAGATGGATGCAGGAAGGGTTAGCGATCATGTATGATAACAGATGACAGAGTAGCAGGTGCATACAGGAGAGATCAACCCAGTGCAGGAAATAGTAGCAGTAGCCTCAAGAGCTAGCAATCTAGTTATGCAGATGTAAAAGACAGTCCTTGCTATGCAGAGCTAAATAGTGTAAGCCTAGTACAAGTCTATAGAGATTTCCCCTGTGGGGTACTTAGCACTAATAGCGATAGCCGAAGGATCGCTCAGGAGATGCGGATGATCCAGTAGCAGGATGCAGGGATCAGCGCAGCGAGGTTCATCAGCGAGGAGAGCTTGCAAGCATGGAAGCTTCAAGCAAGATTAGTATCCAGGTACTGATGTTTGAACGAACACATGTGAGTGAGAACCGACGCCCTAAATAGCCATCTAGTCCGGCGCTGGGTGATGACAGCTTCAGCCTTAAAGGGAAACACACCTATATGTGTTTCTTCTGTCTAGGTAGATGGAAATCACCCGGAATAAATGTGATAGGAGGCACTGAGAGTGCCAGAACCTTACATTACCCCCCCCCGTAAGGCCGGCTCCGGAAGGCCTCTAAGGCTGGTTGTTGATATAAGAATCACATGAGACTGGTTGCCGATGCGAAAATCGGAAGGAAAAAAAAAAAATTTCTCTTTTTTTTTTTGTTGCCGATATGAGAATCGGAATGAGACTGGTCTCCGATGCGAGAATCGGATAAGACTGGTTGCCGATATGAAAATCGGGAAGAAAAAAAAAATTGGTTGCCGATATGAGAATCGGATCAGGTTGGTAACCGATCTGAGAATCGGATGCCTTGTTGCCGATATGAAAATCGGATCAGGTTGGTAGCCGATGAGAATCGGATCCCTTGTTGCCGATATAAAAATCGGATCAGGTTGGTAACCAATGAGAATCGGATCACTTGTTGTTAGGGTGTCTGCTACATGGACCCCTCACTAGAATCGGACGCATAACCATCCGAAGTAATCCTAGTAGACCTAGCAACCAATGCTTCTTCAAACATCCTCAGATCCTTCCTACATACCACCGTGCCATTAGAAGCACGTACGCAGTCAGGTGCAAGAATCTCTGTATTTTCATCGGAAGCCAGAAATGTGCTTGCAAAAATAGGAGTATCCTCAGGAGGTGGTACAGGAGGGTTTTTTGAACGTGGTATAAAGTTCACTGGAGTTGAAGGAATATCTATTCCAATATTTGTTAATTTCTGGGTGTCCTTCACTGATATAGAACGGGGACAGGGCTGGCAACAGCCTTGATAATTTCCAGGCTGTTTTTCAGGGAAGACCCTTCGGATTCGCCTGGCCTCCATTGGGAGAGCCTTAGGCCTATGGGGTCTGGTTGGGCAGAATGTAATGAAATGTCCCCCTTCACCACAATAAAAACAAAGGCCACAGATTCTCCTGTGATCTCTTTTTTCTTGTGAGGACAACCTAGCATGTATGGCACCAATCTCCATAGGCTCCTCATCCATCTCTGTAGGATCAGGGTCCAAATGGGATGTGTCAGAGTGACAAGGTCGACTGTTTGAGGCAGGCTCGGACCATGACCAGGCAGGATCACCATATCTACTAGGTCTCCTTTTTTCCTTAGGTAGCCGGGGTCTGTGGTTACCTGGAGCGGGTTTAGGAGTGGGGTCAATAGCTGAATTCTGAGAAGAACTGGATAATGGCATTTCCATTTTTTCAGACTTCCTTTCTCGTAGTCTTCTATCTATGGTGATACTGAGTTGTATCAATGTATCCAGGGTTTTTGGCATCTCTGCTCGGGCGAGCTCGTCCTTGACGGCTTCTGATAGGCCAAGCCTAAATTGGGTTTTCAGAGATGCATCATTCCATCCTGAATCAAGGGTCCATCTCTTGAATTCTGCGACAAAGTCTTCTACAGGCCTTTTTCCTTGTTTCAAGGATCTTAACTGAAGATCGGCAGTACTCTGCCTATTGGGGTCATCATATAGGCTAGTGAGCTCTGCCAGGAACAAGGCATAGGAGTTGAGAAGCTGGTCGTTTTTTTCAAAAAGAGAATCTGCCCAGGCTCGAGGATCGCCTGATAGGTAAGAAATAATAGTACAAACCTTAATGTGATCAGTAAGGTAGGTACGAGGTTTTAGCAAAAAAAGTAACTCACATGCGTTTTTAAATTCGCGAAATTTTTTGCGATCGCCTGTAAATACCAAAGGGGGATTTATCTTGGGTTCAGGAGACTGTGCAGAGGTAAGTTGTGTCAGTCTAATTACCTGCTGCGACAGAGCCTGATTGTCGTTTTTCAATTCAGCAAGTGCGTGTATTAATGCAGATACCTGCTGTTTTAATTGTGTCACCTGAGTGGCTACTTCTGCTGAATCCATTTTTTTTTTTTTTTTTTTGGTTCGTTCAATCTGTAATGCTCCTTGCGTTTCTTATAAGGTGTGGATTTTCAGCTGCAGAAGTAGTTCCACGTCAGTAGTCATGTAGGAGATATGCTGAGATACCAACCCCAACCTCAATGACTCATCATGTATGGAAGGTCTTATTTCAGCAAGTAAATACACACAGTAATTAAGCTGGTTCCTAGTGTGACTTTATATACATGTGGTAAGACAATGATAAAGGTCTTAGGGATAGGTTTGAGTGGAAGTGGTAGGTGACAGACACTTGAGGTGAGACAGTGCAGATGGATGCAGGAAGGGTTAGCGATCATGTATGATAACAGATGACAGAGTAGCAGGTGCATACAGGAGAGATCAACCCAGTGCAGGAAATAGTAGCAGTAGCCTCAAGAGCTAGCAATCTAGTTATGCAGATGTAAAAGACAGTCCTTGCTATGCAGAGCTAAATAGTGTAAGCCTAGTACAAGTCTATAGAGATTTCCCCTGTGGGGTACTTAGCACTAATAGCGATAGCCGAAGGATCGCTCAGGAGATGCGGATGATCCAGTAGCAGGATGCAGGGATCAGCGCAGCGAGGTTCGTCAGCGAGGAGAGCTTGCAAGCATGGAAGCTTCAAGCAAGATTAGTATCCAGGTACTGATGTTTGAACGAACACATGTGAGTGAGAACCGACGCCCTAAATAGCCATCTAGTCCGGCGCTGGGTGATGACAGCTTCAGCCTTAAAGGGAAACACACCTATATGTGTTTCTTCTGTCTAGGTAGATGGAAATCACCCGGAATAAATGTGATAGGAGGCACTGAGAGTGCCAGAACCTTACAAGAATATGGTCACCTAGGGTTGGGCTTTTTTTACTATCTCGCCAATCAACAAGTTATCACAATTAAGTCTGTCCTGGGGGGGTCTGTATACTACACCAATTCCAAGGGAAGATCCCTCTCAGGTTGGAAGGCAGACCCAGAGGGTTTTGAGTATTTCATTTATTTTTTGAATTAATGTTAGCGCTATGCTATTCTTAACATACATGGCAACTCCACCTCCCCTCTTCTGTGCTCTGTCATTCCTGTATAATGTATACCCTGGTATAGTTTTTTTCCCCAGTCATTTGAATCCTTGAACTACGTCTCTGTAATTGCAACAAAGTCCAAGTTGTCCCTAGACATTAGAGCTGTCAGCTCACAAAGCTTGTTGCCTTAACTATGAGTATTAGTGCACATGACATGACAAATTTTACTATCAACTGCTTTATTTTTACCACCAAAAACTTAAATGACCACCCATCAGCCCAGTCGTTAGCAACACAAACCCCCACATTTGTTTCAATCTACTGGGGACAGAAATTCTTCTCAACAATTACATCTCCAGTCACAATTGGGTGTTCATTTATTGAGTTTGTATTTTGTTTTGTGTTTTTTTACTCCTTTTTTTCTTCCTTGACCTAATTGTTTTGCACTTTGAATTTGGATCCTGTGCAGGTGGATGGGTGGCTATACGGATGCCAGGGGTGTTTTCCTGGGGGCTTGGGTGCCGGGGCTATCCCTGGTGGTGATTCCCCAATGGGTGGCGCTAATTAGGTTAGCCCTTGTGCTTTGTTTTCATCATCCCTGGTGTTTACATCAACCCTGACCTTGAGGGTCTTCTGTTCCATCTATTTTAGCCCCCTGACATGTGAGATTTTTGCAGAACTGGCATGCGCATGGATATGACGTCACCTCAGTGGATTGTATGGGTGCATGCGCAGTGGTGCCATCTGGGCGCCTGCATCCTGCTGGTGATATCAGACACCAGTGGATGGGAAGAATATATAAAGCTCAACATGCATCGGATGGTTTGCCATGGCAGCTGACACTGGGGACGTTTCTGTGGAAAGTTCTTGTCTGACAGCTTTTTTTGGTAAGAATGATAAATACCAATTTAGCACTAGTATTAGGTTAAGCTATTTATTGGAATTCACCAGTGCCCTTTTTCTGTTATTGTTTTTGTTTTATTGTAGCATTCAACCCACATAGAAGTGGGGTTTTGCCTTCTTCTCTCCCCCCACTTTTTCAATGTAAGAAGACACATACAGTATCTGGATGGGCTGGGTTTTCACTGGTATGAAGGGCAAAATTTGAGATCCAAGGACTATGGGATTCCCGAATCACCTTTATCTAAGTGGTAGGTACTATATGAAAGAACCTTTATTTATCCATCAATATGGTACCTATTGAGTACCTTTCTTGGGTTATACCTTTTCAATAATAATAATTGTCAGGTCGATACATATATGGATCCTATTGGTGCATAGGCTGTCTTTTTCTGTAATCCTTATCTAGTGATTCTGAGCACCCTTGGTAGAACAACCCTCCAAGTGACCTATCTATATACGTCTTTGTACATTGTTATATCTTTATGAATCTCCTTATGGTTGTTTTGGTATAATATTGTTGGATTTATCATCATCTTTATTTTATCTCTATCTATTTATTATGAAAGTGGTGTTTTTAACTATGTTTATATTGTAATAACATTTTGGATATTTAATCATATACTTCTATGTTATGTTTTTGACACCTAAAAGTCCCCTTTATTTTTTTTATTTTTTTTTTTTATATTGAATAATTTTGGTGGAATGTGGTGCCATTGATCCTCTGGCATCTGGGAATTTTTATGTTAACATTGTTGAGTTTTGACTGATGATCCAGTAATTGGCAAATAATATTGTAAGTAATACACCCACTTATATTTTACATGGGTGGCTTGCATTAAAGGTACATTATTGCAAAGTAAAATTAAGGGTGATTCATGCCAGAATTTTGGCACCCTTCCTTGTGGAAATTTTTCTCACTGTTCTTTTGTAGACAAAAAGGGAGCTTTGACATTACCTAATAGTAAGAGGTTTTAATTGCAGCACGTCACCAATTGTAATGCAAAGGGTGTAGTATATCTATTAAGAAAAAAGAGTTTTGGTGATGCATATACAATCATGTCCACTTGAATAAACTCCTATATTTTGCCTGCACCCCGTGTGGTCAGGTTTCCTGTCACCCTCACAGTCACACAAGGGCCATGAATCCTGACGATGCAGGTGCCCCTTTGTTCCCTATGCTGGTTACCAGGCTCGATCAACAAGATCACCTTTTGGGTCAATTCACTCAGGCATTGCAGACGTTGCTCGCACGCACAGCGCACCTTGCTCCTGGTGCTGCTAGGTCGGTGGCTCCTCTTGTTTCACCTGCTGCTGCTTCTGTTGCCACTCCTGCTCCTACAGTTTCAGCTGGAGTCACTGTTACCAGAGGGATGATTGGTTCAGAACCCCCTCCCGCAGCGCAATGGGGGTAAACCGAGTCAGTGTAGTGGCTTCCTAAAACAAGTGGGCATTTATTTTGAGATGGTTCCTCTGGAGTTTCCTTCTGACAGGTGCAAGGTGGGCTTCCTAATCTCATTGCTCTCGGAAAAGGCTGGGCTGGGCGAATCCCTTATGGGAGAACGATAATCCTGTGATACTCGATTACTCAAAGTTTTGTTGCCTCCTTTTGTAGGGTATTCGTTGTGCCTGCTCGATCTGCCTCTGCTGCTAAGCTACTCCTGTCCATTCAACAGGGTATACAAACTGTTGCAGTGTATGCCATTGAATTTTGTACCCTGGCAGCAGAGGTGGGCTGGAATAATGAGGATCTGGTGTCTGTCTTCTCTCATGTTCTCTCTGATCCATTGAAGGATGAGATTGCGGCCAAGGATCTCCCTGACGAGCTTGAGGCTCTCATTTCCTTCCTGATTTTGATTGATTCCAGGCTCAGGGGGAGACCATTGTTTAGGGAGCGCCTGCGGAGACCTCCTAGCAGATTGGCTCCTAAGTTTTCTTTCTCAACCATTCCTCCCTCACCTCCCACGCCTCCTGTGGATGGTGCATCTGGCTGTGAACCCATGCAGCTGGGGTTCACTCTCCTTTCTGAGGCTGAGTGGGCCTTTAGGAGGAGGGAGGGCTGGTGCCTGTATTGTGGTCTTGGTGGGCATTTCCTGAAATCTTGTCTGACCCTTCCGGGAAACGCTTGCACCTCAGGTCCTGTCGGGGGCAGATCTTAGGTGGAATTTCCTTTTCCCCAGTTTCATTTAAAGATAAACTGCTAATCACAGTTGTCCTCTCCTGGGCAGCAGGTTCGGTGGTTACCCAGGCATTGGTAGACTCCGGTGCTGGCAGTTTTTTTAATTGACAGTACATTTGATACTGTGAATTCCATAACTTTGCAGCCCCGTGTTTCCTCGCTAGTTATAGAGGTGTTTGATGGCATATCCCTTGCAACCAGCACAGGTTACCCACGAGACTGTTCCGTTTGATATGGCGATAGGGGCTGTTCACAGGGAGTAGACCTGTTTCTAGGTTATTTCGTCCCCACACTACTCTGTTGTTTTAGGGTACCCTTGGCTTCAGAAACACAATCCGACCTTTGATTGGCAGTCGGTCAAGATCCTCAGTTAGTCTACACAGTGTAGCGCTGTTTGTATCCATGGGCCTGTTAAGGTACTTTGTACCTCCTCCGATTCAGTGTTGCCTACTGCCTACTGAATATCGTTAGTATTAAGATGTATGTGCGCTGGTTATCTTCCTCCTCATCGATTGTGCCATAGACTTGCAACCTGGTGCCATTCCCCCTCGTGGCAGGGTTTGTCCTCCTTCGGCTGTGGAAAGTAAGGCCAAGGAGGGTACGTTGCAAATGCGCTTGCCCCGGGGGCACATTCGCAAGTCCACTTCTCCAGCTGGTGCTGGTTTTTTCTTCGTAAAGAAAAAGGGGGGTGAGTTGAGACGTTGAATTGATTATAGGGGCCTCCATCGCATTACGGTCAAGAATGCATACCTGATTCCTTTGATTACTGAATTGTTTGACCGCCTCAAGGGAGCAGCGGCCTTTACCAAGCTTGACCTAAGGGCCGCGTAAAACTTTGTAAGGATAAAGGAGGGCGATGAGTGGAAGATCGCGTTTAATACCAGAACCTGTCATTACGAATCTCTGGTGATGCTTTTTGGCTTATGCAATGCGCCCGCTGTCTTCCAGGAGTTCATCAATTATGTTTTTCATGATATGTCACAGCAATGTGTGGTAGTCTATTTGGACAACATCTTGATTTACTCGGACTCCATTGAATCACGGGTGCTGCAACGGTTACGTGAGCATGGGCTTTTCTGTAAGCTTGAGAAATGTGGATTCCCGCTGATGTTCATGAAGGAGCCCTTCTCCACGCTTTCCATGCTCGCTTTTCTCAGAAACCATTTTTTGCTCCGTGAAGGAAAGGCTGTTGAGGGAAGGGTACTGTCAAGGTCTTACCGTGCCCTCCTATAGGCAGCCATCTTGGACATGTGCAAACTTCTGCCTCTTATAGACTCTGATTGCATGATCACTTGCCTGCTGCTTGGGCATCACACAGTGATGATGCTGCATGCACACCTGATTATATCTATCACCTGATAGGTTGCAGTCCTTGCCCTTGTGTTTGTGCTCCAAGGTGCATCTCTGCTAGCAGTTTTCTGTTCCCTGTGTTCCCCCATTTATGACCTGGCTTGGCTGATGACTCTCCTGGCTCTCGACCCCGCATTGGCAGATGACCCGGCATCGGCAGATGACCAGCCATAGGCAGACTACCTGCTTCTGGACTCGACCTTGACTTGGATGACTACCCACTTCTGGACTTGACCCTGGCTTGTTTCTGCCCCCACTTCCTCACTATTGCTGTGCTTTTATTGTTGTTTGCTACAATAAACTGTTTTATTTTACCTGAATCCCTGTGTGGTCTGGTTTCCTTGCACCCTGACATCATGTTGAGGCTATATGTATGTAAAATCTGTTTACCGTTGTTAGCTGGAAATATATATATAATCCAGGTTGGTCCCCATATCACTTATACATCTTTATTTTTGAACATTTTTGGAATTTACTACTGTTTTTTGTTTTTGCTGTAACTGTCCTTTTCATAGTTTCATTTTGCCCCCGGTGGCCCTGATTAGTTGTTGTTATGCACCACCTAACATGTAAGGTCCCTCCTCATTACTCCCTAGTGGAGTGTGGGAGCAGTGTTCCCCCTTTAAAATACACACAGTTCATACTGGCCACAGGCCATCTCCTCCCCCAGACTGAGGTGGCCGTGACCTTTACTTCAACCCTTCCTTGAGGGGGGCAGAGGGTTGTGTACAAAGCTGGCAGTGCCTCTGTTTACTTCCCAATGTGCATGTACTTGACATCTTGACATTTGTGGGTGGCGTCATTGCACATATGAACCACTATTGATGGCATATGTGCCCTTCCACCGGTGTCCTGGCAACTCTCTGCCATTACAGCGGCGCCAGGGGGGGGGGGTCGCAATAATGGTGCCATTTTGGTAATCTGCCGATTGCGCAAATTGCACAGGATTAGATAACTCTGGGAGACAGCATCTGCAAGCATTCAATTGTATTATATAATGAATCGGTGGACAACTGTTTGGGCTATATATAGGGGAGATATCCAGAGCCATGCAGCATAACCCTTGGGGGTATTGTTGAAAGACATGACTACTGGTGGTTTTGAACTGCAGGGACCTTTGATGTACGTAAATCATATGTTTAGATGATTTTCCATAGGGTTACCCATAATTAGATGATTTCAGTAAGGGGATTGATTTTAATTTGGGTAATACAAAGTTTGTTCTAGGATGAGATTAATTTATATTAATTTGGAAATTACGTTTTGTATGGTGGATTACCATGTTCACCACAACCTAGCCTATCACTAAGTTGTCTCATGTTTGCTCCCTGGGAATATTGTTAAATAACTAAAGCAAGCTGGTAATTTAAGGCAGTTGGGGATTTTAGTCCCTTCATGCTCTACAACTACATTTAATATTTATCAACCCTATGACCTATATTTTCTTGCATTAAGGATTATGGTCCATCCTATGTAGTCTAAGGGTAATTTTTATGGTCCAACCTTAGTATATGTACTGTACATTAGTTAGCTTCTTAAATTTCATAGACTATGTTAGTTGCTGTCTCTTTGGGATGGCTTCTGGCATACCTGTGGTCCCTTTTTTGTCATATATTGAATGTTATAATTGCTATGGGCGCTGTTCCGGGCTCAGCAGGCTGTCCGCCACGCGGCCTCCCCTTCCCCGGCTCCTAGCTCTCCTGATTGCAGATCCAAGGCCTATGCGAGCACATATACTCAACCTACCATGGGAGCCCCTATGCCCAGCCTCGTGGACCTCCAGAATGTAGCCGCCGATATAAAAAATACCTTGGGCTCGGCCATATCGGAACTCACAGCAGAATTGAGGTCAGTGATATCCAGACCCTCGGAGACAGAGAAGATCTCTGCTACACATAGAGCCACCACTAAACAGCTTCAGTGGTCATCCGACTCCCACACTGCTCACCTTATTGAGCACATTAAAGATCTAGATAATCGGGGCAGGAGGCATAACATCAAACTGCGCGGCCTCCCTGGACAGATCGAACCTCCTGCCCTGGAAGCATCCCTCACTGCCATCTTCAATAACCTCTCTGGAGAGGCCGGCTGAGACCCCCATAGATTTTGAGCGAGTCCACTGAGCTCTGCACCCCCGGGGTAATGAGTCTGTACCTCCCAGAGATGTGATCAGTTGCCTAGTGAGCTTCCCGCTTAAGGAGGCAATCCTCCGCAAAGCCAGGGGCAGAGACTGTATTTTATTTAGTGGCGCTGAAATTAAACTCTTCCAAGATCTATCCGCCATAACTCTCCAAAACCACCGTGCCCTGCGCCCCCTGATGGAATCGCTTCGCACTAAGGGCATTACATATAGATGGCGGTTCCCGTTCTGCCTATTTGCCTCATTCAGAGGCAGATTTGCTTCCCTCCACACTCCGGAAGATATCCCCTCCTTCTGCGAAGCCTTGGATCTCCCAGTCCTTGATTTGCCAGACTGGTACAGTGCCTTTTACACCCCGGACCCCTGGGTGATGGTCTCCACCTCCTATACACCGAAGGCTCAACGACACCACCACAGAAGGCCGCAATCCCATTCTACCACAACCCCTCTGCGTTCCAGAGATGACCAATGGAGCAGCCCTCCTCATTCTCCAGCCGAAGGAGGGAGCATCTGGACCTCTGAATGCCCCAACCTGTCTGCAGTGGCCGCCCTTGAAAAACTGTAAGTCATCCCATTTGGTCTTCTATCATCCCCCCCCCCCTAAACCGCGCATGCTCTCGAGTATCCAAGCCCTCTATACTGACCAAGTTGCCAGGGTCCGTGTCAATGGCCACCTGTCAGACGCCTTTCACCTTACGAATGGCACGGGTCAGGGTTGCCCTCTTTCCCCCATCCTCTTCGTCCTCTCCCTCGAGCCTTTCCTGAAAATGATACGAGCTAATCCAAATATCCGTGGCATAATAATTGGCGATACTGCACATAAAGTTGCCGCTTTCGCGGATGATATGCTCCTCTTTTTATCACAGCCCCGCATCTCCCTGCCTAATCTCCTGAAAGACCTTGAATTTTACCGAACTATTTCAAAACTCAAGATTAATTACCAGAAATCTATGGCTCTTAACGTCTACCTTGCTCAGGGGGAAGTTGAGCGTTGTCAAACTAATTTCCCATTTCATTGGTCCCCGGATTCACTTCCTTACCTGGGTATCCATATCCCGCGCAACCTAGCTGACTTGTACACCACTAATTACGCTCCTCTTCTGGCTGCTGCGACCTACAACCTGCATGCCTGGAGATCCCTTCGCATATCCTGGTTTGGAAGGGCGACATTTATAAAGATGTCAATCCTACCTAGATTCTTATACCTTTTTCAGACTGTTCCGATCCGCCTGCCAGACTCCTTCTTTACTACCTTGAGGAGGAAATTCCTGAGCTTCGTCTGGAAAGACAAGCCTCCAAGAATCAAATTTGGGTGCCTTACTGCCCCAAAATGTAAGGGGGGCCTGGGCTTCCCGGACTTAGCTGCATACCACAAGGCCTGCCTCTTAAGCAGACTACTCGATTGGAATCTCCATTCTTCCTTGAAGTCGGTAGTCATGCTGGAAAACTCTCTCTCGGCGACCCCGCTACACCTTCTCTCCAGGCTCCCCTTATCAGATGCTCCCAAGGATCTCCAACAACACCCAATCATTGGTCTGACGCTGTTAGCCCATCACAACTGGTGCAGACGTAAAAAAATCGACCCCAGTCAGGGTCCGCTGACAACCCTCCGTCTAAACCCTGCCTTCCCACCAGGCATGTCCGCTGCGTTTTTAAGAGGCTCTTGGCCCCATCAAGATGTCCTCACAAAACATTTTTTCCATGCTGGCGCCCCCGTTTTGGGAATCCTTAAACCAGCTGCTACGCCCTCACAAGCTGCCCTTATCAACATTCTTTCAAATCCGCCACTTCCTCACTGCCTCAAGTCCCTCTCTTCCTGGACGAGACCGCCGCTACTGGAACCATGCTGCATATCTGTTGGACCTGCTCTGCATTACAACCCTTCTGGTCCTTGGTCTATAAAACCATAAAGGATGTCACCTCCAGTGACCTAAGCTTCTCCCCGGAAAGCTTTCTCCTTCACTATTCCCCTGTCCCACGACGCACTTACAAGAAGTCCTTGACTATACACATGCTGAACGCAGCAAAACTCTGTGTGCCGTGCCATTGGAGATCGCAATCGATCCCATCTTTGCGGGAATAGTTCTGTAGACTAAACCACATCGAAGACATGGAGGAACTGATTAGCATATCTTGCCATGATTTCTCTAACTTTATTGCAACGTGGTTCAATTGGATTCGCTTCAAAGAATCCGACACTTACAAAACTGTAATGTCTCCTAATGCTTGAACTTCAGACCCTCCCGTAATGCCTTTTGGCTTTTTGGGGGCCTGTGCCCTCCTGCTCGCTATGCGGTTGGGGGAGGAGTGGGGACTGCATCCCCATTCTGCCTGCCCCGTTCCTCCCCCCTTCCTAATCCCCACCCCTTTTTTTTATTCCCCCCCCCCCCCATATCCTACGGCACTTTTTCCTCTACTCTCCCCTGTCTTTTCTTTCCTCTCTACCTTTCCTCTTTTTCGCTATCTCCCTCCACTGCGCCCCTTCTTCTTTCTTTTTTTTCATTCAAAGTTTTTATTGAATTTTTACATAAGAAAATATCAGAACAGATACAACAGAAATTCCAATTTTTCAACAGGTTCCAATGCATGTACACAAATACATGAACTATAACAAAGAGAGATCAGGTATAACCAAAGCATTACAGGTTGTAAAGAGGTATGACAAGTGAAAAAAAAAAAAGAACATCACTATATAACTTCAATTTGGCATTAGTTATGTTCTTATTTGGGAATGTAATGGGAGTGAGAATCTCCACCATTCCGGACCTAGAACCCTAAGGAGCATTGTCACTAGGTCCGGTTGGAAGGAGCACCCCTACTATCATTATGGTCAATAGGCAGGTACTATTATTTCAAGAGAGTCTTAATGCCTGATTTAGATAGGGCCAGCTTTCCCAAGACTTTTGGAATTTTGTATGTGATAGGGAATTGATTGCTAGAGATTTCTCTAGGAGATAATTGTCATTAACAAGAGATATAACCTTTCTCCCCCTTCTTCTTTCTTATTCTTTCTTCTCCTCCCTTCTCTCTTTCCTCTCTCCTCTGCGGCTCACTCTTTGGCTAATATCGCATCTCGCGGGCTATACCAAAGTCTGGCTCTCCCAAACTCTCGATACAATGCTCCTTGGCGATCGTACTACACTAACATACTTGATCAAACTGGCTAACCTTTACCTTCTGCTTGTACCGCTCTGGTACATAATTCCTAAAACTCATCGCTTAGCTGGTTGGCTGTGGGGTTTCTACTCCGCATGCCTATCAACCCCTACGACCATTAATATCCTGTTCTAACACATTGTGTATCCTGCCTCCATTGCCTTGATGTATAGCCATGTCCGCCTCTGTTTATGCACATTTTGATTGTCATGCTACGCTTTGTTCTCATGCTACTTTTCTTAATGAATTGACGCCTTGTATACATGTCAATTTCGTGTACTATTCACTTATAGAGATGTCGCGAACATAACATTTTCCGTTCGAATGGCGAACGCGAATTTACGCAAATGTTCGTGAACGGGCGAACCGGGCGAACCGCCATAGACTTCAATAGGCAGGCGAATTTTAAAACACACAGGGACTCTTTCTGGCCACAATAGTGATGGAAAAGTTGTTTCAAGGGGACTAACACCTGGACTGTGGCATGCCGGAGGGGGACCCATGGCAAAACTCCCATGGAAAATTACGTAGTTGACGCAGAGTCGGGTTTTAATCCATAAAGGGCAGAAATCACCTGACATTCCTAAACTGTTTGGAATAACGTGCTTTAAAACATCCAGTGTGTGTATACGATCAGGTATGATGTTGTATCGATCAGGTAGTGTAAGGGTTACGCCCGCTTCACAGTGACAGACCAAACTCTGACAGACCAAACTCCCCATTTAACCCACCACAAACAACCGCAAACAGTCCATTTGCACAACCGCAAACTCCCCATTTGCATAAGGTTGGATACCAAGCTAGCCATGTCCCGTTCCTTGTCCTCACTGATGTCATTGAAGGTCTCTTCCTCCACCCAGCCACGTACAACACCAAGGGTCCCCAAACGGTGAAAACAAGCCCCCTGGGACGCCTGCTGTGGTTGGTCTTCCACTTCCTCAAAGCCACCTTCCTCCTCTGACTCCTCTTCTTCAGACTCCTCTCTCTGCGTTGCCGCAGGTCCAGCAATCGACAACGACAAGGCTGCTTCTGGTGGTGATGGTGACCACAACTCTTCCTCTTCATGCTCATCTATGGCCTGATCCAGCACTCTTCGCAGGGCACGCTCCAGAAAAAAGGCATATGGGATGAGGTCAATGATGTTGTCTTGGGTTTGACTGACCAGGTTTGTCACCTCCGCAAAAGGAGGCATGAGCCTACAGCCATTGTGCATGAGCGTTCAGTAACGCGGCCAAAAAATACCCAGCTCCGCAGAGGCTGTCCTCTTTTTTTTTAAATTAAAAAAATCTGTTCTTACCAGTTTAATCTCTGTTTTGTCCCCTATCAGGGGCCGGTGTATGGAATAGAGTTTAGGATCCGGGAGATGGAAAAAGATGGTTGGTCAGTCCTCTTCCAATTTGGGGCACTGCGCGTGCGCCGTGCAATGTACTGTGCCACCCTATATGAGTGGTGTGCACACAGTACAGTCTGTGGGCCTGTGGCCTCTCACACATGGGCAGGCAACCGCAACATATATATATATATATATATATATATATATATATATATATATATATAAAAAAGCAGACTGATGTACCAGTCCTAAGAAGGGCTTTTTGGGGTGCTGTCAGGACGCTGTCCTTACAGTAGATGAGTCTTTGAGGACTGGAGTGGACACAGAACACTGGCCTAGCTATTAATTCAGCAGCAGCAGCACTCTCCCTGCTCTAACTAACATTGCCGCTTCAGAATGAATCTAAGATGGATGCTGTCCTTGCTTTTTTATAGGAAGTGGGAGGGTCTGGGAGGGAGTGTATGCTGATTGGCTGGAATGTGTCTGCTGACCGTGAGGTACAGGGTCAAAGTTTGCTCAATGATGACGTATAGGGGGCGGACCGAACATTGCATATGTTCGCCCGCCACGGCGAACGCGAACAAGCGATGTTCGCCGGGAACTGTTCGCCAGGCGAATAGTTCGGGACATATCTATTCACTTACTTTCTCAATAAAATGTTTGTGAAAAAAAAATGCAGCTCAACTGTCTATTTTTACCCCCACCCAAACTGCACATGTAAATTAGCCCTTGCTGTCGACTGTAATTTTGTTGCAAAATCTACTCTGGACGAAACCACCTTGCTCATCCCTACCCATCATATGTTGCTGTAATAGTCTTAGGAATGTATTAATTATTTTAATAAGAATAGGAGTTTTTGTTGATATCATCATAATGATTATTATTTAGAATAACAGCAACAATTACAATTATTAAAAATAACCACTTTTTTTATGGCTATACAGGACAAATAACCCACATCACATGGATCCAAATTCACTTTGATTGCTCTGATTGATGTATTGGTGGACACCACCTTGGAAGCTTTACAACAGTTCACTCATTGTCCAAATGCAGAAAATGATGAAAAGGATGAAGATGAGAATTCAGTACCCACACTACAAGTGGCAAGATTCCAAGTTAAAGGCACACATGGATATATTTGCATACATACATGCATAAATAATAATATAATAATCATCATCATCATCATCATATTAACAATATTAGTTTAATAAAATAATAAAAATAACAAATTCAGAAGTTGTAGCTGATAGTATAATAGTAATGCCTTATTAACTATTATTATTAGTAGTAATAATACTCTTACTTTTCGTATCAGAACTATTAAAGTATTAATTTTATTTATTACATCTTATATTTTGCATTTCAATTTTATCCTTGTGATTATTTTGTATGTGGTGAGTGTGCTGCAGCCAGCATTATGCACATTTCTCTTCGATACTTTTAATGAAAGTTGGATTGTGAGCGTAATGATTGCCCCCCCCCCCCCAGTAAAGTCCTAGGAAAATGCTGCAGGAAGAAAAAAAAAATTCCTGCCACATCCCCTGTCTAAAATTAGATAGTACATTGTCGGCGAGATGACAGCTGTATCCACATTTTCGGAACGTTCTCTCAGTAAAATAACACAGCATCTCTGAAAAAGCATTGTGCTACCTCGAACAAAGCGGTAATGGTCCCGGAGCAGATCATTTTCACAGGGCTGGTGTAAGTAAGATAAAAAGAGAGCATTTCTGAAGAGCTGCTTTTATGGTCTAGGTCAGAGTGCGCTTTCCATGTTGTTCGCTCCCATCTGAATTTCCTAATAGCCTATCTCCTCAGCTAACAGATGCCCAGCCTCATGTCGGAACCAGATCGAGCCACCACAGAGATGCTATCCAACTCCTTTCTTATTGAGCCGTTTCCCTAGCAGATGGTGCAGTGCTGCAGGCACACTCCTTCCTGTTAATTACCAGCCTTATCTACAGATGGAAATGTCAGTCAGCCTCACAGGTCCTGGTTCCTGCCATTGCCTTAGTCCATAGCCCTCTACCTAGGCAAGATGCTGCCAACATACACCATGTGTTTTGTGACTGCTGACTAGGCAGGCTACAAAAAACAACTCACATTATGAATATTCATGGCGGAATGTTAGGAGTTCTGTTCATTTGTAGCATTTATATGTTGGCTTAAAGGGGATTAAACAGTGCCTCCTTAAACAAGAACTCTCTAAGCACTGTTTGCCTGTAATATGACAACAGGACATGCCTTTATATGATTTCAGAAAACTACCGTCCTTCCTGTGAAGAATGCAACTTGTTTAGGAATTTCCTTAAAGTGTATTCCATTTTTGCAGTTATATCTGAGAAAACTCTACTATATGTTTGTTATGTGTTCCTAGTCCTAGTGTTTTTTTTTTTTTTTTTAAATATGCCTTACTCTTTTAGATGTGTCCAAGGTAAAGGCGTCATGGCTGACTGCAAGAGTTTCCGAACAATGTCAGTCTGTCCCACTATAAAGACATTTCTCATAAACACACAATGCAAGAAACCCAGCTTCCAAAGCTCTAACTCTGCTAGAACAGTTTAAATCTAGTCTATACAGGCGGTCCTCGGTTTACGAACAAGATAGGGTCTGCAGGTTTGTTCTTAAGTTGAATTTGTTTGTAAGTTGGAACAGGTACATTTTTTAAGTGAAGCTATAGCCAAAATAATCGTTGTTATGTTTTTTGGATAGCATAGGAAAGGGTTAACACCCCGGTAAAATTTGTTTTGCTGTCTGTGCCCCTGTTCTGAAGATTTCACCTCACTTTCTGTCCCTATGACAATTGGATTTTGAAAAATTTGGGTTGTTGTGGAAACAAGGATTGATGAGAAAGCTTCAGTGGAGACACGTTTTTTCCCTGAGAGCTCTTCCAGGAGTGAATTTCCCTTCCTAGGGGTAGATTTCTCCTCACTTCCTGTTGTCTCCCTCCGTTTGTAAGTAGGAGTCTTTTGTAAGTTGGACGTTTGTAACCCGGGTACCGCCTGTAACTAGAAGTGCTTGAAGCTTCCATAAAAGAACATTTAATATGTTAACCACTTGACCTCGGGAAGAATTACCCCTCTTCATGACCAGGCCATTTTTTGCGATACCGCACTGTGTTACTTTAACTGACAATTGGCAATCATACAACACTGTACACATAAAATTTATGTCATCCCCCCCCCCCCCCCCACAAATGGAGTTTTATTTTGGTGGTATTTGATCACCACTTCTGTTTTTTTTTCTGCGCTATAAACAAAAAAGACCAACAATTTTGAAAATATATATATTTTACTTTCTTCTATAAAACATATTCAATTAAAAAATGTAAAAAATTAAATTTCTTCATACATTTAGGCCAATATGTAAAAGTTATATATACTATATACAGGGTATACAGATGTATACTGGAATTTTTATTTCTTTAAATTTATTTTATACTAGTAATGGCAGTGATCAGCGACTTATAGCAGGACTGCAATATTGCAGCGGACATTCCGACAATAACTGACACTTTTGACACTGTGGGAACCAGTGACGCTAATACAGTGATCAGTGCTAAATATATGCACTGTCACTGTACTAATGACACTGGCTGGGAATGGGTTAAACATCTAGGGGGATGAAAGGGTCAAATGTGTGCCTAGCCAATGTTTGTGTGTATTATGTCAGGTGCTTTTACCAAAGGATATAATGGATTTTATTATCTGCTTTTCAGGAAAAGAAAATCCATTGCATCCCACTGTCAGGTTTACAGAGTTTCGTCCAGTCTCTCTCCTCGATCCACCTGCAAAATGGCTTCTGAAGGACATAATAAGTCATAGACTGAGTATGTGTGACTAAACATACTCAGTCTACGACTTATTATGTTTATAGTGGAATTGACACACAAGGGACCCTTGAGAAATGAGGGACAGTCTTGATGCCACCTCAACTTTGAATTTTGGATTTCATCCATTTGCGGCTGTTTTTTCAAGCGAGTCCTTAATTAACACATATATACATGGCTTATAGATACTGACCTCTTTTTACTGTATGGTCATCAATTTGTGCAACGTGAGTGGCTGTATTTCTCAGTGGCACACGGGGAAATGCTCCCTCTTTGCCACCCTGTTGGCTCAGGTGCTCCATGTTCCCCCTCTGGGTTTGGGTAGTTACCTATGAGTACTCAAACATTTATGTTAGCACATTTTGTTTCTGTTTTGGAATTTGTAACATGTTTATTGAGAAATTAAAAACGATGTACCAATAATGTGGAAACTGATTTATGTATTTTGAATATTAAAAATGATATAGTAATTATGCTGTATCTCCCATTACCAATAGGATGCCCTGAAGAAGCTTTAAGCGAAACGCGTAGTGATCCCTTGGCAAATGGCACACAAGGTTCCTGCTTGGCTCTGATATATGAGATCATCTCTCAAGAACAAGTTCTCTGCATATAATGGGCATGTAACAGGTCCTTCTGTATAACCATATTTATCCATACATGGGGAGATGCCGCACACATTTTAATACACATTTTCTCTTGATATGGTTTTACATTTTTTTTTTATCATGTTATTATAGTACATTTTCAATTTCATATTATATTGAATACTCCTTCTTCCTTTTTGGGATTATTGTTTGCAACCTTTAAAGTCCTATACATTTTCTTTCTTTTTCTAATGTTTCCAAAGTTAAGATTTACTAAGCTTTGAAACAACTACACTTGCAGAGTGCAGCTGTACTTCAAAAAATGTACAGTTTTTTTGTCTTCAGTAAATCAACCCCAAAGTGCCAATATGGGTGGGGGAGCAAGAAAGAAGAAAACAGCTCACAAGATCCAGTAGGAGCCTGACTTCACACTTCTATGCTGTGTTCCTTATGAAGACCCCAGATTATTTCTCATGTATGCAGCAAGGAACATACGCTTTACTGAAATGTGTATTTACCTATTTTTGTTTTGGCTGCATAAATGAGCAAAAATTATGTGGGCCTCATTTTTCATTACATGCCTTTAACCCTTTTGCTGCCATCTATGTATGTCATAGATCAGCTGCACACTCCTGACTGCCACAGTAGTCTGAAATGCATGTAAATCAACTCTCGGCCTTCCGATACAGGCATTTATCCAGCTGCTGAGGCTTCACAGCCACCTGATAATTTCCAGGGACCCCCGGTAGTGCTGTCCCCCATGTTATTTTCCCAGCATGTTTCCCAGCCTCTGCTGTCCCACATGTGGGCCCAGGATCCCCATGGCAGATGTCTCTGGGTAGAGGGGACGAAGACCAGCAAACAATAATTCACTGGTCTACCTTAGCTAGAATGAACACATAAGTGACATGCATTACGTGCAAGAACATAAAATCTTTGTTTGAGTTCTTCTTTTGCGGTCAATGTTTGGGACTGCATATACACAGTATGTCCCCTTTATGTACCTATCAATAAGACTATATTGCCAGATACAGGCAATGCATATCGTAAGCCACGCAGCAATGGCACTGAAAAGCCCAATGTGAACACCACCGTAAAGTTAACCTTTTAGTAGCATTAAAAGTCTGCAAGATTAAATTACTGACTTTTTTTGCAGGCAAGAGGATACATTTCACAAGTCACCTTTCCACTAGTGACCAGACTGCAACATTGTAAATGTTTATCAATTCTCACGGTAAGAGGCTGCAGCAGATGGCTGATCTGTGTCAGACATTTGTGAACACAGCCAACAACTGCATAGGCACCAAGACTTACATGTATAATCCCTAAGCCACTGTCTTGGATAAGGAAGTAGATAGTGACCCTGGATGATGCTTGAATCATATCATAGCAATGGCCGGGAGAGTACAGCCAAACTCCGGTTTGAACCTAGGACTGGCTTATACTGGCTTATATCTATCCAGAAATGTATTGATACAATTAACAGATTATTGCTTATTTTTAAGATTTTATAGTAGGTTTATATCTGTCATAGGTTTTTTTTTTTTTACTCAATAGGAGTTCAAATTCTTTAGTGCAGTAGTCTTTAGCAAATCAATCAGAAGTCACTCTACTAAAGTCAGATCAGTATATGATGAATTCTTGTTGATCCTGTAAATTATTTATTTTATAGTGGACCTTTTAAATCCAAACTTAAAAAACAAAGAAGAAGCTGCTCTGCATGCTAAACTGCAAACACATTCCATCAAAATATTAAATAAACAATATTTGGGTAAACTAACTATTACATTTCTTTTACTTCCATTTCAAATTTTGATTCGCCTGACCACAGAACAGTTTTCCACTTTGCCACAGTCCATTTTAAATGAGCCTTGGCCCAGAGAAAACGCCTGTGCTTCTGGATCATATTTAGATTTGGCTTCTTTTTTGGCCTATAGAGTTTTAGCTGGCAACGGTGAATGGCACGGTGGATTGTATTCACCGAAAATGTTTTCTGGAAGTATTCCTGAGCCCATATTGTGATTTCCATTACAGTAGCATTCCTGTATATGATGCAGTGCCATCTAAGGGCCCAAAGATCACGGGCATCCAGTATGGTTTTCCAGCCTTGACACTTACGCACAGAGATTGTTCCAGATTTCCTGAATCTTTGGATGATATTATGCAGAGGATGATAACTCTTTGCAACTTTTCTCTGAGAAACTCTTTTCTGATATTGCTCCACTTTTTTGCGCCGCAGCATTGGGGGAATTGGTGATCCTCTGCATATCTTGACTTCTGAGGGACACTGTCACTCTGAGAGGCTCTTTTTATACCCAATCATGTTGCCAATTGACCTAATAAGTTGCAGATTGGTCCTCCAGCTGTTCCTTATGTACATTTAACTTTTACGGCCTCTTATTGCTACCTGTCCCAACTTTTTTGGAATGTGTAGCTCTCATGAAATCCAAAATGAGCCAATATTTGGCATGACATTTCAAAATGTCTGACTTTCAACATTTTACATGTTATCTATATTATATTGTGAATAAAATATAAGTTTATGAGATTTGTAAATTAGTCCATCCCTTTTTTACCCACAATTTGTACAGTGTCCCAACTTTTTTGGAATTGGTTTTAAACTAAAAATATGTAGCAGAATACAAATTAGCCTAAATGATGAAAAAATTTGATTTTTAATTTTTTTTTTATTGGTAACGTTATATAGCAGAATGTGAAAAAACGGAAAATTCCTATCATACTTACCGTAATTTTCCTTTCCTGATAGTCTCCATGGCAGCCTACGTGTGGGTTAACCCCGCCTCCAAGGGTATAGGACCCCCCTCCCATAAATTTCAGCTCTCAGGTACAGCAGGTGTTCCATATCTTAGCCGAATCCAAGACGAGAGGGTGGGTACTCCGGCTGCCATGGAGACTATCAGGAAAGGAAAATTACGGTAAGTATGATAGGAATTTTCCGTTTTCCTGTCTGTCTCCATGGCAGCCTACGTGTGGGAAATAACTAGCTCACTCCACACGGGTGGGAATGCTTTAGCAAAGAAAATTTTAATTCATGCTATTTGCAGACAAAACAGTCAAACCAAAATTAACTGAGGACAGAGAAGCAGGCTCTACACAATAGTGGGTCATAAAAGTATTGACTGATGACCACGAAGCCGCTCTGCAAATCACATCTGGAGCCACGTGCCGCGAAGCCGCCCAGGAAGTAGAGATACTCCTTGTAGAGTGCGCCGTCACCGCCTCCGGAGGAGCCAGCCCCTCAGCTCTATAGGCCTGTTGGATAGCTGCCACTATCCATGAAGCGATAGTCCTAGATGAAGCAGGTTTACCTCTGTTCTTTCCCCAGAACAGGACAAAGAGGTTGTCAGACTGCCTGAATGGTGCAGTTGCTTGAAGATAGGCTTTTAAGGATTCTCCTACATCCAACGGATGAGGATTGGACTCATTAGATGAACGGAAAGTAGGCAGGACAATCTCCTGATTCTGGTGAAACACTGAGGTGACTTTCGGTTTTGAATTCAGCCTGGGTATCAGTACTACCCGATCCGGAAAAAAAGTCAAGAATGGTTCTTTACATCCGAGAGAACTTAATTCAGAGACCCTTTTAGCCGAGGTAATGGCTACCAGGAAGACAGTTCGGATGGTCAGGTCCTTGATAGAAGAAGAGGAATCTATGCCCGATTTGGAGAGGGCATTTAGGACAAGAGGTAGATCCCATTTCGGGAACCTAGGTCTTCTCTGAGGATTGAGCCTGATTGCTCCTTTGAAAAATTGTTGGATTAGTGGGTGTTGGGCCCACATGACCCCGGAGAAGGCCGATAAGGCCGAAACTTGAACTCTAAGAGTTGCCACTGAAAGGGGCATATCCAGGCCAGCCTGAAGAAAACTTAGTATTTCTTGAATCCCAGGGACTGAGGAAGACATACCTTCGGGATATGCAGACTCCATGAATCTTGCCCAGATTCTACAGTATACTTTATTAGTACTTGGTCGTCTAGCATTCATCAAGGTGGAAATGGCTGTAGATGGGCAGCCGAGCGATTCCAACCTTTCCCTCTCAAGAACCAGACCGTCAACCAGAGAATTGCAGGACAGGGGTGCACTGATGTTCCCTGAAGAAGCAAGTCTGGTCTGAGGGGAAGAGGGACCGGGTCCCGGTAACTCAGTTGTAGGAGTAGCGGAAACCATGGCCTGTTCAGCCAGAAAGGCGCCACCATCACTATCTCCACATCTTCCGCTTGAAGTCTTTGCAGGAATTTGAGAATGATGGGTACTGGAGGAAAGGCATAAGCCCTGCTGAACTCCCACCTGTCGGTTAGTGCATCTGTCCCGTAAGCTTGAGGACACTTGCCCCTCGTGACATACTTCCCCAACTTGTGGTTGCAAGGGGAGGCGAACAGATCGACTTCGGGAGATACTCCCAACGACAGAATCCATTTGAACGACTCCACATGGAGCGACCATTCGTTGTGGTTCAACTGGACCCTGGACAGAAAATCCGCTTGAACATTCTGTGAACCTGGGATGTAAACTGCCGAGATGTTTACTAGGTGAGTCTGGGCCCAGGACATGATCGGGTCTAATTCTCGTAGCAGAGAGAGACTCCGTGTCCCACCTTGTCTCTTCACATAAGACACTGCCGTGGTGTTGTCCATCCGAATCATTACAGATTTCCCCTCTAGCAGGTGTTGGAAAGATCGAAGACCCTGGTAGGCTGCTCGGAGTTCCAGTATATTGGAGACTGGAGTGTGTCTCTGAAAAGACCATCTCCCCTGTGTCATCTCTGTCAGACAATGAGCCCCCCAACCTGAGTTGCTGGCGTCTGTTGTGATTATAGTCCATGAGACTGGAACCAGAGAATGACAGTTGAGCAGATTCCTGCGTTGCAGCCACCAAAGAAGACTGTATCTCATGCTGGAGGAGATATGAATGTACTGATCTTTCTCTTCTGTGTTCCATTGTTGTAGGAACCCTTTTTGGAAGGGCCTCATATGCCAGAGAGCCCATTTGACCATTGGAGCCGTGGACACCATGGTGCCAATGATTTTGAGGCACTGAGAGGCTTTCAGCCGAGGAGAGGAAAGAGCCGGAAGGATTCTCTCCCTCACTACCGGTATCTTCTCTAATGGGAGAGAGATTGAATTCTCGACGGTGTCGAATTGCGCCCCAAGATAGACTAGGCGCTGAGTAGGCTCCAGCTGACTCTTTTGTAGGTTTAGCAGCCAGCCAAACTCTTTGAGGGTCGATATGACCTGATCTCTGTGTGCCAATAACTGATCCTTTTCTTGAGACAGAAGCAGAAGATCGTCTAAGTAATGATGTAGACGTATACCTTTCAATCTTATGAAGGCTACCACTGCTAGAAGAACTTTGGTGAATACTCTGGGTGAGGTAGACAGGCCGAAGGGTAGGTAAATGAATTGCAGATGCTGATTCCGAACACAGAAGCGAAGATATTTGTGGAAGTCGGTTGCCACAGGTACATGAAAATACGCATCCTTTAAATCTATTGAGGCGAGCCAATCTCCCGGCAGTACTGCCCTTTGAATAGTTGAGAGTGTTTCCATCTTGAATTTTTCGTTCTTTATGAACTTGTTCAGGTATGTGAGATCTATAACAGGTCTCCAGGCCCCGTTCTTCTTCTGGACTAAGAAGAGGGGTGAGTAAACCCCTTGAAATTTTTCTTGTTCCGGAACCGGAGCTACCGCTCCTTGAGCCACCAAAGCGTCTACATAAGCGAGCAAGACTTCTCTTCTCTCTTCTAGACAGGGTAAATGAGTTGAGATGAATCTTGGAACTGGATCTGCCAGAAATGACCATCTGTGGCCTGTAGAGACCGTCCTGACGGTCCAAAAGTCCGTGATTGAGGCCGCCCAGACATGCTGAAAATGGAGAAGACGTGCCCCCACCTGACATGCCTGGACGGGCCCAATCTCAAAAAGATTTAGTGGAATCTTGTCCAGCAGGCGCTGGATTTTTGATGACCTCCGAGTAGAGGATTGACCACCTCTCCAGTTTCTTCGGAAATCTCTATTAGGCTTGTAAGAGCGTGCATCTCTTGATCTCTCCGTGTATTGCCTCCTAGGTTGAGGCTTCTTCTGACCAAATAGTCGTCTGTCTTGCGGGAGGAAACCTGACTTTCCGCCAGTAGCCTTGGCAATGGCGCTGTCTAGTTTGTTTCCAAAAAGGGAAGTACCCTCAAAAGGGATCTTACACCATGCCTGTTTAGAAGCTGGATCTGCAATCCACGGGCGAAGCCACAAGGCCCTCTTTGCTGTTACTGAGGATAGCATCGATCTGGACAGAAGACGCAGAACATCAATAGATGCTTCTCCTAAAAACACTGAAGCCAGCTTGAGTTCGTGAATAGGGGAACTTTCTACGGCTTCTTCCGAGAGACTTCCAAGTTTGGATTCTATATCGGAAACCCAGACTTCCATGGCTTTAGACATTGTTGCTAATGCCATCACAGGTTTGCAGGCCGCGCCGGCCGTCACAAAGATCCTCTTTAGGTCCAGATCTATCTTCCTATCCAAAGGGTCTTTGAAAGAGACCGCGTCATCTAGTGGCAAAGTGACATGCTTTGCTAATCTTGTAACTGCCGCATCCACAAGAGGAGCAGATTCCAGACGGGCGACATCTTCAGGTTTAAAGGGATATAATTTCCCAAGTTTGGAGCATAAGGAAGACTTACTATCCCCTTTACTCCATTCTTCAGTAATCACCTCTTGTAATTCAGAGAGGGAAGGGAAGTTGATACGCTCCTTACCAAGGTGCTTGAAGAACTTCCGCTGCTTTTTCTGAGGAGACACAGGATCCTCCCATCTGAGAGCTTCTTTAATGGCTCTGATCAGGGGTGAAACTAGGGCGAACTCAAAGCCGCCTACAGCCCCTTCTTCTTCCGAATCACTGTCAGATGACTTTGCAGAAGTAATACTCGGTTGAGAGGGGCCTTGATCTTCCTGCACTTCCCCTGGAGAACTGGATGTGGTGGGACCAAGTGGTGGGACTGTACCCCATTCTTTCAGGGACTGTTGTACTATTCTCTTCACTAGAGATTCCAATCTTTGATCCTTTTGCCCCCTCTCACCGGCTGCATGAGCAAAACATGGCTCACATAGGGACTTGTCCTCCGGGACATGCGCCCCACAACCCCAACAGGCTCTCTGGTGTGTGCGGTGACTCTGGTATCGTGTATGGTGTCTGGGGGAGGAATTGGAGCGTCTCCCTTGTTGCCTACTCCCTGATGGAGATTCACGGCGTTTAGATCTGGAGGATGAACTCCCACGAGGTCTGACAGGGTCTCTTTCTTGTGGTAAATCAGGCCTGGGAGAGCTGATGGAAAAAAGAGAAAATCGGGGAGACACTGGATTTAGCCATGACCTAGGGACCAGCAAGCCCTCCCCGCCCCCCCCTCTGAAAAATGCCAGCACCCACCTGTTGTGAGAGGGCTGGCCACAGGAGGGCGGTGACGCAGGATCCATACTTCAGGCCAAACAACCAGACTGATAAAGAAAGGTAATACATATCAGACACCATGTCAGTGATACATTGTGAGGTGACCCCCTCTGCAGTCAAGTCTCCATTGCACATACCTGTAGCAAGGAATCCAGAGACACTGGGAAGCTGCCGCAACGCCCACAGTACATTCCCAAAGTACAGGGGAATCGTCAGCTGTTTAAATCTCCCGCCGGAATGACGTCAGCGGTGATGCGTCCGCGATCGCTAATGCGCATGTGCGAACCAAGCCTCGACTTCGCTCGCGGCGCACTGCGCATGCGCGGGACCACGAAGCGTCTACCGATTGGACGCTAGAAGCAGAGGAGGAAGAGGAAGGGTTTGTTGGAACGCAGGAAGGGTTTGCTGGAACGCAGGAAGCGTTCCAGCGCCATTGGGCCAAACAAACAAATTGTACAGTGATAGAAAAAGAGACAAACAAAGTGTACATAAATAACAAATACCGCTGCCATGAAGGGAAGCAATGCGAATCTTCAGACCCATGTCAGAGAATGCCAATCAAGCTTCAGTCAACCGCAGAGAGCAGGGGATTTTAAATGTCACTCACCCGCCCGTGGCTGGGCTCTGGACATGCAGACACCATCCAAAGTATCCTAAGGTAAGCTGGACGTAGTAAGACATCAGAAGTGTAGGTCCTTGGAGGAGGACAAAAAATGAACACCTGCTGTACCTGAGAGCTGAAATTTATGGGAGGGGGGTCCTATACCCTTGGAGGCGGGGTTAACCCACACGTAGGCTGCCATGGAGACAGACAGGAAATATATTTTTTTTTTCAGAATTGTCGCTCTTTTTTTGTTTATAGCACAAAAAATAAAAATCACACAGGTGATCAATGAGCACCAAAAAGAAATCTCTATTTGTGGGAAAATAGGACATCAGTTTTATTTGGGTACAGCGTCGCATGACAGCGAAATTGTCCGTTAAAGTAACGCAGTGCCGAAACGCAAAAAATGGCCTGGTCAATAAGGGGGCAAATCTTTCCAGTCCAGAAGTGGTTAAGAAATATGGGTTGATTTACCAAAACTGGAAAGTTCAAAATCTGGTGCATGGTAACCATTTAGCTTCTAACTTCAGCTTGCTCAATTAGGCTTTGAGAATAAAACCTGGAAGCTGATTGGTTTCCATGCAGAGCTGCACCAGATTTTGTACTCCCCAGTTTTTGTACCTCAACCCTTAAGTAATTAAGAATAAATTAACTCCTTCCTTTTTTTAATCAGAAAAAAAGTCAGAAGATTCCCTTTAAAATGACCATTGTATTGTTGATGCAGTTTTAGTATGGTAGGTTGCCTTAGCAACCCACAAAAGATTTTTTAATGGACGCCATTCAGACACTTTGTGAGTTTGCATTCATTTTTAACTAGCATTTTTGCAAACCTTAAGTGCTGTTTAATTATTCGTTCCCTACAAGAAGAGGGCAAAAGGCAGTAAGCTAAACTGATTAGCTAATAACTGTTGATTTTCATTAAGCTCTAATTATCTCATTATCACATCAGTAACCAATATGAACTCTTTGATCTCTTATAGTATTATCGCAGACTAAATCAGGATAAATGCATTGCAGAATATCCATTTTGCCTGCCAAATTATACTGTTTCATTGAGTGTGAAAGCAATCAAAATGCTGTTTGTTCTTTCAAGGATTTGGATTGGATGTTGATTGGGATTATTTGGTTGTTTTATTGAATATTTTTATTTAGCCTCTTTCTAACTGTAACTTGCTGAATCTTTATAAAAAGGTCTCTAAGTGTATTTAGGGCCATTATTGTATACAGCTATTGAGAGTTATAATGATTAGTAGGAACGTATAATAATGCTTAGTATTTAGGTTGAGGTACAGAATTCAAAAGAGGAATGCAGATGTTGCAAGGCTGTCTTGTTCATTACAGATATTTATTAAGCAATAACGGTTTACACAGCACTTTACATATCACACATTCACATCAGTCCCTGCCTCAAGTAGCTTACAGTCAAAGATCCCTACCTCATATGCATACATACACTTACTAGGGCCATTTAAACAAACAGCATGTCCTAAGAGGAAACTGGAGTACTTGGAGGAAATATATGCAAATGCAAAGAGATCACTGAGGACTCCATGCATGTAGTGTCTTGGTTGGGATTCGAACTGAGGACTGAATTCTAGCAAAGCAGAAGTGCTAACTCACTGTGTTACCCTAGACTATTTTTCTGAGGCTATCATTGGCCCTTCCCTAGGGCAACATGGTGTAGCCAAGCAGGGGGGTTCTTGGCTCTACTTTTTAACTCCATATAACCACCGCACTGTTGCAGAGTGCGATCACTGTGTGCAGCAGAGTCCATTCAGATCAGACATTGTGGAGTAAACAGGAACTGGCTTCTTTATTGGAACATAACACAGAAATCAAAGATATCACCTTCTCATGGTGAGAAGGACACATACAGGAAGAGATAACCAACAAGTACAGTGCAGTGTACAGGAAATACAACACATCATAGAAAATGCATAGCATATCACTTAGCATTAGCGACATCTACTGTCCTATTTGTGAACTGGGGTTTATTGGCTAAGCTGAAAGCTGTTGTATCTCCAACACGCACAACATACAGTATACAGACATATATTGACATTTATCTTGTATTGTTTGCTTTTGTGCTGACCCAGCTGTGGCATTCCTCGTAGAAAAGCTGTTCCATGCTTCAGGTCCCTTTCACATGGGCATGCTGATATGGTGAATCCCTTCGATTGAGATGTGTCCTCAATACCCCATCCAAATTTTCATGGCCAATACATTATGCTTTTTGTCACAGCAAAAAAATGTACAGCATGCCTGCCAATGAACCCTATTGCAGTAAATGGGGCTGTGCCAATAGGTGCATCCAATAGATTTTATTCTAAAATCCCTCTACAAAGAAGTGTGTAGGAGGCAGCATATTATCTCCTGATCACCTGCCAACTACAGTCCAGCCAATGCTGACAAAGTGATCCACCACAGATTGTGCCATGCCATAATCACATTGCTATGCTATGTGAAAGAGGCTATACTGTAACTCTACCACAACCATTAAGAGAGTGTTAAAACCATGGATAATGATAGCTAAAAGAGGGCAGCGCTAACATAGGTTAATTTATTTTTGGGTGGTTGGCAGGACATGGTAGCAGTGCCCATACAGTAAGGAAGGACTCTGCACTGAACCGCCATCTTCACCCAACATCACAAACTTTGCAGAGCTACATGGGAAAAAAAATAAAAGGAAAAGCGATTTTCTTTAATAAATGAATATGCTTTCAGTGTTACCAGAGATTCTGCTTTGGATGTTCGTTTACTGGGGACAGACCTGTAAATACAGGGGCTGTCCCTGGGAAATGTGGAAGAATGTTTACTTTGGGTTACTAAAAGGTTGCTGCCCTTTTTTGATATCACTTTACTAAACATGAGGTCATGTTTTAAAGTTTTTTTACTATGTAAAAAACTCTCAAATTGTAAAATAAAACATTTTTAAAAAATCTATGATTATATATAATTTTTATTTTATTTTAATACACTTGTTCTGAATATCCACAACTTTTTATGAGAGCTGGGCACTTCTATGTTTGTTTGACTAAAGCATGATGAAACACCACCATTAATGTGAACTTGAGCTTGTACTCATGTCTCTGTGTCTGGATGTCCTATAAACAGCAGTACAAGGCTTCCTAATGGTTTAAGGGTCTCTGGAGTAAAACAGATGGTTTCTGTCTCAGGGTAACCTTGCCTGTTGAAATTAAGTGTTGTTTGCTTGGGATTTTTTGGTAAACTAATGTCATCCAGTTAATTAGAGATAGGTTGCATTACCAGCGTATTGGAAGACATATATATCCCCAACATTAATCTATTCTACAATGTGAACTCACTTGGAAACATGTAGGAGATTGTGTGTTTAGTGAGGAACAAAATGAAGAATATTATTTGCCTATTCTCAGCTATGCATTTAAAAAGCATGAACTTGCATTTTTTTTTAAGTTTTATTGTGTGTATTGTCTTTGATATGTCACTGCTAAGTGCACAGTATTGTTGTTTCCAAGGACACCTCTCCTCTGGTAAAACTACATAACACAAGGACGTTTTGCCATAAGCAAATGATCATAAAAACCCAATCACATTTATTTATCTAATTTTTTGTTTTAGTTACATTTAGATGAATTCCCAATATAGTGGCGTCACATGTTCACACATTTCAGCAGCATTTCCAATTTGAAGCCAAGATTAAGATTAAGGATACAGAGACATGACCACAAACTAGCAGGAGAAAAGTTTAAAATTAATCTTAAAAAATTAAATTTTACCAAAAGAGTATGACTTCCAGCAGGGTTAGTGTCAGCAGTAAGTGTGTGGGTCAGGACTAGAACTACACTCGCTAATTGCTTAGATTCTTAGGCAGAAGTCTTCTTCTGTTCGAAAATATGCATTAAGACATAACTCCATACTCTGGAGCCACAATGCAACCCCAGGCTAACTGACTGTACTGTTACAATAAGCACTACAAACACTACCACAACTAGAAAACACCAACTCCCAGGATGTGCAGCATTTAGGAACTGATACAGCAAAGCCAGCACTGGCACCCTCCAACCAAGTGATACCTGTCACCTCACTTCAAGTGACATTTTCACAGTTACCAGTGGATACAGAAAATTAACCTCACTCTGTAACTTTGTGCTTGCTCTCTCTTTCTCAGGGGCCCCTCTCTACATCTCTCCCGTGACTCCAAGGCTAGGTCCTTGGCACTCTGTGCCACAGGTCTGGTCCAAAAATGTGGGAAAACAACTGTCAGTGAAGGGGACACGCACAACACCCCTTCACTACCAGAATAACCATCACCCTATGCCAGTCACCCATTTCCTGGCTGGTTGGCTGCTTAAGATAATGACACATATACGGTTCAGATTGAAAAGGTGTTGGCCCTAAAGACAGCCTACCACAGCCACATCCCTGTGTCAGTTGGAAAGAAGGAAAAATTCAGGGGTGGTTGTCAACAGTCTAGTCCTTATTTCCAATTGACACATATACAGTTGTCCCTAGCAATGGCAATATAGCCTATACTAGATAGCAAACTACATGCTGGTCTATAGTGTACTGTAACTACTCTAACCCACAGTCCCATGTTAGAAGCCCTGTTCTTTTGATATGCTATTCAATACCCCACTTAAGCAGAAACTTCAGACCAGGCATTAAACAGTTAACAGTAACTTTACTGAAGAAAGGCATCACACAGGAACAGTTCTTATCAGGAAGCTTCTCACATTAATTCCTGTACAATGTGCTTTAGTGTCCATGGTAATCATATCTGAATAGCAACAGAGAGTCCTTAGAGACAAAGTCCAGGGCTGGAAAATAATCCACAAATGCTATCACAGAGTCTATATAGTCCATGTTTGGAAAAAATCCATCAAAGGCTATCAGTTCATCCTTGGCAGGTAGAAGTCCTCAGGTTCCCCCCGACTGCACCCCCCCCCCCCCAGCTGCAGGAACAGTTCAGGAGCATAAAGGCCCACATTTTCACAGTGTTTCCACCAGCTCTCTCTTGGAACACTGAGGGGCCCCTTTTATGTGTACTTGTGGAAAATTGTCAGGAACATCTAGTCAATCAATCCCTTAGATCCACCACACATATACTTTGTAACAGTTTCACAGAAAAGAGAGCAGATTTGACCCAGATAACTAAATAACATGAGTCAGCTCAGAAAAAAAAAATGCCATTCTGTAGGCAACTGCCTACAAGTGGATTAAACATGCTTGGAACAAACAGACAAAAAAAGTTAACATATTTTCAAAACAAAAAAAAGTTTAACCACTTGCCTACTGGTACTTTTGTCCCCTTCCTGCCAAGGCCAATTTTCAGCTTTTTTTCCCAGTATAGTTTTATTGAGTTGCAGTAAACAGTAAACATAAACAGTGCAGTAAATCACAATGAAGTAAGAGAAGTACATCATATTGGTAAATGGACAGTGACAAAAACTCAGCACAGATAAAAGGTTTGAATGAGAGTTGAAAGTCGTCATTTTGAAGATCTTAAGACCAGGGGAAGCCCTCCCACTCTGAGCACCCCAATGGGAACATATTGTGCCACAGAGCCAGAAGGCTCAAGTATCCCCTTTGAACCATAGTAGTAGAGTAGCCTTCTGATGACATCCGTATGTCACAAATCTGCTGTCCATAAGCATCAGTAATCAAAAAAAACAAAAGAAAACAAGTCAGAATAGAAATAATCTAACTGCGCAGAAACTTATAACTCAATGAGGGCAAAATTAAAGTACTTAATGTGAGCATGTGTGCATCTGATAGGCACAAGGTATCCAGACCTACCACCAGTGTGGTCTGAATTTTGAAAATGTAGAGTGTAAAGCCTCTAAAGCATCGTAGTAATAGAAATAGGTAGAAAGGGAAAGAAAGTAGTAGATATAGATCATGTAACTATCGTGCAGGGGTGACCAACCATGTCATATTCCTTGGAGTATCTGAAAGCAACCCAGGATTCCCACAGTATGTTAAATATAGTTGTTTTTTCATGTGCTATCGCTCTAGTTTCTTCCATATTATAAAGAGTATCCATAGCTTTAAACCATTCCGCAGAGATGGGAGACTGTTCTGCTTTCCAATGTTTTGTAATCAAAGATTTTGCCATGGTAAGCATATGTCTAGTCAAACTGTTTTTATATTTCTATATAGAACAATTCGGGATGTGTAGCAGACAGCACGATGCTGATAGGTCAATTGTAGTACCTGTAATTTGCTTCATCAATTTGGTAACGGCATGCCAGAAAGTTTGAATAAGCAGGCAATCCCACCAGATATGTAGCAAGGCACCTTCTGCTTGGCCCCATCTCTAACAACTGCTCTCCACCTCCAGAAACCATTTATGGAATTTCGCTGGTGTATTGTATCAGTGTGTGATAAGCTTGTAGGATGTTTCTTGTAGGCGATTGTTAATAGAACATTTGTGAGCAAATAAGCATGCCTGAAGCCATTTTTTGTTTGAGAATGTGGCATGTAGGGAGGTTTCCCAGAGCCGTTTATGTCTGGTAGTATCCTGTGATGTAGTCGATTGCAGCCATGTATATGCTAAAGAAGTAGTCCTAGAGATTACTGAACCCTCCAGGCATGTTTTCTCCAGGGGGGTCAAGGCTCTACTGAAACTGGTAGGTTTGGAGGCGGAATGTACATAGCTGTGGAGCTGTCTGTAGGTCCAGAAATTTAGAGCTGGAGCACCTAATTCATCACGTAAGATGTCATGATTTTTCAATTTAACGTTATGTACACAATGCATAGCTAGAAGGGGTTTGGAAGCCTGGGTCAGGCATGGAGTCGTAAGCCCTGACACAAAATCTGGGTTGTTGCTAATAGAAGTGAGTGGGCCAGGGGATGACGATATCTCTGAGTGGCAGATGATTTTCCGAAATATCCTGAGAGTAGCTCCGATTAGAGGATGTGTTTTTAGACTGGGTGGACATGATTCCCATGGGATCCAGGGGGTGTGTGCTATAGGTATCTTAGCAGAACTGTTTTCTAGGTGAACCCAATCTTTCATACGAGAATGACAGTGCCAGTCTATCACTCTGGCAATATGGGATGCAAAATAGTAATTCCTGAAATTGGAGAAGCCCATGCCCTCTGCCTGTTTGTCAAGTCTTAACAAGTGAAGGTTTATGCAAGGTTTCTGTGAGGCCCATAAAAATTTACACAGTTTTGTCTGTAATATTTGAAAAAAATTGTTCGGTACGGCGATCGGTATGGTGCGAAATAGATAGAGGACCTTGGGTAGGACCGTCATCTTAATAAATGCCGCCTTGCCGAACCATGAAAAATATTTTAACCACCATTTCTCTAGGTCGGTGGACAGGCCGTGGAGTAGGGGTAAAAAGTTGGTGGAGTACATGGATTGCAGAATTAGAGTAAACCTGACCCCTAGATATTTAAGGGCCTCATCTTCCCATTTAAATGCGCAAACAGCACGAGCAGTTTGCAAAGCTGCCATGCTAAGTGTTAAATTTAATGCTTCAGATTTTTTGTATTTAACCTTGAAGTTGGACACGTACCCATAATGGTCAAATTCCGTACAGAGAGCAGGTAAAGAGATGTGGGGGCGCGAGATAAAAAACAACAAGTCATCAGCATAGGCTGCGGACTTATAGACTCCCTTACCAATCTGAAATAATCTGAATATGTACCATATGTGCTTTGTTCGCGGTTCTAATCATGGGTTCTAAGGTGAGAATAAAGAAAAGGGGGGGATAGAGGGCAGCCTTGGCCCGTGCCGTTATGTATATGCACTGTATCCGATAAGGTGCCATTCATTTTCAATTTTGCTGTGGGATTTTGATAAAGTGTGGTTATCCAGTTTAGCATATGGTTATCTAGGCCGATGTGTGAGCATGTTGCGAATAAGAAGTCCCATGCCACGCGGTCGAATGCTTTTTCAGCGTCAGTGGATAAAAGTATTCCCTCTATCCCATCTGTCCGTGCCCTGTGAATTAGATTGAGAGCTTTGGTATATTGTCTTTGGCTTCCCTGCCAGGCATAAACCCCACTTGTTCTGGGCCTATGTGTTGGGTTAGTATAGAGCGTAACCTGTTGGCTAGCATGTTGGCGAATAGTTTGAGATTGAGATTAAGTAAAGAAAAAGTCTGTAATTGCTGCATTCCATTTTGTCTTTGTTGGGTTTAGGGATCAGGGTGATATGTGCTGTCAAAAATTCTTTGGGGATGTGTTGGAGGTCCTTAAGGGAATTCAACAGTCTAAGTAAGTGAGGAGCCAATAGGGCTGTAAAATATTTGCAGTAATGGGCAGTAAAGCCATCAGGGCCCGGGTTCTTCCCGGGTTTAAGTGTGGCAATGGCTGTTAGTAGTTCCTATTCTGTGAACGGTGATTCTAAATGTTGGATTGTATCTTCTGAGAGTTTCAGGAGAGTGCTGTTAAGAAGATGATATTGTATTACAGTTGTGCAGTGGCCAGAGAGGCCGACCGGGTGATGGGAAGGGGGTAAATTATATAGATCGGTGTAATATTTGTGCAACGTCTGTGTGGTTTTTATAGTATCATGGGTCGTAGGCCTGTCTGTGGTTTTAAAGAGATGTATATTATTGCTTAGTAGCGTATCTTTCAAAGCGCGTGCTAGGAATTTCCTCGATTTATCACCATGTTCATAATAAAATCATTTTTGCAGGAAAAGAGAAGCATGAAGCAAAAAAAAAAAAATTAGCGAAGGGCTAACATGACTGGGCAAACATGGGAATCAGGAATAGAAAGGCTTAATGTCATAATATGAAGATAGGAGGATACATGTACAGTGATGGGAGGGTACAAATGGTGGAAGGAGGTACTCCAATAGGTTGTCAAAGCAGGATATCAAAGTTCAGGCATTGGAGAAAGAATGTGGATGAAGAAAGTTCCCGCCCTCCCGCCCCTACTCTGGATTACTCCCCTTTTTGTGGCTTGTGTGGCATGGCGGTTGGGGTCTTTGGAAGCATTGTAAAATCTGCTGTGATTATCATATTTGGGACCCATCTAAGGTATGGAGTCCCATGTGGAATACCAGTTTGGTGGTTTAACTGGTAGGTTGAACTGTGAGGTATCTGCAGAGAGTTGGGGTTGTCTCCGAGACGGTGTGGTACGGCTGGGGACCGTGTAAGTAGTTACGCAGATACAATGTGGATGTTTCATACGGTGTGCCTCCAAAGATCGGCAACCTTATGTTTATGGTTACTGTATTATTAATAATGTTTCTGTTTTAATGAATGTTTTGTTATATTTGGTTATTTGTTATTAAATGGCCGCTACGGCCAATTTTACTCCAAAATGGTGTCCTAGTGTTTATTGTAGTTAAGTATGCATAGTGGTTATCACATGGGGTTGATGACATATGTTGTGCCTTAGTCAAGGATCCTTTTTGCTTTTCAGTCTAATATTGATTGTAAATTTTTGCGAAGATTTTGCAGTTCCCTCGCCGACTGAATTGACAATGATTGTTTATGTTCATTTTCAAGGACCCCAATTTTAGATATTAGATCGCTTAGTCCATTTCTTTCTTATGTTTAGACCATATTCTGGTCAATTCCCCCCGAATCGCACATTTGTGGGCTAGCTAAATCATCATGGGGGTGAGGTCGTCGTCAACATTGTCTGCAAAATAAGTTTGAATGACTTCTGCTATCTTTTGATGTCCGTTTTTGTCTGTCAATAAGGAAGGGTTAAGTCTCCAATTGTTTTATTTATGGTGAGGCATAGGGGGTTGTAAAGTCAGTGAGATACTGTAGGTGCATGGTCCGAGAAAGTTTTTAAACCTATATGAGCCTCCAGGAGAAGAGGTAAATCCCTCTGGGTGAGGAAAATGTAGTCAATTCTAGTGGATTTTTTGTGTAAAGCTGAAAAATAGGAAAAGTCCCTGTCTGTAGGATTTGCCATGCACCAAGTATCAACTAGAGTGAGCTCCACCAGGATAGTTTATATTTTCTTCAATTTCCTATAAGAAAGGCAGGACTTGCCATCTGATGCGTCCTGTAATGGGTTTAGTGGGATATTGAAGTCCCCCCCTAGTATAATGCTCCCAGAGGCAAACCCTTTTAATTCCTTGAGGAGATGTTTGCAAAATGTGACATGTGCTGTGTTGGGGAAGTAGGAATTTGCCAAAGTAATGGGGAGTAGGGATGATCGAACGGTTCGGGTCCATCATCGGTTCGGCCCGAACATTGGGTGTTCGAGGTTCGGCCGAATTTAGAACTTTTTGCCCAAAAAGTTCGGAATTCGGCAACCAGAACCGCCCAAAATGCAATGCTTCAGGAAATGGGCTTTAAAAGCCCGTGATTGGACCAGAACCATTAGCAAAAGCCAATTGAGGGGGCAGGAGAATGCTAGGAATGTGATTGGAGTGACTAGGGGGTCCCTAGACCAATCATTAGTGAATACGCCCCCCAGTATATAAGATTGCCCCCGCCATATTCCTAGCATTGTTATACTGGACATGGAAGAGAGTGGAAACAGTTCTGTGAATTTTACTGTAAAAGTGTCATTTAGCTATTTTTAGTGTGAGGAAAGGGATATCTAGTGTAGTTAGAGTGCTCCTTTACACTTTAGTTAGCTTCAAAAATTTAGTTTCTGTAGGGAAAGTGTTAAGTGTCAGGGGACCGTAGTGTAGTGTAGGGTTAACTGGCAGTGACTGCTATGGCAGGGTGACAAAACCCTTCCATAGCAGGGTGACCGCTATAGAGAAATGATCTTTTCTCTGAATAGCTTCATCACACCCATATGGCTTCTCACCAGCCAAGCATTTTTTATGCTGCAGGGGCTGCCACTGCCAGTGCTTTTTTGAGGACATGTTTGATGTCAGACATGACATCTGAACATGTGTATAGGGGGTATATATAGACATATATGTCTGAATATATACCCCTAGACATATATAGGTTTGATAGTAGCAGAAATAAATGCTTGCGCTAATGAAATCATTTACAGTAATATATTTCTGCTACTATCACACCTATATATGTCTAGGGGTATATATTCAGACATATATGTCTATATATACCCCCTATACACATGTTCAGATGTTTTGCCTGCCTCAAAAGAACCCAAAAAAATGCCAAAAAAACGCTAGCGTCAAAAAAAAATGCCCAGGTGTGTTTTTGCTGGCATTTTTTGGGGGGTTTTGGAGGCAGGCAAAACATCAGAACTTGTGCACAGTACCACTATACACAAGTTCAGATGTTTTTCCTGACTGCAAAGATCCCAAAAAAATGCTTTCTATTAAACCGGCAAGGTGTTACAGGAGCGAAGCTAACCCCCTGTCAGAAAGTTTTCTAATACAAACAATCCTTTTTTTTTTCTGGGTTTTGGACATGCTACAGAGCTGAAACTTCACAGGTACACCTTTTAGACCCCCCCAGACACAAAATCACACAAAAAAAGTTCTTAAAAATTGTCATTTTTGATAAAAAAGACAATTATTGAAAAATTAAAAAAAAAAAGAGATTTTTTGATTTTTACTTTGGATTTAGTATCTGGGGGGTCTAAAGGGTGTGCATGTGAATTTTCAGCTCTGTAGCATGTCCAGAACCATAAAAAAAAGATAATTTTTCAGTAGAACAGGGATGTGGGTCGGGACCCTCCTTTAACTTTAACACCTATATGATCTTTTTTTTCTGGTTCTGGACATGCTACAGAGCTGAAACTTCACAGGTACACCTTTTAGACCCCCAGACACAAAATCACACAAAAAAAGTTCTTAGAAATTGTCATTTTTGATAAAAAAGCCAATTATTGAAAAATTAAAAAAAAAAAAAAGAGATTTTTTGATTTTTACTTTGGATTTGGTATCTGGGGGGTCTAAAAGGTGTGCATGTGAAGTTTCAGCTCTGTAGCATGTCCAGAACCATAAAAAAAGATAATTTTTCAGTAGAACAGGGATGTGGGTCGTGACCCTCCTTTAACTTTAACACCTATATGATCTTTTTTTCTGGTTCTGGACATGCTACAGAGCTGAAAATTCACAGGTACACCTTTTAGACCCCCCAGACACAAAATCACACAAAAAAAGTTCTTAAAAATTGTAATTTTTGATAAAAAAAAGCCAATTATTGAAAAAAAAAAAGAGATTTTTTGATTTTTACTTTGGATTTCAGATCTGGGGGGTCTAAAATGTGTACTTGTGAAGTTTTAGCTCTGTAGCATGTCCAGAACCAGAAAAAAAGATCATATAGGTGTTAAAGTTAAAGGAGGGTCCCGACCCATATCCCTGTTCTACTGAAAAATTATCTTTTTTTTATGGTTCTGGACATGCTACAGAGCTGAAACTTCACATGCACACCTTTTAGACCCCCCAGATACTAAATCCAAAGTAAAAATCAAAAAATCTCTCTTTTTTTTTTTTTTTCAATAATTGGCTTTTTTATCAAAAATGACAATTTTTAAGAACTTTTTTTGTGTGATTAATAGTTAATGGGGCATGACCCAGAACCCTAGGCACTTTTTAGGGGCATTTATTGGGTTTTAGGGCTTCAAAATGGTGTTTTTTGATTACCGAAGTTCGGGTGCCATTGATTTCAATGGGGTTCTGAAATCCGGGCTGAACTTTCGGGAAGTTCGGATGTTCTGGCCGAACCAAACTTTTCAAAAGTTCGATCATCCTTAATGGGGAGTCCCTGCCAGTGTCCTTTAAAAATCTACCGTTGGGGTCAGCAAGCTGATGTGTGATATCTATACCTGCATTTCTGTGCAGCAGGATCGACACCCCTTTTTAATTTGGATAGTGGATTGGTAGTGTGAAATGCAGCGCTACATAAAATGTCCAGGTATAGGTAGGGTCCAGCTGATTGGTCTCCTTGAAGTGCCACCACCACCAGAGAGAGAGAGCAACCCCAATCACATGGTATGGTGATGAAACTTGCGTTAAACCAGACACCGTAATGAGTAGTAACTGATGATCAGTGCCCTGATTATCAGTGTAGATGTCCCCTATGTGGATTATCGCGCACCAGAGGAGGAGGAGGAGAGGACTGCCCATAACCCACAAATCCTGTTCATGGTGTGATCAGCTGTGACTGGATACAGCTGGTCACATGGTAAAGAGCCGCTGTAATTGGCTTTTTACCTGGGTTTTTGATCAGCTGTGTCCAAAGGACACATTGATCACAGATCCCTGCTGATGCGTGACCCAGGGAGCACGCGGGAAGTGCGATCTTGGGATGACATCAATAGACTCTCTACCGGAAATTTTCGACTGCACTGTAGCCGTCATTCATGGTCTGGAAGAGGTTAAATAAAAACAAAATGAGCAGACTTGACGGACCATTCTGCTTTTTTTCTCCTGTCACTCTTCTGTGTTTCTATTATTATATATTCTGACAGTAGGAACTCCCATTAACCCCCCCCCCCCCACCCCCGATTACAATACTTTGATCAGAACTGCAGTCATTGGCTGCATAGGCTGATCAAATGCTGATCCAGCAGGACCATTTGACAGAAATCAGTCTAATGATTGGCTTTTGTTGAAAGCCAGTTCCTGCTGAGCCAGACAAATTGTGGTCCATGTGAACTCAGGTTAAGCAAGGATCTACCTAATTTTGCTGAGATTTTATCTCACTACCTGTTGTGTCTCCCAATGGAACACAGAGTTTTGGGTGTAAAGCAAAAAATGTGTAATGGGTACATTTTTTTATTTCACACTCTGAGGAATAGAAAGTACTTTGATACTGTTGACAAACTCATTTTTCACTTAGGCTGAAATGTCTTTTATTACAATTAAAAATATTTTATCTGAAGTTTGCAAAAAAAAATAAAATGAAGGCAATAAAGCTGGCTATACACCATGCCCATTTAAGCCGATTCTCGGAGGCTAAACAAAAAATTATCTAATAAAATATGGTCAGGTTAAGTTTTTTTGTGCTGAGATCACACTAGGGTAGGTTTCATTGGACGTGAGGGAGCATATGGCATAATAGTTTAGTGTCTGATAAAGTAAGTGTGGAATTGCAAGGATAATTTAGCTGCCAGGAAGAGATGGTTAAGGTTTTAAAGCTACAATTAGGCTTTAGGGGGTTAAATACTGGGTTGTTATGGTTAAATGTCAATAGTTAACGTAAGGTTGTTAGTTTCAGAGTTAAGGTTAGGTTTAGTCCAAGTCCAAGAATAACTCTCATGATGGTAGCAAAAAAACACTGTAGATCAGTTCATTTATATATAAGAACTTATTTTAGCCTCTCCAATAATCTGCTGGTGTTTCTAAGGAAAATACTAAAAAGGAATAAAAAAACCCTTCTTTGCTTACTGCCCTCCTGCTGCTATGTACCTCCCATCGTCTAAGACCGATTTGTGGGCCTGTAAAATGCTGAAAGCGCAATATAATTGCTTGTTATTGAACATTTTCTGTATCCTTCATTAATTTTCCCATATTTACCAACATTTGCGGTCCCTGGGACACAGTTAATAGAGATGGACGAACATCGGCCGGGGCGGTTCGTGAATGTCAGCCACATATTTTCTCAAAAGTCCGCAAACAGCAAGTTTGCGTCGGGCCCCATTGACTTTAATGGGAGGCGAACTTTAAAAACCTTTAGGTCATATTTGCAGCCACAAAAGAGGTATTAGCTGTGCACAAATAGTCCCAGCACATGGACAATGTCATAACAGAAGTATTGCAATTGGAAATTTTTTTTTTTCCATAAATCAGCCAGAACTGACAGCAGCCGGTAAATACATGTCTAATAGGGTCCATTCACACATCTGTAAAATGGGTCCTCATCCATTCCACAATTTTGCGGAACCTTTACAGACCCATTGATTTTCAATTCCAGTCTGAAAAATTAGGCATTCACAGGATAAAGAAGTAAGTGTAGGCCATTCCAGGCCCCAAAAATTAGCCCACGTGCCTTTACCTGACAGTTAAGAACGTAGTATTCTGTGGCTGAAGGTACATTAGGCATTCACAGGATACAGAAGTAAGTGTCGGCCATAAAAGGCCCCAAAAATTAGCCCACATGGGTTTACCTGACAGCTAAGAATGTAGTATTTGGTGGCTGGAGGTACATTTGGCATTCACACAGTATACAGAAGTAAGTGTTGGCCTGTATAGGCCCCAAAAATGAGCTCACATGGGTTTAACTGACAGCAATGAACGTAGTATTTGATGGCTGGAGGTACATTAGGCATTCACAGGATACAGAAGTAAGTGTCGGCCTGTATAGGCCCCAAAAATTAGCCCACATGGGTTTAACTGACAGCAAAGAACGTAATGTATTTTATGGCTGGAGGTACATTAGGCATTCACAGTATACAGAAGTAAGTGTCGGCCTGTATAGGCCCCAAAAATTAGCCCACATGGGTTTAACTGACAGCTAAGAACTTAGTGTATTTGATGGCTAGAGGTACATTAGGCATTCACAGTATACAGAAGTAAGTGTCGGCTTGTATAAGCCCCACAAATTAGCTCACATGGGTTTAACTGACAGCAAAGAACGTAGTATTTGATGGCTAGAGGTACATTAGGCATTCACACAGTATACAGAAGTAAGTGTTGGCCTGTATAGGCCCCAAAAATTAGCTCACATGGGTTTAACTGACAGCAAAGAACGTAGTATTTGATGGCTGGAGGTACATTAGGCATTCACAGTATACAGAAGTAAGTGTCGGCCTGTATAGGCCCCAAAAATTAGCCCACATGGGTTTAACTGACAGCTAAGAACGTAGTGTATTTGATGGCTAGAGGTACATTAGGCATTCACACAGTATACAGAAGTAAGTGTCGGCCTGTATAGGCCCCAAAAATTAGCTCACATGGGTTTAACTGACAGCAAAGAATGTAGTATTTGATGACTGGAGGTACATTAGGCATTCACAGTATACAAAAGTAAGTGTCGGCCTGAATAGACCCCAAAAATTAGCTCACATGGGTTTAACTGACAGCAAAGAACGTAGTATTTGATGGCTGGAGGTACATTAGGCATTCACAGTATACAAAAGTAAGTGTCGGCCTGTATAGGCCCCAAAAATTAGCTCACATGGGTTTAACTGACAGCAAAGAACATAGTATTTGATGGCTGGAGGTACATTAGGCATTCACAGTATACAGAAGTAAGTGTCGGCCTGTATAGGCCCCAAAAATTAGCCCACATGGGTTTAACTGACAGCTAAGAATGTAGTGTATTTGATGGCTAGAGGTAAATTAGGCATTCACACAGTATACAGAAGTAAGTGTCGGCCTGTATAGGCCCCAAAAATTAGCTCACATGGGTTTAACTGACAGCAAAGAATGTAGTATTTGATGACTGGAGGTACATCAGGCATTCACAGTATACAAAAGTAAGTGTCCGCCTGAATAGACCCCAAAAATTAGCTCACATGGGTTTAACTGACAGCAAAGAACGTAGTATTTGATGGCTGAAGGTACATTTGGCATTCACAGTATACAGAAGTAAGTGTCGGCCTGTATAGGCCCCAAACATTAGCTCACATGGGTTTAATTGACAGCAAAGAATGTAGTGTATTTGATGGCTGGAGGTACATTAGGCATTCACAGTATACAGAAGTAAGTGTCGGCCTGTATAGGCCCCAAAAATTAGCCATTCAATGGACATGAAATGCCTTTTATGCCACTATATGTAGCGAAGCCAAGGACCAGGAATTGCTGTGGGTGGATGACGGTCTTCCAGATATTTGTGGCCTGTCATGAGGAATTTCAATGAAACATGGTCTACTGGTCACATGTGTTGAATTCCTCAGGGATCCATGCCTCATTCATTTTTATAAATGTGAGGTAGTCTACACTGTCATGAGCTAGGCGAGTGCGCTTATTGGTCCCCCCTGCTGCGCTGAACGTCCTTTCGGACAGGACACTGGACAGGGGCAAGCCAACAGCTCCATTGCAAATTGTGCAAGCTCTGGCCAGAGGTCAAGTCTTCCCACCCAGTAGTCCAGGGGTACATCACTCCTCAGAGCGTCCACATCGGCCGTTAACCCGATGTAGTCGGACACCTGTCGGACACCTTTTTTTTTACACTCCAACATTTGAGCCACAGAATCCTGCCTTTTTCCAGAACAACGTGACGACGGCATAATGGAAGGTGGAGTGGAGGACAAATGTGAGGAGAGAGGAGAAGAAGAAGAGACTGGATGAGGAGAGCCTGGAGTGTGGCTTTGTGGGTTCTGACGGGGTTGCTCCCACTGGGCTCGGTGATGGGATTTCAGGTGCCTTCTTAAGGCGGTTGTCCCTAGGTGAGTGTTGGGCTTACCGCGACTTATGCGTTGAATGCAAAGGCTGCAGATGGTAACACTGTTGTCAGCAACGGACACATTAAAAAAAGCCCACACTGCGGAGCCATGTGACGGCGTCCTGGGAGCGCCAGATGTAACTGTACATGGTTGATGGCTCGCTCCTGATACATTTGCAGTTTGCTTTGTACCTCTTGTGCAATGCAAGTTCTGCCTGCCTCTCCTCCCTATCTGCCGTTTCGTCAATCCGCCAGTTCTACAAATAATTGGCCAGTAACTGTTGTCACTTTGTGTAGCACAGTTAACACAGCAAAAGAGGCCAAATTTATGCAGGACTAAATTACAATCTTAGAAAAGTATACTGTTAAATAACACCTCACTTCAATCTGTGGTATTGGGAGGGGGCACAGGTTTATCACACCAGTTCTACATATAATTGGCCAGTAACTGTTGTCACTGTGTGTAGCACAGTTTACACAGCAAGAGGCCACATTTTTGCAGGACTAAAATACACTCTTAGAAAATTATACTGTTAAATAACACCCCACTTCAATATGTGGTATTGGGGGCCACTGGTCTATCACACCAGTTGTTAAAAAAATTGGCCAGTAAGTTTGGCACTGGGTGTACCAGACTTAACTCAGCAAAAGAGGCAATATTGTTGCAGGACACAAATACACTTGTAAAAGTTTACTCAGATAACACCCCACTTCAATATGTGGTATTGGGGGGCCACTGGTCTATCACACCAGTTGTTCAAAAAATTGGCCAGTGAGTTTGGCACTGTGTGTACCAGACTTAACTCAGCAAAAGAGGCAATATTGTTGCAGACACAAATACTCTTGTAAAAGTTTACTCAGATAACACCCCACTTCAATATGTGGTATTGGGGGGCCAATGGTCTATCACACCAGTTGTTCAAAAAATTGGCCAGTGAGTTTGACACTGTGTGTACCAGACTTGAATCCACAAAAGAGGCAATATTATTGCAGACACAAATACTCTTGTAAAAGTTTACTCAGATAACACCCCACTTCAATATGTGGTATTGGGGGGCCAATGGTCTATCACACCAGTTGTTCAAAAAATTGGCCAGTGAGTTTGACACTGTGTGTACCATACTTGAATCCGCAAAAGAGGCAATATTGTTGCAGGACACAAATACACTTGTAAAAGTATACACAGATAACACCCCACTTCAATATGTGGTATTGGGGGGCCACAGGTTTATTAGAACAGTTCTACAAATAATTGGCCAGTAACTGTTGTCACTGTGTGTAGCACAGTTTACACAGCAAGAGGCCAAATTTTTGCAGGACTAAAATACACTCTTAGAAAATTATACTGTTAAATAACAGCCCACTTCAATATGTGGTATTGGGGGGCCACTGGTCTATCACACTAGTTGTTCAAAAAATTGGCCCGTGAGTTTGGCACTGTGTGTATCAGTATTAACTCAGCAAAAGAGGCAATATTGTTGCAGGACACAAATACACTTGTAAAAGTATACTCAGATAACACCCCACTTCAATATGTGGTATTGGGGGGGGGGGGGGCAATTGGTCTATCACACCAGTTATAATACATTATAAGTGCTTTTGTCACTGTTTTTAGTATTGCTGCTGCAACGCTCAGTCACCACACCTGTCAGAATGCTGCACAGTGCACAATACTACTACTAATCCACTATAATATGCTTTCTACAAAGTATATTATACTGTGGATTACCCCCCTCCCCCCCTTTTTAGTGCACTGCACAGCAATACCAAAACATTTGCAGCCCTTTAAATGACTTTTGTGGACATTAACAGAGCGATTTGTGTGACTGCTGACGATCTTTAACTGCCCCTAAAGCACAGACTGGATACCTGCCCCTAACCTGAAAAGTGACTGGACCTATACCAAAAATTGCAGCCCTTTAAATGACTTTTGTGGACATTAACAGAGCGATATGTGTGACTGCAGCCGATCTCTCTAACTGCCCCTAAAGCACAGACTGGATACCTGCCCCTAACCTGAAAAGAGACTGGACCTATACCAAAAATTGCAGCCCTTTAAATGACTTTTGTGTACATTAACAGAGCGATTTGTGTGACTGCAGCCGATCTCTCTAACTGCCCCTAAAGCACAGACTGGATACCTGTCCCTAACCTGAAAAGTGGCTGGACCTATACCGAAATACCAGCCCTGGAAAGGACTTTTGTGGACATTAACAGAGCGATTTGTGTGACTGCTGCTGATCTCTAACTGCCCCTAAAGCACCGACTGGATACCTGCCCCTAACCTGAAAAGATACTAGTAGACCTATACCGAAATACCAGCCCTGAAAAGGACTTTTGTGGATCTTCACAGAGCTATTTGTGTCTGGCAATCTCTCCCTCATGAACACAGCACTCCCTACGCTGGCAAAAAGCAGAATGTGAAATGGCCGACAGCTCAGGTCTATTTATAGGGTAGGGGGCATGTCCATGTGCTGAAATGTTTTAATTGGCTGTCCCGTTCCACCTGAGGGCTGTGTCATGGGTCAAAGTTCTCCCCAATGTAAACTAATATGGCCGCCGCGAACTACGCCATGTGTTCGCAAATTTGGCGGGTAGCGAACAAGCAAAATTCGCCGCGAACCGACCGCCGGGCGAAACGCAAGGCCATCTCTAACAGTTAACGCCACCCACAGTCTGACTTATGCCAGCCTAGTGGCCAAGTGTTTCTACCTAGACCCCAACTACTTACTTGAGTAGCTCTCCCAAGCCTACCTTTAATTATTGTGAGGACAGCCCCCATTCCCTGTAGTGAGAGGACCAAACTGTTTAACACTGTGGCCAAGGACTCCCAGCCCAACCATTTTTCCCTTCATCTGCTATGTTAGTTTTCAAGTCTGTTACCCTCTAAAACCTATGAGGTACTTGGCTGTGACTGCAGCTAACCAATACCTATATGTGTTGGATGCATTCATTTTCTTGTTTAGGCTTTCTTTCTGCTATTTTCACCTGGTGATCAAGCCAGTAAGTGAGCTGTTTTTGAAAAGAACATGCTCTCCAGCAAATGTATCAGTTACAGGGATAAGACAAACCATTTCCAACTGTCAGGGGTGCTTACAATGTTCAGCTTTTATTTATTTAGGTAAAGCCTTTATCCCAAAAAGAAAAAAACTCCTGCAACTGCTTATAATGTATTAGTTGGAGTTTGGATTACATTTGTTAGTATATCTAAATCTGCTAGTTCTTCTAACAATCCCTTCCTCCAAGGCTGCTAATTCTGCTGTCCAAAGGTTCCCCTGTGCTCCTTCATCCAGAGAGGATGAACTCAAATACAGGGAGGTATAAATGCCTTATTATGTTATTGTGCATTGTCTGAGACAAAGCATCATCCTGTGAACTGAGGTCCAAGGTTCATGACTGTCCAGAAAAATCCAGGACTATTGGCATCTATCTCATTTTTCCTCTTTTCTGTAAAGGTGACCATAGATGAATAGAAATTCAGTTGGTTCAAAAAAAAAAAAAAGAAGCTGGTTTAACAGGCATTGGCCAAATTTTGATACATGTGTGTCCACTTCTGTTCAGCCGCCTTGTTGATCTACTTCTGTTCAACCACCTTGTCAGATAAAAGACACTTGATTATCAGCTGCAGCCCATGGCTGCAATACTGATCTGTGTATGCTAACAGCAGGGGAGTCTTCCTGCTGTCAAAATACAATAACGCAGCGGGGAGGATTCCCCCATTCACCGCAAATGTGTGAATGGGGAATCAATTCAGGGTTGCTGGCTGAACGAAAACAAAAATGGAATATGTAGGTTGAGATATGTGTGCCATCTTTCATCATGTTAGTGTGTATATATATATATTCAGTAATGTGAAGAGAGCATTGTTTATCAGGACTGACAGCATCTATGAAAGGGGCATAATGCAGCCTGGCCCTCTTGTGCGCAAGCGGGAGGATGTCCAGAGGAGTTGTGATGCTATGCTTTTCCTCCTCGTCAGGAACCTTTCTTTACTGCTAGTACTGTCCCTAACAAATGGGTTACCTCTCCCTATGCTATGCACTCGCATAAGGTGTGCCCAGTCTGGGAGCCAGGGCCTTTAAAAGACTCTGACTGACCCAAGATGGCTGCTAGGGTTACATGGGGTGACAGCATCCAATAGGATAGCCTCCCCAGTGACCCCAGAGACCATAAAGGAACTATGTCCCTCTTGACTTCCTCTCCAACAACAGTGCTGCTGCAGAAGAGCCCCACCTGCAGTGGAGAAAATAGACTGCACCTGCCTACAAGTGGAATTAGCAGACAGTGGCTTGATCCAAATTACATCATAGAAAGCGTTAATCCAAAACTTGTGCAAATCTTTACAGATGAACATCAGGTTACAAAATAAAAAATCATAGCACACTCTGTTCCAGCAACTACATGTGGTCACAACAAAATCTAAAGACACACTAAAAAGAGGGTGGGATTAGTTATACAGAGCATCTCCTTGGTATGGAATGAGGAAAGGGCAAAATTATTTAAGGCAAAAAAGCAACAATGCATGTGTAACATGATAACCAATGTCCTTAGAACTGCTAGGTTCTAAGGACAACTGTAGTCTCTTGAACTAAGAAGACCACTATACAGTGCACCTGGAAAGTATTCACAGCTCTTCACTTTTTCCACATTTTGTTACAGCCTTTTTCTAAAATGGACTTTTCTAAAAATACATCAGATAAAAACTGCTGATTTTGACATTTAACTTTACTAAAGTTTCATTCTATATAAGATTAGGAGATTCTTACTGAAGGCCTATAAAACTTTCTACTAAAAATGCCCATACATTGGAAACGTTATTAAAGTTAAATGTCAAAATCAGCAGTTTTCATCTGATGTCTTTTTAAAATGTATTTTTGGAATACTGCAGAATCTCCAGACATATGTCCCCGGGATTTCATGTAAACATAAAGAAGGTTGCACCAAGACAAGTTCATTGTATTGCCAATTCAATACAAGCCATTTGTGCGAGGCCCCTTTATCCGCTGAAGAATAGACAATAGCTTACCATTACCCTTTAAAAGCTCTTGATTGTCTATAATTAGCTGGTCTTGTTTTTGTAAAAGAAGGTGATATTATACTGTCCCTGTAATTCAGGAAGCAAAATCAATGTGCCTCCGAAGTTGCAAAGAGGCTGAACAAAATAAAACTGCTGTGGTTTGTTTAAAGCCGCTATTTCTTATTAGGGTAAAATTATCCCAATTAAAATGGTGTTGTGTGGTCCTAAAAATAGCACAATGCATCTCCAGATTTCCCAGATTTTCTAAACACATCAAAATTTCTTTCCTAACCATTTGTGGTAATTGCAGACAGACAGCATGGAAGTGTAATGTGCTAGAGCACTTGCAAGTAATGTGTGCAGTTGGTAAATAGGACAATCAGCAGTATGTGCACAGAAGTATTCGAAAAATCAGCATCACTGCAATTCACTATAGAGGGAACATAAAATACTATGTAGTCGAAAAAGAATGTTTTTGGGTAATAGCCTGGCACATTGGTTGCATTTACAACCTTCACAAAATCTGTTCGTTTGTATCACTGGTGGGATTAATCAGGGCAGTTTGCTTTGTGTGCACCGTTACATTTCAAGATGTTCAGAGATGTTTGATGGAGAACCTATGGAACTCACTGCTAGGTCGAATGGCTATAATCCAGAATTATTTTGTATTTGTTAGTGAGGACATATATTTTCTTTGGGGATTGTAAAAGATTTTAGGCAATTTATTCACAGCATGTTTCTTTCTGTATGAGAACACATATTTTGAGGCTGTGTTATAATATTAAGCCAAAATTCAGACTTTGTTTTCATATAGGTTTTCATTCATAGCTATAAGCAGAGGCATATAAAATAGGGATGAGAAAATATGCCTGGGTTCAGTTCAAGGGGTGTACGTTGAACCAATGGTGAAGTCCAAAAATTGATTGTGAACTTAAAGTACAATTCCAGGTAACCCTAACTATTTAACTATTAATAACACCCCCCCCCCCCACATAACACCTATGTTTGCTAACCTGTGTAAGGATGTTGTGCACACCTATTTATTTTAATGCCGCTCTGGTCCAGTCACATGATCTCTCCTGTGTCAGTCAGCAGTCATTTACAAGGGAGAGGACAATTGCTGGTAATGCCTAAGAAGTGATGTCATCCATAGGTTTACAATGGCCTGTCCATTGTCGCTGCTTCTCTCCCTCCCCTGCAGTGACACTGGCTGGCGCAGAGGAGCTGAATCACATGAGTGGACCGAACCAGCATGAAAATAGGTAACTATATACATCTCTTTTACACAGGTTAGTAGGCATAGGTGTTAGAAGGGGGAGGGCGTTTTTTTAAGATTAGTAATTAATATCCCAGAACTCTACTTTAAGACCGTCTATGGGAGCAACTCTTCAAAATTAATCCTGGCCATTTTTAAGGTTAATAGGCAAGGCAGCACCAACAACAGGTCTAAGCTATAGGAAAGTATACTCCTAAAAGAAATAAAGCTAAAGTCCTTACCTTCATACCAACAAAACAGTTTCATAGTATATTTTGTGAACTTCTTTTTTGTCTTAAAAAGTTTTTTGACATGTTAAAAAAGTGTACAGGAACACTTTAAAACTACAACATGACATGCCCCGAAACCTTTCCCATCCTCATGTCTGCAATTATTCACAAAATATTAAAAATATTGAGTTTAGGCTTGTGCTTGATAAAAGCTGACTGACCTCAGGACAGAGCACTTTAATTTGTATCAGACTTAAAGAGATAAGGCAAGTTTTGTCTGGCAATAAAATGAAAGTGTATCATCTGAGAGACAAAAGCCACAAATATTCTTCAGTGTCTGAGCAGCATGTAAGCAGCTTGGTTAGGCTGGTTTTATTTTTGAATAAACATCAGAGTTTATTATTTCAAAGACAATTGCCCTATGTATTGTACACTGACTTGACAGTTTGCAAACAGCTCTTTTAGACCACAATGAGATTTTTTCAGAGACAAGAGTCACACATATTGTGCAGTGGCTGGACAGAATTCGGGCACATTGGTTAGATAGTTTCAGGCCAGGAGAGGAGTGGCAGGTGTTGATAATGGTGTAGGCAAGCAGTGGTGGCAGGACCTGGTAATAGTGGCAATTCAGCAGAGGTGACAAGAGCTGCTATCAGTGGAAGATATCTTTTTTTTGGAGTGGGGGACTGGATGACAAAGAAAAAGGTAGTTAGTAACATCAACTGCATATCTTTTGTAATTATTGCTGATACATTACAGGTTTATTTTTTATTAAAGTGAGCCAGTCCACAGGGTCAGGATATCTATTTGTAAAAAAACTGCCAGATGCACTGAAGGCCCTCTCAGACAGCAGACCCAGATCGAGTGTTTGCATCAACCCTGGACTCTACAAAGTCTGCAATTATATGGTTGAGGCACTGTTTATGACTGCTCCCTGCAGCCGAGCATGTCAGCTCTGGTTTGAAAAACGACTTCAAAGCAACGCTAAAGGCAGCCATCACCACTGTTGAATTTCCTTTCAGAGATCTGAGAATTAATAGCATGTTGGCAATGAGATGTTTTCCACTATGTGAAAAAGTGGCCAAGAGGTTCCTCTGTAGCACCTATTCTTAGTGGTGCATTTTCTGCCCTCTGAAATGGTATCCTGAGATCTGCCATTTTCCCCTTTTATCTGAAATCCAAAATGGTGGCCATCCAGTAATTGTCCCAATTCTTCATGGTCCAAGTCTTGGTGCAGACAAATCAGCATGAAATTAATTTGCTACCAATTGTCTGCAACAGAGAACGCTGTGTCACTAAAGACACCAGTGTCCACAACAATCTCACTCCATCCATGCACAACTCCAGGGGTTTAGGATGGTGAGATGTACCTTTGGAAGCCTGACACATTTACTCCTTTTCACCACCAAAAGCCCAATCCTCCTTCTGCTGCCACTGTCTTACAGAGATATAGGCAAAGGATCCTGATAGGTCTGAGATAGCAGAAAGTCCTTCTCTTCCTCCTGCTGCTACGTGCCCAGTGCCCAGTCTTTCACATCAAACAATGGGTGCTCCAATCAGGACACCAGAGGGATCATGCCACTAACCAACACCTTGTTCTGGCTCAACTCTTTGTTGAATAGTGGGGAAAGGAGCAACCTGGCAGGGAAAATATAAGCACCGTTAACTCTTGTAATAAAGCTGTAGTCTGTGTTCTTTGTCTCTAGTAAATTTGATCCTACATTTGATTTTTAAGATTGTCTTGCTGTTAGCCAATTTTACACTACTGTGTCATCTGCAGTATCTTAATTCTTTTAGTAAAAAGCCTTATGTACACATTTTATCTGGAAAATGTCAGCCAATTCTCCCTTATTAAAGATGTCCTACTGCTGGCCAGTTATACTGCTGTATCATCTGTGGTCTCTTAATTTTTAAGAAGGCTTGATAAAAATTGGCCAACAGCAGGACGGCTTTGTGTCAGTGAGAACAAGGACAGCCACAGCAAACTACTGGCCATGTTTCTATTTCTCAATCACAGGGGCCTATTACCATTTGATGAAAAGGCATGTGTCACTGATAAAACTGATTTTATTTTTAACTGAAATGAATAACATTTGGGGTGTTGCTATTGTATGTAAGCCAAGGTAATTGTAAAAGAAAAAAATTTAAACCACAACCAAATAAGCGCTGGCAGTGTACACTGTGAATAAGACTGTCCATTAACCGCTTGCCGACTGCTCACAGTATATTTACTGCGGCAGTCAGCCCCTCACAGGCAGAGTGACGTAGGTCTACGTCGCTCGCCTGTGAGGCTCTGGGGAGGGAGCTCGCGCCCGCGGAGGCGCGCTCCCGCGCGGTCACGGACCCCCCCGCGCATGTGACCAGCGGACCCGATGTCCGTCGGTCACTCGGCGATCGGCGGGGGAGAGGGAGAATGTCAGGCAGCTTGTGTAAACAAGCCACCTGTCATTCTCCTCGCTGTAAAAACACTGATCACATGGATCTACTATGTAGATCCGTTGATCAGTGTCCTTACAGCTCAAGCCACAGCCAATCACAGTAGAAAGCACGCCCCTAGGGACACACACAGCCCCTCCCTCCCAAATAAAGTTAACCCCTTCACTACCAGTGTATTTTTACAGTAACAGTGCATATATATAGCACTGATTACTGTAGAAATGTCACTGGTAACCCCAAAAGTGTCAAAAATGTCAGTCAAGGGTCCGATCTGTCCGCCCCAATGTCGCAGTACCGCAAAAAAAATCGCAGATCGCCGCCATTACACGTTAAAAAAAAAAACACCAAAAATGACAGAAATCTTTCCCTTTGTTAGTAAACGCGATAACTTTTGCGCAAACCAATCAAAATACGCTTTTTGCGATTTTTTTTACCAAACATAGGTAGCATAAAACAAATTGGCCAAAAATTTTAAAAAATTTAGATTTTTACTTTTTTTTGGGGGGGAATTTCATATAAAAAAATGTGAAAAATATTGCTATTTTTGCAAAATGTACGCTCTTTTTTTGTTTATAGCGCAAAAAGTAAAAATTGCACGGGTGATCAAATACCACCAAAAGAAAGCTCTGTTTGTGGAAAAAAAAGGACGCCAAATTGGTTTAGATACAGCGTCGCACGACCGCGCAATTGTCTGTTAAAATCACGCAGTGCGGAATCGCAAAATACCCCCTGGTCGTTTAGCAGGAAAATCCTCCGGGGCTTAAGTGGTTAATTTGTACTGTTCTTTAATACCACATACAGCTTTAAAGCAAACAGCAAGCATGCTATTTAAAGCAATGGTATATTTTCAAGGTTGCCCTTGAAGCCCATTGATACATGTACCCCATGGCAGTGCAAAGCCTCCCATGCCTCTTTTTCTACTGCAGTTTTGCTATTAGCACTAAAATGTCTACTGTAGAATAAAACAATACTCACCGTCCAAAGACTATAATGGGATTCACTTCTAAGTTCCTTATTATGCTTTTTTAAAATAACACTACATTAAAAAAAAACAAAAACAATACATACATTTTATAACAGACTAAGGTTACCAGATTTTCAAAATGAAATCTGGGAACACCCTACTCATCAGGCCCCCATTGGAAATCACACACCCAGGTTTTAACCACATTCACAAACCTATGCCCTAATTTTTGACACACCCTAAAAACAATCGACTACAGACTTTTGAAGCAAGAGATAGACATTCAAAGTATAAAGACAAAATGCCTTGGACAAGATGAATAAAGTAATGATGCATTGCATGTAGTGCACTGCACTGAATTGTGGGTGTGGTAAAATTTTGATCACAATGAGAAGGGCCTTAAATGGGGTATGGTTAAATCTGAGCCCACTCTGCTATTGTTCCTGAATGTGTAACACATAGAGTGCAAGGGTCAGGAATGTGTCATGTACTGACAGCAGGGGTCAGGTGTGCATAATGCAAAGATTGTGTGAATCAGGAGTAAATAACACATGAAGCAAGGGGGTTAGAAGTAATTAACATATGAAGCACAAGTGTTAAGAGTAAGTAATACAAGAAGTGCAGAGATCAGGAGTAGGTAACACAAGGAGAGCAGGGGACAGGAGTAAATAACGCACAGAGTACAGGGATCAGGAGTAGGTAATAAATGGAAGGGGAGCAGTCAGTAATAAGTAAAGCACGGAAGGCAGAGGTCAGGAGTAAGTAGAACATGGAGAGCAGGGGGTCAGGAGTAAGTAACACACAATGTTCAGGGGTCAGGAGTAAGTAACACATAGTGAGTAGAGGTCAGGAGTAAGTAACACACAATGTTCAGGGGTCAGGAGTAAGTAACACATATTAGTGAGTAGAGGTCAGGAGTACGCAATGCAACGAGAGCAGAGGTCAGGAGTAACACACAGAGAGCTATGGTCAGGAAAAAAAAAATCAGTGTGTACAGGTCATGAGTAGGTAACACAAAGATACCATAGGTCAGGTGTAATTCATACACAGATTACAGAGGTAAGGAATAACTAAAACACAGATAGCAGAGGTCAGGAGTAAGTAATACACAGAGAGTAGGGGTTGGGAATAAGTAACCCATGGAGTGCAGAAGTAGTGTGTAAGTAATGCAGAAAAGTAGAGGCCAGGAGTATGTAGAACACAGAAATCAGAGTTTCACACAGAGTGCAGGGGTCAGGATTAAGTGATACACAGAAAGCAGGAGTCAGGAGACCAGGAGTAAGTAACATACAAAGTGCAGAGTTCAGAAGTAATTAACTCATGGCAAGCAAAGGTCAGGAATAAGTAACAGAGAGAGAGAGAGAGAGAGCGAGCAGAGGTCAGAAGTAAGTAATGCAGACAGAGCAAAGGGAGCAGGGGACAAGAGTAAGCAACACGTAGAGTGCAGAGGTCAGGAGTAAGTAATGCAGAATGAGCAGAGGCATGAAGTAAGTAACTTAACCTCCTAGGCGGTAATCCCGAGCGTGACTCGGGGTTGATTTTTCATATCAGGAGCGGTAACCCCGAGTCACGCTCGGGGTGGATTGCAGAGAGCGCAGCAGTGTTCTCTTACCTTATCCTGGCGATCCAGAGATGATCTCTCATTGCTGAGATCACCAGCCGAGAGTCCCGCCGCTCCTCCGTCGGTCTGATCATATATATATATATATGCACACACACACACATATATATATATATATATATATATATTGATTCAATTATAATTCATGCGTTATATATTATATATATATATTTATATATATATATATATATATATATATATATATATATATATATACACACATATATCTATATATAATGCATGAATTATAATCTAATCAATAATATAATTTTATTATATATTAAATAATAAAATAATATTATTGATTCGATTATAATTCACGTGTTTGTGTTTCAAATTTATCACATCTGGGATGTCTACTAGAGTCTTGTTTTGGTCAGGTTTAAGTCAGTAATTACTAAGAATTGTAGGCCTATAATACATAACGCCAAATTTCCATGAAAACAATTGTACCGCTTTTGGTATGTAATTCCTGACATAATCATACCGCCAGGGAGGTTAAAGAACATTTTTAACTTGTGCTTTAGGGTTTCCATGTAGTGCAAGGTTACAGTGTAGCAGCATATCACAAGCCACTGCAAAGACCTGACAGCCCTCCATGGCCAGGAGAGAGACTGTGTGTTTTGGAAAGCTTGCCCTGGATCCTTTTAGAAAGCAGAGCCTAAGGCATGTCCCTGGCTCTAGAGCAGTGTAGTGTAAAAACTATACTGTGCAAGTGCCTCACCCACGCCAACATGGCGCTGCTGTACTTCATTTTCAAAATCCAGAAAAGGAAAACCAGCCGACCTCATGAGTATTGCAGTGCATGCGTATTTGGTAAGAGTCCAGTAGCACCATTTTGGGGTGTTTGAGGCACCTTCACAGTGAAATGTTTACAGTTCACTGCATCAAAGCTGCGGACATATTCAGGGACAGTCTGGTACGCTAAATTAATTATGATATCACTCTAAAACACACAAAGTGATAAAGGAACTATGAGTGCACTACAACAAATGTAACCAATAGTTACGAAAATATATCATATATGGTGAATAGTGATATATAAACACAAATGAACAATTTTGGAAATGTGAAATAATTCCAAAGGAATATACAAAAGTCTCATATATGTGTCTCCAATATGAGTCCAAAATGCTCCAAATGTTGAGAAAAAACAAACGTAACCAGCTCCGGGTGATGAGATGGAAATAGGATGTGTCAGGTGCTTATGTTTTGTGTCCCACCACCTTAAAGGTTTGCTTCTTACCAGCTGGTAAAAGTCAAGGGCAGAGAAACAGCCACCTCAAGAATATAGACTCCTTTTACCGTGAGGGTGATACACCTTTCCCACACCTCATGAAGGGGTTTGTAAAGCCTCTTACCAGTCGAATGATGGTCCAAGGCTTATATCTATCCCCTTGAAAGGGGCTTTTCCCATCACAATGAGTCTGTTCTTGGGTGTAGCGTGGAAGATCCCTGGTAGCCTTTATATTCCTTCCTGGTCCTCAGATTTTATCCTGTATAGAGTAGCGTTGGGGTGATTATGCTCTTGTGGTAGATGCGTTTTCCAAAGAGGTGTGCCAGTCCAAACTGTATTTTAGGGCATGCCAGCCCACATTTATTAAACAGAAGAAAGTTCACATCAGGTGCCGGTGCATAGGTTCTTCAGCATCAACACATGAATGCTAGCCCACCTGGCTATATTTCTCCTGCATCACTGCTATGAATACTGGTCCCTCACTGGGACTCACTGCACAGATCCACACTCTGATCTCCCAATAGGAGCCCACCTGATTCCTGGGACAAACCCACCTGACCCCTGGCTTAGACCTCATGTCTCCAACATGGAAGACGACGATGTTCGAGTGATATCATAATTAATTTAGCGCACCAGACTATTTACTTCATTATTTCAGACCACATTTGGATCTTTGGTTCCAGCACTTTTTATTTTATCAACACACCCTTTATATACTTTTCACATATTCAGGGACAGACCTGTCATACAGGGGCTGTCCCTGGAACATGGGGGACAAATTGTGACCTTATAACAAACCTACTAATAACACTTGATTTAAAATGATGTCAAATTACATATGTTAGGATTTATTCTACATTTCTGTTTCTTACCCTTGGCTATTTATATTTTTAGGCCACAAATTGACAATGAATAGGAGCAGCGAGCAAATAAAATGATGTTATTCGGACCTCGGTTCATTCTAATTTGAAGTTTGCTGAAAAGTGTTGATCTGCTTTACCAGTGAACCTCAGGTGAACTCTTAAAGTGTTTCAGATATGGGCGTAGCTTGAGGGGTCACAATGGCACCCCTACTCATGCTCCAGGGGGCCCGTGTGATCTCCCTGTCATGTTAGGCCAGCCGCGGAGGGGGCACAGAGTAGCCGCATAACCCGATAACTCCTCTGTAGTGCTGGCTGCAATCCCAGGCAGAGTCATGTTACCTGCACTTCACCCAATGCACCTCTTACCCCTCCTATTATGATCTGGAGTGGTGGAAGATATAAAGATCAAAAGCTCTTTATTGCACTGAAAGTGAACTCTCATGTAATAGGTTCTTTAGGTCAGTGTGCCAATACTGAACTGGATATAATAGTTTGTTTACATTTCTGGTTTGGGGGGTGGTAAAACCCCATAGCTGAGCTGTGTTTTTACCACATCTCCAACCGCACCCCCCCCCCCACACACACCCTTACCTGCAGTGGCCAGGGGTGTACACATGTCGTGACTACAGCAGGAATTATATGCCCTGGGTGTAGCTCTCTCCAAGCATGAACCATTCAAGTGAATGAACCACAGTAGCACAGCAATTTGAGGTTTATACAGGACTCTGTGTACAGGTATTTAAAAGAATTGGAGAAGTGTTTCCAAATGTGGACAGTTTCTACGAAGCCTTTTGATTAACCTCTCAATCTGTAAATAAAGATCTGAAGTAACTCTTTAGCCACTTGGAGTATCTTGGCACATGATGGAAGCGGTAGATGGTAGTGTTGGGGCCTCAGGTCAATTTTTGCAACAGGGCTCACAAGTTTCAAGCTACAACTCTGATTCCAGAGAACCAATTACTAATTCACTTCAGGCTTGCAGAATGTGTATTTGCCCCCTCCCTTCAAACAGGAGGTGTAAAACCCTCTTTTAAAGCCCCTGTTGGAGGAGCATGCAGGAAAACCAGCAGCCGATTGGCTCCCTATCAGACCAGAGTGTTCTGACAGGGGGGAGGCATCCCCCTGTCAGAACACAAAAGAACAGTGGGGGAGATCACTGTACTAACGTCAGATAGTTAGTACAGCGGCTCCGAAAGAAGCTGTCAGTTTATTCTGTTCAATCTGCTGGGTTAACGAAAAAAAAAAAAAAAAACTAGTGGTGTGAAACATGCTTAAGATTTCTAGGGCTTTTTTTGGGGTGAAAAATCTCCAAGGCATCGGTGACCTAATAATGAAAAAATGTATTTTATTATAAGGTGATTTCCTAATAAGTGCTGTTTATAGGCTCTGCCAACAGTAAACAAATCTAAATATAATTGGGAATTTTGGATTATTGTATGTGGCCCTTAAAAAAAAAAAAAAAATATGTGTGAAATAAATAAATAACTTATAGTTATAGGCATTTAATCATTGCTTAGCAGAAAAGATGGTGTGTAAAATCATAGATTCCTTTTTTTTTCTTTCCTTTGCTCTTACAGTAGGTGCAAAATGACAACTGAAATATGATGATTGCCAAATCACTAGTGTATGCTAGAGGAGATTTACATGCACTTGGCCACAGTAGTGTTGGAAAAATCTGCAAAAGTTTGTTAATTTATGCACGTAATTTATGAAAACCATGCAGTTGCTATACTAAATTATATGCCATGGAGGTAATCTACACCACGGGATTTGTGCATAATCTAAATGTGCCCCCAGGCCTGTTTTAAATCTGTGCAGGAATTTATGAAAGAAGTGCAGTTATCATAACTCAAAGGAAAATAAACACATTTAAGAAAAACAAAAGAAACGTATAGGATCTGCAAAATGGAGCAAAAATTGTACAAAAGACATGGCAGACAACTTGCTTAAGAAATAAAAGTAGGAATTGCATCAGACTCACCAGTCTCAAAACACTTTAAAGCCTGCCATACATAGATCAAATTTTGGCTGGTGCAGCAGGGACCAGTCGAATTTTGATCAATGTTTGGGCACCCTGGTTGTACAGACCAGTCTGTACAACCAGCCTGTCAGGTTTTTCCTAGGTTTTTTCCAATCGATCAGTGCCACTGGCTATAGTCGGCAGCACTGATATTTGTGTTCTGATGATGGGGAAGGCTCCTCGCCCGCCATTAAAACACAATAGCACAGAAGGAGGATTCCCCCATCCACATCAAATATGTGGTTTGGCTAAATAAATCTTTTTTTTTTTTTATTCAATCTGCTGGTTGAACGGAAAAAAAAAAAAAAAATGATGAATGTGTGGACTGCCTATTCTCTCCCAGCTTGTTCATACCTTGATATGATTCAATGATTTGTAGATAATTAAATTTATTTTATTCATTTGCTAGGGTAATTATGTAGCGCCAACAAAATACACAGTTCTTTACATATATTTTTACATTTACATCAATCCCTGCCTTCAAGGAGCTTACAATCTAAGGTCCCTAAATCACATTCATACATACACATACTGGGGCCAATTTAGGCAGGAGCCAATAACCTACCAGCATGTCTTTGGAGAAGATGCAAACTACAGGCAGGATGAGCCTCGAACGGACAACCCTAGTGCTCCCAGGCAGAAATGCCAACCACTTAGCCACTATTTTAAGGCAAAAAAAAAAAAATTATATATATATATATTTATTATATATATATATATATATATATATATATATATATATATATATATATATATATATATATATATATATATATATATATATATAACAAAACAATGTTTATTAGTAGCAACAGCCAAATATCTGATTCCAGCTAATTTACAACATTCCATTTTCTCCAACACTTAGCGACACCTATGGCCCACACCAATATTTGACACTTATATGTAGAAGACATTAAGTAGCACTGTTCTTAGAACATCAGCTTCACTATTGTTTCAAGCATCAAAGTTGCTCTCAAATAATTACACACATATAATGAAGATTACTTATGTGAATTGAATCATGCAGTGAAGAACTATGCAGAAAGGAATGACATCAGAGAGGATAGATAAGGCTTTTCAAGTTGAAGCATTTTAGCTATTATATTTGCTAAGGGAAAGACTTATCTTCAACTGAGATATCAAAGCAGGCTGAAGGCAACTTTGAAAGAATCTAAAGTGCAATGAAAGGTTACATGTAGGAAAATGAGAACGTGGAAGAAAAGTCTCATTTATCCTGGTAGAAGACCTTCCAGTGAAGATAAACCATCTGCTTCAGCGAACTAAACTCCACTTGAAAATACTACCCTTATGGCGAAATGATAATTAAACAACAGTACATCTTTTACTCTGTTAGACATTGAAACGTGCTAAGTGTTGCAGTACACATAAATACACAAGGACATAATACCATCTCATTATGCTCATTCGACATATTTGAGGCTCAGAAATGCTGATTAAAATCTATTTTATTTCATATGCAGTTGAAGCAGAACACATGCCACAAGTAACTGCATGAAAGTTACAGCAACTTTTATATAGTTGTAAAATATACATATTTTGAATTGAAAATAAGTTTTGGAAATCATGCTAGAAGTTGGCTAACTTAGCAGCAAATCCCTTCGAAGTCTATGGTTGGGGAGGGGGGAGTACAATGTTTCATGTGTATACTGTATATACTAATGATTTCAGCAGAGTAGTAGATGGTGTCAGTGGGCAGTGATTGGTGTCAGTAGGGCAGTCGACGGTGTCAGCAGTTTTTATTTTTATTATTTTATGTTTTTATTATTCTTTACAATTTGAATTTTTTAGGAGCCCCATTAGGGGGCTATGGTGAAATATCAGAGGTCTAAAGAGGGGGAATCTTCACCACACTGGGTAATTAGGGTGTGCCCAGGCACACCTGGCACACCCTGTGTGCATGCCTATGGATAGCAGTGAACCAAATGAAGATACTATTTGCATAAACACAATTTAGGAGACTTTAAATATGTTAATTGGTGTTCCATATTAAATTCAGATAGGCCTCATGCACACTGCAGCTCAAAGAAGCTGCTTCTTTGAGTGTTTGAGCTTTTTTTTTTTTTCTGCCTGTTAAATCCGCTTCATGTTAGCCTATGTGTCTATGCATACTATAGAGCTTTCAGCAGTTAGGTGGCAGGGAAGTTCATGGGCAGAAGAGAAGAAGAGCTTTTTTAGCATGAAAAAATGCTTAAAAGCTCCTTAACGTGCATTAACACTAGGCGCGTGCCCACATTAATGCATTCTAATAGCCAGAATTCTGGCCAATAGCATGTATTAACACCAGACGTGGGGACATGCGCTAACGTGCATTAACATGCATTAACACCCATGCAAAACATGGCTTTTTACCATTTTTTTGCTGCTGCTAAACTCCTGTAGGAGAAAAAAATGTCAAGAGAATACCGTGTGCATGAGGCCTTAGTGAGCAAATGATCTGTCTTTTTAGTTATACTATACAGAAAAAGGAAAACAAATTTAAAAGCTAGACTCACACCCATACACGTGCATTGTAATCCACACCATTAACAATTTACAGTATCTGACTTTAAGTGCACCGCAAAGCATACACAAGAAAACACGTGTGAAATGTTGTGGAATATAGGGGAATACAATGGTCCATAGGAAAAAAATGGAAGCATATATTACAACGCACATCACTGCATCAAGAAAAGAGTATTGATGTTAATGCATAGCTGTGAGGAGACCCTTTACAATTTAGCAGATTCTCCTGTCATTAGAGTAACACAGGTCCAATAGGCCAGCTTGATCTAGAGCACAGGTGTCAAACACAAGGCCCGCGGGCCAAATGCGCCCCCCCAGGCCATTTCATGTGGCCCTAGCACCTCTCCTGCAGCTGCTGCTCCCCCCTCGTCTCTGCCCCCACCTTGTCTCTGTAGTCGGCAGCAGAAAGGACAGAACTCCTTTGCAAGATCCTGCACTCCTCTGTGCAGCTGCAGAAAGGCTCGTCTTTGACCACCCCCTCCCTTCTCAGCAATCTGCAGCAGAGAGGAGGGCAGAACTCCTCCTACAGATCCTGCACCCCTCTGTGCAGTCGTAACCCCACCTTGCCTTTGCCTCCCCTTGTCTCAGCATTCAGCAGACTCTGGAAGATGACTCCAGCCCTCCTCTGGTTCTCCAGACCCTGTACTTCTTCCCAGATCCACCCACATCTTCTTCCTGGCAGCAGCACAAGGTAAGGGGGTGCATTGTAATGTAAGGAAGGGTGGTTGACTCGACTTCTGATGGTGAGGGGGTTCTTGACATCTCATGAAGGGTGTAAGGGGGTGTGGGGTGCTCTGGACATCTAATCCTACAGATATAACCTGCCCTTTGAGGGCAACCATAATGCTGATGTGGCCCGCAATGAAATTGAGTTTGACACCCCTGATCTAGAGCCTTGTCTTAGCCCCCATTATTTTTGGAAAAGTGCTGAGACTGCCCCCACCATTAAATCATGACCAATGGATCAATCAAATTAATTAAAAATTAATATTTATAGTTTAAGGCATAAGATAAATTTTATCTTCTGATTTAGGCTTACTCTACTGTGATATTTACCTTAAAATTGGCTCTGGAACCCCCATGCCACCTTTACAGAATCTTCATACTGTATGCACACAAATAGGGTTCATACTGTATGCCCTTAAAATGTGGAAATCCTTGTTGAAGGATGTTGGTTTGCCTATTTTTAATCTTAAAGTCAATCATACACAAGTGGAATAGTTAAAAGAAATGTTGAGCTATGTGTTGCCTTGTTCAGCATGTCATAACTATGGGGTCGATGTAGTAAAACAGAAGAGTTCACAATCTGGTGCAACCCTGCATAGAAACCAATCAGCTTCCATTTTTTTTTGTAATCATTTAATTGAACAAGCTGAAGTTAGAACCTGATTGGCTACCAAGCACAGCTGCACCAGATTTTGCACTCTCCTGTATTAGTAACTGTGTTGAGCTATGTGTTACCACTCCTCTTGTTCAGCATGTCATAACTCCCCGAAGATGGACAGCTTACATACTCAGGATGACTGCCTTCCAGTGACTTTAGAGCCAGACACAGACAACAAATTACTTGTGCTATACAGTATATTTTAATGGATCAATTATCTTACATGAAAGCGGAATAGCAAACTAAGACAAAATTATTAATTTCCAGGGTTGATTTACTGAACGAGTGGAGCATTCATTTTACAAAGTTCCTAAGGCTACCCTTGGTAATTGGCCCACATTATATTTTTAGATCTACCAAGGACAATTATGGGAAATTAAAAAACACAACTTTAAATATGGCATTATAAAGAATAGTTGATTCTTATTCTTTACTATACAGGTGACTTACTAAATGAAAAAAAAAGGCTGGTGAAAATAAATTATATTGGTTTTGCTTTGGTGTGGGGAAATTAAAAAAATTATTCCCCTTCATAAAATGTTATATTCAAAGCAAACTTCCTCCCCCCGTCTTTCACTTTAGTAAATCACCTTAAAAGCATACCTTGAAATTGGTACATTGACTAAAGTCACATAAAGGTCAGTTGCCTTCAAGAACCCTTCCTGATACTATAGAAAATCAAGTTAGTTTTTCCAACCAGAAATAATACAATAAGAATTTTTGTGGCAGTATTTTGGTGGTTTGCATGACAATGGCATTTTAGATTACATAATGCAATTTTTATATTATGGTAATAAAGGAAGGATTAAATGTTTCCTGTTCATATTTGAATGAAAGAGATTGATGATGCCTAAAATAAAGGATAAACCATCATACAACGAGTATTAATTTGTTACACAATGCCGTAATGAAGCATAAAAATTCAAGCATAAATTAACCATAAGCCTCTTGTCTCCATTGAGATAAAAGTTTATTTTTTTGCTAAAATGAATTCCTGTTTGTCTAAATACAATAGGACAGGTGCATGCCCATCAGTGTTCCATGATCCAAGAAGCAGGAAGTACATTTTACACCTGTTTTTCATTCTGTGTGCTCCTCTAAGTCTAATTTTCCCAATGTCATGTTTATTATAACTGAGAATGTCAAAGAGAATTATCACTTTGACACACAATGTACTCATTTTGACAGTTTGCTTCCTTAGCTGTTTTTTTCTTATTTTAGTAAGTTGTTATTTAACAATCAGATCTTATAAATGAGGTTTGAGAGGGTATATTCTTTACTGGGTGCCTAGTTCCTGATTTATGAGAGGATAAAGAAGAGTTAGGACGTGTTGATGTGCTTAGGACTTCGGCATCAATGATGTCAGTTTGACAACAGTTTGAAACTCTTCTGAGATTATTCAGAATTAATTAACAGGTGCATCTGACCTGCAGTTGTGTTGGACTTGTGTTAGTATGCAAAACCCATCTGACGGAAAGAATATCCCATCAGTACAGGCCCTAAAATACATTAAAGTCTGCAGCAAGTAGTTAAAAGGCTAGTCTATCACCTTTTGAATCACAACCCACTCCCTCAGCACTCAGTTGGTGCATTTCTAAAAAAAAACAGTGGAGATTAGGTACACATCAGTGTCCAAGATCTGAGGACGTCATACGCTGATGACGAAACGCGTCATTTTGGAACGCACGTAGGACACGTGACTGGTAGCCGGAAGCACCTTTTGGAACACACGCGATAGCCGGCGTCCGTCAGCTTCCCTACCGAGTGCACACCGATCAGGGTGCACTACTCGTGTCTCCTAAATATTACGTTTTTTTATCACTTGCATGGTCTGTCACGCTTGGGCTCTGATTTATATGACTGACCTTTTTATTTGGAACTTTTACTGTTCATTTAATAAAAGCAATTTATTTTAAATGGACTTCACTATAAGGCTTCCCTATTTTTTCCTACTTAATGCCACATGGAGTTTGCATCCAGGGTGTCACATAGGAGGAACAGCAACCAGGAACTGTGAGAGGAACGAGGAGATTGCAGGCATTGCTTGGTGGAGGAGACCCTCTTTGAGCTTGACTCATCCAACTTGCCGTAGGGCAAGAGGGGATCCACCACTTCTGGTGGGTTCTTCTGACACACTCCCCAAGCACAGTGGTGGTCCCTTGATCTTCACTCTCAGCACTCTCCCTTGGGAACTGTTTTTGCCCCTATGGATCTTCAGCCCTGCATGTTACTATTTGCATATTATTGTCCAGTATAGGTGGACTTGTTACTGGCTTTTGTGAACATCAAAAAACTTTTTTCAACAAGAAATTTTTTTTGCATTTTTGAACCATCTTTACTGCTCTGCCTGTTATTGTTCATATTTGAAATTTTCCCAAAGCAAATTAAAGTTGTATGATTCAGTTTTTTAAGTGTGTTATACTCATTTCTTATTAGCCTGTTTGGAATCTCAAACCCATTGGTTGAGGTTGCTTATGTCAGATATCTTTTTTCACGGCGTTGGAATAGTGTCAGTATTCTTGTGGGTTTCTCCAACTGCACATTTATATATATCATTTTATTTATATATAGCTCACTTATAATTGTGTTCTTTTATATCACTTCTACTCACTCTATATAGAGGTTCATTTTCCACATATCACAAGTTTTTGTGTATTTGCAAGCGCTGAACCGTGGGGTGATATCACCTCTCTTCTTTTGAAACATCAGTGTTGCCGGTCCCCAATGAATTTTCCTCCTGACAAAACATGAAAAATGTACTGGTGGAGAACATTTTTACTGACAAACTGAAATATGACAGAAACTCCTATTATCACTAAGGCAATCAGTATTTAAAGGATAAATTCAGATTTAGGGAAAAAATAATAAATCTAATTTTTTTTGCAGGAAAATAATGTATTCAATATTTTTCCCAGAGGAGCCTGCAAAGCATTGCACCTGTAAACAGTGAATTACTGGATCGTATGTGTCACGCTCCTGTAGACACGTCCTCCAGCTTTTTCAAGTGGAAAGCCTGAGGAAGTGTTAAAGGACTATGAGTGTGCTTATCAGGCGGTGAGGGTTGGCGTGCTTAGCAACATGTTACACAGTAGGTTTAATATATAATCTGTTCTTAAGGCTCCATTCACACCTTAGCATATCGATTTACTGGCATTTTTTGGGCGTTTTTTTAAGCTTTTTTTTCAGCTTTTCACAAGGTTTTTAAATCATTTTAAAAATTGTATTGCAAGCGTTTTACAGCTTCAGACATTTTTGTTTAGCCAATAGAAAGGACAAGGGGTAGAGAGGGAAATTAAATAATGGGTGGAGAGCTGCTTTTTAAAAATTTTACGATTGTTTTACATGTGTTTTACAAGGGTTTTTTTCTGCTCAAGTCAAGCATTTCTATTGAAGTCTATGGGGCCAAAAATGCTTGTAATCTGCCAAAAAGAAGCTTATGTACTTTTTGAGCTTCAAGCGTTTTGCTTCAGGCGACAGAACATTTAGATGTGAAGCAGAGCAATTGAAATGAATGGATTTTGCTTGTAGGCATTTTGGAGCTTCAGAGCTGAAAAATGCTCAGGTGTAAACAGGGCCTAAAGGTGAACTTAGCCTTTGAACAGTACAACAAAATGTAAGCATTAACAATACTTATAACAAATAATCTGCCTGACTTTACTATTAAAAACTCAAAACAACATAACATGAAATGTAAGCAAGCTTAAAGGGGTTGCAAAGGTTTCCTTTTTAAAAAATAAAAATAACAAACATGTCTATACTTACCTTCTCTGTGCAAGGGTTTTGCACAGAACAGCCCCGATTCTCTTCTTCTGGGGTGCCGTGTCAGCGCTCCTGGCTCCTCCCCTTTATCGGGTGCCCCCACAGAAAGTCGATTTCCATGGGGCACCCGTGCGGCGAGTTCCTGAGTCCCGCTGGACTAATGGGACTTGGCCCTGCACCGCCGGCTCCAGTGTTACTGGATTTGATTGACCACAGCGGGAGCCAATAGCTACTGCTGCTATAGTTACATAGTTAGTCAGGTTGAAAAAGACACAAGTCAATTTGGCTCAACCAATAAAAACAAAAAAAAGTAAATAAAACCCAACTATACAATCCCATATACACAATCCTATACCCACAGTTGATCCAGAGGAAGGCGAAAAAACCCCAGCAAAGCATGAAACAATTTGCTACAGCAGGGGAAAAAAATCCTTCCTGATCCCCCGAGAGGCAATCAGGTATTCCCTGGATCAACTTTACCTATAAATATTGGTACCCATTTATATTATGTATACCTAGGAAAGAATCCAGGCATTTTTAAAGGAATCTAGTGAGCTAGCCAGAACCACCTCTGGAGGGAGTCTATTCCACATTTTCACAGCTCTACTGCGAAGAAACCTTTCAGTATTTGGGGACGAAATCTGTTTTCCTCTAGATGAAAAGTGTGCCCCCTTGTCCTCTGTGTTGACCTTAAAGTGAACAACTCAACACCAAGTTCACTATATGGACTCCTTATGTATTTATACATGTTGATCATATCCCACCTTAATCTCCTCTTCTCAAGAGAGAATAAATTCAGTTCCTCTTTCCTCATAGCTGAGCTCCTCCATGCCTCTTCTCAGTTTGGTTGCCCTTTTCTGCACTTTCTCCAGTTCCTTGATATCTTTTTTAAGAACTGGTGCCCAAAACTGAACTGCATATTCCAGATGAGGTCTTACTCAATTGCTACCAGTCAGTCCAATGAGGACAGAGACAGCAGCTGAAGCCCTGGGCTCGTGCCCATCGCTGGATTGGATCGGGCTCTCTTTAAGATTACAAAAGACATGGGGCAACCTATGAAAGAAACAGAACAGAACAGAACTTAAAAAAAGAAAAATTCTGCTTGCTTCAGTGAACATTGGGGAAGGCCATTGGGAGGGTCTTAAAAGAGGGTTGAACAGAATCTGTGCGTGCTATATACACTTCACACATAAAGTAACAGTCCTTGTACCCAGAGAATACTAATTACTCTACGTCAACTGACAGTCTCACAGACCGGAATGTACCTCAGCATAAAGGAACGCTTTCATTTTAAATTAAACAATTCCATTACATATGATTTTATGCACACAAAAATTATATTTTAGTCTTACCGAGTATACCCTAAAGGATAAGTTCAGCTTTGGGAACAAGTTACATGTTCCACCCATTTTTAGGGTGGAACATGTAACATGTTTCCACTGCTGCAGCCTCTCCCTGACTTGCTGCCTCTAGTGACTGCAAGCTGTGGATCTTCTCCCTAAACTAGCTGTCACATTTTTTTTTTTTTTAAGCATGGCCATGCAGGGACATTTACGAAAAGTAAAAAGTGCTGTTTTTTACAAACTGTTCGTAAAACTACATTTGCCAAAACTGGTACACATTACCCTGCCATGTAGGGCAAAGTACCAGATTCACTGTAATTTTCTGTTTAAAAAGTTGCACTCCTTCATGTCACAAACTAAACACACCACAAACACCTATGCTTTTTTTGTGCTAAGTTGTAAGATCATCATTCAGATGGCATCAATGTGCATAGGAACAGCCAACATGGCTCATGATAGCAGAGACCTTAGTAATTCAGATGGATTCCTCCACACATGTGACCCTGCGTCATCTGTTTCCTTCAAACCCTTCAGCCAGATATACACGATTATATAGAATGTTGTAAAGAGGAAATAGGCGAGTAGAAAAAAGTGCTTCTTGTGTAGTGGTTTTATTGAGTGGTTTTATTGAGTTTCTTAAACCAAGCTTCTCAAAAATTCAACATAAGTATCAGGTGCAGAAGGCAAAAGACATGGAACTGTGCAGCTTTCCAGAAAGCGTGATATATGGAGCAAACATCCAGTGTAATGAAAACCACCTCAGTAGCTTCAATACCACCTCAGTACTTACTTTTTCTTTTTTCTCCCACACAGCTCCATTCAGTTGCAGGGAGCATAATCCCTTTGTAAGCTACAAGTCACTGGAATCATAGCTTAGACAGGGTTATGAACTCTACTGGGCTGATTGGTGCAGTGAAAGCGTAAAGGCATGAGGTTTCATAACCAGCAACCACAGGTTAACTAAATATCACCTGAACACCATTACCTTTTTCCTATATTATATACACTATATTACCAAAATTATTGGGACGCCTGCCTTTACACGCACATGAACTTTAGTGGCATCCCAGTCTTAGGTCGTAGGGTTCAATATTGACTTGGCCCAACCTTTGCAGCTATAACAGCTTCAACTCTTCTGGGAAGATTGTCCACAAGGTTTAAGAGTGTTTCTATGGGAATGTTTGACCATTTTTTCAGAAGAGCATTTGTGAGGTCAGACACTGCTGTGGATGAGAAGGGTCTGGCTCGCAGTCTCCACTCTAATTAATCACAAAGGTGTTCTATCAGGTTGAGGTCAGGACTCTGTGCAGGCCAGTCAATTTCCTCCACCCCAAACTCACTCATCCATGTCTTTATGGACCTTGATATTGTAAGTGTTTGTGCTGTGTTGGAACAAGAAGGGACCATCCCCAAACTGTTACCCCTAAGTTGAGAGCGTGAAATTGTCCAAAATGCCTTGGTTTGCTGATGCCTTAAGAGTCCCCTTCATTGGAACTAAGGGTCCATGCCCAACCCCTGAAAAACAACCCAACACTATAATCCCCCCCATCCACCAAATGATTTGGACTAGTGCATAAAGCAAGGTCCATAAAGACATGGATGAGCAAGTTTGGGGTGGAGGAACTTGACTGGCCTGCATAGAGTCCTGAGCTTACCCCGATATAACCCCCTATGGGATGAATTTGAGTGGAGACTGCAAACCAGGCACTCTTGTCCACATCAGTGCCTGACCTCACAAATGCGCTCCTGAGGAATGGCCAAACATTGCCATAAACACACTCCTAAACCTTGTGGACAGTCTTTCCAGAAGAGTTAAAGCTGTTATAGCTGTAAAGGGGTAGGCCAATTCATATATTGAACCCTACAGACTAAGATTGGGATGCCATTAAAGTTCATGTGCGTGCAAAGGCAGGTGTCTCAATATTTTTGGTAATATAGTATATATATATATATATATATATATATATATAGTATTCCCTTGTGTACATAGTTGGGATAAGTTAGGCAAATTTTGTTGGACTTCACTTTAGTCTGTGAAGTCAGTTCAATTAGGGTCAAGTGAAGGTCAGTGTAGTTTAACTGGCAGGCTCTGCAGGCTGAGTCACCTCCCCTTGGCTTCTGAAAGCTTCTAGTAAGTTCAAGAACTTAGTGGGTGGGAGTATGGAGATCAGAGCCTGAATATTCAAGGGATTTCTTCCAATGCCTGGGTAAAGATGGCCCAGAAGGTGAGTAGATGGCCTTTAACCTGTTTACGACTGCCCACCAGTTATACGGCGGCAGGCGGCCACTGCCAGGCGAATCACCGTAGCTGTACGTCGCTTACTCGCAGGAGGCTAGGGAGCGAGCCTGCGCCGCCGGGGGTGCGCTCCCACCCCCGCTCATGGGGAAGCCGATGCAACGGGCAGGCGGCTCCGATTGCCGCCTGACACCCGAGATCATTCCCCGCTGAGAAAGAAGAACAGTCAGCTGTGTTTACAACTGTAATGATCATAGAGTCCATGTGATCCTTCTATATAGAATCACATGTCTCTATGGTCATTACAGAAGCCACAACCCCCCCACAGTTAGAATCACTCCCATAGGCTCACATTTAACCCCTTGATCACCCATAATGTTAACCCCTTCCCTGCCAGTGTCATTATTACAGTAACAGTGCATAGTTTTAGCACTGATTACTGTAGTAATGTCACTGGTCCCCCCAAACGTTTCAAAAATGTCAGTCATGGGTCCGATCTGTCCGCCGCAACGTCGCAGCCCTGCAAAAAAAAAAATCGCAGATTTCCGCCATTACTAGTAAAAAAAAAAACAATGAAAATGACATAAATCTTTCCCGTAGATAGTAGATGCGATAACTTTTGCGCAAACCAATCAAAATACGCTTATTGTGATTTTTTTACCAAAAATATGTAGCAGAAAACAAATTGGCCTAAAATGGTAAAACATTTAGATTTTTAAATATTTTTTTTTTTTTGGAGAATGTCATATAGCAGAATGTGAAAAATATTGTTTTTGTTTTTCAAAATTGTCGCTCTTTTTTTTTTGTTTATAGCGCAAAAAATAGAAATCGCACAGGTGATCAAACACCACCAAAATAATGCTCTATTTGTGCAAAAGAAAGGACATCAATTTTATTTGGGTATAGCGTTGGGCGACCGCGCAATTGTCCATTAAAATAACACAGTGCCGGATCGCGAAATAGGGCCTGTTTAGGAAGGGGGAAAATCCTTCCAGTCTTAAAGTCTTTAAATATTGTAGATGCTGGCCATGTGAAGGAGAGATTTCAGGATCCAGAAGTCTGGAGGGGACCCCAGTGCTGGTGGCAAAGAGAAGAAAAGTGACAGAAAGAAAAGAGGATGAACCCTCACCCCCTCTAGCCTCAGCCAGGCTTGGCTGAGACACCCTGGAAGGACATGAAACCTGTTCAGCAGGAAGCCTGACCAGAAGTTACAAACCCTGCTACAGGACAACGGGGACTGAGTGAATAAACCTCTGTTTGTTCATTGACCACAGCCTATAGGTGAAGGCAGCCAGGTGCAAGACTATGCTAGCTATTTAGGAAGGACATCTATTGCCAGAACGTCATCCCCTACTTTGGAACATTTGCTGCTTAAAGTATTAGTGGTGGGATCAGTGCTGGATTTCATTGCCAGACTATTTGGAAGTAGCCTTGCATAGCAATAGTTTGGAGTTGGACTATGAAGACAAATAATTGCAGTTGCTGAAAATGTCCTTTTCAAGTCAGTTCTCCTTACACCTCAACCAAGTTGTTTAACCCAATAAACATCAAAATCACAGCCCTATGACTGGTTTACTGAATTAGTGTTTGAGTGTTTGACAAAAATGTGTGTTCCCTGGCTGTGCAGAAGAGGAGGGACCCAAAATTCAGTGACCCTTAGGGGGTAGCGCTACATATATATATATATATATATATATATATATATATATATATATATATATATATATATATATATATATATATATATATATATATATTATGTATGCTAGATATACATTTATATATATATATATATACAGTATATACATACACTGAACAAAATTAATTTTAAATGCAACACTTTTGTTTTTGCCCTCATTTTTCATGAGCTGAACTCAAAGATCTAAGACTTTTTCTATGTACACAAAAGGCCTATTTCTCTCAAATCTTGTTCACAAATCTGGCTAAATCTATGTTAGTGAGCACTTCTCCTTTGCCGGGATAATCCATCCACCTCACAGGTGTGGCATATCAAGTTGCTGATTAGACAGTATGATTATTGCATTGTGCATTAGGCTGGCCACAATAAAATGTGCAGTTTTATCACACAGCACAATGCCACAAATGTCACAAGTTTTGAGGGAGCGTGCAATTGACATGCTGACTGCAGAAATGTGCTCCAGAGCTTTTGACCATGAATTGAATGTTCATTTCTCTACCATAAGCCGTCTCCAAAGGTGTTTCAGAGAATTTGGCAGTACATCCAACCAACCTCACAACCACAGACCACGTTTAACCACTTTAACCCCGCCCACCGTACATTTACTGCGGCACTCTGCCGCTGCTGGGCAAAGCAACGTAGAGCTACGTCGCTCGCTCAGGAGACTGCAGGGGGCGAGCGCGCACCGCCGGTGGTGCGCTCCCACCCCCGCTTGTTCCCTGGGGAGCCAGCGCATGTGACCGGCAGCTCCAATGGCCGCCGGCCACTCGCGATATCCCGCAGCAGAGGGAGAAAGACAGACGGCTGATGTAAACACAGATGTCTGTCATTCTCTCTGAAGTGATCACAGAGGCTATGTGATCCTGCTATATAAGATCGCATGTCTCTGTGGTTACTTCACTAGCCACGCCCCCTGACAGTTAGAATCATGCCCCTAGGGACACACTTAACCCCTTGATCACCAGTAATATTAACCCTTTCCCTGCCAGTGTCATTTTTACAGTAACAGTGCATATTTATAGCATTGATTACTGTAGTAATGTCACTGGTACCTCTAAAATGTCCGATCTGTCTGCCGCAATGTTGCAGTCCCACAAAAAAACTAGTAAAACTACTAGTAAAAAAAAAAACAATAAAAATGACAAATCTTTCCCGTAGTTAGTGAATGCAATAACTTTTGCGCAAACCAGTCAAAATATGCTTATTGCGGTTTTTTTTTAACAAAAATATGTAGCAGAAAACAAATTGGCCTAAACTGTTAAAAAATTTTGATTTTTACATTTTTTTTGAGAATTTCATATAAAAAAATTTGAAAAATATTGTTATTTTTTCAAAATTGTCGCTCTTTTGTTGTTTATAGTGCAAAAAATAAAAATCGCACAGGTAATCAAATACCACCAAAAGAAAGCTCTGTTTGTGGGAAAAAAAAGGACATCAATTTCATTAGGGTACAGTGTAGGACGACCGCGCAATATTCTGTTAAAATCATGCAGTGCCAAAATAGGGCCTGGTCATTGAGCAGCCAAATCCTCCAGGGCTAAAGTGGTTAACCACACCAGCCCAGGACCTCCACATGCAGCATCCTCACCTCCAAGATCATCTGAGACCAGCCACCCGGACAGCTGCTGTAACAATCAGTTTGCATAGCCAAAGAATTTCTGCACAAAGTGTCAGAAACCGTCTCAGGGAAGCTCATCTGCATTCTCGTCCTCCTCATCGGGGTCTCGACTTGACTGCAGTTCGTCCTCTTAACCGACTTGAGTGGGCAAATGCTCACAATGGGCACAGTGTATTTGAGAGAAATAGGCCTTTTATGTACATAGAAAAAGATCTTTGAGTTCAGCTCATGAAAAATGGTGCAAAAACAAAAGTGTTGCGTTTATAATTTTGTTCAGTATATATACAGTATCTCACAAAAGTGAGTACACCCCTCACATTTTTGTAAATATTTTATTATACCTTTTTATGTGACAACACTGGAGAAATGACACTTTGTCAACAATGTAAACTAGTGAGTGTACATTTTGTATAACAGTGTACATTTGCTGTCCCTTCAAAATAACTCAACACACAGCCATTAATGTCTAAACCGTTGGCAACAAAAGTGAATACACCCCAAAAAAAAAGTCCAAATTGGGCCCAAAGTGTCAATATTCTGTCTGGCCACCATTATTTTCCAGCACTGCCTTAACCATCATGGGCATGGAGTTCACCAGAGCTTCACAGTTTGCCACTAGAGTCCTCTTCCACTCCTCTATGACGACATCATGGTTGATGTTAGAGACCTTACGCTCCTCCAACTTCCCTTTGAGGATGCCCCACAGATGCTCAATAGGGTTTAGGTCTGGAGCCATGCTTGGTCAGTCCCTCACCTTTACCCTCAGCTTCTTTAGGAAGGCAGTGGTTGTTTTGGAGGTGTGTTTGGGGTCATTATTATGTTGGAAAACTGCCCTGCGGCCCAGTCTCTGAAGGGAGGGGATCATGCTTACATACTGCTTTAGTATGTCACAGTACATGTTGGCATTCATGGTTCCCTCAATGAACTATAGCTCCCCAGTGCCAGCAGCACTCATGCAGCCCCAGACCATGACACTCCCACCACCATGCTTGACTGTAGGCAAGACACACTTGTCTTTGTACTCCTCACCTGGTTGCCACCACACGCACTTTACACCATCTAAACCAAATAAGTTTATCTTGGTCTGATCAGACCACAGGACATGGTTCCAGTAGTCCATGTCCTTAGTCTGCTTGTCTTCAGCAAACTGTTTGTGGGCTTTCTTGTGCATCATCTTTAGAAGAGGCTTCCTTCTGGGAAGACAGCCACACAGACCAATTTGATGCAGTGTGCGGGGTATGATCTGAGCAATGACAGGCTGACCCCCCACCCCTTCAACCTCTGCAGCAATGCTGGTAGCACTCATATGTCTATTTTCAACCTCTGAATATGACGCTGAGCACATGCATTCAACTTCTTTGGTCGACCATGGCGAGGCCTGTTCTGAGTGGAACCTGTCCTTTTAAACCACTGTATGGTCTTGGCCACCATGCTGCAGCTCAGTTTCAAGGTCTTGGTAATCTTCTTATAGCCTAGGCCATCTTTATGTAGAGCAACAATTTTTTTTCAGATCCTCAGAGAGTTCTTTGCCATGAGGTGCCATGTTGAACTTCCAGTGACCAGTATGAGAGAGTGAGAGCGATAACACCAAATTTAATACACCTACTCCCCATTCACACCTGAGACCTTGTAACACTAACAAATCACAAGACACCGGGGAGGGAAAATGGCAAATTGGGCCCAATTTGGACATTGTCACTTAGGGGTGTACTCACTTTTGTTGCCAGCAGTTTAGACATTAATGGCTGTGTTGAGTTATTTTGAGGGGACAGAAAATTTACCATGTTACCAAGCTGTATACTTCTTCAGTGTTGACACATGAAAAGATATAATAAAATATTTACAAAAATGAGGAAAGCTGCTGAGCCTGCATCCCTTTAATCACGTTCCTATTGGGAGTATCTCACCAAAAATGAAGTTTTTGTTGCAGGAGATGACTGAAATATGACTTGCATCTTAGTTCAGATTTCTGGGAAGATCAGTGAGACAATCACACAAGCAGGAAATTATGTTTCTGGGTGATGGTCAGTACACATTCTGTGTACAGAACACCTCCAGGTAGCCATATTGCATTGCATTTTTTGAAAATGACAGCACTGTAGATTGAAAAGGAAAGGTATTTTTTTTTTTTTTAAACATTCAATTGCAATATGACTTGTGTATTTGCTATATTATTTTTTCTTTATTTGTTATTTTTTTCCCCCACAAAAGTGAAGTTACCATTTAAAGCAACTCAATAAATATTTAAAATACAGTCCCATTTCACATAAAATACGGTACTCACCACTTCTTCTGCCAGCTTTGCCTATATTTGCAGAAAAGAAGAAAACCCCAGCTGATGATTGTACAAACACTGTGTTGATTTTCCTGTTGAGTGTGTCCAATTCCTGGTCACCTGCTGCATGCTGTGGTTCCTTCCTTGAGTCCCTACATCAGAACGGGACACAGTAGTGACATAGGAGTTGCCAGATCAAACCAGTGAACACAACAGGGGTTCAGTCTGCACAATCTTCAGCCAAGGGTTTGCTTCTGTAGAGATTGGGGGCACAAGCAGCAGGAGAGGTAAAACAATTTACCTGCCCTGCTGAGTGAAGAATAGAACAGCACAAGCAAATTGATGAAGTCATCCCTATGCTTTCACCTCCTGTAAGGAGGTTCACAGTGTTAAATTGGCTGCAATGTATGGAACATAAGACCCCTGATGGAGGCTGCTAAAGTATTACAGAAAGCTAAAATAAAGAGATCCAGGTAAAATAATCATATTTACTAAATGCTGTAGAGGACTACATGGAATATAGTTTTAGCTTTCATTAGTTTTGAGCCAGTAAATTTTGGTCAGTTTCTGGTTGCTACTGATTACTATACAGTATCACCCTTATTGACTTCCTCTTTGCAAACAAGTCAATTTCATCTGTGTTTGGCTGTTGTGTCCAAGCAATATACCATGTTCCTAAACCTCAATATGGTGTGCCAGAGACTTAATAGCAACATAGAAGCTTTTAGGCCCAGCACAGCAGGACGTATATATTTTATAACAGGATATTGCTGTTGTTATTCTGCAATTTATTCATATTTCTCAGTAACAGGTGCAGTAAAATAAATTATTTTTTCACATTTTACACTCTATATTGCCCTGGGAGACAGTGGCTCACTTGGTGGCATGGCAACTTTCCAGTCATCTACTGGTTCATGCCAAGGTCCCCAGCTGTCCTTCCATGTGACATTGTCATGAATATTCTTTTTTTATAACATTATTATACTTTGTGTTTTAAACTAGAAAATAAGACAACATCCATAAAACAGCAGTTTGTTTCTACTCATTAGTTCCTCATGCCTTAAAGAAATCTGTTGTCTTATAAATAATTGATATATGTGTCTTTAGAAATGATATGGATAATATTGTTGTGTCTAACTACCACTATTATGGTTTTCAATATTTGGACTTACTAGACGTAGTTATATAAATGTACACAGCGATAACCATGTTTGGTCATTATAAATGTGCTTCAATTGAGGTCATGCCTAGCTCCCACTAGGTCAGGATTCACTGAATCACTCCACTGGGGGGATCACTAAGTAAAACTGTTTCAATCTCTGGTTATGCAAAAATTGGAAAGCCACATATGGGGGCATGGGGAATTGACCAGCCTTAAGGACAGGATGCCATGGACTTCTGGTGAACTTTATCCATCTCTAGTGTAACTCAAGACTTCTCAACATCAATACATTTATTACAAATAATACTTAGAAAAAAATGTAGTCTCTTGTGGCTTCCCACATTTTGCTTGACTAAACAAAGCTTTGTTGTTTGTTTTTGGGATCCTGCTCCATGCAAAACTGCAGCATTTTTGTAATGTGTTTGTTTTCTTCTCTTCAGAACAAAAAGTTTGCAACCATTGCTTTTTTTTTTGTTTTTACCATGAAATATCACTTCTAAAGATGCATTTTTTTCAGAATGGTTGGAAATTGATTCAGAAGATTATTCTGAATGTTGTACAACATGAAAGCTGACAGTTTTACACATAAGGGTCCACCACTTACTCACTATTTCTTGTCTACATTCTAGTTAGGTGCTCTACTGTTTTATTGCCAAAAAAAATATACGTGAGCGGCCAGTGAGAATCACAAGCAAAATAGGTAAATGCAAATACTATTACACCCATTTGAGCAAGCACATTTGGCTTGCCTGGGAGTAACTAAGAAGGAATATAGATCAAAGTATTTGGAAAATCTTTAGAAGTAGGCACTGTCTACATTTACATTTTTGTGTTTGCTTTCCATTAATGTACAGTTGATTCTGCTGGTACTCCACAGTTAAAAAATTGGCCTGCATTTTTCCCCTACTCTTTACATTTTAATACTGATGTACTGTATTTTTTCAGGACTTCTTTTTCTTAAAGCTCCACTTGTTTGCATCCTGGCCCCCTCTGTTGCCCCATTTCACACTTTTTATGTGGGAGCGGGTACCTGGTTTTGACAGGCACCTGCTCCCACTTCCAGCTCAGAACGCTGCAGTGATCTGAGCTGGTAGTTTTGACCCCCCTCCTTCCCTCACAGTCTTCTGAGACACATAACAGGTCCCAGAAGACTATGGGACCATTCACAAGAGTCAGCGCGGCTCGCGCATGCGCATTATGAAACTGGCTGTAAAGCCACACGTCTTTACTTCCTGTCTCCCTTACTAGAGATGGCGGTGCCTGCACTCATAGCTGATTGAAGAATCAGCTCAGGTGAGGACATTTGTGGATCCCTGGACAGGTAAGTGTCCTTACATTAAAAGTCAGCAGCTACAGTATTTGCAGCTGATGACTTTTATGTTTTTGGGGGGAGCCTGGAGCTCCTCTTTAATTTTTAAAAACAATTGAAGGTAAGCATATAATTCAAAATATGCTGCAATACCAGGTGGCCACTTTACTTATGCGATCTGTTGAGCCATTTGTTATTTGTATATAGCTCCTTAGAAATAATAATAGCAACAATAGAAAAACACATCCCTTTCCTAGCTATAACAGCCAGTTATAGCAGAGTCAATATACAAAGGATTTTCTGCCCCAGTAACATATGTTGGTAGCAATTTTTAACCCCATTCAAACAGGGTATTAAAACTGTTTGTGCACTATTATACACCGACTTGTAACTGAGTGATTGGAGAAATGTGTATTTTACTCAACCACTTCATACAGAATAACGCAATTTCAATTTTTCAAAAACTTGTTTGATTATTAAAGGGTAGTTACCTTAACCAAAGTTTCACTACCTGTGATGTATAGTCAGTAATGTTTTAGGATCTGCACACTGAGAGTGATGACAGCAGTGAATTAAAATGTTTTTGGAGGAACCCACACCAATAATGCAATTCTCATTAACGGAATAAATGTGGGTCAATACATGAAAAAGAATTGTAATTCGGCAATTCGGCAGAGAATTTTGAGCTGGAAGCAACACAACTACAGCTGTGTTTGCTGGACCATGGTTACAAGCAGAAATAATATATTTGTCCCTGCTACAATAGAACAGAAAACGTTTTATGGAATAAAAATAACTTAACAAATCTAATTCAACGTACGTAACAGAACATTGATTGGGCAAGTTTGGGTTTCCTTGGAAGCAGTGGAGCGCTACCCCCGAAAAAGCTGCTGGTAGATTTGGGTCCTCTGCTCTCTCCTTAGCCTTTTTTCGGGGCCCACTCCTTCTGACACATACAGTACCTTGGCCTGGGAATCTCCCGGCAGTTGCCCACCCAAGAAAAATACACACCAACTGTAATAAAACCAAAGATCAGGTTATATTAGCAGCAAAAAAACTAGAAAATGGTAAAGCAATGCAACAGTTTAGAAGCTATAATATAGACACAATGGGGTTGGTTTACTAAAACAGCTTCCAGGTTTTTTGTCAAAGCTTATTTGAACAACCGGAAGTTAGAAGCTGTTTTGCTACCATGCACAGCTGCACAAGATTTTGCACTCTCCAGTTTTAGCAAATCAAGCACAGTGAATCAACACAATAACAATACAGCACAGTCAGATACCCTTTAGAGTGTAGCCACCTATATTTTTTCAGGACCAAGGACATAAACAATAGCTCTCTGACTGGAAGATCACTCCTAAAGTGAGACACGTAATGATAAACAAGGAAACGGATTGGGTAGCTCACTTGTAGGTCCTCAGTGAGGAGAAATTAGGTTTAAGTCTGAAAATCTGTTAGAACAATATTTCTAACAGGATAAACCCTGAGTATGAAACAGTTTGAAAATATTGTTCTCCTGCTGGCTTAGTTGGGGCCCTTACATTGGTTTGTAAAGCAAGGTGCTGTCCCTTTAAGATTTAGAATGAATAAGATAGTTTCTTTTGAGAAGAAACTGTGTTGGAACTAGTCTGTTTAGAATTGGAAATTGTAGGCAAAGGTCATTTTAAGATATGGAGTTGTTGGCACAGTTTGCTTTGAGACAGCGAATTTGTAGGCATGGTTTTATTTAAGAGGTAAGTTTGGTCTTAAAAAGCATCTTCTTTAGATGACCTGTGCCAAAGTGGATGCAGCCACATTAACTTGAAAAAATGTAGCTGGCAACAAACTAACTGCGACTGGTAAAAGCAATGCCTGGGTAAGCAACCCTCTCACCCAGTCCTCATGGGACAATTAGAGAAATCAGAGAAATGATGGGCGTCCTGCGGTGGGGGCTTAAATTGAAGATATGGCTGTGATGGTGGCAATTACCAGACTCTGGCAGCTGAGTGGTCTACCCTGGAGCAGCCTTCTCCAATGATATTCAGCTTGACAGTCTTCTCCAGCTACCCTATACTCTCTGGGCCAGTCCTGGTCCAGTCCAGAATTGCGTGGCTCAACGTGAATGCTCACACCTACTCCCTCTTGCTTCTTCTCTCTCTAACCCCTCCTGTGTCTTCCCAGGCTTTTTCTTTCATATGCTCCCGCCCCATGGTGATTGATCATGGGCTCTGCAGTTTAACTTAAGCTTGACTGTGGATAAAGTTCTACATTCAGCCTACAATTCCCAGAACAATGGTGCAGCAGTGAAAACTTAAAGAAAATAATATTGCTGCGCCAAGTCTTTCATTGGAGATAAATAAATAAATAAATATGTTTGGTGTACAAAATGTTATCACAATAACTCTAAATCAGTCCATCAACTGTGATACTAAAGTCATAAATCAATTCCTGAGCCGTGATTATAAAATCAATAATCTTAATAGTCCCAATCCTCAGTGAAAATAGTGACTGAAAGAAAATCAAAAAATCTTCATCCACAAACGTGATAAAAAGTGCTGCATGCTTCGCTCCAGGTGCTCCTAGTGACTAGTGACAGATTAGTAGCTCACCTTAGGAACAGACTCCTGAGAGTCAATACACACTCTGGGATAATCACTGCAGTCTGGTTTGCCTTCCCATCACCGCCTCCTGATAGTCCCTCCAGGTTTATATGGCATCGGTGTGGAAAAATAAAAGCAAGATCTAGTGCTCTCTGATTTTAAGGCTATTTATTAAATCATAAATGGTGAAATCGCACTTACATTTCAAAGCACTTCAGCAGTGCGGACTTATCATAGCATCAAACGCTGCCTGTGGTCTCCGGGAATCGACATGATGGCGTGCAGGCTCCTCCTCCGTACGTGTTGCGTCATAGACTTCATCAGCGGGGGGAGCCAATCGTCTTATATATCGCTAATGCTGCCGCGGTCACACCCCACTCCTGGCAGGGAGACTCTACAACGCGGCGCCATATCAGGACCTTGCCTATATTCGTTTCCAATAATATACAAGAGCCCTGCCTATATATCAAATGATCCAAAACGGCCGTCTATGATGAAGTCTATGACGCAACGCGTACGGGGGAGGAGCCTGCACGTCATCACGTCGATTCCCGGAGACCACAGGCAGCGTTTGATGCTATGATAAGTCCGCACTGCTGAAGTGCTTTGAAATGTAAGTGCGATTTCACCATTTATGATTTAATAAATAGTCTTAAAATCAGAGAGCACTAGATCTTGCTTTTATTTTTCCACACTGATGCCATATAAACCTGGAGGGACTATCAGGAGGCGGTGATGGGAAGGCAAACCAGACTGCAGTGATTATCCCAGAGTGTGTATTGACTCTCAGGAGTCTGTTCCTAAGGTGAGCTGCTAATCTGTCACTAGTCACTAGGAGCACCTGGAGTGAAGCATGCAGCACTTTTGATCACGTTTGTGGATGAAGATTTTTTGATTGTCTTTCAGTCACTATTTTCACTGAGGATTGGGACTATTAATATTATTGATTTTATAATCATGGCTCAGAAATTGATTTATGACTTTAGTATCACAGTTGATGGACTGATTTAGAGTTATTGTGATAACATTTTGTACACCAAACATATTTATTTATTTATTTATCTCCAATGAAAGACTTGGCGCAGCAATATTATTTTCTTTAAGTTTTCACAGGTGTTTTTGTGTTTGGCACTGATTGTTTGCAGCCTTGTGCACAGGAACTTTGATTCTTTTTTTCTGTTTAATGTGGGCTTGCGCTGATTATTTTTGATTTACATAATGGTGCAGCAGTGCATAGTAACCAATCAGCTTCTAGGTTTTATTGTCAAAGCTTAGTTAAACAAGCTGAAGACCAAGAGGGTCTAAACATCAACTGGTCCTCACCAGAGCTTGTGATGTTGGAGATGGGTCAGGAGCCCTATTGGTTCCCAAAGCTCTCTGCTATAGGCTAATACCAGGTCACAGCCCTCAGGGTTGTCCAACTAAGAGGTTAGGAAGACATGTAAATATATATAAGTGGATACTGTGTAGTAGAGGATTGGCAAGATAGTAGTCAGGTCCAGGCGGCCATCAGGGCAGTAAACAAACAAGAGAGTAGTCAGATCAATCCAGATTAGCATTGGTAAGGCAATCTCATGGTTAAATATGGTAACACGATGTAGATAGTGAGAAGACACAGCACTAGCCATTTCAAGATATGGAGCTTTAAAACCCTTTTGGTCACAGAACACGATTAATACCATTTTGGGTAATTCTGGAAGTACTGTCAGGGATTCTGTGGGTGCCATTTTAAGTATCAAAAAACGGGGTAATGGGATAAGAGAGACCTCAAACTCCCCAGTTGAAGAGGTACTCAATGGGAGAAGGGGTTAGGAGAGTGGGGAATGTTCTGGATTTTGGGGTACCAATAACTAATGGTTATAAAATTGAAATATCATTATTTAAAAAGACATATCTTTATTTGGTATAAAAACAGAACCAACATATATGCATAATGACAAAAATTGCCAACAATTACATACAATCAAAATGACTGATAATGGTTTAGGAATTAACAAAACTGTGGAGAGTGGTCGGAATGGCTCCACGATTTTTTCCCTACATGTTTCGCAGACTGAGCAGCTTCTTCAGGAGAAACAACAAATTTGGTTAAAAAGCGATTATAAATGGTTATAAACATTTATACAATATCAGAGACATTTAGCCATATATATGGGGAGAAATGTTCATATTACCTGAAGTCACCATAGAGCAAAGTATGCCTGATGGAGAAAGCAGGATCATCAAAAATGTCTCACCGGCAGGTATGGGAGACCTTGATAATAGTATAAAAAGATAAGGACATTGGAGACTTGGTATATCTATAAAATATGTCAATGTATAAGTGGGAAAAGGGAAACAAACCAGGAGGGAAGTGGAGAGGAGGGAAAAGAGGAGGAAAAAGGAGAAAAAAAGGGGGAGGGGAAAAAAGAAAGGATGGGAAAGAGGGAAAAAAAAAGAAAAAAAGGGGGGAGGGGGGAAAAGGGGGGGAGAAAGTGGGGAAGAAAAGCTGGAAAAAAAGGGGGGAGAGGGGAAAAAACAGGGGATGAAAAGGTAAAAAAAGGGGGGGCGTGGTCTGGACGCGCTGGAAGATGGCAGCTTGAGAACGGAGCTCCCGCCGCCTCGAGTCCTCACAAGCCTCGCTCGGAGTCTGCACTGCTGCTAGAACGCCGGTAAGGATGGCAACAGCTGCCCGATCCGCTTCGGCCACCCGCTCTCGATCCCCGCGGGATCCGGCGAGCAAGCTGAGCCCCAGCATCCCGGAACTCTTCCGAACCCAGGCCGCAACCATGTCCCAGTCCGGGCTCTCCTCCACATCCACCTCGCTCCCTTCCTCCCCCGCCCGGTCGTATGCTGCGGCCACGCAAGGGGGAGCGGAATTGGCTCCTACTCCTCCACCCGCACCGAGGCAGCTCTGCATGGAGGATCTCCACCTCATCGCCGCGGGCATTAAAAACACGCTGGGGGCGGCCATATTGGAGCTGAGGGGAGACATCCGCTCCCTCACAGGCCGGGTGCAGGAGGTGGAACAGGCTACTGCACAGCAGGATGTGGCCATTCGGGACTTATACCTTAAATCTGACTCGCACCTATTACAGATGAGGGATATGCAGCGCCACATGGAGGACTTGGATAACCGGGGTAGGCGCCATAACCTGCGGATCAGGGGCCTGCCGGAGACGGTGGAGGGGGAACACATCGCACCCACCGTGACTGCACTGTTCAACTCCTTACTGGATAGACCCCCACTGTCCCCCATCGATATGGAGCGTATCCACAGGGCCCTGCGGCCCCGGGGTCGGGAGGGCGACCCGCCACGTGATGTGGTGTGCTGCTTGGTGGATTATCGCCTTAAGGAGGACATTCTGCGGAAGGCCAGGGGCAGGCCACACATAGACTGTGAGGGGGCACCTGTGCAACTTTATCAAGACCTGTCCGGAATAACCTTACAACGTAGGCTTGAACTCAGGCCCCTGCTGGACGTCCTGAGAGCGCGAAACATAACATATAAGTGGAAGTTTCCTTTTTGCCTGGCTGCGTCCTTGCAGGGCCGCACGGCCCTCCTTAGGGTGCCAGAAGACTTACCTCATTTCTGCTCCACTCTGGGGATTCCTTTCATGGCACTTCCAAACTGGTATGCCGAATTCAGGAATGCAGCCGACCTTGAACCGCCTCCGGTGGGTGAACCAATGGATGCCCAAGAAGTACGCTTTCGCAGACCCCGCTCACTCTCCGGGAACAGACCGGCAAAAGGTGGAGCTGGCCACGCTAACGCCTTCAGCCCTACCAAGCCTCCCCAACGGAGCAGGGCTCGGACAAGTAAATGATCTGCCATAACGACTATGGGATGACTCCCTTTGGTGCAGCACTTGGTTTTACGCCGCTCCCTGTTACGCTGACCCTTCCTTTCCCTCTTCTTCCTGGTCGAATGCTGGTCTAGTTGTGCCTTGTTCTGGTACCTCTTTCCTCTCCCACCTTGCCCAGGACTGCTGGCAAAGCCTGAAGATGCCTTGGGAGACACCTTGCCATCTCCGCAACTGACAACGCGCCTGGATATGACCTACCAATGCCTACCTGGGTTGCCGCTGGGACTGGTAAAGTTTTCCTTATGCCTCTCTTTGCAATCCATTCTGCAATGTTTGCGGTACTTTGCCCCCCCTCCCCCTCCTGGCTATTCACGGATGTTGTATTTGTTGCCTCCTGCTTTCACCCTCATCGTCACCTTGAGCTTGCAACCATTGTTCTGGGACCTTCGCACCGGGCCTGAGGCGCAGATGCAGAGCATTGGAGTTTTCGCTAACCAGGGGTCACCTCCGGCCCCTCACCAGCTTGCAGTGACTCAGTTCTGGCACTTTGCCGCAAGCGGAAGAACACGATGGGGCCTACGTGGGGTGGGTTGGTTGACCTAGAATGCCCTGGCATATTCATTATGGCTCCATGTCTGTTTGCTTGTTTAAGAGTTTTTGCTTCACAGTTACTCTGACGTTTGCCTAGGTGTGTGAAATGCCCGATAACACGCGTTTGTCTGGACTGCGCGCTGCCGCCCACGGTGCCTACTGGTGTGGCTGCGGTGGCGTGCGGTTCCGATGTTCGTGTCCTCTACGCGGGCTGATATGCCGGGGTGTACTGTAGATGTGTGCCTTCACGGGGGTCGCGCTCCGCATCACCTCTGTGTCTCTGCGCACCCCGTCGGCGCTTGTCGCCGCCCTGTGCCCGTGCCCCGGGTGGTGCCTCCAGCGGCTTTCGTTTACCTCCGCTTGATTTTGCGGGCTGGGGGCGCTCGCGGGACACGGTGCACAGGTGGTTGCCCCAGGTACTGCAGTTGCCTTCGGCGCCTGTTGAGTTTAGGTGTGGGACTTTAACTCTTGGCTCATGTAAGCCAGCTCTGGGCACTTCGGATGTTGTTATCTTATTGTTTATCTGACCTGTGGACCATATAATGGTCCTTACCACGTTTTTAGTCTTTAGGTTTCCATTGGGCTCCCCTCCTTGTACGTCCTGTGTTACATACCCCTTAGGGATCCCTGGGAGGGTGCCCTGGTCCCATTCCTGCCCGCCCCCTCCTCATTTAGTTGGTAGTTTACAGTAGTTGGTTTTCCCGGGGCTGGGAGGCGGGAGGGGGATTTCTCTGCTCACCTGCTCGAGCCCCCACCCCCCTTGCCTTGGTTCTCGGTGGCCCATACGGTTGCCGCGTCCCTTGGGTGGGCTGCATCTCACCGTCACGGTCTCGATATGCTAGGCTGGGCCCCCGTGATGAGGAGGCGGTTTCGGCCGCAAGGTTATCTATACTGTTATTAATGTTGTGGTTGTCATTGCTGTTCTTATTGTTGACATGACCTCTCTTTCCCTTACTGGTTTCCGCTTGTCGAATAATCTCTGAACATGGGCTCCAGTTATATTGGACTCGAGGACGGGCTCTTTTCGGTGAGTACTTGGTTTTCACCCCGTCTTCCGGTTTGTCCTACTCCAACCCCGCTCAGCGGTCGTTGCCATATATTAATTTGTTGAACAAGTAGTGCCACTTTCCCCTGCCGCTGAATTTTCTGGTTTCTGAACTCTCCCTTGACCATCTCCCCCGGTCTCGGTCACTCGAGTCTGGTGGTGGTCCCTTCCCCACCCTACACCGTCTCACCCCCCCCACCTTTTTCCCCAGTGTGTGCTTTCCTCCCCCTTCTCCCTCCCCGTTGTGTCTGATTGTCCACCCCACAAGTCTTCCACTGTGCTAATCCCTACCCTCCCTTTTCACAATCTTGATCATCTCTGTCATGGTTGCTTCCCTGAAGGTCTACTCCCTTAATGTGAGGGGACTGAACATCCCTGAAAAGCGTTCGAAGCTTCTCCTTACCCTTCGTCGGACGAAGGCTGATGTGATTCTCCTACAAGAGACTCATTTTCGCACTGATAGCGTCCAAAAACTCTACACTAAACAGTATCCTACGGTTTATCATGCGACCTCCGAGGATTCTAAATCCAAGGGGGTCTCCATACTCCTGTCCAAGAATTGCCCCTTCGCGGTGTCTAAGTCCTTGGCGGATGAGAATGGGCGCTTCCTTTTCCTTACCGGCTCCGTTCACGGCAGGGCCCTGACGCTGGCTAATGTATATGCACCTAACAAACACATAGTCCCATTTTTCCGCTCTACTCTTCAACGGTTGCAAGACTTTTGCTCCGGCCAGATCATTCTGGGCGGGGACTTTAACGTTGCCTTATCGCCTCTTTTGGACACTTCTCTGGGGTCCTCGTCCATTCCGTATGCGGCCTTGCGGTCCATCAAGACGTTGCTCACTACTCTACTCCTCCACGATTCATGGCGTACCCTCCATCCGGACGTCAAGGATTTCACCTTTTTTTCTTCCCCACACAACCGGTACTCGCGTATCGATTGTATCTTCGTCTCCCAGGCTCTGTTGCCGGCTCTTTCTTCCGCGACTATCGAACCAATGCTCTTATCTGATCACCACCCCATCAGTGCTACCCTCTCCTTTGAGGCTCTACCACGTCGCCATGGTGCGTGGCGCCTGGATGGCTCCCTCCTGAATGACCCCACTTTTGTTGAGGCCCTCTCTGACCGCCTGAAGCTGTATTTTTCGGAGAATGCAGCCCCAGAGGTCAGCCCTGTCACTGTGTGGGCGGCACACAAATGTGTGATCCGCGGTGAACTAATTGCCCTAGCTTCTAAGCGGAAAAAGGAACGTGTAGCCCACACGGAGGCGCTCATGTCCAAGATAGCTTCGCTGGAACGTTCTCATAAGTTGTCTTTAGCGTCTGATACCCTGGAGGAGCTCACTAAGACCCGTCAGGAGCTGTTGGAGGACCTTGGTAGATCAGTTCGCAGGAATTTTGCCCTCTCTCACGGCTTCTTCTATGAGCACTCCAACAAATCGGGTAGGCTCCTTGCCAGAGCTCTCAAAAAGAAAAGAGCGGCCAATACCATCCATTCCATCACCGACTCCTCGGGCAAGGCGCACGCCTCTACCCCCGACATAGCGGCACAATTTGTCCGTTATTACTCGGACCTATACAACTTGCCTAGGGCAAGCACGCCTGAACTTTTACAATCTAGGGCACGTGAGATTCGCCAGTTCTTATCCCAATACTCTCCCCCGCCGCTATCGGAGGAAGTGTTGGCTCCTCTCGACGCCCCTATATCTGCTACGGAAGTCTTGACGGCCCTTAAGCAGTCCAAACCTGGGAAATCCCCCGGGCCGGACGGATTGACGGTTGGTTACTATAAGACTTTCGCGGATCAGCTGATTCCGCACATGGTGAGGGCTTTTAACGCCTTCTCTGATATGCCTGCCTTGGGGCCGGATTTTTTGGAGGCCCATGTCGCTGTCCTCCCCAAGCCAGGGAGGGACGCGACGTTGGTACCGAATTACCGCCCCATATCTTTACTCAATGCAGATATCAAATTGTTTGCGAAGGTTTTGGCTAACCGCCTTCTTCCCTCCATCCCCGAGGTGGTGTCCCTTGACCAGGTTGGTTTTGTCCCTGGACGTGAGGCCCGGGACAACACCACCAAGGCAATTCACCTGCATCATTGGTTATCCACATCGCGTACGCCTGGCTTCTTTTTATCCCTTGATGCGGAGAAGGCGTTCGACAGGGTGGCCTGGGACTACATGTCCGCCACACTTGAAGCCCTTGGACTGAAGGACCGGTTCCTGCGCTTTGTCTCCATCCTTTACTCCAACCCTTCTGCGCGGGTCAAAGTTAATGGATCCCTGTCGGACGCCTTCTCCGTGTCGAACGGTACCAGGCAGGGTTGCCCCCTGTCCCCCCTGATTTATATCCTCACTTTGGAACCCCTCCTGCGTCGGATCCAAGCTAGTTCGGACATCAAGGGGGTGTCTTTGAAGGGCAAGACATACAAATTGGCGGCATACGCCGATGATATCTTGCTCTTCCTCACCGATCCCCTGCTCTCAGTCCCCAATCTCTTATCCGTTCTTGCTCATTTCCAAGATCTCTCCAATCTGAAAATCAATTACTCCAAATCACGGGCCCTCAACATTTCCCTCCCTACCTCTCTTTTACAACTCTGCCAATCCAATTTTCCATTTGAATGGGACCCCCATTCCATCACATATCTCGGCGTCCAATTACCTAGCTCTCTGTCCGACCTTTATTCCAAGAATCACTTGGCGATCTTACAAACAGTGGAAAAGGACTTGCACTCCTGGATGCAGGGTCGTTTTTCCTGGTTTGGCAGGGTCGCCATTGTCAAAATGAATGTCCTACCTCGCTTGCTCTACATCCTTCAGGCTCTGCCCATTCGTGTACCGCCCGCCTTTTTTAAATCTTTCAGGCTTATGTGCTCTAGATTTTTGTGGTCCTCTAAGAAGCCCAGGCTTAGCTGGGATTTGCTTACTCGTCCTAAACAGGAGGGCGGATTGGGATTCCCACATTTGCTCAAGTACTATCAGGCATGCCATCTATCCAGAGTGGTGGATTGGCATGCCCACTCGATGTCTAAGGATTGGGTGTCGCTTGAGGGAGCCTTGGCGTCGTTCCCAGCCCATCACTTGCCTTGGTCGGCTCTTTCCAAGATTCCACGCCCCGCCTTAGCCAATCCCCTGACTGGAGCTACGTTAAGGGTGTTCCATGCCCTTCGTGAGCAGTTGGATCTCTCGCCGCAGCGCAGCCCTTTGACTCCCTTACATTCCCTCCCCGATTTCCCCCCTGGCCTCCCATTTGTGCCTGCCGAGGGCCCTTCCTCGGAAGTACCCTTTCAAGCTCGTCACTTTCTTGACGGCTCTAGACTGCTCTCCTACCAGGACCTCTGTCAGCGCTTTCCGAAGGCCTCTGTTCCCTTCTATTGCTATCTCCAGATCCGCCATTTCCTGACTCACACGCAGCCACTGCCGGAATGGGGCCGTCCGCTGACCTCTTTAGAACGTGTTTGTGACGCCCCTGGCCCGCACCGGCACATGGTCTCGATTTTATATTCCATGCTATTCCCCCCCTCTCACGCCCCCACCGACGCTCTTCAAGCTCGATGGGTGCGGGAGTTGGGTGTGGACCTCGCAGAGGAAGATTGGTCTAGGGTGCTTTTTCACATGCACAAGGGTTCCTTAAACGTGATGACCCAAGAAACCGGCTATAAGATATACTCTAGGTGGTATAGGACTCCAGACCTTTTACACAAGTTTTCCACCTCGAATTCCCCACTGTGTTGGAGGTGTCTGCAACGTAAGGGGACTCTGCTGCATATATGGTGGGATTGCCCAGTTTTGCAACCATTCTGGAAAGAGGTCCACGCCTTAATCTGCCGTATCACCACGTACACTCCTGACTACTCACCGGCGCAATACCTTTTACACCACACCTCCCTCTCCTACGCCAGCTACAAGAAGTCCCTGACCTTGCACCTGATCAACGCAGCACGGATGTGCGTACCATGCCATTGGCTGTCCACCTCGCCCCCGTCGGTTGCCGACTGGCTTCGCAGGGTTCGGCGGGTGGCGGAGATGGAGGACATAGTGGCTCAGGCCAAGGACACTCACCGCCAGTATCGTACAACTTGGGCACCCTGGACCCACTTTCAATCCTTGCCAGACTTCCAACGATTGAGCACTTGATACTCGTAGGCCACTCAGTGGCTCCTTGGAGCTTGTTCTGAGGAGGGACCCCACGTTCTGGGGTACTTTCCTGGATGTTCAGTTCGTTCTGCCTCTTCTGATGCTAGTAGTGTTCCGGAGTGTACTGCTCCTTTCCACACCTCTCCCTTCCCTTCTTCCTTCCTCCTTTTGTGTTTCCCTTATTTGCCCTACCCGCCTCCTTCCCCATCCTCTTCCCCCGTCCCCCTTCCTCATTCCCTCCCTTCTATGCATTTTCAAAAATCACTTAGGGTTCTCTATTTTGCACTCTGTGGTGGCTCTGCCTCCACCGGCAACAGCTATGGCGCCCACGTTCAGAGATGTGCGTACCGGATTCCCCACTTTTATGTGGTGGGTCCCCCACTCCTTGACACAGATAGTTCCCTTTACGGGGTGTCGGGCTTGGGGGGATCCACTATGCTCCATCATGGGTAACCCTTTTGTTCCGGTTCTCATAAGGTGGGTGGGCGCCCTACCCGGCGAACCCCTCCATTAGCCTTACGCCCACTTGGTTCTCCCACTGGCCCTCTGTTTTCGCACCATGTTGTTGTTACATGACACTTTGTGGGTTTACCCGTGATTTATGTTGCTCCTTACGTGCATAGTACTGTTTATGTGTGTATCACTTTTGTACCTGTTCATTTTTGGTGGGCTCTATTACCTGCCCTTTATTGCTGTGTTCTTTTGTGCTATGTATGCTTTATTCCTTAATAAAATGTTTTTTGAAAAGGTAAAAAAAGGGGGGGGGGGACAGGGTATATAAATATACATTGACAGTTAGTATTCCAGGTAAAATAATCACCTTCCGGTGGATATAGCAATACTTAAACCATGCAGAGAGGGTTCGAGGGCATCACAAAGGTTGTGTATAAACAAAGGCCATTTGGAAAGGTATGATGTAACCTGGAGGCTCGGATGAGGCTGAGTTGATCCAGCAAAAGTCTCACAATAAGGTGACTTCCCTGATTGCTTAAATTATATACGTAAAAATGCGAATAGAACTGACCCACGCAACCAGAGGGTGGCCGATTTCATCTCAGAGCACCCCTAATAACTCAGGGGAGAACAGTCCTGCAGAGACATAAACCATAGACAAGAAGGAGGTTTGGTTAGGATATAAGTATCTCAGAATAGATGACAATATGCTCTGTATCAATCCAAGCTCTTCTATTTACCTTGTGGATCACCTCGCAATTATCCTCTCTGCATGGAGCATAAGAAGCCAATGCCGCCATGATGGCAGCGCCGGCTTCTTATGTGTCTCCAGGTGCATCCAACGTCACGGGGCCGCGGATGCGGCGTCCGACGTAATGCGCCCAGTCCCACCGAAGTGCGCATGCACATCAACAGTGCCGTCGCACTCCACTGTAAATCCGGCTGTACCAGCGGTTATCCGCTGGCTCGGGGGACACATACCCGCCGGAAAGAACTGATCCCGCTTGGTGTCTCCCGGCCACTAATGCCCAAGTGTCAACAGGGGAAATCATTAATAGGACATTCAACATATATTATAAAGCCCATAATAAAATAGCATCTAATGTGTATAGCAATAAATACATATAAAATGCAACAAACATCATAATAGATGTACATATATATTGGGATGTCATTTTAAGTAGTGGAATGAACTAGCTGAGAAGCTGCTATATCAATCAGCAGGAGGGGTTGGGCAATGTCTAAAACATAGGAGACTATTGCAACAACCAAGTAGCAAAAGACTGCATGTTTGTGAAACTACAAGCTGTGCATCTTTATAAAATTAATAATGAATGAGTGAGAGCAATATTTCTGCCCAGTACTTAACACGGTTCTTACTTGGTAAAGTTGTCCCCTAATAATACAAATCCAGGCACTCACATTTAACCACTTAACATATATCATTTTGAAATGTTTTATTTTCAATAAATTTTATTGTTTTCATGAAATGATTTACAACAATAAAAGCAAATAGTGAAATCTGTTGTCTTACAATATAACATATGACTAAAGATTGCATATATGAGAACAAGTATGTCGCTAAGATCGCTCTTAGACTTAAATCGGTATTCTGTTGAGGACTTAAATTTCCTTAAAAGGCTCTGACCCCCCTCCCCATACACCCCTTCTGAGAGCAAACTGTGTCAAGGGAGGAAGGACATCACCAGGCTTCTTAATTCAAATTCTAAGCATTGAGATAAGTAAGCAAGTAGTACATTCGAAGATAAACATAATTGAACAGAGATTTATAATGAATCTAGGAAACGAACCAGAAAGGTTTTAGCATAGGAGGTGAGAGGTTTCCTGGGGGTCAGGTAGTTGACCCTGAAAGGACCTTTCAGGGTCAACTACCTGAGATCCCACCTTACCTTGATATTTTCTAGAGAACTGAAATATAGGAAAGCCCTTTCTCGATGAGAAGAACAAATTGAGAAAAAATGTAGGTGGACCGTACAATTGTGGTAAATAAGAACCCAATTTGTAACTATGTCGGCTAATCATTCTGGTTTGTCATAGAGAATATCTACAGTGGTATACCTGAAAAAAAAAAAAACAGGATAGATAGACAGATGAAGGGAGGAAAGGAAAATAGGGAAGAAAGTAGAGAGAAAAGGAAGAAAGATAGATACTCATGAGACAGAACACTTTTTATATTTTAATCAAGGCTGAATTTTAAAGAGATGATTTCATAAATGAGGCCCAGGGTTCCCAGGTTCTCTCAAACTTCTCTTTAGTGTTTTGGAGTACACTGGAAATTATCCATAAAATCTTGCATTTGGCCAAAATGAAGGAGACCGATGGTCTCTTCCAGGCTCGTGCTATGGTGCGTTTGGCTCCAAGTAAGATGTAGAATATTAGGGCTTGGGTGTGTTTAGGAATTTTACCAATATGTTGATTAAGAATGGCTACCTCTGGGTCCGGAGACAGGAAGACACCAGTTATTTTGTGGATCAAGTGGTTCCAAAACCTTCTAATCTGGGGCATTGCGAGAATAGTGTGAAGTAAGGTCCCTACATGACAGCATCCTTCTGAAATATAGAGGAGATACTTCAGGGAAAATTTTTAGAAGAGGAGGGGGTACTAGGTACCATCTAGTGATAACTTTTATACTTGCTTCCATTATGGATCCCCTTAAAGGAGCGTTCAAAGGATTGGTTCCGGATGTTTAGGTTCCAGTCTAAATCAAGATCATGTTCCATGTTCCCATTTAAACATGTAAGGGGTTTTCTCTGTGGTGTATGCGAGGACTGCTTAAATTAAAGAGATTCCTCCTCTCATTACTATACGTTTGGAGCACCATTGCTCACACAGAGTGACCTTTAATGGTTTTGTTTTATCTACCCAGATAGAATGTAGGAAGTGGGAGATTTGGATTAACTGAAATCTCTCTGTAGATAGCCTCTCCAGTTTATTACCACAGAAGGTATATGAAATTGGGCTGTTTAAGGTAAAGAAATGTCTGATCCTGTATAGACCCTTGTCCGTTCACCATTGAAAGGCCTTTGTATTTCTCCCAAGGGGAAAATTAGGGTTATGGAAGATGTGGCTCGGTGTGACTTGTTAATTTTAGGGAGAGGAATCCCCTCCAGAAAGGTTTCCAGACTGTTAGGGTCTACTGGTTTATCCTCACTATAAAGTTTGGAGTAGAATGAATGGAAGGTTTTCATAATTTGTTTCGGGATTTGAGTGATTGAACCTGATGTGGATCTGATTTTCGGGAGTGAAAGTATACAATATTTGGGAGTCAATTTGGATGCTAGTCTGGATCCAATTTTGTCTTTCTGGAGATAGAGGCAGGCACCCTGCCATCTAAGCTTTTTTGCACTGCTGAGGTTAGTGCCAAATTTAGTGCTAATTTAGCTGAATCAAGGTTGGCTAGCATTTTTGGTGTAGGGTTGTTTTTGTGTGCTTTGCTAAGCATGTGATGACATCTGGATACATTTCCCATGGATAACCACCTTATAAGCCCCCCTATAAGGTTAGCAGCAGTGTTGCCAACCTACCAGATAGAAATTTACTGACACTATACCAAAAATTTACTGGCACAGCCACGTTTTTACTGGCATTTCCAAAAGTAAAAGAAATAGAGTTTTAAGTGCAAATTTCAGTATTTAGGCTATAAACATGTACAGTATGCAATTAGCAATATGATTTAAGGTAGATATTAGATATCCCTTGCACCATGACATCACAAGACATTCTCAGGCACAGCCTCTGCCACATTCCCCCCCCCCCCCACCCCACTGGTGCTGCCTGAACAGACTGTAGCAGGCACTTGGATGGTCTCGGCCAGATTCAGACCACAACAGCCCATGAGCAGTTCCGACCCAAGCGTTACAGCCATATTTTTTTACTGGCAACCTTTTCCTTTCACTGGCATTTACCGGCAGGAGAAAAGTGCCCATTTTTTACTGGCTGTCAGTAAAAATACTGACGGTTGGCAACACTGGTTACCGGAGATGTGTCTTCCACATCATTCAAAAGAAAGTATTCCTGTATTGTCTACATTTCTCTAACATGATGCATCTGATTGGGTCACTTAGGAGGGACTCATTAAGGCCCTAGGTGTATGGGCCTGTTTGAGATAGTGCCCTATGGAGTTTGAGAAAGACTAAGGAGTGATCCGACCATGGGATATCACGTATTGATGTTTTGGTGACAAGGGACATGTCTTAAGTGGGGATGAAAATGTGATCAGTTCTCGCATATGTTTTATGGGGCGCTGAGTAATGTATGTATTCATGGGAAGAAGAGTGCATTTCCCTCCAAATATCCACTAGACCCAGGGAGTGGATGTGTCTGGTTATGCAAAGACTTTGTTTGGGGGGGTCTTTGGAAATGGGAAGGACCTTTCCCTGATTTATCTAATGACTGATCAAATGATACATTAGATTCTCCACCCATGATGATTCTACCCTCAAAATGAGGAGAAAAGGATTGCAGCATTTTAGAGAAAAAGGCCGCTTGGCCTTTTTTTGAGGCGTAGTATGAAATACATGTGTAAAGGCATCCATCAATATGTCCCTTTACTAATAGGTAGCAGCCTTCCTGGTCTGCGATCATCTGTGAATGGGAAAATTAGATATTTTTTTTAGAAAAATATGGCTTCTCCTCTTTTCTTGGCCTTGGCGATGGATCAGTAGAATGTGGGGTATTTGTGGTGAACAAATAAGGGTCCATAATTCCCAAGGAATTAGTCTCCTGAAGTAGAAGGAGCTCAAGGTCCTGTGAATGGTAATGTTGAAATGCCTTACGTCTTTTCACCGGAGAATTGAGGCCCTGTGTGTTATGGGATGCCACTTGGAGAAAGCTATCAGGAACTACTGGGTTAGCCATGGAAAGGAGGAGAACACAATTAAATGCAGATCACATACCCAAAGATCCTCTTTGATGACCGCAGAGAGTCCCCGGTGGAGAGTTGTTAGTCTTGGAGCCTTCAATAGTTGATGGCGTCTGCCCATAGGTATCTGGAAAGGTAAGAACGACGAGATGACACATATATGAAAATTACGTGAAAAGTAGTAGGAGAAACTCAAGACTGAGAGTATCCTGAGTTTTGTACATGCAGGACCAGACCTGTCTGGTCCTGCCTGACAACTGAATGTGAATGGGACCTGATCCATGCAGGGCACTTTCCTGAAGTTAACAGAGGCAACTGTTATCCCCGAGTCACAACAGGGGGAGGAGCACTAATTCTGCTCCAGTCTAGAGGCCCCTACATAGCCAAATAGTGTAGTAAAAAGTTAGATGCCCTAAGTATGTTCAAAGAATACAATACAGTGATAATATAACTTGAGGAAATAAGCTAGCATTGTAGAAATATACTTTGTTTCATAAGGCATTAAGGTTGAGACATCTTTAATCTGTTTTGATGTAACCGATCTTGGTCAAGGTGTCTCTCCCATAAGGCCCAGAGTAAGCTATTACCAAACTCTTTATGCTCCCTCCAAGAGCCTGCCTAAGGTGTCAAAGTCTTAGGATAGGGCATTTAGTAATAGGGGAGCCAAGGTTATTTCAAAATAAATCAGAGAAAATGCTCAATAAATGTTACTAGTAGGGTTGAGCGAACACGGACTGTATTATTCGTGTTCGTACCGAATAATTGGATTTTTGTTACCCAAACACAGACCCGAAAACTTTACTGTATGTTCGGGTAAAAATCCGTGTTCGGTCATTTTATTTCCGGGTTTTGTATGCATTGGCGCGCTTTACATGGTGGGCTTTCAACAGCCAATCAACAAGCGTTTAACTGGTGTGCCTTAAGCCATCCCAGCCATGCCTACAAATGTATTAGTAGCTGTGATTGGCCATCTGAAGCATGTGACCAAGTCTTTATAAGTCCGAGACGGAGCGCTGCTGCGTCATTCTGCTGTGTTAGTTCAGGGACAGAGCACACATCATACGTGCTGCCTGCTGATTAGGGACAGACAGGCAAAAACCATTTGTGTCCGGATAGAATTGAGGGACAGGTCGGAGTGTGTTAGGCAGGGCGAGTTGTAGGGCATTTTAGGGAGAGGCTGCTGATTTTTAGGGTCAGTTTTCTACAATCGATTTTGCAGTGACCGATCTTATCAATCCTTTTAGGGAGAGGCTGCTGATTTTTAGGGTCAGACAGTGTGTTCTACAATCGATATTGCTGGGTGTGGTTCTCAGTGACCGATCTTATCAATTCTTTTAGGGAGAGGCTGCTGATTTTTAGGGTCAGACAGTGTGTTCTACAATCGATATTGCTGGGTGGGGTTTGCAGTGACCGATCTTATCAATCCTTTTAGGGAGAGGCTGCTGATTTTTAGGGTCAGACAGTGTGTTCTACAATCGATATTGCTGTGTGGGGGGGGGGAGGGGGGGTTTGCAGTGACCGATCTTATCAATCCTTTTAGGGAGAGGCTGCTGATTTTTAGGGTCAGACAGTGTGTTCTACAATCGATATTGCTGGGTGGGGTTTGCAGTGACCGATCTTATCAATCCTTTTAGGGAGAGGCTGCTGATTTTTAGGGTCAGACAGTGTGTTCTACAATCGATATTGCTGTGTGGGGGGGGGGGGGGTTTGCAGTGACCGATCTTATCAATCCTTTTAGGGAGAGGCTGGAGATAGGCAGGTGTCAGTGGTCCACATCGATTTTGCTGTGTGTGGGGTGCAGTGAACACAATGTTTTTTGCCCACTGAGGAGGAGGGAGAAAAGTCTTTTTCTATCAGTCACTGTGTGCAGCGTTTTTCCTTCAGCTGTGCTGTGCTGACTCTGATCATACACTGCTGTGTTCAGTGTTCACATGTGCTATTATTGAGTGGTTTCAAAAATCATACACTTTTTTCTATTCCACTATTCAATATACAGCCTTGGGTTAAAAAAATTTAATTGTGGCCTGCAGCAGAGCTGAATGATATAAGACACTGCTGTTCACATGTGCTATTGATAAATCACACCAATTTTATATCATATTTTCTATTCCGCTATTCAATAAAAACCCTTGGGTATAAACAATTAAATCTCATACTTCTGAAGATTTGAGGGTGCTGCCTGTTCCAAACTCCTCCTACTCCTCATCCTGCCTTTAGGGGTACAAAAAATAGTAATTGGGGCCTAGTCTGGTTGTGTACGTGTGAGATACATATACTTTTTTTGATCATATTCTCTATTCCGCTATTCAATAAAAATCTTTGGGTATAAACAATTAAATTGCGGGATAGTCTGTGTTGGTACGTGTGAGATACACCTTTCCAATTTTTGGGGTTCATCTCATACTTCTGAAGATTTGAGGGTGCTGCCAGTTCCAAACTCCTCCTACTCCTCATCCTGCCTTTTAGGGGTACAAAAAATATTAATTGGGGCCTAGTCTTGTTGTGTACGTGTGAGATACATACACTTTTTTTGATCATATTTTCTATTCCGCTACTCAATAAAAACCTTTGGGTATAAACAATTAAATTGCGGGATAGTCTGTGTTGGTACGTGTGAGATACACCTTTCCAATTTTTGGGGTTCATCTCATACTTCTGAAGATTTGAGGGTGCTGCCTGTTCCAAACTCATCCTACTCCTCATCCTGCCTTTTAGGGGTACAAAAAATAGTAATTGGGGCCTAGTCTGGTTGTGTACGTGTGAGATACATACACTTCTTTTGATAATATTTTCTATTCCGCTATTCAATAAAAACCTTTGGGTATAAACAATTAAATTGCGGGATAGTCTGTGTTGGTATGTGTGAGATACACCTTTCCAATTTTTGGGGTTCATCTCATACTTCTGAAGATTTGAGGGTGCTGCCTGTTCCAAACTCCTCCTACTCCTCATCCTGCCTTTTAGGGGTACAAAAAATAGTAATTGGGGCCTAGTCTGGTTGTGTATGTGTGAGATGCATACACTTTTTTTGATCATATTTTCTATTCCGCTATTCAATAAAAACCTTTGGGTATAAACAATTAAATTGCGGGATAGTCTGTGTTGGTATGTGTGAGATACACCTTTCCAATTTTTGGGGTTCATCTCATAATTCTGAAGATTTGAGGGTGCTGCCTGTTCCAAACTCCTCCTACTCCTCATCCTGCCTTTTAGGGGTACAAAAAATAGTAATTGGGGCCTAGTCTGGTTGTGTACGTGTGAGATACATACACTTTTTTTGATCATATTTTCTATTCCGCTTTTCAATAAAAACCTTTGGGTATAAACAATTAAATTGCGGGATAGTCTGTGTTGGTACGTGTGAGATACACCTTTCCAATTTTTGGGGTTCATCTCATACTTCTGAAGATTTGAGGGTGCTGCCTGTTCCAAACTCCTCCTACTCCTCATCCTGCCTTTAGGGGTACAAAAAATTAGTAATTGGGGCCTAGTCTGGTTGTGTACGTGTGAGATACATACACTTTTTTTGATCATATTTTCTATTCCGCTTTTCAATAAAAACCTTTGGGTATAAACAATTAAATTGCGGGATAGTCTGTGTTGGTACGTGTGAGATACACCTTTCCAATTTTTGGGATTCATCTCATACTTCTGAAGATTTGAGGGTGCTGCCTGTTTCGTACTCCTCCTACTCCTCATCCTGCCTTTAGGGGTACAAAAAATAGTAATTGGGGCCTAGTCTGGTTGTGTACGTGTGAGATACATACACTTTTTTTGATCATATTTTCTATTCCGCTATTCAATAAAAACCTTTGGGTATAAACAATTAAATTGCGGGATAGTCTGTGTCGGTACGGGTGAGATACATACACCTTTTGATATCATATTTTCTATTCCGCTATTTAATCAAAACCTTTGGGTATAAACAATTAAATTGCGGGATAGTCTGTGTCGGTACGTGTGAGATACACCTTTCCAATTTTTGGGGCGCATCTCATACTGCCAAGGATTTGAGGGTGCTTCAGTCTGCCTCCTGCCTGTTCCGAACTCCTCCTACTCCTCATCCTGCCTTTACGGTACAAAAAACTGTAATCGGTGCCTAGATTGTGTTTGTACGTGTGATATACACCGTTTTGTAAAATTTGTCCTATTCCGCTATTCAATATACACCCTGTTTGAGTGTAAAAAATTAAATTGCGGGATAGTCTGTATCGGTACATGTGAGATACACCTTTTTAAATTTTTTTGGCGCATCTCCTTCTACCGCCGAGGATTGCTGGGCAGTTTGCCTCCTGTTCCCAACTCCTCCTACTCCTCTTCCTCATCCTGCCTTTAGGGTACAAAAAATTGTAATCGGGGCCTAGTCTGTGTTTGTACATGTGAAATACACCATATTATAACATTTTTCCTATTCCGCTATTCAATATACACCCTTTTGGAGTGTAAGAAAATTAAATTACGGCATAGTCTGTATCGGTACGTGTGAGATACACCTTTTAAATGGGTTTGGCGCATCTCCTTCCACCGCCAAGGATTGCAGGGCGCTTCAGTTTGCCTCCTGTTCCCAACTCCTCCTACTCCTCTTCCTTATCCTCCCTTTAGGGTACAAAAAATTTTAATCGGGGCCTAGTCTGTGTTTGTACGTGTGAGCTACACAGTTTTTTATCCTTTTTCCTATTCCGCTATTCAATATACACCCTTTTGGGGTAAAAAACATTAAATTGCGGCATAGTTTGCATATTTGACTGTGAGATACACCCGTGCGATACTGTTGTTGTTTTGTTCCGCTATTCAATAAACACCTTTCTAGGGCAAGATCATAAATTACAGAAATATGAGGAGACCGTCAAATAGGGGCCGTGGCCTGGGTCGTGGTGCTGCTGGTAGAGCTCCTGTTGCAAGGAGAGGACGTGGTCGATCTGTGCCAGCTACACGCACAAGTGAAACACCTTCCTCAAGTGTTAGTAGGCGACAGAACCTGCAGCAGTATTTGGTAGGGCATCATAGGCCTCTAGAAGTGATGATGCCAGAACACGTAGAGGCGATAGTAGATTGGTTTGCTGCTGACAGTGCCTCCAGTTCCTTCACATTGTCTCCCACCCAGTCTAATACAGAAAGGTCAGAGTTGGCACCTGCAGCCGATGTCCAACCGTCTTTCACCTCACCCCCTTGCAAATCAGGCAAGCAGTCTGAGCCCCAAGCCATACAGCAGTCTCTTCTTCTTTTTGAGGACTCTGTCAGCAGGGTTTCCCAGGGCCATCCACCTAGCCCTGCCCCAGAAGTGGAAGAGATTAAGTGCAGCGATGCCCAACCACTTATTTCTCAAGATGAGTACATGCAAGGACCATCGCAGCACGTATCCGATGATGACGAAACGCAGGTGCCAACTGCTGCGGCATTCAGAATTGTGGAGACCGACAAGGAGGGCAGGGGTGAAGACTGGGTGGAAGATGATGTGGAGGACGATGAGGTCCTCGACCCCACATGGAATGAAGGTCATGCAGGTGACCTGAGTAGTTTGGAGGTGGTGGTCGCACAGAGCAACCATCACAGCAGAAGAGGGAGCAGGGTGCAGAAGCGGAGCGGCCGTGCCCTAGACACTACGCCTGCTACTGCTCAATGCAGCAAGGGAACGAGCGCACCAAAGCCAGCTCAAAGGAGTTCTCTAGCGTGGAAGTTCTTTAGAAAATGTGCTGATGACAGGACACGAGTGGTTTGCACCCTGTGCAATCAGAGCCTGAAGCGAGGCATAAACCTTCTCAACCTGAGCACAACCTGCATGATCAGGCATCTAAGTGCAAAGCACGAGCTGCAGTGGAGTAGACACCTTCAAAACCAAGAAACGTCTCTGGCTCATCCTGCTTCCTCTTCTGCTGCAGTCTCAGCTGCTCCAGCCACATCTGTAGTGATACCTGCACCTGCCACCCCGCAAACAGACGATCTGTCAGCAACACCACCATCTGGGTCACCAACCATCTCCACAATGTCCCGTGGAAGCGTTCAGCTTTCCATCTCCCAAACACTTGAGAGGAAGAGGAAGTACCCCCCTACCCACCCACGATCCCTGGCCCTGAATGCCTTTGAAATGCTGTCATTCCGTCTGGTGGAGACACACAGTTTTAAAAACCTTATGTCGGTGGCTGTCCCACAGTACGTCGTGCCCAGCCGCCACTACTTTTCCAGGCAAGCCATCCCTTCCCTGCACAACCAAGTGGGGGAAAAAAATCAGGTGTGCACTGCGCAATGCCATCTCTGGCAAGGTCCACCTAACTACCGATACGTGGACCAGTAAGCACGGTCAGGGGCGTTATATCTCCCTAACGGCACACTGGGTAAATGCAGTGGCGGATGGGCCTGAGGCGGATAGCAATTTGGCGCATGTCCTTCCACCACCGAGGATTGCAGGGCGCTTCAGTTTGCATCCTGTTCCTAACTCCTCCTACTCCGCTTCTTCATCCTCTACCGCCTCCTCATCCGGACAGCGTAACACCTTCACCACCAACTTCAGCACGGCCAGGGGTAAACGACAGCAGGCAGTTTTAAAACTTGCCTGTTTGGGGGAAAAACCACACACCGCGCAGGAGTTGTGGAGGAGCATGGAACAGCAGACAAATGAGTGGTTGCTGCCAGCGAGCCTCAAGCCCGGCCTGGTGGTGTGCGATAACGGGCGAAATCTCATAGCAGCTCTGGGCCTAGCCGGTTTGACGCACATCCCTTGCCTGGCGCATGTGCTGAATTTGGTGGTGCAGAGGTTCCTTAAAAACTACCCCGATATGTCAGAAAGTGCGGGCCGTCTGTGCGCACTTTCGGCGTTCTCACCCTGCTGCTGCTCGCCTGTCAACTTCGGCCTTCCTGCTCACCGCCTCATATGTGACGTGCCCACAAGGTGGAACTCCACCTTGCACATGCTGGAAAGACTGTGCGAGCAGCAGCAGGCCATAGTGGAGTTTCAGCTGCAGCACGCACGCGTGAGTCGCTCTGCGGAACAGCACCACTTCACCACCAATAACTGGGCCTCCATGCGAGACCTGTGTGCCTTGTTGCGCTGTTTTGAGTACTCCACCAACATGGCCAGTGCCGATGACGCCGTTGTCAGCTTAACTATCCCACTTCTATGCCTCCTTGAAAAAACAATTCGGGCGATGATGGAAGAGGATGTGGCACAGGATGAGGAGGATGAAGAGGTAACATTTCCAAGGCTTTCAGGGCAGTCATTCACAAGGGGCTCTGAGGGTGGGTTCCTGCACACACAAATGCCAGGGACACAATTGTCCAGCAGGGGCACAGTTCTGGAGGATGAGGAGGATGAGGAGGAGGAGCTAGAGGAGGAGATGGAACCATGTTCACAGCAGGATGGCACCCAGGCCAGCTCATGGCCATTACTGGTGCGTGGCTGGGGGGATACAGAGGACACAGACGATACACCTCCCACAGAGGACAGCCTTTCGTTGCCTCTGGGCAGCCTGGCACACATGAGCGATTACATGCTGCAGTGTCTCCACAAAGACCGCCGAATTGCCCACATTCTAACTAGTGCTTATTACTGGGTGGCCACGCTGCTGGATCCCCATTACAAGGACAACGTACCGTCCTTAATTCACTGACTGGAGCGTGATCGCAAGATGCGCGAGTACAAGCGCACGCTGGTAGACGCAATGCTGCTGGCATTCCCACCTGACAGCGGAAGTGGAAGCACAAGGCAGAGGAGGAGGAGGAGGAGGAGGAAGAGGTCGCCAACGCAACCAGGGCACCGCCAGCACCTCAGAAGGCAGGGTTAGCATGGCCGAAATGTGGAAAAGCTTTGTCAGCACGCCACAACAAAAAGCAGCACCAGCAGCTCATATGGAACGTCTTAGCAGGAGGCAGCATTTCCCCAACATGGTGGAGCAGTATGTGTGCACACGCCTAGACGTACTGAATGACGGGTCTGCCCCCTTCAACTTCTGGGTCTCCAAGTTGGGCACATGGCCTGAGCTTGCCCTTTACACCTTGGAGGTGCTGGCGTGCCCTGCAGCCAGTGTATTATCTGAACGGGTATTTAGCACGGCTGGGGGCGTTATCACAGACAAGCGCAGCCGCCTGTCCAGAGACAATGTGGACAAGCTCACGTTCATTAAAATGAACCAGGCATGGATCCCACGGGACTTTTCCGTACCTTGTGCAGAATAGCGATGGATACCGACCTTACCCAGCCATGTTCTATTTTTGCTCTTTCTCACTCTTTTGGGGTGTACCCTCATTTAAAATTTGTGAAAAGAAGCAGTGTTGGCTACCTCGTCCTCCTCAGGGCCAGATTAACGTAGGGGCTATTGGAGCTGCAGCTCCAGGCCCCTACTTTTATATAGGCCCCCGGGTTGGCCATATTCACTGTTACCGCTCTTCTGTCACTTGTAAACACAGAAGTCTGGCTTCTATGCTCGCTTCCCCAGGCAGCTCCCTCACAACCTCCCCACACAGCACGAAGGCCGGACAAGGAGGGACAGTTGCCGATGCATGGATGTGTTTATAGGCTTCAGAGACAGCATCCCATGTGGAATTAGGCATGCATGGCATCACCCTTCCTCCTCTGGGTGCATGCCAAGGCACGGCCCTTAAGCCCTTAAGGCCCTTCAAAATCCTCAGCACCAAGCCCATGATGCTCTTAATCTGGCCCTGGTCCTCCTCCACCGCCGCTTCCACCTACACCGCCCATAGGTGTGCGCAGCCTATTGCATTAGGGTGTGCACCCCAAAGTTTAAATACACATGCATGTGTTTGCCTACATGTACATGGCCCCGATACATTACTCTCCCTGCTGGCAAAGAGAAATAGAGCAGAGCAGGTCCGAGGGAGATCTTTCCCATCTCCTCACTGGCAAACAGAGCGATAATGCTATGTGCCCTAGGTGATTAGGGTGTGCCCAGGTACACCCGGCACACCCTGTGCGCACGCCTATGACACCGCCACATCCGCCACCACCTCATCCTCCCTCCTACTCCATATGGGCCTCGTCCTTCAAAGATGAAGAACATTGTTTTATTTTTCTGTTTTTTTTTTTGTTGTTTTAAGTTATTTCCCTATCCATTTGTTTGCAGAGCACTCGCCATGCTCTTAACTACGTTTTGCTGCCATTTGCAGCACTCTAGCCCTTTCCATTGGTGTTTTTGAGCCATTTTAGTGCCTGAAAGTTCGGGTCCCCATTGACTTCAATGGGGTTCGGTGTCCGGGAAAAGTTCGGCAAAAGTCCGGGACACGGACCCGGACTTTTTTTTAAAGTTCGGCCGAACCCGCCGAACATGGACATCCAGGTGTCCGCTCAACTCTAGTTACTAGTCTTAACTATAATAATGTAGAATATGTAACTTAAAAGTCACATGCCAACTGGGATAAGGCTATCCCTTCATCGGATGTAGAAAGGGAAAAAGTCAAACCGTAAGTAGGGAACAGGAAAGGTGAACCTCCATATAAGAGGGGTATCTCAAAGGCAAAGTGTAAAAGGCAAAATTAGTCATTCTCCTTATCTCTGTGCCTCTTTGATTGTTGTTTGTTCCAGACTGTGGTGAGGGGGCTGACTGGAGGAGGACATTTTGATGAGTTTAGATGTACTGCAGCTGATGAAGATAAGGGTTCCTGAGAGATGAAGACTAGTGATGTCGCGAACCTAAAATTCGCGGTTCGCGAACGGCGAACGCGAACATCGGCAAATGTTCGCGAACCGGCGAACCGGGCGAACCGCCATAGACTTCAATAGGCAGGCGAATTTTAAAACACACAGGGACTCTTTCTGGCCACAATAGTGATGGAAAAGTTGTTTCAAGGGGACTAACACCTGGACTGTGGCATGCCGGAGAGGGATCACGCAAAAAAAAGTTCTTAAAAATTATAATTTTTTGATAGAGAGCCAATTATTGGAAAAATTAAAAAAAAATAAAAATAAAAAATTTCTTTGGATTTAGCATCTGGGGGGTCTAAAAAGTGTACCTGTGAAGTTTCAGCTCTGTAGCATGTCCAGAACCCCTAAAAAACAGCATTTTTCTTATATTTTCAGGAATATGGCTTCTCTGCGGCTGGCTTTTTCTCTTGCAGGCATTTAGCGGGCATTTTTTTAGGCAGGCATGTCATTTTTTGTATTTAGTGTCTGGGGGGGTCTAAAAAGTGTACCTGTCAAGTTTCAGCTCTGTAGCATGTCCAGAACCCCTAAAAAACAGCATTTTTCTTATATTTTCAGGAATACGGCTTCTCTGCGGCTGTCTTTTTCTCTTGCAGGCATTTATCGGGCATTTTTTTAGGCAGGCATGTCATTTTTTGTATTTAGTGTCTGGGGGGTCTAAAAAGTGTACCTGTCAAGTTTCAGCTCTGTAGCATGTCCAGAACCCCTAAAAAACAGCATTTTTCTTATATTTTCAGGAATACGGCTTCTCTGCGGCTGGCTTTTTCTCTTGCAGGCATTTATCGGGCATTTTTTTAGGCAGGCATGTCATTTTTTGTATTTAGTGTCTGGGGGGTCTAAAAAGTGTACCTGTCAAGTTTCAGCTCTGTAGCATGTCCAGAACCCCTAAAAAACAGCATTTTTCTTATATTTTCAGGAATACGGCTTCTCTGCGGCTGGCTTTTTCTCTTGCAGGCATTTATCGGGCATTTTTTTAGGCAGGCATGTCATTTTTTGTATTTAGTGTCTGGGGGGTCACAAAAGTGTACCTGTCAAGTTTCAGCTCTGTAGCATGTCCAGAACCCCTAAAAAACAGCATTTTTCTTATATTTTCAGGAATACGGCTTCTCTGCGGCTGGCTTTTTCTCTTGCAGGCATTTATCGGGCATTTTTTTAGGCAGGCATGTCATTTTTTGTATTTAGTGTCTGGGGGGTCTAAAAAGTGTACCTGTCAAGTTTCAGCTCTGTAGCATGTCCAGAACCCCTAAAAAACAGCATTTTTCTTATATTTTCAGGAATACGGCTTCTCTGCGGCTGGCTTTTTCTCTTGCAGGCATTTATCGGGCATTTTTTTAGGCAGGCATGTCATTTTTTGTATTTAGTGTCTGGGGGGTCACAAAAGTGTACCTGTCAAGTTTCAGCTTTGTAGCATGTCCAGAACCCCTAAAAAACAGCATTTTTCTTATATTTTCAGGAATACGGCTTCTCTGCGGCTGTCTTTTTCTCTTGCAGGCATTTATCGGGCATTTTTTTAGGCAGGCATGTCATTTTTTGTATTTAGTGTCTGGGGGGTCACAAAAGTGTACCTGTCAAGTTTCAGCTCTGTAGCATGTCCAGAACCCCTAAAAAACAGCATTTTTCTTATATTTTCAGGAATACGGCTTCTCTGCGGCTGGCTTTTTCTCTTGCAGGCATTTATCGGGCATTTTTTTAGGCAGGCATGTCATTTTTTGTATTTAGTGTCTGGGGGGTCTAAAAAGTGTACCTGTCAAGTTTCAGCTCTGTAGCATGTCCAGAACCCCTAAAAAACAGCATTTTTCTTATATTTTCAGGAATACGGCTTCTCTGCGGCTGGCTTTTTCTCTTGCAGGCATTTATCGGGCATTTTTTTAGGCAGGCATGTCATTTTTTGTATTTAGTGTCTGGGGGGTCACAAAAGTGTACCTGTCAAGTTTCAGCTCGGTAGCATGTCCAGAACCCCTAAAAAACAGCATTTTTCTTATATTTTCAGGAATACGGCTTCTCTGCGGCTGTCTTTTTCTCTTGCAGGCATTTATCGGGCATTTTTTTAGGCAGGCATGTCATTTTTTGTATTTAGTGTCTGGGGGGTCACAAAAGTGTACCTGTCAAGTTTCAGATCTGTAGCATGTCCAGAACCCCTAAAAAACAGCATTTTTCTTATATTTTCAGGAATACGGCTTCTCTGCGGCTGTCTTTTTCTCTTGCAGGCATTTATCGGGCATTTTTTTAGGCAGGCATGTCATTTTTTGTATTTAGTGTCTGGGGGGTCACAAAAGTGTACCTGTCAAGTTTCAGATCTGTAGCATGTCCAGAACCCCTAAAAAACAGCATTTTTCTTATATTTTCAGGAATACGGCTTCTCTGCGGCTGTCTTTTTCTCTTGCAGGCATTTATCGGGCATTTTTTTAGGCAGGCATGTCATTTTTTGTATTTAGTGTCTGGGGGGTCTAAAAAGTGTACCTGTCAAGTTTCAGCTCTGTAGTAAGTCCACAACCCAAAAAAAACAGCATTTTTCTTATGATTTTTAGTAGAAAACTAATGCAGTGTCTTTCCAGCTGTCTTTTTTTCTTTCTGGCAAGCTGAAATATGATATGCCAAGGCAAACATGCCTATCAGTTGAGCTATGACACAGACAACACTGCACACATGGGGAAATATGTAAAACAAAAAACAGGAAAAGGAAATTAGGTGACGGTAACAAAACATGATATTGTGATTGGCCAAATAAAAAGTCACCTCGCGATGAGGTCGCGCCAAAGTCGCGCTAAGTCGCGCCAAAGTCGCACTGGAAGCGACGCTACTTTAGTGGTAGCGGCAGTTTAAACCAGCACTAAAACATCCAGTGTGTGAATACGATCAGGTATGATGTTTTATCGGTCAAGTAGTGTAAGGGTTATGCCCGTTGCCCGCTTCACAGTGACAGACCAAACTCTGACAGACCAAACTCCCCGTTTAACAGTCAGTCAGTCCATTTGCACAACCGCAAACTCCCAATTTGCACAAGGTTGGATACCAAGCTAGCCATGTCCCGTTCCTTGTCCTCACTGACATCATTGAAGGTCTCTTCCTCCACCCAGCCACATACAACACCAAGGGTCCCCGAAAGGTGAGAACAAGCCCCCTGGGACGCCTGCTGTGGCTGGTATTCCACCTCCTCAAAGCCACCTTCCTCCTCTGACTTCTCTTCTTCAGACTCCTCTCTCTGCGTTGCCACAGGTCCAGCAATTGACAACGACAAGGCTGCTTCTGGTGGTGATGAGGACCACAACTCTTCCTCTTCATGCTCATCTACAGCCTGATCCAGTACTCTTCGCAGGGCACGCTCCAGAAAAAACGCATATGGGATGAGGTCGATGATGTTGCCTTGGGTTCGACTGACCACCAGGGTTGTCATCTCCGCAAAAGGACGCATGAGCCTACAGCCATTGTTCATGAGCATTCAGTAACGCGGCCAAAAAATACCCAGCTCCGCAGAAAGAATGAAAGAAAATGAATGTTTTTTTTTATGAAAAATTATCCTGCGGATCGCTTTTGGTCTGTACACAATGAAGCAACGACCTTATCATCTGGGGTGTGCCAACACAATCCTAGAGGTGATCGCTTCATTGTGATACGCAAGCCCCTTCACCACGACAAGGTAACGATCACGAAGGGGAATTGACACATGTATGTGCCTTTTTTTTTGTTTTTTGTTTTTTTGCAGCCACAGTGTAGCACCAGAGGCCAGAAAAATTAGGCATGTACACATGCATGAAAAAGTAGGTATTGTTGCAGCCGCTGCTGTAGCAGCGGCCTGAAAAATTGAGGTTTTAAGGCAGAAAGTGCACTAAAACATTGCTGCTTGAACCGTAGTTGGTGGCGGAGACGTCACGTAAGTCATCCGGCATGCAGAGAATGATTATATACAGCAGCGTGTGGACCATTTTTAGGCCAAGGCATCTCAGTCATCACCAGGCCTTTTTTAGTCAAATGCATCCCCCACTGTCAGTCCCTTCGGGATCCATGCCTCATTCATCTTAATAAACGTGAGGTAATCAAGACTTTTTTGACCTAGGCGACTTCTCTTCTCAGTGACAATACCTCCTGCTGCGCTGAAGGTCCTTTCTGACAGCACACTTGAAGCGGGGCAGGCCAGAAGTTCAATGGCAAACTGGGATAGCTCAGGCCACAGGTCAAGCCTGCACACCCAGTAGTCAAGGGGTTCATCGCTCCTCAGAGTGTCGATATCTGCAGTTAAGGCAAGGTAGTCTGCTACCTGTCGGTCGAGTCGTTCTCTGAGGGTGGACCCCGAAGGGCTGTGGCGATGCATAGGACTAAAAAAGCTCCGCATGTCCTCCATCAACAAGACGTCTGTAAAGCGTCCTGTCCTTGCCGGCGTGGTTGTGGTGGTAGGAGGAGGATTACTTTCACCTCTTCCCCTGTTGGATTCCCGTTGTGCTGTGACATCACCCTTATACGCTGTGTAGAGCATAGTTTTTAACTTATTTTGTAGCTGCTGCATCCTTTGCGACTGCCGGTAATTGGGTAACATGTCACAGACTTTCTGCTTATACCGGGGGTCTAGTAGCGTGGCCACCCAGTACAGGTCGTTCTCCTTCAGCCTTTTTATACGAGGGTCTCTCAACAGGCATGACAGCATGAAAGACCCCATTTGGACAAGGTTGGATGCCGAGCTACTCATGTCCAATTCCTCGTCCTCACTGATGTCATTGAAGGTGTGTTCTTCCCCCCAGCCACGTACAACACCACGGGTACCAGATAGGTGACAACGAGCACCCTGGGATGCCTGCTGTGGTTGGTGTTCCTCCTCCTCAAAGCCACATTCCTCCTCTGACTCCTCTTCCTCACACTCCTCTTCCAGTGTTGCCGCAGGTCCAGCAATCGATGGTAAGGCTGTTTCTGGTGGTGGTGATGGTGACCACAACTCTTCCTCTTCCTCTTCACGCTCATCTACGGCCTGATCCAGCACTCTTCGCAGGGCACGCTCCAGGAAAAAAACATATGGGATGATGTCGCTGATGGTGCCTTCAGTGCGACTCACTAGGTTTGTCACCTCCTCAAAAGGACGCATGAGCCTACAGGCATTGCGCATGAGCGTCCAGTAGCGTGGCAAAAAAATACCCAGCTCCGCAGAGGCTGTCCTAGCACCCCGGTCATACAAATACTCGTTGACCGCTTTTTCTTGTTGGAGCAGGCGGTCGAACATTAGCAGTGTTGAATTCCAACGTGTCGGGCTGTCGCAAATCAAGCGCCTCACTGGCATGTTGTTTCGCCGCTGAATATCTGCAAAGTGCGCCATGGCCGTGTAGGAACGCCTGAAATGGCCACACACCTTCCTGGCCTGCTTGAGGACGTCCTGTAAGCCTGGGTACTTCTGCACAAAACGTTGCACAATCAGATTCAACACATGTGCCATGCACGGCACATGTGTCAACTTGCCCAAATTCAATGCCGCCAACAAATTGCTCCCGTTGTCACACACCACTTTGCCGATCTCCAGTTGGTGCGGGGTCAGCCACTGATCCACCTGTGCATTCAGGGCGGACAGTAGTGCTGGTCCGGTGTGACTCTCTGCTTTCAGGCAAGTCAACCCCAAGACAGCGTGACACTGTCGTATCCGGCATGTGGAATAGCCCCTGGGGAGCTGGGGGGGTGCAGTTGGTGTGGAGCAAGACGCAACAGCAGAAGAGGACTCAGCCGAGGAGGTTAGCAAAGAGGATGGAGTAGGAGGAGTAGAGGAGGTGGCAGCAGGCCTGCCTGCAAGTCGTGGCGGTGTCACCAACCCCTCTGCAGCAGAGCCACGCATTCCATGCTTGGCAGCCGCCAGCAGGTTTACCCAATGCGCAGTGTACGTTATATACCTGCCCTGACCGTGCTTTGCAGACCAGCTATCAGTGGTCAGATGGACCCTTGCCCCAACACTGTGTGCCAGACGTGACATGATTTCTTTTTCCACAATAGAGTACAGGTTGGGGATTGCCTTTTGTGAAAAATAATTTCGGCCGGGTACCTTCCACTGCGGTGTCCCAATAGCGACAAATTTTTTGAAGGCCTCAGACTCCACCAGCTTGTATGGTAAAAGCTGGCGGGCTAAGAGTTCCGACAAGCCAGCTGTCAGACGCCGGGCAAGGGGGTGACTCTGCGAGATTGGCTTTTTGCGCTCAAACATTTCCTTCACAGACACCTGACTGTGGGCAGGTGACGAGCAGGAACTGCTGAAGGTGAGAGGCGGAGGGGCGGGTTGTTGATAGGGGGCATGGAGGACAGCAGTGGTTGACGTGGCTGAAGATGCTGGACCAGGAGGAGGATGGTGGCTTTCAGTTTGTGTGCTGCTTTTACTCATGTGTTGATCCCATAGGCGTTTGTGATGTGAGATCATGTGCCTTCGCAAAGCAGTTGTACCTAGGTGGGTGTTGGACTTCCCACGACTCAGTTTCTTTTGGCACAGGTTACAAATGGCATCGCTGATATCAGAGGCAGACACACAAAAAAAATGCCACACTGCTGAGCTTTGCAAGGACGGCATTCTGGTGGTGGCAACAGCTTGCGTTGATTGGCGTGCTGTCTGGCTGACCCCGGGTGCCGAATCTACATGCTGTCTGACTGCGCCACTAGCTCCTTGCGATGACCTCCTCCCCCTGCTTCCAACTCGTCTCCTCCTCCTCTCTGTCTCCCCATCTGAACTTTCCCCCTCTTCTTCTGCTCTTCGAGCAGGCACCCAGGTGACATCCACAGACACATCGTCATCATCAGCCGCTTCACTTGACAACTCAGCAAAGGCAGCAGCAGCAGGTACAACATCATCATCATCACAATGTACGTCCATGTGTATAATGCTGCCTGACTGAGACATATCCCCGTTATCTACATCCTCTGGCACTAATAGTTGCGCATCACTTATTTCTTCAAACTGATGTGAAAATAACTCCTCTGACGGATCAAGTGAAGCGGCTGTGGTGCTAGTGTTGGTGGTGGTGCCGGCGGGCTGGCGAGTGGTAAATTGAGAGGTGCCCGAAGCTGAGCTGGAGGAGGATGGTGCATTAAGGTTCCGAGCGGAAGCTGTAGACGATTGGGTGTCCTGTGTAAGCCAGTCAACTATGGCCTCAGAATTTTTTGAGTTCAGGGGCTGTGGTGGCCTCTGAACACTGGGCATTATTCTAGAGCCTAAGGAAATCACAGCACCACGACCACGACGGCCCTTGCGGGGTGGCCTGCCTCTGCCTGTCATTTTTTTTTTAATGTGTTGTTACTGTTGTACTATGAGTGCAAGCTGCTGTGCCACCTTATATATCAGTGGTGGGTGGGCAGTGGCACAGTACACTCTCTGTGGACCTGACAGCAGTCACTGGCACCCAGGCAACTGCAATTTAAAAAATATATATATTTTTTTTTACTTTGCAAGCTGCTGTGCCACCTTATATATCAGTGGTGGGTGGGCAGTGGCACAGTACACTCTCTGTGGACCTGACAGCAGTCACTGGCACCCAGACAACTGCAATTTAAAAAAAAATATATATTTTTTTTTACTTTGCAAGCTGCTGTGCCACCTTATATATCAGTGGTGGGTGGGCAGTGGCACAGTACACTCTCTGTGGACCTGACAGCAGTCACTGGCACCCAGGCAACTGCAATTTAAAAAAATATATATATATTTTTTACTTTGCAAGCTGCTGTGCCACCTTATATATCAGTGGTGGGTGGGTGGGCAGTGGCACAGTACACTCTCTGTGGACCTGACAGCAGTCACTGGCACCCAGGCAACTGCAATTTAAAAAAATATATATATTTTTTTTACTTTGCAAGCTGCTGTGCCACCTTATATATCAGTGGTGGGTGGGCAGTGGCACAGTACACTCTCTGTGGACCTGACAGCAGTCACTGGCACCCAGGCAACTGCAATTTAAAAAAATATATATATTTTTTTTACTTTGCAAGCTGCTGTGCCACCTTATATATCAGTGGTGGGTGGGCACACAGTGGCACTGCAGTGGGCACAGTACACTCTGTGGACCTGACAGTCACTGGCAGCCCAGGCAACTGCAATAATAAAAAATATTTTTTTTTTCAATTTATTGCAACAAGATGCTGTGCCAACGTATATATATCAGTGGTGGGCAGTGCACTGCAGTGGGTACAGTGCACTCTGTGGACCTGACACAGCACTCACTGCAATTATGACAGAGAAAAAAAAAATATTTTTTAAAATGCCAGGTACTGTGCCTGTGCCACCCGAAATGAGTGTGGTGTGCACACAGTACAGTCTGTGGTAGGTCTGTGGCCTCTCACACACAGCGGGCAGGCAACTGCAGTGTACAATAGATATATATATATATATATATATAAAGAAAAAAATCTATTACCTTACCAGCCCTTGAAAGGGCTTTTGGGGACACTATATATATATATATATGTATATATATAAAAATAAAAAAATCCTCAATTACCAGCCCTTAAAAGGGCTTTTGGGGACACTAGATAGATATAGATATATATATATATATATATATGAAGAAACAACTCAATTACCAGCCCTTAAAAGGGCTTTTGGGGACGCTAGGTATATATATATATATATATATAAAAAAAAAAAAAAACACAAATACCAGCCCTTAGAAGGGCTTTTTGGGGTGCTGATATTACAGCAGTAGTGGACCAAGAACACTGCAAGACCAGGAACACTGACTAACTGTCCCTAGCTTAACAGCAGCAGCAGCAGCAGCAGCTCTCTCCCTATTCTCACTACACACACTGCTTCAGAATGATCTAAGATGGATGCTGCCCTTGCTTATTTATAGGAGGTGGGAGGGTGTGGGAGGGAGGTACGCTGATTGGCTGGAAATGTGTCTGCTGACTGTAAAGTTCAGGGTCAAAGTTTGCCTCAATGATGTCTTATGGGGGGCGGACCGAACATCGCATATGTTCGCCGGCAGCGGCGAACGCGAACATGCTAAGTTCGCCGGGAACTGTTCGCCGGCGAACAGTTCTATACATCTCTAATGAAGACAAGCTGTAGTAGTAGGCGTTCTCCTTCTGAGAACGTTGAGAAGCTGTGGGTTTTATTCTTGTATTGAAAGTACAGGCGAAATTAAAATGACCACCAATATTTCAAAGGCTTGCTGGTTAGGGCCATTAAAAGAAGTTTAAGTACTCTCTGACCTTGTATGGCAATATTTGCACTTTATGTCCTTGGATAGTTAAGTTATTAATTTCCCCAGATTTCTTCATGATTTCTTCCTTCACAGCAAAAAAGTGAGGTCTCACCACAATATCTCTAGGCAATCCATCTTGGGGGGGGGGGGTTTAGGGCTCTATGAGCTCTATCCAGTTCTATTCTGTGTTTGGGGATATCAGGAATGAGATAGGGTTTTAACGGAACCTTTTACACCCAAGATTTATTCAGGAAGACCCCTGATACGAAAGGTTTATCTTCTGCTACTATTTTCAAGATCATCAATTTTAGCATATTCCAGTTGGTCCTGTAAAGTTTGGATGTACGTAGCATTTTGGTTTGCTCTTGCTACTGTTTGGTCAACAAAGGAGAGCTTGCATGATCAAAGGTGTGATTGCCATAATCCCAATAGTATCTACAAATTAGGTTCCTCTATTTTTGTGGGATTGTGAAGGGCAATTAAATTGTACCATTAAAGCATTAGTTTGTTATGGAATGGGTTTGATGAGTTAGGATTTTTATGATGTATGAACCTTTTTTTTTTTTTTTAAACTTGTTTGCCACATCCAGCCAATTAAGTAAAGGGAAGGGTAGTTTCAATATACTTAAAATTTTTTTTTTATTTTGAGTAGAGCAGGGACGGGTAAAACCCCTGTAAGTTTATTTTTTGCTATCTATGTCCTAGTTTTCCTTTCACTTCCTTTTCCAGCAACAGGAGGACGTTTCTACAAAGTGAGGAGAATTTCTTTCTTAGCCAGATGTCACAAAAACAGATGTCCCCACTGGAAAATGTACCCTGACTTCTGGTGACAAATGTGAAATCTTGGGTTTACCCATCACTTTCAGTCTTGGTGATAATGGTCACCAGGACAAATACAGAGAGCAACATTACCTAGCCAGGTCCGACAACAAAAAAAATGTAATTGTGTTTTATTGCTTCCCAACTCTTTCCAAAATTAAAAAAAACAAAAAAAAAACATTTTGACTATATGTGCAATGTAGGCTAACTGTAGATATTGATCTACTGTATACATAGTATAGCAATTTCATGTTTCCGTACAATATACATCATTGTGTTATATTATCATAGGAAGACCATATAAATGAGAGGACAGTCAACTGATTTGTCCATCCTCAGCCAGTTTTTGGGAGGTCCCAATACCTTTCAAGTGCTAACTTTTTGGAAGGCCTGGAAATCTGACAGACCCCTGCATGGAAAACCCTAATCAATTTTACAAACTACTGTAGGTGACTGAGTTGTAAAAATAGTTAGGGAAACTTTAAGAAGGTTTAAGATTTCTACACGAATCCCAAGAACTTGCATCCTATCAAAATCATAATGATATATAAAAATAAAATGACATACACTCACACACAGTATTTTACTTAGCCATATCTTTTTTTAACAAAGGATCTAAACAAGCAAGACATATCAAACTGATGTTTTAGGCCACACATGGCCCTACAACTTTTTTTAGTGGGGCCTTGAGCTGGTTTAAAGATTTCAGTTGAGCACTGCCCCAGACGTACTTTTGTACCTTTTACATGAATCCTTCAAGAACATGTAAATCCAACATATTCCTGTTATGTGCTTGTTGTACCATGTACTTGTATGAAAAAAATATCCTGTTCCCTTTGTATTGCTTCCTTTGTGTGAAATCCCTGGTGTTCCTGCCAGTCCCTCTGCTTTCCTGTTAAAAACAGACCACACAAAGCAGGAGAACACACCATGGTCAGTTCTCTAGCTATGCTGGGAGCTCAGCTGCTCTCCACTAATGATCAGGCTTTTCCTAATACAACCCCCTGCTTCTGCTATTCCTCCCCCAGGTCTTATGCAGCTGAAAACAGAGGGAATGTGATCACTTATAAAAAAGGGGAAAAAAGGGTATTTATATGTTTCTTTTTTATATATCTATACATACTGTATATGTTTTTCCTTTCATTTCTATTTTAAACTGAATAGGTTGTTTTACAAGCTGAGGGTTTAGAAGCACTCTCTGGATATTTTTGGATGCCCTTTTCTCCACCTTTTGTGTTAAAATGTTGTGTAATGCTAACCCCTGAAGGCTACTCGATGTGTTGTCCCCTGTTCCTGTGCCTACGACTCTGAAAATAGTATCAAAAGCTCTGACCCACCTGGCTGGGTGGGGAATATTTAATACAGATGTACAGAAAGTACCCCATTGGTAAAAGAGATATGAAACAACAATAACACGGCAAAGAATATATATTAATAAGCGAACAATAGAAATAAATATACTGTAAAGGAAACACTTAAGTGGAGTAGAAAGCAACTCCTTATAAACACTCCCATCTACGGCTCTCTCCAAAGTCTTAAGATGCTTGTCACTGAGTCTCTGAGGTGCAGTGGTGGGAGGTCTTCTAGCAGCAAAAAGTGCATACTGTACTCTGGTTAATTAAATATGAGTTTACTGTGAAATACTGTAAGATGCTGTTTCTAAAATATACAGTGCATTGCGAAAGTATTCAGCCCCCTTGAACTTTTCGACCTTTTGCCACATTTCAGGCTTCAAACATAAATATATAAAACTGTAATTTTTTTTGAAGAATCAACAAGTGGGACACAATCATGACGTGGAACGAAATTTATTGGATATTTCAAACTTTTTTAACAAATAAAAAACTGAAAAATTGGGTGTGCAAAATTATTCAGCCCCTTTACTTTCAGTGCAGCAAACTCTCTCCAGAAGTTCAGTGAGGATCTCTGAATGATCCAATGTTGACCTAAATGACTAATGATGATAAAATAGAATCCACCTGTGTGTAATCAAATCTCCGTATAAATGCACCTGCACTGTGATAGTCTCAGAGGTCCGCTTAAAGCGCAGAGAGCATCATGAAGAACAAGGAACACACCAGGCAGGTCCAAGATACTGTTGTGGAGAAGTTTAAAGCCGTATTTGGATACAAAACGATTTCCCAAGCTTTAAACATCCCAAGGAGCACTGTGCAAGCGATAATATTGAAATGGAAGTAATATCAGACCACTGCAAATCTACGAAGACCTGGCCGTCCCTCTAAACCTTCAGCTCATACAAGGAAAAGACTGATCAGAGATGCAGCCAAGAGGCCCATGATCACTCTGGATGAACTGCAGAGATCTACAGCTGAGGTGGGAGACTCTGTCCATAGGACAACAATCAGTCGTATACTGCACAAATCTGGCCTTTATGGAAGAGTGGCAAGAAGAAAGCCATTTCTTAAAGATATCCATAAAAGTTTGCCACAAGCCACCTGGGAGACACACCAAACATGTGGAAGAAGGTGCTCAGGTGAGATGAAACCAAAATCGAACTTTTTGGCAACAATGCAAAACGTTATGTTTGGCGTAAAAGCAACACAGTTCATCACCCTGAACACACCATCCCCACTGTCAAACATGGTGGTGGCAGCATCATGGTTTGGGCGTGCTTTTCTTCAGCGGGGACAGGGAAGATGATTAAAATTGATGGGAAGATGGATGTAGCCAAATACAGGACCATTCTGGAAGAAAACCTGATGAAGTCTGCAAAAGACCTGAGACTGGGACGGAGATTTGTCTTCCAACAAGACAATGATCCAAAACATAAAGCAAAATCTACAATGGAATGGTTCACAAATAAACATATCCAGGTGTTAGAATGGCCAAGTCAAAGTCCAGACCAGAATCCAATCGAGAATCTGTGGTAAGAACTGAAAACTGCTGTTCACAAATGCTCTCCATCCAACCTCACTGAGCTCGAGCTGTTTTGCAAGGAGGAATGGGCAAAAATTTCAGTCTCTCGATGTGCAAAACTGATAGAGACATACCCCAAGCGACTTACAGCTGTAATCGCAGCAAAAGGTGGCGCTACAAAGTATTAACTTAAGGGGGCTGAATAATTTTGCACGCCCAATTTTTCAGTTTTTTATTTGTTAAAAAAGTTTGAAATATCCAATAAATTTTGTTCCACTTCATGATTGTGTCCCGCTTGTTGTTGATTCTTCAAAAAAAAAAATACAGTTTTATATCTTTGCTTGAAGCCTGAAATGTGGCATATTTTTTTTTACAATTATAAACAAATACTGTTTATAGCAGACATAAATTGTACTTCGCTATCACTGCCTCATCAAAAAAATCTAACACACAAAATGACCTTATATATATGCCAGCAGCTCTGGGCTCACTTTAGCCTTCAGCATCCAAACACAGCTGCTTAGCATGTGGCCACCCGCAAAGGTTGGGATCCTTGTGAAAGCAGACCCGCTGCTTGGTTGCTCAAGCCAAGCATTACTCTTTGAAAGCACCTACATGCCCCAGAACCATGACTATGATTGGGCATCAGCAGCTTAACTACTGGTAGGTATTTGCTAGCTTTGCATGTAACAGTAGGTGATAGTGAAGTCTAGAATGTTTATTGGGTCTGCTTTAAAAGTCCAGCTATTCATAGCTTGGTAGTATATTGCTTTAACTGCTACCAAGGAAGAATGTTCAATTTTAAATGTATTTTACATTTTTCTGTATTAACAGGAGTTATTCTTCATAATTACAAATAATTGTCTAACAAAGTACTAGATCTTTTTATTTTTTTTTTCCTGTTAAATTTAGCTATTAGGGATATGGAATTGATTTAATTTTAACAATGTTTTATTCACCTTTTGTAATGCTGGCATCTGACTAAAGGAAGTCATTATTGTAAATATTTTTTATTTTATGCTTTCAAACATTAAAACTTTGTTGTAGTACAAATGTAAAGTTGTTTAAATTTGTTGAGGGCACTGACCTGTCCAATTTATTTGCAAGCATGTGTGCAGCTGTTATCCAGCCAGAAATGATATTGTGAGCAAGTGAGGTTTGCGAGAACTGGATGACCTTGCCACCAGTAAATCCATGTGGACAGGTTGGAAGAAAGCTCATGTCTGTAGGGCAGGACAGACAGATGACAGTTTTTCCCTGGGTAAGACAACTCGTTTGGTGGAGACAACAGACAATCTGGATGCTGCATCTGCAATCCAGATGGTCATTAGTTCTTTGAGAATGGTTTACTAATTGTGAACTCATTCTAGTTCCTTTATAATGTTGATGACCTTCTCTACCTAAACTCCAAACCTATTAGTCAAACGATGTTTTCAAGATCCCATGTTTAATGCTGCTGGAGTAACTCAACATTCTTTAGAAAATAATTATTTTGAACAATGTTTATATTAATAAAACAATGTTTTCCAATCATTGCTGTCCTGATCAGCATAGCAGGATTATTTTATTACAATATTTAAATACTTCAAAAGCAGGATACTTGTGTTTTAACAACTCTAGTGGGAAACAGAAAGATAAACCAAGCCGATTTCAGCATTTATTTGTTTACATTACAATAGTTAGTATTGGTTGCAATAGATGACTGAAATCTGGTTGTTGATCTTTGCTTTATTAAATTAATACCGTATATACTCGAGTATAAGCCGACCCGAGTATAAGCCGAGACCCCTACTTTTACCACAAAAAGATGGGAAAAATCATTGACTCGAGTATAAGCCTAGGGTGAGAATGCAGGGCGGCGGGCATGGTACAGGAGAATGCAGGGTGACTGGCATGGTGCAGGAGAATGCAGGGTGACTGGCATGGTGCAGGAGAATGCAGGGTACTGGCATGGTACAGGAGAATGCAGGGTACTGGCATGGTGCAGGAGAATGCAGGGTACTGGCATGGTACAGGAGAATGCAGGGTACTGGCATGGTGCAGGAGAATGCAGGGTACTGGCATGGTACAGGAGAATGCAGGGTACTGGCATGGTGCAGGAGAATGCAGGGTACTGGCATGGTGCAGGAGAATGCAGGGTACTGGCATGGTGCAGGAGAATGCAGGGTACTGGCATGGTGCAGGAGAATGCAGGGTACTGGCATGGTACAGGAGAATGCAGGGTACTGGCATGGTGCAGGAGAATGCAGGGTACTGGCATGGTACAGGAGAATGCAGGGTACTGGCATGGTACAAGAGGATCCGGGGTTGTGGGCATACTACAGGAGATGCAGTGCTGTGGGCATGGTACATGTGGAACATGCCCGCAGCACTACATCCCTTGTAGTGTGCCCGCAGCCCTGCATAATGGCAGGTAGTGAAGCTGTTTCACTTACCTGTTCCAGAGGCGCCTTCATTTTAAAAATGGCGCCGCCCGGCGCAGACATGTCATTGCGCATGCGCCGCCGCCGCTCGTATACTTTCGGCTATTCCCGGCCTCTCCCGAGCGGCGCCGGGAATAGCCGAAATTACACGAGTGGCGGCGGCGCGTGCGCGGTGACATGTATACGACGGGCGGCGCCATTTTTAAACCTTAAACCCGTCGGAGCGGACAGGAAATTTCTTTTTTTTCCTTGACTCGAGTATAAGCCGAGGGGGACGTTTTCAGCACAAAAAAATGTGCTGAAAAACTCGGCTTATACTCAAGTAAATACGGTAATCTTTTCTACCTTAGAATTAATCACAAATTTTCAATGAAAATTCTCAGTTAAGATGGCTGCCTAATGGGCCATACACACTATAAGATTTTCTAAAGACTTTTTCCTTTAGACTTACCAAAACCATATAATATGAGGTTAAACCTAAACAGTTTAAATTTGTATGCAATCTGGCAGGCCCTTGCACTACATAGAAAAGGTAAATCTGAAGGAAAAAGTCTTCTAGTGTGTATGGCCCTTAAATCTTGCAGGACTTCAGTATTTAATAGAAGTGCTGTTCTCCCCAAGATGGCTGACTGTAGCCCATAACAGGGGACAATTATTCATAAATAAACTCCTGCCAGACTGAAGAAACAGCACAGTGCCACCTTAAGGTTGGAGGGTATACCGTAGCCTTTACCCACCTACAGGTCTTCTATATGAAGTAGCAAGTAGTGATGGCCCGAACATCCCCCTGTTCAGTTCACACCAGAACATCTTGAATAGGGAAAACTTTCTAGCGAGCATGCAAACTCTATTAAAGTCTATGGGACAAGAACATGCAAAATCCCCAATCTCTTTCTGCCTCTGTCCAACCCATCCCCCCACACAGTTAGTAAGCACAAAAGGGAACACATTTAACCCCTTGATCACCCCCAGTGTTAACCCCTTCCCTGCCAGTGTTATTTATACAGTAACAGTGCATATTATTTAGCACTGATTACTGTATTAATGTCAGGACTCACCAAAAAATATCAGTTAGTTGATGATATGTCGCAGTCCTGATAAAAATCGCTGATTGTCGCCATTACTAATAAAAAAAATAATAAATTAAGAGTCCATAAATCTATCATGTAGTTTGTAAACGCTATACCTTTTGCACAAACCTATTATATACGCTTTTAGGGATTTTTTTTTTTTTACCAAAAATATGTAGCAGAATACAAATTGGCTTACACTGATAAAAAAAACTTGATTTTTTATTTTTTTTACAAATTTGGGAATGTTTTATAGCAGAAAGTAAAAAATATTGTGTTTTTTTCAAAATTGTCGCTCTGTTTTTGTTTATAGCGCAAAATCTAAAAACCGCAGAGGGGATCAAATACCACCAAAAGAAAGCTCTATTTGTGTGTGGGGGGGGGGGGGGGAGAACATCAATTATATATGTATAATATAATATATGTATATAATTAATGTATGGCATTGCACGACCGCACAATTGTCAGTTAAAGCAACACAGTGCCGAATCACAAAAAATGGCCTGGTCATTAACCACTTCCCGCCCGCCCTATAGGCAATTTACGGCAGGAAGGTGGTTACATTATCCTGACCCGCCATCATATGACGTCGTGCAGGATAATGCACACCGCATCTCTGATCACAGCTGGTCACATAGTAAATAGGAAGAGCCGTTGATCGGCTTTCCTCAGTTCATGCCTGACAGGCACGAGTAGAGGAGAGCCGATCCGTGGCTCTCCTCACAGGGGGGGGGGGGTCTGTGCTGGTTATCAGAGCATTTATTACCAGTGCAGACCCTTGGGGGGTGCCACTAGAGCCACATGTGGCCACCAGGGATGCCCACCATGACCACCAGGGATGCCCACCATGGCCACCAGGTATGTCATTCAGGGCTCAGGGAGCCTGCCAGTAATGCCCCCCCCATCAGAGCTGCCCACCATTGCCATCTATCAGTGCTGATCACCAATGCCCATTATTGCCATCTACCAGTGCCACCCACCAGTGCCCATTATTGCCCTCCAGTGCCACCTATCATTGCCCATCAGTGCCAATCAGTGCCGCCAAACAGTGCCAACCAGTGCCGCCTATCAGTGCCACCTATCAGTGCCCACCAATGCTGCATATCAGTGCTACCCATCAGTGCCCATCAGTGCTGCATAGCAGTGCCGCCTATCAGTGCCCATCAGTGCTGCATGTTAGTGCCACCCCATCAGTGCCTCCTCATCAGTACCTGTCAGTGCGGCCTCATCAGTGCTCATCAGTGCAGGAAAAAACGTATCTATTTACAAAATTTTATAACATAAACAAAAAAACTTTTTTTTTTTTTCTAACTTTTCGGTCTTTTTTTATTTGTTTAGCAAAAAAGAAAAAACCTTGCAGTGATCAAATACCACCAAAAGAAAGCTCTGTTTGTGGGAAAAAAATGACATAATTTTGGTTTAGGTACAGTGTTGCATGACCGCGCAATTGTCATTCAAAATGCAACAGCGCTAAAAGCTGAAAATTGGCCTGGGCAGGAAGGGGGTGTAACTGCCCTGTATTGAAGTGGTTAAGGGGTTAAGACCTTCCGGAGCTGAAGTGGTTAAACAAAAATGTTTCTTTTACATGTTAGGGTATCAAAAGATACACTTAAATTAAGGAGTTAGGGCTGTGTTCATCAACATTTTATTGCAAGGTTCACACATTTTTACATAGAATGCAGTTAGAGAAATATGCAAATCCTAGGTGAAAGTCGTGTGAATCATGGGTGAAAACATTGATAAACAGACCCAATAAATTTACAGTTTAAGATTAAGTTTAAGGCTAAAGTTTAGGTAAAATTTTACTGTTAAAGGGATAGTCACTTTGCTTATGTAGGGAAAAGTGACAGTGTCTTTTGATAGCCCAAACCCCCCATAAAATATACTCACATATTTGTTCTCCCTTGTCAGCCCCCTGCTGCAGGTCTCCACACTGGGTAAACTCTGGTGTTAAGCAATGCTGGAGCTTTCCCAAGTTAATAAATCACACAAATGAGTATTCAGAATTGTGGAGTGTCTGCTCAGGCCTGAGCACACTCACATGGGGGAGATCACATGATCCCCCCATTCTTTCCAACTAATAGAGGGGAGGAATCTGAAATGTATAATGATCTGTATCTCTTTGATTTAGTAGCACTCATCCAGACTGATATTCCAGGAAGAATCACAAGAATAGATTGGTTTGTTCTATTTATTATTGAATGCTTCTCCATCCACTAATCTGAGAAAAAAATGTAAAACTAGTTCCTCATTAAGTAATTCCAAGCGTATGCAGACTTTATATGAATTGTGCACTAAGGACCTCAAATTAAATAAAATGGAGAACTTTGGGAATGCATACTTTAACACAAGGGGGAGGGTAGTCTTAGAGGATTTGAGAAATCAGAAACATTTTATAACAAAACCATTAATCTACTTCCAAATATGGTCTGCAAATTGAATTACATGCTTGTTTTGGCCTCCCTATGAATGGACATATACAATATCCCAACATTTTAGACATTGCCTAGGGTTCACAAAAACATGATACACCCTCCTGGATGACCAATAATTATATGCATGGATAGGCCATTGGAACTATGCACACCTTGCGCGCTCCCGGCATGGTGACCAGGGGTTCATGGAAAGTTTAACGTTTGCCGGAGAGGTCGTTGTTTATGATCGAGACATTTCTGATCATGTGACCGCCATGACAGCCAATCACGGCAGTCTCGTGCCCATAAGCTCCACCTTGCTTCCCAGCATAGCAAACCCCATTGAAGGGCCAGTGGTAGCTGGCGCCAAGAGTTAAAAAAGAAATCTGAACCTTTACAGTCACTTTAATTCTGTTAGATGTCAGTATAGAGTGGATTGCTGGCACTTGCTCAAAACTGATTGCAAAATGTCCTACAAATTTTCATGGTACACTTTAAACATTCCCCTTCCTTATTATATCATCACATGCAGCTCTTCCCTTCTATCCATGTGTTTGGATACTTGAGAACTTCATACCTCCCAACTTTTTGAGATAGGCATGAGGGACATCTATCAGCAAAAGTATGTTGGCATAGGTCATACCCCCTTCCACACCACTTAAAATAAGAATTATACAAAAAAAAAAAAAAAAAAAAAAGATTTGGTAAACCCACAAGGGTTTTTACCACTACCTTTTCTTTATATTGGCTTTTGAAATTTACAGATGCAGCAATTTAGAAATTGGATGAAAGGTTTCTTTTACTGGGAAACACTTTTTGAAAGATATATCATGAATTTATATATAAGTATATAGATCAGACCAAAATGAGGGACAAATGATGAGAAAAAAGGGACAGAGGGACTTTGTTCCAAATCAGGGCCAGTCACTCTAAATCAGGGACAGACATTCCGCCTCCAAACTTACCAGTTTCAGTAGAGCCTTGACCCCCCCTGGAGAAAACATGCCTTATCGTGAAATATAGTTACTTTAAGGGTGGCAAATTTCACTTGATTATATAGAGTATTTTGAGGATATTTGTCATTATATGTGTTTAACCACTTCAGCCCTGGAAAGGTTTGCCCCCCGTAATGACCAGACAATTTTTGAGATTCGGCACTGCGTTATTTAACTGACAATTGCGCGGTTGTGCGATGCTGTACCCGAACAAAATAGATGTCCTTTTTTTCCCACAAATAGATCTTTCTTTTGGTGGTATTTTATCACCTGTGCGATCTTTTATTTATTGAGCTATAAACAATAAAAGAGCGAAAATTCTGAAAAAAAGAAAAAAACAATATTTTTCATTAGGGCCTGACCTGACAAACGTGCTACTAGAATGGTCAAACATTCCCATAGACACACTCCTAAACCTTGTGCACAGCTTTCCCAGAAGATTTGAAGCTGTTATAGCTGCACAGGGTGGGTCAACTCAACACTGAACCCTATGGCCTAAGACTGGGATGCCATTAAAGTTCATGTGCCTGCAAAAGGCAGGCATCCCAATACTTTTGGTAATATGGTGTATATATTTTTTAGGAGGTTATGTTAGTATGATGAGATTATCACTTTAGGTGTAAAATATACAGAGACTGTGAGTGTGATTCTCTTGTCTTAGGACCTAGTGCTATGGTGACACAAGCTGTATGCAGTTGTTTTTATACACAGACATCTATAAATATTGTTGTGATTTGTCACAAAATTTGTAAAATATTAAAAGGCCACTATATCTTTATGCTGACTGTGCTATCTCCATAGGATGCTTCCATGTTAAAGTGAACTGACACTGTGTAAGTTGTGCCCAAAAAAAGCAAGCAGTTGGCAAAAGATTATTTACCAGTATTGCCTGTAGATTTCCTGTAACTGAACTTCTAGAATGGTCAAACATTCCCATAGACACACTCCTAAACCTTGTGCACAGCCTTCCCAGAAGAGTTGAAGCTGCGAATGACTTACCATGCTTTGCTTTGTACTGTGTTCGTGTGGAGGTTACCACCATGATAGAGGCAGGGGGGGGGGAAGGGTGGGCCAGTGCCCCCCGGGGGGCAAGGTTGGGCCAGTGCCCCCCGGGGGGCAAGGGTTTGCCAGTGCCCCCCCCCCTGGAATCTCAATTTCCCCTTTAATGTGTGTAGCGGCCCCTTTGGCATCAAGTAAATAACGAGAGGAGAGATTCTGACGGGTGCAGTACTTTTATTCTTTTGCATCAAAGGTGTGCAGGAGGGTTGAACACCACCAACGTTAATCTCATTAACACTTTGAGCACCGTGAAAACTGTAAAACAACATACAATACATTTGTTTACAGTGATCACCAAAAAGGGGGTTACAAGGTTAATTACAAATGTGAAGTTACAAGGTGGATTTCAGTTGTCTGCACACATATCTAAATTACATTAAACATCTAAGGAAACATGACTACATGCAATGATTTGGACTATCTAGAGCATATTTTAAACTAACAGCATGGACACAATTTCTGTCTAACAACATATACTTTTATATATAATGCACTTTTACTGCATACCTCGCTCCGCTTGCCAAGGGGTGCAACTTTAAGCCTTAGAAATCCTCTCTAGCAATCGCCTTTCCATGAGGTGCTGCTGACATGCTCTGTATATAAAATCTGAGTCACAAAAAAGGCCTTCCCTAAGGATGAGTGGTCTAGTGATTCTGCTGATTAAACATTCCCCAGGGAAACAAGAGGCAGGCAGAAAGGTTCCACCTGGCAGTAAGTGCTGAACAAAGATTTAAAGTGATAAGCGGACAGTTACAATGTGGTTGTGAAGCCACTTTATACCATCCTGTCAGGTCTGTTTTATAATTCTGTGTGCCCGTGCCCCTGTGTCGGTGTATGTGTTTTAAAAAAATAAGCCGTTCTTTACCAGTTTTTAGAGGCCGATTGCGTGACCCACTGGTTCTCTCCTCTCCCCATCTGACAGCTGCCTTCAGTGGGCGGGGTCAAGGATTCCCCGCTGATGTCAGTTGGGAGGGAAGGAGGAGATGCCTGAGAGGAGGAGAGAGGTGGCGGGTCACAAGAGCGGTGCTCAGTGCTCTAAAACTGGTAAAGAACAGCTTAATTTTATAAAACACAGACACAGGGACACATAGGGTTATTAAACAGACAGTAGACAGGGTATTAAACAACAGCAGCAGGAGGGGAGGGGGAAGGCACTGACACAGGGAGGGAGGGGGGAGAGAGGACAGAGGAGGATAGGAGGGCTTCGGATGACGGAGGCACATAGACTGACCATGGTGTCAGGCCTCAACAGCCATGGTATACCATGGTCAGTTTACAGAGGGGAGCACATAACCAGGCAAAATCAGCCAGATATTTTAGGGGATAGAAGGGGCCAAATTACACAGCACAAGAACTGCGCTGTATTACATGCTTTAAGGGAACAGGATAAATATATATATTTTTTTTAGGTTAACAAACGCTTTAAAAATAAATTCTGCCATTTCCCCTTTAAAAATAAATACTCGCAAGTCATGGTTCACATGGTGACTGATGTCACCTTCATGACATTGTCAAAAAAGAGCGGAGCATGGGTAACCCTAAAATGATGCCCCCTACTGAAAAAAGTTCTGCGGACACCCATGTCAAGGATTTGCTTCCTCGTGTCAGAGCTTCTGCCCAGAGGATTTATTTTCTGATGATTGGAGGAGAATTTAAGAAGCAGCAGGACATGTGGAGTAAGCACTCAGCAGTCAGAGGCAGCAGTGTCTTAGATAACTACATAGTTACATAGTTGGTAAGATTGAATAAATACACCAGTCTATCCAGTTAAACCTGAGTGTGTGTGTGTGTTTATGTCGCTATCATTTTCCATACCCCTGTACTTTGTATTCGCTAAAAAACACATAAAAGTTTTCTTTTAATTTATCCACAGACCCCACTGACACCACCAACTGTGTAAGGGAGTTCCTTACAGCTCTACCAGTAACCATTCTCATCCAAATTTATTGTATGGCTGCATGTCTTCTTTGGAGACCTTAGGCTAAATAGTTAACTCCCAATGCTAGAGTACCCATTCAAAGATTGTATATTGTGATCATATTGCCTCTTTAGCGTCTCTTCTCCAGGGAGAATAATTTTAATGTTTGTAGTCATTCCTCATAACTAAAGAACTCCAACCCCCTTACCAAAGATAAAATTTACCCAAAAAGGGTTCTGCTTGTTTGCATCCCCCCCCCTCCACTGCCATATTTGGCACTTTTTTTTGGGAGGGGGAAGCGGGTAACTGGTTTTGACAGGTACCCACTCTCACTTTCTGGTCAAATTGCTGTGGCAATCTGTGCGGAAGTTCAACCCCCCCCCACCTTCCACCAAAGCCTTCTAGGACACATTATAGGTCCCAGAAGACTGTGGGGCCATTCACTGTGAAGCTGGAAGGCTTCGCTACAGGTTTCCCTTACCTAAGATGCTCTGCTGAGGACATTGCTGGATCCCTAGACAGGTAAGTGTCCTTATATTAATCTCTTCATGCCCACTCTATAGCCCAAAGATGGCTACAGAGTGGGCCTAAATTGCCAGGAGGGCATCCATTTACATCCTCCGGTGCATGAGCTGCCTGTGTGCTTCCTGCAGGACGAATGCGCCTTGCTCTGTGATCAGTGAGTCAGTGAAACTCAGCTGATCAAAGATCGGAGCAACTAGCCAGTCCCGGCCCCTTACCACGTGATCAGCTCAGCCAATGACAGCTGATCACGTGATGTAAACAGAGTCGGTAATCAGCTTTTTCATTTCCTCGCGCTGAAAGAGTGAGGAGTAAAAAAAAAAACAATCACTGGCTGCTGTCAGTGGGACATCAGTCCCGAAGAGGGAGAGCCACTGCCACCTCATCTGTGCCCACCAGTGCCACCTACCAGTGCCCACCATTGCCATTTGGCAGTGCAAGTCAGTGCCACCTACCAGTGCACACCAGTGCCACCTATCAGTGCCCACCAGTGCCACCTATCAGTACCTATCAATGCTGCCAATCAGTGCCTCATCATCAGTGCTGCCCATCAGTGTCACCTACCAGTGTCTGTCAGTGGCCATCAGTGCCACCTATCATTACCACCTATCAGTTCCACTTATTATGCCACCTATTAGTGCCCTTCAGAGCCACCTATCAGTCCCCTTCAGTGCCGCCCATCAGTACCCATTGGTGCCGCCCATCAGTGCCACCTGTCAGTGCCCACCAGTGCTGCCTTATCAGTGCCTATCAGTGATATCTATCAGTGCCCATCAGTGCAGCCCATCAGTGTCTATTAGTGCTCATCAGTGCCACCTCATCAGTGCAGTGAAGGAGAAAAATTACCTGTTTGAAAAATGTTGTAACAAACAATAAAATAGGTTTAGCTGCCATATAGATGACTAAACCAGTTTTTTTTTTCTAAGAGAATAGGTGCAGTAACTCACCCCTTGTCTCTGCCCCTACTCAACTTCGAGCACCATTCCTTGGTTCCACCCTCTCCCCAACTCCCAGCACTGCCCCTTTTAGAGAATACAATTTGTGTTCTGTAAGTAATTTATATAGAATTTGTTAATGACAACATTAAAGACAGTAAAATAGATTCCCTGTAGCTAGCAGCAATTAACCCCCAGCAACAATAGATCCACCTCAGTAATATTAGTCTCTCAACAGCCAGTATCCATAGACCCTCCAGCATCCAGCAACCAGCAACAATAGACCCCTCTATCAACAGTAGATTCATCCCAGAAATGATTGACCCCCCCCAGCAGCATAGGACCCATCCCCAGCAGCAATAGATGCTCCACCAGCAACAATAGCTCCCCCCCCCCCCCCCCCAGTAAAAATAGATCACCTCCAGCAACAATTTATTCCCTCGTAACCAGCATCAATAGGATCTCCAGAACATTCCCCCAGCACACCTTGCCATTACATACATGCAGTGCTGGAGGTGTTGGAGGTGCTGGATGTGCCGGAACTGCATTCCACCGCATTCCCACTGAAAAGAAAAGCCATGGATTTAACACTGCAGATATACAGCTATTAGATTCAAGCCACAGGAGGAACATTGCTATCTCTCAGAAGGAATTTGAAGCAAAAGTTAACATACTAAGGCCACTGCCAAAGTGCAATCAAAATAGTAGATGTTAGCACTCAGTTTTCACTTTTTAAGTGCAGGACCACTTTAACCCCTTGCCTACTGGGCACACTTTGTGTGACTTTAACTGACAATTGCGTGGTCGTGTGACACCATACCCAAACGAAATTTATGTCCTTTTTTAGCCACAAACAGAGCTTTCTTTTGGTGGTATTTGATCACCTGTGCGATTTTTAGTTTTTGCGCTATAAACAAAAAAAGAGCGTAAATTTTGAAAAAAACAACAATATTTTTAACATTTTTTTATATGAAATTCCCCCCAAAAAAATGTAAAAATCAAAATTTTTTTAAATTTTTGGCCAATTTGTTTTCTGCTACCTATGTTTGGTAAAAAAAAATCACAATAAGCGTATTTTGATTGGTTTGCGCAAAAGTTATTGCGTTTACTAACTAAGGGAAAGATTTCTGTCATTTTTGGTGTTTTTTTTTAACGAGTAATGGCAGCGATCTGCGATTTTTTATTTTGCGGGACTGCGACATTGCGGCGGACAGATCGGACCCTTGACTGACATTTTTGACACTTTTGGGGGTACCAGTGACATTACTGCAATAATCAGTGCTATATATATGCACTGTTACTGTAAAAATGACACTGGCAGGGAAGGGGTTAATTTTATTGGAGAGGGAGGGGTTAATGTATGCCTGGTGCTTACTGACGTGTGTGGGGGGAGGGGACTGTGTGACACAAGGACAGATCCAGGGTTCAGCTATGCTGAACCCTGCAATCTGACCCTGCCTGCCACTTAGGAGATCCGCCCGCTTGTGTTTACACAAGCAGGCGGATCTCCACACTAGATCCCCGATGATCGGGGAAGAGCAGCGGCGATCGCCGCTGCTCCTCCCCTGGCCCGACTCCCACGGTGACTGAATACAGCGGGAGCGAGCCTCCGGGAAAGGGGAGTTTCTGACGACGTAGGTCTACGTCGTCAGACGATAACAGACCACTTTGCCGCAGTAGTGTCAACGTAAGCAGACGGCAAGTGGTTAATCACCACTGCATTTTTTTTTATTTCTTGCTAAACAAATGAAAAAAAACAACAAACATTTAGAAAGCGAAACCCCCTTTTTTTAGTTTCTGATGGGCATTGATAGCCTGCACTGATGGGCACTGATGAGGCAGCACTGGTGGGCACTAATGAGGAAGTACTGTTGAGCCTGCACTGATATGTTGCACAGATAGGCAGCACTGATGAGGCGGTACTGGTGGGCACAGATGAAGAGGTACTAATGAGGCTGCATTGATATGAAACACTAAGAGGCAGCACTGGTGGGCAATAAGAGGCAGCACTGAAGGGCTCTGATTGGCAGCACTGAAGGGCACTGTTGGGGCTGCTTAAATCACTGCCCTGATTATCAGTGTAGATGTCTATTTTCACATTTGCCAGATACCAGCTCTCCTCTCCTCATGCTGTGACAGTGTGAGGAAAGGAATGCCGAAAAATGGCAAGTGTGTTTACATTGTGATCAGCTGTGATTGGACACAGATTATTACATGTTAAAGGGTTGCTGTGATTGGCCCTTTGCCCTGAACTGTGATCAGCTGTGTCCTAAGGACACAGTGATCACAGAGCAAGCCGGGTGCATGCTGCAGCGGGTGTGCGGGGGCATGGTTCTGAGAGGACGTCAATAAACACCCTCCTAGAACTGGAGGACCACGCTGTAGCTGTAATTCATCTATAGCATGGTCAAGAAGTGGTTAAAGAAAACTTTCACCCCATAAGACAATGTGTTTGCATCTGGTTCCAGTGCCCTCCCTCTCCCACAATTTGTTTTACTGCTTTTTTATTTTTTTTGTGCAGTACTTCCTCCTTCCTATGCAAGAATGATGTTGTGAAGCCATGTGCATATGAACTCTGTCCAGCCATCGGGACCCTGCAGGAACCTTCAGCACATTTGCGCACAAGGAATAATCAGTCAAGTTCAAAGTCTGGAACCCTTGGGTTCTCTGGGCACACATTCAGTCTGTTAACTTCAGCAATAACTGTGTAATTCCCTTCCTTTCATTTTTCCCCTTACTAGAGCTTACATTTTTATGTCCCTACTGAACTAACATTTTGCATAAACAAAGATTCATCCAAATGCTAATGCCAATGAGTTTGATATTTACTACAGATCACTGATTTACCTCTGAGTGAGCGAGTCTGCTCTGTGAACTTGTAAAGAGTTCCTTTAGACTCCTTACTAGATCACTTCATGGTGGAAAATCCATGTGTGGACTTCATAATTACTTTTTTTAAACAATCAAGTTTATTGAAAACATGAGGTACATTACAAAGATGAAAACACATTGTAAGCCAAGGTACACACATGTCAATATAGTGCAGGAATTATTGCAACGTACAGCTTGGGTAATCTAACTAAGCTTAGCAATAGAGCATTCAACAAGCTAATGTAACACATAGTAGTGTAACAAAATAGTGCATCAGCAAACTAGAAACTTCACAGATAGGTTGAAGATCCTATGGTCGGGCAGAGCATCTAGCACGTGACTCTGGCAAAAAACGGATCAGGAACACAAGTGGAAAACAGACTAATTGAAAACAAATTCTCATTAATAACTATCCTCAGGCCGCAAGATCCTTGTCAGTTAAAGTTCAAGGAGCTGCCCCAGTTCAACTAGAAAGCTGGGCTGAAGAAGTACATCAGGGCTACAATACTAGAGGAGAGTAGTAGCTGGAATAAAGTAGGTACAGATGAGTAAGAAGAAGATCAGGAAGAATGAACAGTATGAGGGGGGAGGGGGGGCCGACTCAGGGAAGATCCGGGGAAGGCTGATCAGGTTGTGGAGAAGACTGGAATTTAAGCCAAGGATCCAATCGGGAGAGAAACCCAGGAATTCTGTCATTAGCAAGTCCGCTTACCCTTTCCATTTCACAGATTTCCGAGACCTTCCTCAGCCAATCAGGGGCCGATGGAGTATCGGTGGAATTTCAATGCACGGGAATGAGGGATCTGGCTGCATTGATCAGATGAATGAGCAGGGAGTTCTTATAGTTTTGAAGTGGCGTTGAACTGAGGTGCAGTAGGCAGAGTTCAGGAGAGAAGGTAACCACCTCATCTACAATGGTCGAGCACAAAGATTGAATTTTTTGCCAGTAGGCAGGACCACCAAATGTGGATTAAGGTGCCTTTCTCAAGACCACATTTCCAACAGGTATCATCGGAGGCAGGATACCATCTCTTAATTTTATCAGGTGTAGCATACCACTGCGTGAGCAGTTTGTAGGCGGTTTCCTGAAGCTTCGTGCTTAGTGAGCACTTGTGTGCAAGAGTGCAAGCCCGTTTCCATTGAGTCTCTGAAATAGTAGTGTTCAACGAGGAGCTCCACCTCTCCCTGAACCTGTCCTGTCCTGTATCGGTGTGTTTTTATAGCCAAGCATAGGTCTGGGAGATAGTCTTCTCAACCCGAACCCCCATATGACAGCACTGTTCAAAATCACTTAGATGTCTGCTCACTAGGGGCTTCCTGTTGCGTGAAGTAAGGTAGCTGCGGGCCTGGAAGTAAGACCATAGGGGCATTCTTTGGTCAGCTGTGAGTTGAGTGAAGTCAGATAGTTGTTTAAAAACACCACCTACAAAACAGTCCTTGGCTAGTACAGGGTCTCGTGAATCATTCAGGAATAGGGGGTTGTCCAAACCCGGTGCAAACTCTGGATTGTTTGCGTATGGCGTCAAGGGGCCGGGAGAGGAAGAGATGTCATGGTTTAGAGCAATGGCGTGAAACATCTTCAGTGTGGGGCCTATGAGGGGATGAGCCAACAAAGTTTTGGGGCAAGACGTTGGACGGGATCCAGGGGGCACAAGCCAGTGGACCTGCGAAAAACTAGTTTTCGACTTGTATCCAGTCTTTTGTCTGAACATGGCAGTTCCAATCTATAATTCTGGACAGATGGACAGCCCAATAGTATTGCTTGAAATTGGGTAAGCCCATACCTCCAATCGTTTTGGACTTAGTCATCGCATCGAAATGTACCCGAGGTTGTCTGCAATTCCAGATAAACTGAATCTGGAGCGAGCGTAGCTTCCGGAAAAAATAGGAGGGGATAGCAATAGGGAGCGCTTGCATGAGATAAAGGAGCTTAGGTAGGGTCACCATTTTGATGATGGCAGCCTGGGCGAACCAGGAGAAAAAACGGGGCATCCAGCCTTGTAATTCCTTCGTGATGGAATCAAGGAGAGGGGGGTAGTTGTGTTCGAATAAATTTTTGGGGTGCTGGGTGAGTCGCACGCCTAGGTACTGTATGCTAGACGTGGTCCACTTAAATGTGCAATTCTGTTGGACAATACTCGCCTGTTGCACGGATAGGGTGAGATTTAGGGCTTCAGATTTGTGGTAATTGATCAGCATATTAGACATATAACCATAGACTTCAAACATGGCTAGCAAGTTAGGGATCGAGATGGACGGGAGAGAGACAAACAAGAAAAGATCGTCCGCGTAGGCTGCGATTTTGTGCTCTCTGCCACCCAACCACGATACCCCTGATGGAAGGGTGTAGGTTGATTGTACGAATAAAGGGCTCGAGGGAGAGGATGAACAGGAGGGGTGAGAGTGGGCAGCCCTGACGTGTACCGTTACGGATGTAGATCGGTTCTGACAGGGTACCGTTCACTTTAACTTGAGCCGAGGGGTTCGTGTATAGGGCCGTTATCCAAGCGAGCATGTGATCTCCCATTCCCACGTGTCTGCAGGTCGCGAACATAAAGTCCCAGGCTACCCTGTCGAAGGCCTTCTCTGCGTCCGTAGAAAGGAGAAGGCCCCCGACAGCATCCAGGTGAAATCTGTGAATCAAACTGATTGATTTCAAAACATTATCGCGAGCCTCACGCCCTGGCATGAAGCCTGCTTGCTCTGGGCCTATCACTTGCGGGAGTAAAGACCTGAGACGAGTGGCAATGAGTTTGGCTAGCATTTTTAGATCCAGGTTCAAAAGGGAGATTGGTCTATAGTTAGGGCATTCAGTGGGGTCTTTATTGGGTTTAGGGATGACCGTGATATGGGCCCGCGAGAAAGAGGGAGGGATTGCACCAACAGATAGGAGAGAGTTCAGTGCCGCGAGGAGTGGGGTAGAAATCTGGTCAGTGAAAGTTTTATAGTAGTGGCCGGTGAAGCCATATGGACCTGGGCTTTTGTTGGATTTGAGCGATTTAATCGCCGCCACAAGTTCGTCGTGCGTGAAGGGCTGTTCTAGTGACTCCGCATCTGAGACAGACAACTTAGGAATTTTGCTATTATGGAGGAATTCTCTGATGAGGGATGGTCTATCTCCATTTAGTGTGGGTGGTTTGTGGCACGCCGGGATGTTGTAGAGATTGGAATAAAAATCATGGAAGTGTTGAGCTATGAGACGGGAATCTCTGTCCAACTGACCCTGCTTATTTTTTATAGCTGAGATGTTAGCGGCCAATTGAGCTTCTTTCAAAGATCTGGCCAAAAACTTCCCTGCCTTATCACCTTGTTCGTAGTAAATGTGTTTCCGGTAAAAGAGCAGACGTCTGGCTTTGGCGTCCAAAAGTTGTCGCAAATCTTTCCTAGCAGATATAAGGGCTTGGAGAGTGTCAGTCACCAGGGATTGTTTATGTGTAGCCTCTAGAGTCGCAATGTGCGAGAGGAGGTCGGTCGTGGACTTCATAATTACATGGTGAGCCAAAAAGTGCGTGCACCTCACCAGCTTTATATATTACACAAGTACCTCAAATTCAATTCATTTCTGGATAGGGAACCCATGTTCTGAAACAGAGTAAAGAATGTGAAAGTATAATAGAAAAATGACAGTGATTTGGCCAATAATCTGTCCAGTGAAATGAAGAGCATACAGGTAGTTAGAGTCACTTAACATTAAAACTTGGTGGTTGTTCACATTGGTGCGATGCGGAAACCCTGTGAATCCACTGTGGGTTCCCGCATCGCACCCGACTCACAGGCAGTTCACACTGCCATATGCGAACTGCTGGGAGTGCCAATACAAAATTAATAGCAACCCCAGATTAGTTCGCATATCGCAGTGTGACCTGTCAATTCGGAACACCCATCCAATTCTGGTGCGGACCACAAAAAGGGTCCTGTGCAACTTTGGTCTGAAGGCGATGCAAATTCAGCCATGCAATCTGTATGACTGAATTCGCATCGCACAGACATTGCATGTGATTTGCACAGCAGGGCGGTGCGAAACACGTACGATGTCTCACATTGCCTCACATTGCATATGTATGAATATGTATGAATCGGCACTTAAAGTACACTTAAAGCACTTAAAGTACAATTGAAATAAAAATTAGTTGATTACTACTTACTATTCATAGGGCCTTGATCCTAATTCTGATTTACAGGATAAGTTCACACAGTCATCAACAAGAAATGGTTCTAAAATAATGGTTGCCTGGTCTGCTGGGGACAGCACAATAATTCTCAGCTATGACACTCCATTCAGTCTTAAGAATCTGGTACATAGGTCATGTATTATGTGCGGAGTTAGGTTCTAGGGCAGTGATGGCGAACCTTGGCAACCCAGATGTTTTGGAACTACATTTCCCATGATGCTCAACTACACAGCTTTTTCCAAGCTTGTTGTTGTTGTTGTTGTTGTTGAAGCTTTGTCCAATTTGAATGCTCAAATGATCTGCAAACAACAACTAAATGAACATCTAATTTTCTAGAGAAACAGTCTCTGCTCCTTCATCAATGTCTTGTGTGTGTGTGTGTGTGTAGTCACTGTATGTAGGACCACCCATGTGATAAATATTCTTTCAGATATCAAATAAGTGAAAAAGGAATGTGTATGTGGTGGTTATTTGTTTCTGTAGATTCCTGAACAACTTCAGAGGGCATCACAGGTAAAAAAATTATAATATTTTATAGCATATGTAAAGCCTAAACATTTTACAATTTTTATTAGAGCAGAGAATAGTTAAAGTGGATGTTAACCCCCCCTTATATATAACCATTGAAGTGAACAGCCTCAGATGATACACAGAGATGAAACAAATCTCCCTACATAAGCTGTCTTCAGCTTTATATATTCTTTAGAAAGTGCACATCGTGTCAGAAATTTTCTCTTCCTGTTCAGCACTGGGAGTGTAGTCTTTGCATACACTATGTGACAGCTGATTGGAAGAAAGGCATACACCTCCCCCCTCCACATAGGCAGAGGAAGGAATGTGCTGTGAACAGAGATGTATAGTAACGAAGTAGAACTACTTAAGTACTGTACTTAAGTACCGAAATGCGGTATCTGTACTTTCCTAGAGTAGAATTTTTTTCTCCTACTTCTACTTTTACTTCACTACATTTTTTCGATGATTTCGATACTTCTACTCAAGTATTTTTTTTTTGTGCTGCATAGTTACTCGTTACTTTTAAAAAAATTACGACTGCCAGAACAGTAGATGGCAGGTTGCATAAAGCTCAAAAAAATGTGTATAATGTCATTTGTAAATCAGCGCATAGGAAAATAAAGGCTGTGTATAATAAAAGCTGCTATACCAAATCTTTCCAATAAAAAGAAAATATGAAACAAACAAATAAATGGTGCTACAGCGCTTAAAGTGCATCAAGAAACTACTAACAAACACAGGTTAATCATTTGAATAAATCATTTGAAATAATAAAAACAATATGATGTTCAAACTTTTGACTTATTTCTTTAATAACTACATAACACAGTACTTGTACTTCTACTTTCAGTACTTGAGTAGAATTTTTTTTTCAAAACTACTGGTACTTTTTACTTTTAGTACTTAAGTAGCAAATTTTTTGAAAAAACTACTTGCAATACTTAAGTAAAAAAAATGTTGAATACTTTAGTACTTCTACTTAAGTAACTTTTTCTGCGAGCACTTCTACTTCTACTCAAGTAATTTTTTGATCGAGCACTTGTACTTTTACTCAAGTAGAAATTTCGAGTACTTTATACAAGTCTGGCTGTGAATAGACCAGCTCTCTGCTAATCTATTCATAGCACCCACCCTAATTCAAAATTCAGCCTGGTTTTATCTCAATTGACGAAGAACTTGTCAGCAGTTATCATGCTGAAATCAGAAGAACGGAGCAGGAGAAATCCACAGAACTTAGTGCTTTGAAGAGTGATAAGTACACGCTGCAGATATATGTGCCTAGGTCAAATTTCCTGAATCAGGTTTACATCCACTTTGAACCCGTCAGTTTTTGTTTCTTTTTTATCGTGTGCCATTAAAGGGGAAGTACCTTTACTTTCTGCCCTGCAGACATAACAAGACATGAGAAAAATATCTCTCCAAAGTAAGTGAAACCCTCTCTTAGAAGATTCCCTGTCTATTCCTGTTCTAGTGTAAACTCAAAAGATTGGATTTTCTTCCACTTAAATTTTCGATGACAGAGAAGGGGAATCTCCCTAGCGGGGACACAGACAGCAATAAATATCTAAACTTTTATCATCCTTTTTGAACCTTAGATATACTGTGACTGGTTATAAAATGTACATGTATGAAGAAATTGCTGACAGCAACTGGACCAAAACTGACTGCATAACAAAATCCAAATGCAACGTCAGCTTTATATGAAATGTAACACATAATGTAATTACCGTATCTCCATAACAGTTAGATACATGTGAATGAATGCAATAAATTAGCAAAAAAAAAAAAAAAACAACTTATTTTTTAATCATATTAAATGCCAGTCGTGGTGGTGGAATGGTCACAAGCTATATGTACCATACCTGGTAATGGAGTATGTAGCACATAGGTAGGTGTCTTTTACAGCTCTGGCTCAGAAACCCTGCTAAGGTAACAGTAAACACCAGAGCATGGAGGGGCGCGAGTGCCTGTCTTCTGTTGGCAGGTGCTGATATGCTTTAGGGTACGCAGAGATGGCTGGCTGGAAGCATAAAGATAGAAGGACCAAAGTTGGAGGCAGGCACAGGTCAGCTGAAGCAAGTGCAGATAGGTTAGCCAAGGCAAGGTCAGACAGTCCAGGTCAGCAATGTGCAGGAAGATTAAAGTACAGACAGCTGAGTTGTTAGGAACCAGGCCAGGGTCAGCAACAGCAAGGCAGATAAACCAAGGGAGCAGGCACAAGAATAGTCCAGAGGCAAGCCCGGGGTCAGTACAGGCAGCGTTCAGGCAGAGTCAGGTACAGATGAGGTCAGCAACAGAGGATCAATACAGGAACAGATGCACAGATGCTCAGAATTGTAATAGACAAAACAGCACTGACACAGGAGACTAGTGTAGTTTAAATAGCACCAATATGCACTTATATATGTGCACACTTATCCACTTATACACACTCTCATACCCATCACTCAGCCATAGGCAGGGCTTATTGGACTTATGCGCCTGCGTGTATGAAAAGTTCTTCGCTGACACTACGCAAGATGGCCCTTTCCCTCACAATACCATGACAGTATTCTGTGGTCAATTTTGAGCGACTCCTTTTTGATAGTAGTTGGTTTTATGCAAAAAAATTAACAGATGGGGCTATATATACAATTAAATAATACCCACTCAGTGTCCACACCACTTTCGTGGCGTCCTGCAATAAACAAAAAACGCACAACCATACAAGAAGAGCGAGGACACAGGAGTCCTAACCTAGGCACACAAGCGGTTAATGAGCAGGATCTAAGACTTTCTGATGGTGTAAAAAAATATTTATTGTAATAAAAATATTGCAATTACAAAAAATACACTTAATGCCAGGTCACTACATTTCTATGGCATTAAGTGTATTTTTTTAAATTGCACTATTTTTATTACATTAGATATTTTTTTACACCATCAGAAAGTCTTAGATCCTGCTCATTACCCGCTTGTATGCCTAGGTTAGTATTCCTGTCCTAGTCTCACTCTTCTTGTATGCTTAGTTGGTTTTATGGACATTTTGCCAATTAACACTTGTGGATGTAGATGTCAAACTACAGTATGCCTACAGCATTTGAAATTATTTATGTAGGTTGGGATATGCACCCTATGCCCACCGCTAGTCACATGTTAAGTGTCTAGCTATTCTATATACTATATATACATTTTTTCCAATTCAGTGCTTATTTGAAATAAATGGTCCTCTGCAGCACCTGGGAACATCCTTGTGCCTCTGCAGGACAATTATCGGGCAATCTATTCAAGGTGAGATATCAGCCCTTAGATCTCTGGACCAGTAGGGATTTGTTGCCTTTTTTCCACAGCAAGCAAACAATTAATAGTCAGTCATGCAGAAAATATCTACAATGCTGTAAAATCTCTGTGCCTTAAGTGATTCTGGCACATGAAATTGCTCTTAATTTTTGCCTAGTTAAGCCTAACCAAGGTCCAGAAGCAATGTTTTTATTTGATTGTAAAATAAAACTTAGGATCCCTACTTTCCACCAAAAATGTTACTGCAAGAATTGGCAAATCTATCTAATTAGTTGTTTTTAATTGACATTTTATTAGAATTTTTATGTAAGGGTATGTTTCACTGAAAACTGTAATGAATCACTTCCCCAGGAGCCTAGAGTATAAAATGCCTTTATTTGTTTTTGTAAATGGTAAAGCATAGTGGAGCACAGCATTAGCAGGGTGTTACAACAGTGGATGGACCTCCAAGTTAAAATCATGTACTCAACAATCTCTTGTGGATTAAAAGGCCGTTTAAAAAAAAAAGGAACAGCTGCTGTGTGCTTCAGATACCAGCCTGCTACATGCTATTACTTTCACTACCTTCCTTACCACTTTGGATATCTTGATTTTGTGTAGAGGGAACATTAACTTTACCTCTGCTACAACCACATCTAACAAACTTCTTTTTTGGTGGCATCTTGAGACAACTCAGTGCTTGACAGCTGGAATACAGCCGTCAAAACATAACACTTAGGAAAGTAGTGGTTAATGATTTAACAGATCTGAGCAGTTTTATCAGCTTGACAGTAGAAATAGCCAGGCAGTTATTTTTTTTTTTTTTTCACAATGAAAGCCTCAATTTTTACTCAAACAATGCTTAATAGTTTTTTAGGTTGCTTTAGAAATAGATTGCTAGTTCTTTAAAAGTATTTCAGTTATATCGACCTCCGTTTTTTCCTTAGAAAATTGTGGCGCTTATTGTACACCCAGTTAAGAAATAGATGGTTAACCCATGAAGCAAAAAAAAAAAAAAATACATTTTGTCAAAACAAACCTCTATGATTTTTCTCAAAAATACAATTATCTATGGTTATAGATTGTTAGCTCTTTGAAGAACACAAGGGTGATATGATGCCAAAAAAATGCTTCTAATTTGAGAAAAATTGGGTGTTAGTACCTGGACATTAAAAAGTCAACATAATTTGTCATAAGTAGCTAGTAGTGTATTCATTTTACTTTAACTCTACTATAACCCCAACCCTACCCCTGACTGTCCCTGTAACTGTAGCCCTAACACTACCCCCCCCTTAAACAATAACTCTAATCCTTCTTATTGCCCACACCCTAACACTAACCTTCCCTGTAACCCCAACCTTTACCTTACCTGCAACATTTATCCTTATTCTTACCCTTCCTATGATCTCATCTCTAACCCTCCCCATAACTGTCAATTCCAAATGCAAAATTCCCCACGCACACACTCAAGAAAACCGGCTGTTCAGTATTGTTGGGTGCTGTAATGACCATAGGCTGGAAATTATGGATAATCAAAGTGAAGAAATGTCATCAGCACACCAAGGTTTTCTCAGAAGGGCCTAAAGATGTATTACGTGGTCAACAGCAATGTTTCGGAGCCTCGCAGAGCCCCTTCGTCAGGCACTTTCCTGATGAAGAGGCCCTCCGAGGCTCCGAAACATTGCTGTATATTTATCATGGGACCACGTAAAAAATCTTTGGACCCTTCTGAGGATTCCTTGGTGTGCTGATGTCATTTCTTCACTCATAACTGTAACCTCAACACTATCACTTCCTTTATATCTAACTCTAACCCTTACTACTTCAAATGTAACACTAACCTTCCCTGTAATCCTAACACTAACTCTAACCCTCTCTATGACCCTACCCTAACACATTCTGTAATGGTGACCCTAACACTATCACTCCCTGTAAACCAATCCTAACACTTAGCTTCCTTGTAACCCTAACAGTGCCCTACCTAATTTAACGTTTAACCCCCTTTTTGTGTGATCACCTCTTACTGGGTCAAAATGTATGAAAAGACGCCTTTATCTATATAAAAAGTGCAAGTATTAGTACATTAAATTTGAAAATATATCAACAGCCCTGGGAATTAGGAAGGTCTTTTGTCCAAATACGTGTTTCTCTCTATACAAAAACTGTGAGTATAAGCTTATAATCTGTAATATCTACTTGACTGTCAACACACCACCCTTTCCAACATTCTTCTTTTGCCACAACACAAGAAAAGGCACCCTGGGTTTTTCTATAGTAGGAGTACACATACACCTCAGCCCCTGCTGACTGCTTTCTACAGAAGGCAGATAAATTATTTGCTTGATCAGAAGGGATTCTAGGGATTGTGGAGAGGTCTGGTAATATTGCAGCATTTTAACCCTAACTCACGTTTAAAGAATTCTTTAAGTCACAAACCTGAGGATATTGAGTTCTAATGCAAAGTAAACCAGACAGATTTGACATAAATAACTAATTATTGACATATCGAACTATAGAGCATATATCAAGAAAAGAATGTGATAATTGGTATCGGCGCTACCTTATAGTGTGAGGTGAAAACCACACAAATATCAGAGTGTCACCAATGTATAGTGAATGAACTCATAAATGAAATAAATAATTACATAACCGATGTGTTTAATGAAATACAAAATGAAAACAACCAATACGGTGATAGGTGTACAAAAAAAAAAAACCATATACAATAATAGTGAACATAAGAGAAAAAAAGAAGAAGAGAGAGGGGGAGTAAACCCACTAACCACAAGTGTGTTTATCAGGTATAAAATTTCCTGATATATGTGCCCCACATGTGATATAAAAAATGATAAATAAATATAAATACTTGCTGCTGAGTGAAATTATAATTGTCCACTAGGTGGCGTTTCCATTAAGAGCTCATGCAGCAGTATATGATAAAAAAAGGTGAATGAGTGCTGCTAAAAAGATGTGTAGAAAAAGCCACTAGGTGGCGTTTTACAATACAACCTGTGCAGCAATATGGATGGGGGTCTCTTCTCCGTGACGAAGGAGCAGCTCCGAGCCGGCACTTGTGCCCTAAATGCTCACACAGAGAGAAGGCCCCATAATGAGTAGTTAATCCATACAATATGTAAAGAAAGCGCAGTACACTCACTGGTAGGTTTGCGATGATCGGGATCAGAATGCAGTCGGTGCGCGCCGGGATGCTTCCGCGTTCCACGGCCGACAACCGAAAGTGACGTAGTACGTAGCAAGACTCCGCCCTACGCGTTTCGTCTCTCTGTGTGAGCATTTAGGGCACAAGTGCCGGCTCGGAGCTGCTCCTTCGTCACGGAGAAGAGACCCCCATCCATATTGCTGCACAGGTTGTATTGTAAAACGCCACCTAGTGGCTTTTTCTACACATCTTTTTAGCAGCACTCATTCAACTTTTTTTATCATATACTGCTGCATGAGCTCTTAATGGAAACGCCACCTAGTGGACAATTATAATTTCACTCAGCAGCAAGTATTTATATTTATTTATCATTTTTTATATCACATGTGGGGCACATATATCAGGAAATTTTATACCTGATTAATACACTTGTGGTTAGTGGGTTTACTCCCCCTCTCTCTTCTTCTTTTTTTCTCTTATGTTCACTATTATTGTATATGTTTTTTTTTTGTACACCTATCACCGTATTGGTTGTTTTCATTTTGTATTTCATTAAACACATCGGTTATGTAATTATTTATTTCATTTATGAGTTCATTCACTATACATTGGTGACACTCTGATATTTGTGTGGTTTTCACCTCACACTATAAGGTAGCGCCGATACCAATTATCACATTCTTTTATTGCACTTTTACCCTTGTATCCAAGGGTTGATTGGTGGCAGCTTACACCTTCTATTCACAATACCTTCCTCCTCCCCCCCTCATATGCACTTTGGTCCATAGCGCTGGTCATTTCCTTTTATTAAACATATATCAAGAAGCCTAAAGAATAATTTTCTCCAACTTTGTTTTTTTTTTTTTACCAGTTTTATATATATATATATATATATATATATATATATATATATATATATATATATATATATATATATATATATATATATATATATATATAAAAGCACACCAGTTTAATATTAAAAAACACACAACAAAAATGCTAATGGTAATTGGTATTTTAAAAGTTCTTTGAAAAGGCTTGAGTATGCTAGGTATATAATTTTTGTTATATATATAGTAAACACTTTTATTATATTCCATACTTACTTAATTAAATGGCTTAACATTTGTCATACATTACTTTAAGTTTCCAGTCTTATTTCCTATGCTTTTTAGCATCATTTATGTTACATCTCAAACTTTCAAAAGGGGGAGCTAGCACCCTACTATACATTGTAGCTCACAGAAGCACAGATGTGAAGTATAAGGGTGAATGTTGTTATTATTACACATTTTAAGCATGTTTTCTGTTACATTCTAAAAAGGAATAAAATATATACAAAAGTCCAAAATGTGCTAGCAGTTAATGCTTCAAAAGGCAATTAACCTGAAAATTATTTGACAAATTGTGTCCTTAATTAAGAACTTTGAAAACAGTCATATACTTATGTGTGCTTTTTTTCCCTCTGAATTATATAGTACAATCATATTAGGAGTACAAAATGCTTTCAGACACTTGATTGCCATTTGTCTTTTTTGTGAATCTAATAATTTTGAATTAACTTTTGTGGGATTGTGTTAGCCTGAATCATTTTTAAACAAAAAACATTTGAAACATTTTCTTGGGAAACAAATTCTGTACTCTGTTGGAAAAGTCAAATTTCACATTTATTACTGTATACCAGAACTTTGCCTCATCAATCAACCTAGACTCATTTATCAAAGGTTCCTTTCAAAAGGATCGTCCATGTTGCCCCCCTGAAAACCAATCAGATTTTAACCATAACCGTAATATTATAGATTACTGAAAACATATCAACAGTTGTTATGAAAGACAATTTTAAAGGGGCACATTATAATCTTTAACGTGCATCCAAATCCAAGAGGTGGTGGCTGCATTCATTTTCTTTTTTCTACTTTTTTCTTAATTTTTACCAGGTTATTTTGGTAATAACACACTTTCTGTCCTAGGGTGGCAACGCTTACTCACCACAATGTATCCATGGAGGAGCAGTATTGTAAACCTAGGACAGAAAGAACAGCACTAAAGAACACCCCCTGGTTATCTTCATAACATAGAGGGGTAGCATTCTGTAGTTCAAGGAAAACTTGGTAGGCAGAGTCAGTAAAACTGTTTGAAATTTTGTGGCTGAGACAAAGAGCACAGAATTTTATAAGCCTATTTAACCACTTAAGCCCCGGAAGATTTTACCCCCATTCCGACCAGGGGGTATTTTGCGATTCGGCACTGCGTGACTTTAACGGAGAATTGCGCGGTCGTGCGACACTGTACCTAAACGAATTTGGCGTCCTTTTTTTCCCACAAACAGAGCTTTCTTTTGGCGGTATTTGATCACCTGTGCGATTTTTTGATCACGCGCTATAAACAAAAAAAGAGCGTCCATTTTGCAAAAATAGCAATATTTTTCCCTTTTTTTTATATGAAATTCCCCCAAAAAAATATGTAAAAATCAAAATTTTTTAAAATTTTCGGCCAATTTGTTTTATGCTACCTATGTTTGGTAAAAAAAATCGCAAAAAGCGTATTTTGATTGGTTTGCGCAAAAGTTATTGCGTTTACTAACTAAGGGAAAGATTTTTGTCATTTTTGTTGTTTTTTTTTTTAACGCGTAATGGCGGCGATCTGCGATTTTTTTTGCGGTACTGCGACATTGCGCCGGACAGATCGGACCCTTGACTGACATTTTTGACACTTTTGGGGTTACCAGTGACATTTCTACAGTAATCAGTGCTATATATATGCACTGTTACTGTAAAAATACACTGGTAGTGAAGGGGTTAACTTTATTTGAGAGGGAGGGGCTGTGTGTGTCCCTAGGGGCGTGATTCTAACTGTGATTGGCTGGGGCTTCAGCTGTATGCAGAGTGATCAACGGATCTACATAGTAGATCCAGATGATCAGCTCTCATACAGCGAGGAGAATGACAGGCAGCTTGTTTACACAAGCTGCCTGACTTTCTCCCTCTCCCCCGCCGATCGCAGAGTGGCCGGCGGACATCGGGTCCGCCGGTCACACGCGCGGGGGGGTCCGTGACCACTCGGGAGCGGGTGCGCGCCTCCGGGGGCGCGCGCTCGCTCCCTAGACCCTCACAAGCTAGTGACGTAGCCCTACGTCACTTTGCCTGTGAGGGGCTGACCGCCGACGTAGATAGTCGTGCGGCGGTCGGCAAGTGGTTAATTTCTGACAGGATTAACGGGTAGTTTTTCACTTATACAGATATAATAAACAATTTCAGTGGTATACTTAAAGCGGAGTTCCGGCCACAAAAAAAAAATTCAATGAACATACCCCGGGACAGTCAGGGCTAGTACATTCCACAATGGCTAGCCTCTGATCTGTCCCGGTTCGCACTTACCTGCAAGAAGAAATACTCACTTTTAAAATTTCTTCTCCAGCGTTGCCATCTCTGTTGTGGGCAGCTGAAGCCAGCGCGATCCTTTTCTGCGTCCTCTTCCGTGTCTTCTTCTCCTAGAATGCGCCTGCACCGGCCCCTCTCGTCACTTCCGGTGCGGCGCCGCATTCCTCCACAGCTACTGGGCATGTTTAGCAGGGAATGCGGCGTCACACCGGAAGTGACGAGTAGGGCCGGTGCCATTGCATTGATTCCTGGGAGCGATGACGTTCAGCTCCCAGGAATCATTGCAAACCGGAAGTGACGGCGCGGGCCGCGGGCGCCCAGGGAGGAAGTGGAAGAAAGGGGAGTATTTCTTTCTACAATAACAAGGTAAGTAAAAAAAAAAATCCTAACTATCCATTTCCTTTTCAGATGAAGAAAAGCAAGCGGATGGCCACAAAATCGATTATGTCGATTTTGTGGCCAGAACTCCGCTTTAAAAGACTATAGGGAGAAAATAAGAGAAGTCTATTGATCAGGTATAACTGTATAACTAAAGGCAAACCATATTGTTTTTTATTTTTAGTTTTGAACAGAGCAGACAGGAATAAGAGCACCAAGTTTTTTTTTTACTGTCTGGGCCCCCATTAGAGAGATTTATCCTTGCTGTTTTGTCCTGTTTATCATTATCATTAAAAGTGAAAGTAAAAGAAAATCCCAAATTTTGGGATGTCCCTAGGAAAGTAATAGATGGGAAATCTTCGAACAGGGACACTAGTTTTGGTGACCTGGGGTGCCCAAAGGGATTCCCTTAATTTCCAGTGATGTCCTCTCATTTCCTCTTTTGGCTATGGGACAGGAAGTGAAGGTAAATCTCCCCAATGGGACACAGATGGCAAAAAAAAAAAATACTGAAAAACTGACAGGGATTTTAACCTTCACTTACTCTATCCAAAAATAAAAAAAATAAAAAAAACTTTTGCCTATAGTTCTATTTAAAGAGAAACTTTACCCCCGATTTTTCTTTTAAGCCTTACCTACCTGGTGATGAGTTCTGCTAACTTTGGATACTCCCTCACCCAACGGATCCAGCGATGTTCAGCTGAAGCCTCTTCTCCTCTTTCAGCACTCGGTCCCGTGCCACCATGTTTCCCTGTGACGTCATCACTAGGCTGCGGGCTGTTCCGGGTTCAGCTGGCATGCCTCCCAATGATGCAGGAAAAGGCCTGCTCCCTCTTCATTTCCCTAGTGAAAGTCTGTGCCTCCTGTAATATCTGATGTTCTGTACATATCCTGGGAGACACAGCAGCAGTGTGTGCTTCATTCGCCTAAAGCGAATGATGTGCATGGGGAGGCAGGGTGGATTTTATATAAAAAACAAAAGGTAAACAAAAGGTAAAAAAAAAATATTCCTGCAGAGGGCGGGAGGAGGAGTGGAGAGGCAGGATCATCCTTGGAAGGCTGAAGGTCTTCTTTAACGATTTACATACACTTCCATTGAAGATGAAAGTTAAACTATGACATTTTAAAGTGAGCCTGTGCTTTGCTCATGAATAGTGATGAGTGAGCCAAGCACAGTCAATGAACTCTGTGTGAAGTACAGGAATATTAACCTTCCTAACAGTATTCCCGAGTGTGGCTTGGCGGTTAAATTTCACTGCCAAAAGCGGTAACCCCGAGCCACACTCAGGGTACCGCCAGAAGCATAGCTGGATCCTGGTAGAGGGGTTACTTACCTTATCACCGGGATCTAGTGATGTATCCCAGCGGTGTGCGGCAGTGGATCTTCCTCCCGATGCTCTCTGTGCCCCGGCTTCCGTCTCCTGCGATGTGACGCTCGCAGGGGGGTGGAACCAGCGGCAAATTCAAAAGTAAAACACACCAAACACACTGATACATGATTAAAAAATAAAATAAATTCACATTAGATTTCCCCCCCAGTGCCCTTTCCTGCAGTTTTACTGTACTTTTTATGTATATATATATATATACTTATATATACATACATACTTTAACTTATTTATAGTCATTTATTATATTATAATTTATGATTTTGTGTTTCAAACTTTATCATACCCGAGATGTTATAAAGAATAACGCACAGTAAAAAAAAATCATATGTAAATAGTTGGTTTGGGCTGCTCATTCTTAAGAATTACATGCAAAATAATGGTACCGCTTTCAGCACCTAAAATCCGAAAGAATGATACCGCCAGGGAGGTTAAACATAGCTCAGAACACCATTGAAGTCTATGAGAGCCAAACCGTGCTATTTTTTTCTGACTGTTTTCAAAGCTAAATTTAGGGCTTTCTTTTAAAAAATTGTCATGAGTAGCTGGGCACTGCCATGGGAGAAATGTACCAAAGCAAAAAAAAAAAAAATACTATTTAGCTGGGAGAGGGTCTTTGATTGTGGCTTCAAGGCCAACGTTAAAACTACATAAATCTTTTATATAACATGCTGTGGGTGTTGGAATGCAATGTTCATTTGTATTTTGTGCAACAACTCCATCAGCCTTTGTAGCTGCATCTATAGTTAAACTCTATGTCTTTTCTCTGTTTAATAAAGTTTCCTGTTTTCATTCTGCAGTTAAGCAGCAAAGTCTATCTGTTCTGTAGAGCTATATACTGTACAGAATCCCTGCTCTACTGAAAAATTATCTTTTTTTTCTGGTTCTGGACATGCTACAGAGCTGAAACTTCACAGGTACACTTTTTAGACCCCCTAGACACTAAATCACACAAAAAAAGTTCTTAAAAATTGTCATTTTTGATAGAGAGCCAATTATTGGAAAACTTAAAAAAAAAAAAAAAAAAAAACTTAACAAAAAAAAAATTTCTTTGGATTTATTGTTTGGGGGGTCTAAAAGGTGTACCTGTGAAGTTTCAGCTCTGCAGCATGTCCAGAACCAGGAAAAAAAGGACATATAGGTGTAAAAGGGGTTCCCACCATCCCTGCTCTACTGAAAAATTATCTTTTTTTCTGGTTCTGGACATGCTACAGAGCTGAAACTTCACAAGTACACTTTTTAGACCCCCCTAGACACTAAATCATACAAAAAAAGTTCTTAAAAATTGTCATTTTTGATAGAGAGCCAATTATCACTAGTGTCCATATGTGATCAGCCTTCTAGTGGCTTATTCTAGTGAGAGGGTAGAGTGCACTTGGGGTTAGGCAGCACTGCAATTTGTTGGAAGTTTCACGTGGTGGAGGAATACTCATTATTTTCTGGATTATTTATGAGAATAAGCCACTAGAAGGATGATCATATATGAACACTTCACACTAGATTTCATTGACTAAATTTTTTTAATTAAGTTTTTTCCTTGATTTAATTTTTTCTCTTATGTTTTTTTTTTGCACATATCAACATTTAAAGTGGAGTTCCACCCATTTTTAATAGGTTGGAATACATAGCTGTATGTAATCCCCTTTAAAACGGCTTTTACCAATGGAAACTTTTTTTTTTTTTTTTTTGCTAGTAAATACCTTAATTTCTGCTTTATTCCTCCTCTCCTCACTTCCGGGTCCGATCGGCGATGACGTCATTCGGCGATTCGCAGTGTCTGCTGGGATGTATTCTATTCCAGAAATCTCGCAGTAGCTGAGCTGTAGTGAGCCGTGCCTGCCCCGCCTCCGCCCCGCCTCCTCTCATTGGTTGTATTGTATGAATGTATTAAGGCTGTTCTCTGCCCCGCCTCCACCCCGCCTCCTCTCATTGGTTGTATTGTATGAATGTATTAAGGCCGTTCTCTGCCCCGCCTCCGCCCCGCCTCCTCTGCCCGCCTCCTCTCATTGAGTTGTATTCATACAATACAACTCAAAGAGAGGAGGCGGGGCAGAGGCGGGGCAGAGAACGGCCTTAATACATTCATACAATACAACCAATGAGAGGAGGCGGGGCGGAGGCGGGGCAGAGAACAGCCTTAATACATTCATACAATACAACCAATGAGAGGAGGCGGGGCGGGGCGGAGGCGGGGCAGAGAACGGCCTTAATACATTCATACAATACAACTTAATGAGAGGAGGCGGGGCGAAGGCGGGGCAGGCACGGCTCACTACAGCTCAGCTACTGCGAGATTTCTGGAATAGAATACATCCCAGCAGACACTGCGAATCGCCAAATGACGTCATCGCCGATCGGACCCGGAAGTGAGGTGAGGAGGAATAAAGCAGAAATTAAGGTATTTACTAACAAAAAAAAAAAAAGTTTCCATTGGTAAAAGCCGTTTTAAAGGGGATTACATAGATCTAAAGTTCCAAAAATGGGTGGAACTCCACTTTAATAAGATATTTGTTTTTTTTACTTATGTATTATCAGGTTGAGAATTGCGCTACACTGTTAATTGGAGGTATATAAGTTTATAGTGAAGTGTAGTGAAATCACTTTTTTGGTGTGAGCAGCAATCTGTTTTTTACTTTTTATTTGTTAGTTTATTTTTTATTTGTTTAGTTTGGCTGCACTGATTTCAATCTTTTAATCTTTGGATTAACTAAATATGGTCATGACAATATTTGGTTAATGACACCAACCAGGATCCCTGCCCAGCATGTCTACAAACAGAAACCAGCCAAGGATCATTTGTCATCATTTGTACCTGGATTAGTGGTGGTACAATATGGTCAGGTGAGGGATTGTTGTGGTGGTGTGAAAACATCATTGAGCAGCATGGAAGTATTATCTGGCAATGGGTCTTCATGACTGATGAGAATCTATGCTGGAAAATGTGACTGACATTGGATTTTCATCAGGGGATATTGATTCATTTTTTTATTTTTAATAAAGGATTTTTATGTTTGTGAATAAGAAACAAGGAGTACTAAGTACCCCATACTCATTTACCTGGGTAACTGCCTTCTGGGGGCTCCCTTATTCTAGAGGGACTTCCACAAACGCCCACATCCCTTTGGGTGGCAGAATGTGGGAAACAGGCCTTTGTCTCAACATGCAAAAAAGATGGGTGGACACATGCTCACTACCACCCTTTCCTGGCCACCCAGGCTTAACACATGGATAAGGGTCTTTTATGAATTTTTAGGGGAAGAGATACACATATTTATAAACAGTAAAAATGTTTATTAAAATTATGTACATCCCCCCTTTAATAAAAGCAGGAGGTCCCCCAAAGACTCAAAATATGCCCTTATCCAGACATGCAGTCTGGGTGGCCAGGAAAGGGAGGGCAGTGAGTGTGTGCTTTCATACCCTCCTCTACCAGACCAGGCCAAACATTTGGAGGTAACTTTGTAAGGTAGGGACAGTAAAGCTTCTTCTTCTTTCCATGGCATCTTGTCCTCATGTTGAAGAGCATGTCATGAAAAAGCCTTTTATTAAAAACAATATATAAAAAAAATCCTCTGATGTAAACCCAAAGTCAATCATATTGTTCAATGATGAAGATTCTCATCAATCATGATGATTTGCCATCTGATGGTGTCGATACAGCAACCCAATGCCATCTGTTATGCTACCACCACAAAATGACAGATCCCCATCCTACAGACCTAAAATCTGTCAATTTTCTGCAACAGAGTTCCTGCAAAATAACAGACCTCCGACAGGTGTTTGTTTACAAATATCAGTCAAGGGTTCATGCTGGTGAACTGGGCAAATACGGCCAGTGTGTTAGCTCATTGGCTAAACTGTGTACAGACTGGCTTTGGGTCAAACTCATGCCAAACCCAAATCTGAAGCCTCTCTATGAAAGGTAAGAAAAACATGTTCAATTCAATTCAAATCTTTACTCATTACAAAATCATTTTTGAACTCTATTTACTACGTGCTTAATTAAAAAAAAAATAACCAACAACTTTCTTTTCTTCCTTCTCCAGCTTCATTAGTGCAGGTTTGTTCATTGATGAAGCTTCTACAGCGATGCACGGACCTGCAGGTGGGTGTGTCTAATGTTGGGGCACCTACATCATAACCAGATGGGATGTTGCCACTGAGCTTCTGCGTTTCCAAAGAATGGAATGCCATCAGTCCCAACGATATTACATCCCTTCCCTCTTTCTCTAGCCAAGAGCAGTGAGCTGACGAAGGAGCAGCTGGAGGGAACATGACTTACTACTGACTAAGGAAGATACAGGCCCACTGCCCTCTAACACAGCGTACCTGTGCCTTCAGCGGAATGGCACAAGATGTAAACTGACTACACTATCATGGACCAGCAGCCATGCTTAGTATGGTCAGTTTACTTTAAGGAGGAGGGGCACAGGCAGGCTCCACCAGTTAAAACAGGACATTGACAGGCAGAAATGTAATAGAAACATAACAAAGCACATGTAAACAAATTTAAGAGCCAGTGTAATTTTTATTTCTTTTTATGGTAGAAACCCTTTAATTCATGTCTCTCCAGCTGTTTCCCCTCACCACTATTTTAGCTGAAGAAGCAAAGTGACATAACTCATTATTCCAACCATGTATGGGACAAGTGACTGGCTCCCCTTTTTTCCATGTGACAGCACTGGTGCTTGGCTATTGGCAGCTCAGGCACTTAACGCGGTCACAGTGTGGTGGTGAGAAAGTTTTCAGTGTAAGCTCTAACTAGGACTGACTTTGAGCTTACACTTTGCTTTTTGTCCCCACTGCTCCATTTTTTTTTAATTAAGAAAAAGTAAGTATATTAAAGTAAACCTGTTGCTTTGGGAACAAGTGGGCTTACTTTTAATTTTCTTGGTTTATGTGGGGCTATATTACACGTGTTAATAAAGAACATCTGTGCCTATGGCTGTATTTAGATGTCATTCTTGTGTTGTGTTTTTTTTTTTAAGAAATTGCTGGATGTGCTGTTGGAGGTCTGCTGTATTTGCGTCCCTACTGTTCAACTGTAAAGACCACCAACCAAGAGAAAAGTGAAGTGTTCCCAAAACAATTAGGAGCCTTCTGATTGCTGTCACCAGCTATTAAACCCCTTTCTCCCTACTATTCTCTTGGTGAATTTAGGTGGTGGATAGATGAGGAGAACAAAAGATATACCACTGTCTAGCAATTAGCATCAACATTATCAACCACCTGTGAAAGCTCCTTCAGTCGGCCTGGCCTGATAAGAAGCCGCAATTGAAGAAGTGCAAGTAGCAGACTTTCCATTGTCAGCCAGCAATAGGAAGTGCTGTTACTGGTAGGCAGTGTTAACTTTGTCGACTAAAATGTTTTAGTCACCTAAATGAACACAATTTTAGTCGACTAAAATATGACTAAATCTAAAACAATTCAGATGACTAAAATACGACTAAAACTAAAATGGCATTTTAGTCAAATGTCTAAAATTCAATTAAAACTAAAATGCCATTTTAGTCATAAGACTATAACTAAAATTAAAATAAAAATTAACACTCCTCTGCTGGTCAGTTCTAAATCAGCAACACAATTCCATCCAGAGCCTGTAATATTAGCACATTAAAGTTTAAACATGTATTGCATTACCGCAAAAGCATAAGTAGTGGGCATCTACTAAGCTGCTGAAAGAGAAAAAAATAAGCAAAAGGCTTTTCTTATATATTTTTTCCTAATATTTAATGTTGGTAATATGTGCAATGACATTACAGCCAATAGAGTGTACAGTTTTTGTATTTTTGTATTTTGGACTAAACAACATTTTTGTTTGTTTATGAAACTCGGTTTTATTGATAAAGACGTTATATATCACAATGGCTACATCTGTGTCTGTAGTGCATGTTCAAACCTTAATACCATAAATAAAAACATATTATTAGATTTTTACTCCAGGAGTATATAATTATTTTGGAAATTCTAGAGCAATGTTTAACCACTTCCCGCCCACCCAACCACCATAAAATGATGGCGGAGCGGTGCGGCTATTGTTCTGGGATACCGTCATATGATGGTGCACAAGAACAGCCTCTGTCGCGTACTCGTGGGGGCGTGCAGTGCGGCGATTGTGGCCGTGCCGAGTTGCTAGGACATGGCGTGACCCCAATCATAGTAAAGAGACAATGACTTGGCTCTTTACCCATGTGATCGGCTGTGTCCAATGACAGTCGGTCACATGTAAATGAGGAAGTGCCGTTTATCGGCTCTCCTCGCCTCACACTGTCAGAGTGTGTGGCGAGGAGAGCCGATAAGCGGCTCCTCCTCAAAGCGAAACCTAGAAAAGGTAATCAGGGCACTGATCATCAGTGCCCTGATTACAGAAAAGCTCAAAAACAGCACCCACCATCAGTGCCCACCATCAGTGCCCACAGTGCCCACAATCAGTGCCCATATTGTTGCCAATCAGTGCCTGCTCATCTGTGCTGCCCATCAGTGTCCATCAGTGCAGCCTGTCTGTGCTCATCAGTGCTGCCCATCAGTGCCCATCAGTGCCACCCGCCAGTGTCCATCAGTACCGCCCATCAGTGCCACATTTCAGTGCCCATCAGTGCCACCTCTCTTTGCCCATCAGTGCTGCCTTTCAGTTCCCATCAGTGTCACCTATCAGTGCTCATCAGTGCCGCCTATCAGTGCCCATCAGGGTGGTATATTAGTACCTCCTCATCAGTGCCACCTCATCAGTGCCCATAAGTGCCACCTCATCAGTGCCCATCAGTGCAGCCTATCAGTGCCCATAAGTGCTGCCTCATCAGTGCACATCAGTGAAGGAGAGAAATTACTTTTTTTCAAAATTTACTCACAGAAAATAGGAAATACTTTTTTTTTTCAAAATTTTCTGTCTTTCCTCTTTTGTAAGAAAAAAAAAAAAAAAAAACAAGCGGTAATTAAATACCACCAAAAGAAAGCTATATTTGTGTGAAAAAAAAAATATAAAAATTTCATATGGGTACAGTGTAGCGTGACCACGCAATTGTCATTCAAAGTGTGACAGCGCTGAAAATTCCAGCGCTGAAAATTGGCCTGGGCAGGAAGGGGGTGAAAGTGCACTGTATTGAAGTAGTTAAATAATGAATTACAATTTACCTAAACATATTTGATTTATAGTTGACTAAAATATATGAGATTTTAGTCGATTAAAATGTACTGGAGAATTTAGTCGACTAAAATATGACAAAAACTAAAACAATTCAGATGACTAAAATACGACTTAAACAAAAATGGCATTTTAGTCAAAAGACTACTCGTAAAACTAAATTGAAATTTGTTGCCAAAATTAACAGTGCTGGCAGGATCTCCAGGTAAGAGTCATTGCAAAAGCTTGACAACAGCGGCGGGCGATGTGATTGACAATGGATTTACATCGGATGGACACTATTTTTTTATTTTTATTTTTTAATCAAAGACATGTAAAAAACTGGCTTTTGTGTTTATTTTTTGTACACTTTTTTGGTGAATGGGTAGGGGTACGATGTACCCGATATCCATTCACATAGGGGGGCGGGATCTGGGGGCCCTCTTGTTAAAGGGGGCTTCCAGATTCCAATAAGCCCTCCACCCGCAGACCCTGACAACCACAGCCCAGTGTTGTCCGGAAGAGGCCCTTGTCCCCATCAACATTGGGACAAGGTGCTTTGGGGGCACCCCAAAGCACCCTCCCCATGTTGAGGACAAGTGGCCTGGTAAGGTTAAGGAGGGGGGGGTGCTCATTTGTCCCCCCCACCCAGACCAGCTAGGCTGCTTGCTCGGTTAAGAGTCTGGTATGGATTTAGGGGGGACCCCACACCGGGTTTTTTTTTTTTCAATTTTGGCGTGGAGTTCCCCTTAAAATCCGTATCAGACCCAAAGGGCGTTTTATTTATTTTTTTTTTAATTCTGTCATAGGGTTCCCTTTATCCACTTAAATACAGGGCATTTTCACCCCCTTCCTGCCTAGACCAATTTCAGCTTTCAGTGCTCATTGGCATCTGTAGTTGCTGAGGGCAGTAGTATCCTTATCCTTTCCTCTGCTCTGGGCTTCAGTTACACTGCAATCATTTGGTTCCAAAATCTTTGTTTACAATGTCAACCCTGTTAAGGCAGTATAAACATGTTACATCTGCAGTTTCCAGTGACTGTATTAATGAGAAAAGTTTAACTCCAGGCAACAAAAGCAAAAAGATTCTTTCCATTAACTTGTCCCTAGCAAAAAAAAAAATTTAAAAATTCTTACCCAAATCACTGGTCATCTAAAAGGCTAGGTGCCTATGTGTCACTTATCTGATTGGAGGCCAAAGCGATGAGAGGGCTCCCCTTGTGGCTAAGTTTTAGGCACCTCTGAACGTGAAAACAGGAAGTGCAAAGCTCAAAGAAGCATGGGTCGTCTGTTGGAAACTGGAGATATCCAGCCGGAGAGTTGCTGGACAAGGTGCCCAGATAGTTAGCAGTGGCTATGGAATCACCAGGCAGTGAGGCAGGTCTGGCACAGCAACAGGAGGAAGGTGTGCCAGTAGTAAGTAGCAGGTAGGCTGGTAGGGCAGAAGCCAGAAGCTAGTCAGGACAGAGCTGGAGTCAGATGCCAGGTTTGGACGTCAGGACAGAAGAGTGGTTGGGAAGGTAAGCCAGGGTCATACACAGAGAAGCAGAAGAAGGAGAGTCTGTAATGTAAGCTGAGGTCAAACCAGCAATCGGGCAGAAGACAGATCCAGGAGCAAGGGATCGGGAAATCCACAAAATACAGGGGTCACAGAAACAACTACACTGGAGAGCCGATGATTAACCAGCAATCGCTGGAGGCAGCTAACTCCCTTATAAAGGTTGTTCGGACCAGTCCTGGATGAGGGCATGCACGGGCATTCCTAATGAGGCCATCTAAAGTACTGGCAGGGATGCCAGGTCTTCGTTCGAGTGCACGAGCGCCTTTACGCGAAACAGTTTACTGACACTCTGATTCCATCTACTGCTCAGTAGTGTGGGAAGGTCCTTCTTGAAGTCTAAAGTAGCTACCTGATAATTTTGGATTAGCTGTCAAAAAATATGCACCTAAGGGTCTTCACAGGATAAGGCAAGCCATTTTTTTCCCAGAGTTGAGTTTTAACATTAAGAACACTGCACTCCCTGCCCAGACAAAGTGTGAATAGTGTACCAACTCTATTGACTAAGCCTGGGTGGGCAGGGCTGAACACATTAGGGGGCTGGTGGTTCTTGATAGGACTGGGAGTGCATGTACACAGATTCTGTCACTGCTGGATATTTCTTATTTTCCTTATTTCTAAAGATCAGGAGGATTGATCTCTCTCGGCTTAGGGGGGTGCTCTAAGCCCTATTATGGGTCAAATTCAGTTGTAACTTTCTGAATTTAGCCAGAGTTGTATAAAGTACTCAAAACCCATACTTGAGTCAAAAGTACAAGTGCTCGATCAAAAAGTGACTTGAGTAGAAGTGGAAGTGTTCTATCAAAAAGTGACTTGAGTAGAAGTACTAAAGTATTCAACATTTTTTGTACTTAAGTATTGCAAGTAGGGTTGAGCGGACACCTAGATGTCCGTGTTCGACGGGTTCGGCCGAACTTTAAAAAAAAGTCCGGGTCCGTGTCCCGGACTTTTACCGAACTTTTCCCGGACACCGAACCCCATTGAAGTCAATGGGGACCCGAACTTTAAGGCACTAAAATGGCTCTAAAACACCAAAGGAAAGGGCTAGAGTGCTGCAAATGGCAGCAAAACGTAATTAAGAGCATGTCAAGTGCTCTGCAAACAAATGTGGATAGGGAAATAACTTAAAACAACAAAAAAAAACAGAAAAATAAAACAATGTTCTTCTTCATCTCTGAAGGACGAGGCCCATATGGAGTAGGAGGGAGGTTGAGGTGGTGGTGGATGTGGCGGTGACATAGGCGTGCGCACAGGGTGTGCTGGGTGTGCCTGGGCACACCCTAATCACCTAGGGCACATAGCATTGCCAGTGAGGAGATGGGAAAGATCTCCCTGGGACCTGCTCTGCTCTATTTCTCCTTGCCTACAGGTACATGGCCCCGATACATTACTCTCCCTGCTGGCAAACACATGCATGTGTATTTCAACTTTGGGGTGCACACCTTAATGCAATAGGCTGCGCACACCTATGGGCGGTGTAGGTGGAAGCGGCGGTGGAGGAGGACCAGGGCCGGATTAACAGCATCATGGGCTTGGTGCTGAGGATTTTGAAGGGCCTTAAGGGCCGTGCCTTGCCATGCACCCAGAGGAGGAAGGGTGCAGCCATGCATGCCTAATTCAACATGGGATGCTGTCTCTGAAGCCCATAAACACATCCATGCATCGCCAACTGTCCCTCCTTGTCCGGCCTTCACGCTGTGTGGGGAGGTTCTGAGGGTGCTGCCTGGGGAAGCGAGCATAGAAGCCAGACTTCTGTGTTTACAAGTGACAGAAGAGCGGTAACAGTGAATATGGCCAACCCGGGGCCTATATAAAAGGTAGGGGCCTGGAGCTGCAGCTCCAATAGCCCCTACATTAATCTGGCCCTGAGGAGGAGGACGAGGTAGCCAACACTGCTTCTTTTCAAAAATTTTAAATGAGGGTACACCCCAAAAGAGTGAGAAAGAGCAAAAATGGAACAATGGGTGGGTAAGGTCGGTATCCATTGCTATTCTGCATAAGGTACGGAAAAGTCCCGTGGGATCCATGCCTGGTTCATTTTAATGAACGTGAGCTTGTCCACATTGTCTCTGGACAGGCGGCTGCGCTTGTCTGTTATAACGCCCCCAGCCGTGCTAAATACCCGTTCAGATAATACACTGGCTGCAGGGCACGCCAGCACCTCCAAGGCGTAAAGGGCAAGCTCAGGCCATGTGCCCAATTTGGAGACCCAGAAGTTGAAGGGGGCAGACCCGTCATTCACTACATGTAGGCGTGTGCACACATACTGCTCCACCATGTTGGTAAAATGCTGCCTCCTGCTAAGACGTTCCATCTGAGCTGCTGGTGCTGCTGTTTGTTGTGGCGTGCTGACAAAGCTTTTCCACATTTCGGCCATGCTAACCCTGCCTTCTGAGGTGCTGGCGGTGCCCTGGTTGCGTTGGCGACCTCCTCCTCCTCCTCCTCTGCCTTGTGCTTCCACTGTGGCCCCGTTGTCAGATGGGAATGCCAGCAGCATGGCGTCTACCAGCGTGCGCTTGTACTCGCGCATCTTGCGATCGCGCTCCAGTGAGTGAATTAAGGACGGTACGTTGTCCTTGTAACGGGGATCCAGCAGCGTGGCCACCCAGTAATCAGCACAAGTTAGAATGTGGGCAACTCGGCGGTCGTTGTGGAGACACTGCAGCATGTAATCGCTCATGTGTGCCAGGCTGCCCAGAGGCGACGAAAGGCTGTCCTCTGTGGGAGGTGTATCGTCCGTGTCCTCTGTATCCCCCCAGCCACGCACCAGTGATGGCCATGAGCTGGCCTGGGTGCCACCCTGCTGTGAACATGGTTCCATCTCCTCCTCCAGCTCCTCCTCCTCCTCATCCTCCTCATCCTCCAGAACTGTGCCCCTGCTGGACAATTGCGTCCCTGGCGTTTGCGTGTGCAGGAACCCACCCTCGGAGCCCCTTGCGAATGACTGCCCTGAAAGCCTTGGAAATGTTACCTCTTCATCCTCCTCCTCCTCCTCATCCTGTGCCACATCCTCTTCCATCATCGCCCGAATTGTTTTTTCAAGGAGGCATAGAAGTGGGATAGTTAAGCTGAGAACGGCGTCATTGCCACTGGCCATGTTGGTGGAGTACTCAAAACAGCGCAACAAGGCACACAGATCTCGCATGGAGGCCCAGTTATTGGTGGTGAAGTGGTGCTGTTCCGCAGAGCGACTCACGCGTGCGTGCTGCAGCTGAAACTCCACTATGGCCTGCTGCTGCTCGCACAGTCTTTCCAGCATGTGCAAGGTGGAGTTCCACCTTGTGGGCACGTCACATATGAGGCGGTGAGCGGGAAGGCCGAAGTTACGCTGCAGCGCTGCCAGGCGAGCAGCAGCAGGGTGAGAACGCCGAAAGTGCGCACAAACGGCCCGCACTTTCTGCAGCAGCTCTGACATATCGGGGTAGTTTTTAAGGAACCTCTGCACCACCAAATTCAGCACATGCGCCAGGCAAGGGATGTGCGTCAAACCGGCTAGGCCCAGAGCTGCTATGAGATTTCGCCCGTTATCGCACACCACCAGGCCGGGCTTGAGGCTCGCTGGCAGCAACCACTCATTTGTCTGCTGTTCCATGCTCCTCCACAACTCCTGCGCGGTGTGTGGTTTGTCCCCCAAACAGGCAAGTTGTAAAACTGCCTGCTGTCGTTTACCCCTGGCCGTGCTGAAGTTGGTGGTGAAGGTGTTACGCTGTCCGGATGAGGAGGCGGTAGAGGATGAGGAAGCGGAGTAGGAGGAGTTAGGAACAGGAGGCAAACTGAAGCGCCCTGCAATCCTCGGTGGTGGAAGGACATGCGCCAAATTGCTATCCGCCTCAGGCCCATCCGCCACTGCATTTACCCAGTGTGCCGTTAGGGAGATATAACGCCCCTGACCGTGCTTACTGGTCCACGTATCCGTAGTTAGGTGGACCTTGGCACAGATGGCGTTGCGCAGTGCACACCTGATATTTTCCCCCACTTGGTTGTGCAGGGAAGGGATGGCTTGCCTGGAAAAGTAGTGGCGGCTGGGCACGACGTACTGTGGGACAGCCACCGACATAAGGTTTTTAAAACTGTGCGTCTCCACCAGACGGAATGACAGCATTTCAAAGGCCAATAATTTTGAAATGCTGGCATTCAGGGCCAGGGATCGCGGGTGGGTAGGGGGGTACTTCCTCTTCCTCTCAAGTGTTTGGGAGATGGAAAGCTGAACGCTTCCACGGGACATTGTGGAGATGGTTGTTGGTGACCCAGGTGGTGGTGTTGCTGACAGATCGTCTGTTTGCGGGGTGGCAGGTGCCGGTATCACTACAGATGTGGCTGGAGCGGCCGAGACTGCAGCAGAAGAGGAAGCAGGATGAGCCAGAGACGTTTCTTGGTTTTGAAGGTGTGTACTCCACTGCAGCTCGTGCTTTGCACTTAGATGCCTGATCATGCAGGTTGTGCTCAGGTTGAGAAGGTTTATGCCTCGCTTCAAGCTCTGATTGCACAGGGTGCAAACCACTCGTGTCCTGTCATCAGCACATTTTCTAAAGAACTTCCACGCTAGAGAACTCCTTTGAGCTGACTTTGGTGCGCTCGTTCCCTTGCTGCGTTGGGCAGTAGCGGGCGTAGTGTCTAGGGCACGGCCGCTCCGCTTCTGCACCCTGCTCCCTCTTCTGCTGTGCTGGTGGCTCTGTGCGACCACCGCCTCTTCCTCCAAACTACTCAGGTCACCTGCATGACGTTCATTCCATGTGGGGTCGAGGACCTCATCGTCCTCCACATCATCTTCCACCCAGTCTTCACCCCTGCCCTCCTTGTCGGTCTCCACAATGCTGAACGCCGCAGCAGTTGGCACCTGCGTTTCGTCATCATCGGAGACGTGCTGCGATGATCCTTGCATGTACTCATCTTGAGAAATAAGTGGTTGGGCATCGCTGCACTCAATCTCTTCCACTTCTGGGGCAGGGCTAGGTGGATGGCCCTGGGAAACCCTGCTGACAGAGTCCTCAAAAAGAATAAGAGACTGCTGTATGGCTTGGGGCTCAGACTGCTGGCCTGATTTGCAAGGGGGGTGAGGTGAAAGACGGTTGGACATTGGCTGCAGGTGCCAACTCTGACCTTTCTGCAGTAGACTGGGTGGGAGACAATGTGAAGGAACTGGAGGCACTGTCAGCAGCAAACCAATCTACTATCGCCTCAACTTGTTCTGGCCTCATCACTTCTAGGGGCGTTTGATGCCCTACCAAATACTGATGCAGGTTCTGTCGCCTACTCACACTTGAGGAAGGTGTTTCACTTGTGCGTGTAGCTGGCACAGATCGACCACGTCCTCTCCTTGCAACAGGAGCTCTACCAGCAGCACCACGACCCAGGCCACGGCCCTTATTTGACGGTCTCCTCATATTTCTGTAATTTAAGATCTTGCCCTAGAAAGGTTTTTATTGAATAGCGGAATAGGAAATATGATCCAAAAAAGTGTATGTATCTCGCACGTACAAAACCACACTAGGCCCCAATTACTATTGTTTCTACCCCTAAAAGGATGGATGAGGAGTAGGAGGAGTATGGAACAGACAGCACCCTCAAATCTTCAGAAGTATGAGATGAACCCCAAAAACTTGGAAAGGTGGATCTCACACGTACCGACACAGACTATCCCGCAATTCAATTGATCCTCAAAGGTTTTTATTGAATAGCGGAATAGGAAATATGATCAAAAAAAGTGTATGTATCTCGCACGTACACAACCACACTAGGCCCCAATTACTATTGTTTGTACCCCTAAAAGGATGGATGAGGAGTAGGAGGAGGAGTATGGAACAGGCAGCACCCTCAAATCTTCAGAAGTATGAGATGAACCCCAAAAACTTGGAAAGGTGGATCTCACACGTACCGACACAGACTATCCCGCAATTCAATTGATCCTCAAAGGTTTTTATTGAATAGCGGAATAGGAAATATGATCAAAAAAAGTGTATGTATCTCGCACGTACACAACCACACTAGGCCCCAATTACTATTGTTTGTACCCCTAAAAGGATGGATGAGGAGTAGGAGGAGGAGTATGGAACAGGCAGCACCCTCAAATCTTCAGAAGTATGAGATGAACCCCAAAAACTTGGAAAGGTGGATCTCACACGTACCGACACAGACTATCCCGCAATTCAATTGATCCTCAAAGGTTTTTATTGAATAGCGGAATAGGAAATATGATCAAAAAAAGTGTATGTATCTCGCACGTACACAACCACACTAGGCCCCAATTACTATTGTTTGTACCCCTAAAAGGATGGATGAGGAGTAGGAGGAGGAGTATGGAACAGGCAGCACCCTCAAATCTTCAGAAGTATGAGATGAACCCCAAAAACTTGGAAAGGTGGATCTCACACGTACCGACACAGACTATCCCGCAATTCAATTGATCCTCAAAGGTTTTTATTGAATAGCGGAATAGGAAATATGATCAAAAAAAGTGTATGTATCTCGCACGTACACAACCACACTAGGCCCCAATTACTATTGTTTGTACCCCTAAAAGGATGGTTGAGCAGTAGGAGCAGGAGTATGGAACAGGCAGCACCCTCAAATCTTCAGAAGTATGAGATGAACCCCAACAACTTGGAAAGGTGGATCTCACACGTACCGACACAGACTATCTCGCAATTGAATTGATCCCCAAAGGTTTTAATTGAATAGCGGAATAGAAAATATGATCAAAAAGAAAGTGTATGTATCTCGCACGTACACCACCACACTAGGCCCCAATTACTATTGTTTGTACCCCTAAAAGGCTAGGAGTAGGGGGAGTATGGAACAGGCAGCACCCTCAAACCTTCAGAAGTATGAGATAAACCCCAACAACTTGGAAAGGTGGATCTCTCTCACACGTACCAACACAGACTATCCCCCAATTTAACTGATCCCCAAAGGTTTTTGATTAAATAGCGGAAAAGAAAATATGATCCAAAAAAAGTGTATGTATATCACACGTACACAACCACACTAGGCCCCAATTACTATTGTTTGTACCCCTAAAAGGCTAGGAGTAGGGGGAGTATGGAACAGGCAGCACCCTCAAACCTTCAGAAGTATGAGATGAACCCCAACAACTTGGAAAGGTGGATCTCTCTCACACGTACCAACACAGACTATCCCCCAATTTAACTGATCCCCAAAGGTTTTTGATTAAATAGCGGAATAGAAAATATGATCCAAAAAAAGTGTATGTATATCACACGTACACAACCACACTAGGCCCCAATTACTATTGTTTGTACCCCTAAAAGGCTAGATGAGGAGTAGGGGGGGTATGGAACAGGCAGCACCCTCAAATCTTCAGAAGTATGAGATGAACCCCAAAAACTTGGAAAGGTGGATCTCTCTCACACGTACCAACACAGACTATCCCCCAATTTAACTGATCCCCAAAGGTTTTTGATTAAATAGCGGAATAGAAAATATGATCCAAAAAAAGTGTATGTATATCACACGTACACAACCACACTAGGCCCCAATTACTATTGTTTGTACCCCTAAAAGGCTAGATGAGGAGTAGGGGGGGTATGGAACAGGCAGCACCCTCAAATCTTCAGAAGTATGAGATGAACCCCAAAAACTTGGAAAGGTGGATCTCTCTCACACGTACCAACACAGACTATCCCCCAATTTAACTGATCCCCAAAGGTTTTTGATTAAATAGCGGAATAGAAAATATGATCCAAAAAAAGTGTATGTATATCACACGTACACAACCACACTAGGCCCCAATTACTATTGTTTGTACCCCTAAAAGGCTAGATGAGGAGTAGGGGGAGTATGGAACAGGCAGCACCCTCAAACCTTCAGAAGTATGAGATGAACCCCAACAACTTGGAAAGGTGGATCTCTCTCACACGTACCAACACAGACTATCCCCCAATTTAACTGATCCCCAAAGGTTTTTGATTAAATAGCGGAATAGAAAATATGATCCAAAAAAAGTGTATGTATATCACACGTACACAACCACACTAGGCCCCAATTACTATTGTTTGTACCCCTAAAAGGCTAGATGAGGAGTAGGGGGGGTATGGAACAGGCAGCACCCTCAAATCTTCAGAAGTATGAGATGAACCCCAAAAACTTGGAAAGGTGGATCTCTCTCACACGTACCAACACAGACTATCCCCCAATTTAACTGATCCCCAAAGGTTTTTGATTAAATAGCGGAATAGAAAATATGATCCAAAAAAAGTGTATGTATATCACACGTACACAACCACACTAGGCCCCAATTACTATTGTTTGTACCCCTAAAAGGCTAGATGAGGAGTGGGGGGGTTATGGAACAGGCAGCACCCTCAAATCTTCAGAAGTATGAGATGAACCCCAAAAACTTGGAAAGGTGGATCTCTCTCACACGTACCAACACAGACTATCCCCCAATTTAACTGATCCCCAAAGGTTTTTGATTAAATAGCGGAATAGAAAATATGATCCAAAAAAAGTGTATGTATATCACACGTACACAACCACACTAGGCCCCAATTACTATTGTTTGTACCCCTAAAAGGCTAGATGAGGAGTAGGGGGGGTATGGAACAGGCAGCACCCTCAAACCTTCAGAAGTATGAGATGAACCCCAACAACTTGGAAAGGTGGATCTCTCTCACACGTACCAACACAGACTATCCCCCAATTTAACTGATCCCCAAAGGTTTTTGATTAAATAGCGGAATAGAAAATATGATCCAAAAAAAGTGTATGTATATCACACGTACACAACCACACTAGGCCCCAATTACTATTGTTTGTACCCCTAAAAGGCTAGATGAGGAGTAGGGGGGGTATGGAACAGGCAGCACCCTCAAATCTTCAGAAGTATGAGATGAACCCCAAAAACTTGGAAAGGTGGATCTCTCTCACACGTACCAACACAGACTATCCCCCAATTTAACTGATCCCCAAAGGTTTTTGATTAAATAGCGGAATAGAAAATATGATCCAAAAAAAGTGTATGTATATCACACGTACACAACCACACTAGGCCCCAATTACTATTGTTTGTACCCCTAAAAGGCTAGATGAGGAGTAGGGGGGGTATGGAACAGGCAGCACCCTCAAATCTTCAGAAGTATGAGATGAACCCCAAAAACTTGGAAAGGTGGATCTCTCTCACACGTACCAACACAGACTATCCCCCAATTTAACTGATCCCCAAAGGTTTTTGATTAAATAGCGGAATAGAAAATATGATCCAAAAAAAGTGTATGTATATCACACGTACACAACCACACTAGGCCCCAATTACTATTGTTTGTACCCCTAAAAGGCTAGATGAGGAGTAGGGGGGGTATGGAACAGGCAGCACCCTCAAACCTTCAGAAGTATGAGATGAACCCCAACAACTTGGAAAGGTGGATCTCTCTCACACGTACCAACACAGACTATCCCCCAATTTAACTGATCCCCAAAGGTTTTTGATTAAATAGCGGAATAGAAAATATGATCCAAAAAAAGTGTATGTATATCACACGTACACAACCACACTAGGCCCCAATTACTATTGTTTGTACCCCTAAAAGGCTAGGAGTAGGGGGAGTATGGAACAGGCAGCACCCTCAAACCTTCAGAAGTATGAGATGAACCCCAACAACTTGGAAAGGTGGATCTCTCTCACACGTACCAACACAGACTATCCCCCAATTTAACTGATCCCCAAAGGTTTTTGATTAAATAGTGGAATAGAAAATATGATCCAAAAAAAGTGTATGTATATCACACGTACACAACCACACTAGGCCCCAATTACTATTGTTTGTACCCCTAAAAGGCTAGATGAGGAGTAGGGGGGGTATGGAACAGGCAGCACCCTCAAATCTTCAGAAGTATGAGATGAACCCCAAAAACTTGGAAAGGTGGATCTCTCTCACACGTACCAACACAGACTATCCCCCAATTTAACTGATCCCCAAAGGTTTTTGATTAAATAGCGGAATAGAAAATATGATCCAAAAAAAGTGTATGTATATCACACGTACACAACCACACTAGGCCCCAATTACTATTGTTTGTACCCCTAAAAGGCTAGATGAGGAGTAGGGGGGGTATGGAACAGGCAGCACCCTCAAATCTTCAGAAGTATGAGATGAACCCCAAAAACTTGGAAAGGTGGATCTCTCTCACACGTACCAACACAGACTATCCCCCAATTTAACTGATCCCCAAAGGTTTTTGATTAAATAGCGGAATAGAAAATATGATCCAAAAAAAGTGTATGTATATCACACGTACACAACCACACTAGGCCCCAATTACTATTGTTTGTACCCCTAAAAGGCTAGATGAGGAGTAGGGGGAGTATGGAACAGGCAGCACCCTCAAACCTTCAGAAGTATGAGATGAACCCCAACAACTTGGAAAGGTGGATCTCTCTCACACGTACCAACACAGACTATCCCCCAATTTAACTGATCCCCAAAGGTTTTTGATTAAATAGCGGAATAGAAAATATGATCCAAAAAAAGTGTATGTATATCACACGTACACAACCACACTAGGCCCCAATTACTATTGTTTGTACCCCTAAAAGGCTAGATGAGGAGTAGGGGGGGTATGGAACAGGCAGCACCCTCAAATCTTCAGAAGTATGAGATGAACCCCAAAAACTTGGAAAGGTGGATCTCTCTCACACGTACCAACACAGACTATCCCCCAATTTAACTGATCCCCAAAGGTTTTTGATTAAATAGCGGAATGGAAAATATGATCCAAAAAAAGTGTATGTATATCACAGGTACACAACCACACTAGGCCCCAATTACTATTGTTTGTACCCCTAAAAGGCTAGATGAGGAGTAGGGGGGGTATGGAACAGGCAGCACCCTCAAATCTTCAGAAGTATGAGATGAACCCCAAAAACTTGGAAAGGTGGATCTCTCTCACACGTACCAACACAGACTATCCCCCAATTTAACTGATCCCCAAAGGTTTTTGATTAAATAGCGGAATAGAAAATATGATCCAAAAAAAGTGTATGTATATCACACGTACACAACCACACTAGGCCCCAATTACTATTGTTTGTACCCCTAAAAGGCTAGATGAGGAGTAGGGGGGGTATGGAACAGGCAGCACCCTCAAACCTTCAGAAGTATGAGATGAACCCCAACAACTTGGAAAGGTGGATCTCTCTCACACGTACCAACACAGACTATCCCCCAATTTAACTGATCCCCAAAGGTTTTTGATTAAATAGCGGAATAGAAAATATGATCCAAAAAAAGTGTATGTATATCACACGTACACAACCACACTAGGCCCCAATTACTATTGTTTGTACCCCTAAAAGGCTAGATGAGGAGTAGGGGGGGTATGGAACAGGCAGCACCCTCAAATCTTCAGAAGTATGAGATGAACCCCAAAAACTTGGAAAGGTGGATCTCTCTCACACGTACCAACACAGACTATCCCCCAATTTAACTGATCCCCAAAGGTTTTTGATTAAATAGCGGAATAGAAAATATGATCCAAAAAAAGTGTATGTATATCACACGTACACAACCACACTAGGCCCCAATTACTATTGTTTGTACCCCTAAAAGGCTAGATGAGGAGTAGGGGGGGTATGGAACAGGCAGCACCCTCAAATCTTCAGAAGTATGAGATGAACCCCAAAAACTTGGAAAGGTGGATCTCTCTCACACGTACCAACACAGACTATCCCCCAATTTAACTGATCCCCAAAGGTTTTTGATTAAATAGCGGAATAGAAAATATGATCCAAAAAAAGTGTATGTATATCACACGTACACAACCACACTAGGCCCCAATTACTATTGTTTGTACCCCTAAAAGGCTAGATGAGGAGTAGGGGGGGTATGGAACAGGCAGCACCCTCAAACCTTCAGAAGTATGAGATGAACCCCAACAACTTGGAAAGGTGGATCTCTCTCACATGTACCAACACAGACTATCCCCCAATTTAACTGATCCCCAAAGGTTTTTGATTAAATAGCGGAATAGAAAATATGATCCAAAAAAAGTGTATGTATATCACACGTACACAACCACACTAGGCCCCAATTACTATTGTTTGTACCCCTAAAAGGCTAGATGAGGAGTAGGGGGGGTATGGAACAGGCAGCACCCTCAAACCTTCAGAAGTATGAGATGAACCCCAACAACTTGGAAAGGTGGATCTCTCTCACACGTACCAACACAGACTATCCCCCAATTTAACTGATCCCCAAAGGTTTTTGATTAAATAGCGGAATAGAAAATATGATCCAAAAAAAGTGTATGTATATCACACGTACACAACCACACTAGGCCCCAATTACTATTGTTTGTACCCCTAAAAGGCTAGATGAGGAGTAGGGGGGGTATGGAACAGGCAGCACCCTCAAACCTTCAGAAGTATGAGATGAACCCCAACAACTTGGAAAGGTGGATCTCTCTCACACGTACCAACACAGACTATCCCCCAATTTAACTGATCCCCAAAGGTTTTTGATTAAATAGCGGAATAGAAAATATGATCCAAAAAAAGTGTATGTATATCACACGTACACAACCACACTAGGCCCCAATTACTATTGTTTGTACCCCTAAAAGGCTAGGAGTAGGGGGAGTATGGAACAGGCAGCACCCTCAAACCTTCAGAAGTATGAGATGAACCCCAACAACTTGGAAAGGTGGATCTCTCTCACACGTACCAACACAGACTATCCCCCAATTTAACTGATCCCCAAAGGTTTTTGATTAAATAGCGGAATAGAAAATATGATCCAAAAAAAGTGTATGTATATCACACGTACACAACCACACTAGGCCCCAATTACTATTGTTTGTACCCCTAAAAGGCTAGATGAGGAGTAGGGGGGGTATGGAACAGGCAGCACCCTCAAATCTTCAGAAGTATGAGATGAACCCCAAAAACTTGGAAAGGTGGATCTCTCTCACACGTACCAACACAGACTATCCCCCAATTTAACTGATCCCCAAAGGTTTTTGATTAAATAGCGGAATAGAAAATATGATCCAAAAAAAGTGTATGTATATCACACGTACACAACCACACTAGGCCCCAATTACTATTGTTTGTACCCCTAAAAGGCTAGATGAGGAGTAGGGGGGTATGGAACAGGCAGCACCCTCAAATCTTCAGAAGTATGAGATGAACCCCAAAAACTTGGAAAGGTGGATCTCTCTCACACGTACCAACACAGACTATCCCCCAATTTAACTGATCCCCAAAGGTTTTTGATTAAATAGCGGAATAGAAAATATGATCCAAAAAAAGTGTATGTATATCACACGTACACAACCACACTAGGCCCCAATTACTATTGTTTGTACCCCTAAAAGGCTAGATGAGGAGTAGGGGGAGTATGGAACAGGCAGCACCCTCAAACCTTCAGAAGTATGAGATGAACCCCAACAACTTGGAAAGGTGGATCTCTCTCACACGTACCAACACAGACTATCCCCCAATTTAACTGATCCCCAAAGGTTTTTGATTAAATAGCGGAATAGAAAATATGATCCAAAAAAAGTGTATGTATATCACACGTACACAACCACACTAGGCCCCAATTACTATTGTTTGTACCCCTAAAAGGCTAGGAGTAGGGGGAGTATGGAACAGGCAGCACCCTCAAACCTTCAGAAGTATGAGATGAACCCCAAAAACTTGGAAAGGTGGATCTCTCTCACACGTACCAACACAGACTATCCCCCAATTTAACTGATCCCCAAAGGTTTTTGATTAAATAGCGGAATAGAAAATATGATCCAAAAAAAGTGTATGTATATCACACGTACACAACCACACTAGGCCCCAATTACTATTGTTTGTACCCCTAAAAGGCTAGATGAGGAGTAGGGGGGGGTATGGAACAGGCAGCACCCTCAAACCTTCAGAAGTATGAGATGAACCCCAACAACTTGGAAAGGTGGATCTCTCTCACACGTACCAACACAGACTATCCCCCAATTTAACTGATCCCCAAAGGTTTTTGATTAAATAGCGGAATAGAAAATATGATCCAAAAAAAGTGTATGTATATCACACGTACACAACCACACTAGGCCCCAATTACTATTGTTTGTACCCCTAAAAGGCTAGGAGTAGGGGGAGTATGGAACAGGCAGCACCCTCAAACCTTCAGAAGTATGAGATGAACCCCAACAACTTGGAAAGGTGGATCTCTCTCACACGTACCAACACAGACTATCCCCCAATTTAACTGATCCCCAAAGGTTTTTGATTAAATAGCGGAATAGAAAATATGATCCAAAAAAAGTGTATGTATATCACACGTACACAACCACACTAGGCCCCAATTACTATTGTTTGTACCCCTAAAAGGCTAGATGAGGAGTAGGGGGGGTATGGAACAGGCAGCACCCTCAAATCTTCAGAAGTATGAGATGAACCCCAAAAACTTGGAAAGGTGGATCTCTCTCACACGTACCAACACAGACTATCCCCCAATTTAACTGATCCCCAAAGGTTTTTGATTAAATAGCGGAATAGAAAATATGATCCAAAAAAAGTGTATGTATATCACACGTACACAACCACACTAGGCCCCAATTACTATTGTTTGTACCCCTAAAAGGCTAGATGAGGAGTAGGGGGGGTATGGAACAGGCAGCACCCTCAAACCTTCAGAGGTATGAGATGAACCCCAACAACTTGGAAAGGTGGATCTCTCTCACACGTACCAACACAGACTATCCCCCAATTTAACTGATCCCCAAAGGTTTTTGATTAAATAGCGGAATAGAAAATATGATCCAAAAAAAGTGTATGTATATCACACGTACACAACCACACTAGGCCCCAATTACTATTGTTTGTACCCCTAAAAGGCTAGGAGTAGGGGGAGTATGGAACAGGCAGCACCCTCAAACCTTCAGAAGTATGAGATGAACCCCAACAACTTGGAAAGGTGGATCTCTCTCACACGTACCAACACAGACTATCCCCCAATTTAACTGATCCCCAAAGGTTTTTGATTAAATAGCGGAATAGAAAATATGATCCAAAAAAAGTGTATGTATATCACACGTACACAACCACACTAGGCCCCAATTACTATTGTTTGTACCCCTAAAAGGCTAGATGAGGAGTAGGGGGGGTATGGAACAGGCAGCACCCTCAAATCTTCAGAAGTATGAGATGAACCCCAAAAACTTGGAAAGGTGGATCTCTCTCACACGTACCAACACAGACTATCCCCCAATTTAACTGATCCCCAAAGGTTTTTGATTAAATAGCGGAATAGAAAATATGATCCAAAAAAAGTGTATGTATATCACACGTACACAACCACACTAGGCCCCAATTACTATTGTTTGTACCCCTAAAAGGCTAGATGAGGAGTAGGGGGGGTATGGAACAGGCAGCACCCTCAAACCTTCAGAAGTATGAGATGAACCCCAACAACTTGGAAAGGTGGATCTCTCTCACACGTACCAACACAGACTATCCCCCAATTTAACTGATCCCCAAAGGTTTTTGATTAAATAGCGGAATAGAAAATATGATCCAAAAAAAGTGTATGTATATCACACGTACACAACCACACTAGGCCCCAATTACTATTGTTTGTACCCCTAAAAGGCTAGATGAGGAGTAGGGGGGGTATGGAACAGGCAGCACCCTCAAATCTTCAGAAGTATGAGATGAACCCCAAAAACTTGGAAAGGTGGATCTCTCTCACACGTACCAACACAGACTATCCCCCAATTTAACTGATCCCCAAAGGTTTTTGATTAAATAGCGGAATAGAAAATATGATCCAAAAAAAGTGTATGTATATCACACGTACACAACCACACTAGGCCCCAATTACTATTGTTTGTACCCCTAAAAGGCTAGATGAGGAGTAGGGGGGGTATGGAACAGGCAGCACCCTCAAATCTTCAGAAGTATGAGATGAACCCCAAAAACTTGGAAAGGTGGATCTCTCTCACACGTACCAACACAGACTATCCCCCAATTTAACTGATCCCCAAAGGTTTTTGATTAAATAGCGGAATAGAAAATATGATCCAAAAAAAGTGTATGTATATCACACGTACACAACCACACTAGGCCCCAATTACTATTGTTTGTACCCCTAAAAGGCTAGATGAGGAGTAGGGGGGGTATGGAACAGGCAGCACCCTCAAACCTTCAGAAGTATGAGATGAACCCCAACAACTTGGAAAGGTGGATCTCTCTCACACGTACCAACACAGACTATCCCCCAATTTAACTGATCCCCAAAGGTTTTTGATTAAATAGCGGAATAGAAAATATGATCCAAAAAAAGTGTATGTATATCACACGTACACAACCACACTAGGCCCCAATTACTATTGTTTGTACCCCTAAAAGGCTAGATGAGGAGTAGGGGGGGTATGGAACAGGCAGCACCCTCAAACCTTCAGAAGTATGAGATGAACCCCAACAACTTGGAAAGGTGGATCTCTCTCACACGTACCAACACAGACTATCCCCCAATTTAACTGATCCCCAAAGGTTTTTGATTAAATAGCGGAATAGAAAATATGATCCAAAAAAAGTGTATGTATATCACACGTACACAACCACACTAGGCCCCAATTACTATTGTTTGTACCCCTAAAAGGCTAGATGAGGAGTAGGGGGGGTATGGAACAGGCAGCACCCTCAAACCTTCAGAAGTATGAGATGAACCCCAACAACTTGGAAAGGTGGATCTCTCTCACACGTACCAACACAGACTATCCCCCAATTTAACTGATCCCCAAAGGTTTTTGATTAAATAGCGGAATAGAAAATATGATCCAAAAAAAGTGTATGTATATCACACGTACACAACCACACTAGGCCCCAATTACTATTGTTTGTACCCCTAAAAGGCTAGGAGTAGGGGGAGTATGGAACAGGCAGCACCCTCAAACCTTCAGAAGTATGAGATGAACCCCAACAACTTGGAAAGGTGGATCTCTCTCACACGTACCAACACAGACTATCCCCCAATTTAACTGATCCCCAAAGGTTTTTGATTAAATAGCGGAATAGAAAATATGATCCAAAAAAAGTGTATGTATATCACACGTACACAACCACACTAGGCCCCAATTACTATTGTTTGTACCCCTAAAAGGCTAGATGAGGAGTAGGGGGGGTATGGAACAGGCAGCACCCTCAAATCTTCAGAAGTATGAGATGAACCCCAAAAACTTGGAAAGGTGGATCTCTCTCACACGTACCAACACAGACTATCCCCCAATTTAACTGATCCCCAAAGGTTTTTGATTAAATAGCGGAATAGAAAATATGATCCAAAAAAAGTGTATGTATATCACACGTACACAACCACACTAGGCCCCAATTACTATTGTTTGTACCCCTAAAAGGCTAGATGAGGAGTAGGGGGGTATGGAACAGGCAGCACCCTCAAATCTTCAGAAGTATGAGATGAACCCCAAAAACTTGGAAAGGTGGATCTCTCTCACACGTACCAACACAGACTATCCCCCAATTTAACTGATCCCCAAAGGTTTTTGATTAAATAGCGGAATAGAAAATATGATCCAAAAAAAGTGTATGTATATCACACGTACACAACCACACTAGGCCCCAATTACTATTGTTTGTACCCCTAAAAGGCTAGATGAGGAGTAGGGGGAGTATGGAACAGGCAGCACCCTCAAACCTTCAGAAGTATGAGATGAACCCCAACAACTTGGAAAGGTGGATCTCTCTCACACGTACCAACACAGACTATCCCCCAATTTAACTGATCCCCAAAGGTTTTTGATTAAATAGCGGAATAGAAAATATGATCCAAAAAAAGTGTATGTATATCACACGTACACAACCACACTAGGCCCCAATTACTATTGTTTGTACCCCTAAAAGGCTAGGAGTAGGGGGAGTATGGAACAGGCAGCACCCTCAAACCTTCAGAAGTATGAGATGAACCCCAAAAACTTGGAAAGGTGGATCTCTCTCACACGTACCAACACAGACTATCCCCCAATTTAACTGATCCCCAAAGGTTTTTGATTAAATAGCGGAATAGAAAATATGATCCAAAAAAAGTGTATGTATATCACACGTACACAACCACACTAGGCCCCAATTACTATTGTTTGTACCCCTAAAAGGCTAGATGAGGAGTAGGGGGGGTATGGAACAGGCAGCACCCTCAAACCTTCAGAAGTATGAGATGAACCCCAACAACTTGGAAAGGTGGATCTCTCTCACACGTACCAACACAGACTATCCCCCAATTTAACTGATCCCCAAAGGTTTTTGATTAAATAGCGGAATAGAAAATATGATCCAAAAAAAGTGTATGTATATCACACGTACACAACCACACTAGGCCCCAATTACTATTGTTTGTACCCCTAAAAGGCTAGGAGTAGGGGGAGTATGGAACAGGCAGCACCCTCAAACCTTCAGAAGTATGAGATGAACCCCAACAACTTGGAAAGGTGGATCTCTCTCACACGTACCAACACAGACTATCCCCCAATTTAACTGATCCCCAAAGGTTTTTGATTAAATAGCGGAATAGAAAATATGATCCAAAAAAAGTGTATGTATATCACACGTACACAACCACACTAGGCCCCAATTACTATTGTTTGTACCCCTAAAAGGCTAGATGAGGAGTAGGGGGGGTATGGAACAGGCAGCACCCTCAAATCTTCAGAAGTATGAGATGAACCCCAAAAACTTGGAAAGGTGGATCTCTCTCACACGTACCAACACAGACTATCCCCCAATTTAACTGATCCCCAAAGGTTTTTGATTAAATAGCGGAATAGAAAATATGATCCAAAAAAAGTGTATGTATATCACACGTACACAACCACACTAGGCCCCAATTACTATTGTTTGTACCCCTAAAAGGCTAGATGAGGAGTAGGGGGGTATGGAACAGGCAGCACCCTCAAATCTTCAGAAGTATGAGATGAACCCCAAAAACTTGGAAAGGTGGATCTCTCTCACACGTACCAACACAGACTATCCCCCAATTTAACTGATCCCCAAAGGTTTTTGATTAAATAGCGGAATAGAAAATATGATCCAAAAAAAGTGTATGTATATCACACGTACACAACCACACTAGGCCCCAATTACTATTGTTTGTACCCCTAAAAGGCTAGATGAGGAGTAGGGGGAGTATGGAACAGGCAGCACCCTCAAACCTTCAGAAGTATGAGATGAACCCCAACAACTTGGAAAGGTGGATCTCTCTCACACGTACCAACACAGACTATCCCCCAATTTAACTGATCCCCAAAGGTTTTTGATTAAATAGCGGAATAGAAAATATGATCCAAAAAAAGTGTATGTATATCACACGTACACAACCACACTAGGCCCCAATTACTATTGTTTGTACCCCTAAAAGGCTAGGAGTAGGGGGAGTATGGAACAGGCAGCACCCTCAAACCTTCAGAAGTATGAGATGAACCCCAAAAACTTGGAAAGGTGGATCTCTCTCACACGTACCAACACAGACTATCCCCCAATTTAACTGATCCCCAAAGGTTTTTGATTAAATAGCGGAATAGAAAATATGATCCAAAAAAAGTGTATGTATATCACACGTACACAACCACACTAGGCCCCAATTACTATTGTTTGTACCCCTAAAAGGCTAGATGAGGAGTAGGGGGGGTATGGAACAGGCAGCACCCTCAAACCTTCAGAAGTATGAGATGAACCCCAACAACTTGGAAAGGTGGATCTCTCTCACACGTACCAACACAGACTATCCCCCAATTTAACTGATCCCCAAAGGTTTTTGATTAAATAGCGGAATAGAAAATATGATCCAAAAAAAGTGTATGTATATCACACGTACACAACCACACTAGGCCCCAATTACTATTGTTTGTACCCCTAAAAGGCTAGATGAGGAGTAGGGGGGGTATGGAACAGGCAGCACCCTCAAACCTTCAGAAGTATGAGATGAACCCCAACAACTTGGAAAGGTGGATCTCTCTCACACGTACCAACACAGACTATCCCCCAATTTAACTGATCCCCAAAGGTTTTTGATTAAATAGCGGAATAGAAAATATGATCCAAAAAAAGTGTATGTATATCACACGTACACAACCACACTAGGCCCCAATTACTATTGTTTGTACCCCTAAAAGGCTAGGAGTAGGGGGAGTATGGAACAGGCAGCACCCTCAAACCTTCAGAAGTATGAGATGAACCCCAACAACTTGGAAAGGTGGATCTCTCTCACACGTACCAACACAGACTATCCCCCAATTTAACTGATCCCCAAAGGTTTTTGATTAAATAGCGGAATAGAAAATATGATCCAAAAAAAGTGTATGTATATCACACGTACACAACCACACTAGGCCCCAATTACTATTGTTTGTACCCCTAAAAGGCTAGATGAGGAGTAGGGGGGGTATGGAACAGGCAGCACCCTCAAACCTTCAGAAGTATGAGATGAACCCCAACAACTTGGAAAGGTGGATCTCTCTCACACGTACCAACACAGACTATCCCCCAATTTAACTGATCCCCAAAGGTTTTTGATTAAATAGCGGAATAGAAAATATGATCCAAAAAAAGTGTATGTATATCACACGTACACAACCACACTAGGCCCCAATTACTATTGTTTGTACCCCTAAAAGGCTAGGAGTAGGGGGAGTGTGGAACAGGCAGCACCCTCAAACCTTCAGAAGTATGAGATGAACCCCAAAAACTTGGAAAGGTGGATCTCTCTCACACGTACCAACACAGACTATCCCCCAATTTAACTGATCCCCAAAGGTTTTTGATTAAATAGCGGAATAGAAAATATGATCCAAAAAAAGTGTATGTATATCACACGTACACAACCACACTAGGCCCCAATTACTATTGTTTGTACCCCTAAAAGGCTAGATGAGGAGTAGGGGGGGTATGGAACAGGCAGCACCCTCAAACCTTCAGAAGTATGAGATGAACCCCAACAACTTGGAAAGGTGGATCTCTCTCACACGTACCAACACAGACTATCCCCCAATTTAACTGATCCCCAAAGGTTTTTGATTAAATAGCGGAATAGAAAATATGATCCAAAAAAAGTGTATGTATATCACACGTACACAACCACACTAGGCCCCAATTACTATTGTTTGTACCCCTAAAAGGCTAGATGAGGAGTAGGGGGGGTATGGAACAGGCAGCACCCTCAAACCTTCAGAAGTATGAGATGAACCCCAACAACTTGGAAAGGTGGATCTCTCTCACACGTACCAACACAGACTATCCCCCAATTTAACTGATCCCCAAAGGTTTTTGATTAAATAGCGGAATAGAAAATATGATCCAAAAAAAGTGTATGTATATCACACGTACACAACCACACTAGGCCCCAATTACTATTGTTTGTACCCCTAAAAGGCTAGGAGTAGGGGGAGTATGGAACAGGCAGCACCCTCAAACCTTCAGAAGTATGAGATGAACCCCAACAACTTGGAAAGGTGGATCTCTCTCACACGTACCAACACAGACTATCCCCCAATTTAACTGATCCCCAAAGGTTTTTGATTAAATAGCGGAATAGAAAATATGATCCAAAAAAAGTGTATGTATATCACACGTACACAACCACACTAGGCCCCAATTACTATTGTTTGTACCCCTAAAAGGCTAGATGAGGAGTAGGGGGGGTATGGAACAGGCAGCACCCTCAAACCTTCAGAAGTATGAGATGAACCCCAACAACTTGGAAAGGTGGATCTCTCTCACACGTACCAACACAGACTATCCCCCAATTTAACTGATCCCCAAAGGTTTTTGATTAAATAGCGGAATAGAAAATATGATCCAAAAAAAGTGTATGTATATCACACGTACACAACCACACTAGGCCCCAATTACTATTGTTTGTACCCCTAAAAGGCTAGATGAGGAGTAGGGGGGGTATGGAACAGGCAGCACCCTCAAATCTTCAGAAGTATGAGATGAACCCCAAAAACTTGGAAAGGTGGATCTCTCTCACACGTACCAACACAGACTATCCCCCAATTTAACTGATCCCCAAAGGTTTTTGATTAAATAGCGGAATAGAAAATATGATCCAAAAAAAGTGTATGTATATCACACGTACACAACCACACTAGGCCCCAATTACTATTGTTTGTACCCCTAAAAGGCTAGATGAGGAGTAGGGGGGGTATGGAACAGGCAGCACCCTCAAACCTTCAGAAGTATGAGATGAACCCCAACAACTTGGAAAGGTGGATCTCTCTCACACGTACCAACACAGACTATCCCCCAATTTAACTGATCCCCAAAGGTTTTTGATTAAATAGCGGAATAGAAAATATGATCCAAAAAAAGTGTATGTATATCACACGTACACAACCACACTAGGCCCCAATTACTATTGTTTGTACCCCTAAAAGGCTAGATGAGGAGTAGGGGGGGTATGGAACAGGCAGCACCCTCAAACCTTCAGAAGTATGAGATGAACCCCAACAACTTGGAAAGGTGGATCTCTCTCACACGTACCAACACAGACTATCCCCCAATTTAACTGATCCCCAAAGGTTTTTGATTAAATAGCGGAATAGAAAATATGATCCAAAAAAAGTGTATGTATATCACACGTACACAACCACACTAGGCCCCAATTACTATTGTTTGTACCCCTAAAAGGCTAGATGAGGAGTAGGGGGGGTATGGAACAGGCAGCACCCTCAAACCTTCAGAAGTATGAGATGAACCCCAACAACTTGGAAAGGTGGATCTCTCTCACACGTACCAACACAGACTATCCCCCAATTTAACTGATCCCCAAAGGTTTTTGATTAAATAGCGGAATAGAAAATATGATCCAAAAAAAGTGTATGTATATCACACGTACACAACCACACTAGGCCCCAATTACTATTGTTTGTACCCCTAAAAGGCTAGGAGTAGGGGGAGTATGGAACAGGCAGCACCCTCAAACCTTCAGAAGTATGAGATGAACCCCAACAACTTGGAAAGGTGGATCTCTCTCACACGTACCAACACAGACTATCCCCCAATTTAACTGATCCCCAAAGGTTTTTGATTAAATAGCGGAATAGAAAATATGATCCAAAAAAAGTGTATGTATATCACACGTACACAACCACACTAGGCCCCAATTACTATTGTTTGTACCCCTAAAAGGCTAGATGAGGAGTAGGGGGAGTATGGAACAGGCAGCACCCTCAAATCTTCAGAAGTATGAGATTGTGTTCACTGTACCCCACAAAGATTGAGTTCACTGCACCCCACAATGATTGTGTTCACTGCACCCCACAAAGATTGTGTTCACTGCACCTCACAAAGATTGTGTTCACTGTACCCCCCAAAGATTGTGTTCACTGCACCCCACAAAGATTCTGTTCACTGTACCCCACAAAGATTGTGTTCACTGCACCCTAAAAGGATGTTGTTCACTGCACCCCACAAAGATTGTGTTCACTGCACCCTAAAAGGATGTTGTTCACTGCACCCCAAAAAGATTGTGTTCACTGTACCCCCCCAAAGATTGTGTTCACTGCACCCCACAAAGATTGTGTTCACTGCACCCCAAAAAGATTGTGTTCACTGTACCCCCCAAAGATTGTGTTCACTGCACCCCAAAAAGATTGTGTTCACTGTACCCCCCAAAGATTGTGTTCACTGCACCCCACAAAGATTCTGTTCACTGTACCCCACAAAGATTGTGTTCACTGCACCCCAAAAAGATTGTGTTCACTGTACCCCCCCAAAGATTGTGTTCACTGCACCCCACAAAGATTCTGTTCACTGCACCCCACAAAGGATTTTGTTCACTGCACCCCAAAAAGATTGTGTTCACTGCACCCCAAAAAGGATTTTGATCACTGCACCCCAAAAAGGATGTTGTTCACTGCACCCCCAAAATAATTTTGTTCACTCCACCCCAAAAAGATTGTGTTCACTGCACCCCACAAAGATTGTGTTCACTGCACCCCAAAAAGATTGTGTTCACTGTACCCCCCAAAGATTGTGTTCACTGCACCCCACAAAGATTCTGTTCACTGTACCCCACAAAGATTGTGTTCACTGCACCCCAAAAAGATTGTGTTCACTGCACCCCAAAAAGGATGTTGTTCACTGCACCCCAAAAAGGATGTTGTTCACTCCACCCCAAAAAGATTGTGTTCACTGCACCCCACAAAGATTGTGTTCACTGCACCCCAAAAAGATTGTGTTCACTGCACCCCAAAAAGGATTTTGTTCACTGCACCCCAAAAAGGATTTTGTTCACTGCACCCCAAAAAGGATGTTGTTCACTCCACCCCAAAAAGATTGTGTTCACTGCACCCCAAAAAGATTGTGTTCACTGCACCCCACAAAGGATTTTGTTCACTGCACCCCAAAAAGATTGTGTTCACTGCACCCCAAAAAGGATGTTGTTCACTGCACCCCAAAAAGGATTTTGTTCACTGCACCCCAAAAAGATTGTGTTCACTGCACCCCACAAAGGATTTTGTTCACTGCACCCCACAAAGATTGTGTTCACTGCACACCAAAAAGGATTGTGTTCACTGCACCCCAAAAAGATTTTGTTCACTGCACCCCAAAAAGATTGTGTTCACTGCAGCCCAAAAAGATTGTGTTCACTGCAGCCCAAAAAGATTGTGTTCACTGCAGCCCAAAAAGATTGTGTTCACTGCAGCCCAAAAAGATTGTGTTCACTGCAGCTCACACACAGAAAAATGGATGTGGATCACTGACACCTGCCTATCTCCAATCCCACACCACACAGCAATATCGATTGTAGTTTGTAGAACACAGTTTCCCTAAAATTCAGCAGACTCTGTCCCTAACAGGATTGAGAAGAGATCGTAGATCAGGATTGAGTGCAGATTCACCCCACCCCCCACACAGCAATATCGATTGTAGTTTGTAGAAGACACTGACCCTATAATTCAGCAGACTCTATCCCTAAAATGCCTACAACTCGCCCTGCCTAAACACTCCGACCTGTCCCTCAATTCTATCCGGACACAAATGGTTTTTTCCTGCCTATCTTTCCCTAATCAGCAGCCAGCACGTTGATGTGTGCTCTGTCCCTGATATAAGCAGCATAATGACGCCGCTGCGGCTGCCTCGAACTTATAAAGACTTGGTCACATGCTTCAGACGGCCAATCACAGCTACTAAGACATTTGCAGGCATGGCTGGGATGGCTTAAGGCACACCAGTTAAACGATTGTTGATTGGCTGTTGAAAGCCCGCCATGAAAAGAGCGCCAAAGCATGCAAAACCCGGAAATAAAACGACCGAACACGGATTTTTACCCGAACATACAGTAAAGTGTTCGTGTCCGTGTTCGGGTACAAAAAATCCAATTATTCGGTACGAACACGAATAATACAGTCCGTGTTCGCTCAACACTAATTGCAAGTAGTTTTTTTTTGTTTTTTAATTTTGCTACTCAAGTACTGAAAGTAAAAGTACAAGTACTGTGTTATGTAGTTATTAAAGAAAAAAGTCAAAAGTTTGAACATCATATTGTTTTTTATTATTTCAAATGATTAACCTAAAGGACAATCACAATTCCTTTGGCTGTAACCTTTTGTAAACAAAAACAGATAAAGTATGTCCCTCCCTTTCACCTTTAAAGCATCCCTCCTTCTCTTCCCTGCATGTTTTTTTTTTCTCCACAGCTCCACAGCGCAAAATCATATATAAATCAATGTGATATACAACAATATATTCCAATAATAAAATATAAGAAGAGTGTATGAAATCAAAGTCAATAAAAAGTCCAAAATATTGTGAATCTTGAAATATATATATATGTGACAAAACAAGATGAATATATTTTCAATGGTGCAGGAATCAAACAGGTGCTATTCCAAATAATATGTGCAGACTCCCATCACCTTGTGGATTTCCCCCTTATCTGGCGGATGAAGGTAAGTGCAAAATAATATCCAAATAGACTCTTCCAGTGAAACAAAACTGCAAAACCTGTGCTCTCAACTTCCAGTGAAAAAAGCAAAATCAGCATCTTACCAGAAAAAAAGGTCTATGTACGCTTGTGACTCTCCTTGGTTGGGGGAGATTCTCTTTCCCCTTAACATCAGATATGTAGACCAGGCTTGAGCGGCTCCCATACAGATACCACAGTAGACAAGACTCATAGAAGTTTCCAGATGCAGAGTGCCGGGCTCAAACAGCCACTTCCCATAGTGCAAGCAAGTCAGAGAATGGAAGAGCTGCCAATCATCAGTGAGTCTTGTCTAGTGGCATCTGTGGGAGCCGCTCAAGCCAAGCCTGGTCTACATATCTGCTGTTAAGGGGAAACAGAACCTCCCAACCAAGGAGAGTCACAAGCATACATAGACCTTTTTTCTAAGAGGCTGATTTTGCTTTTTTCACTGGAAGTTGAGAGCACAGGTTTTGCAGTTTTGTTTCACTGGAAGAGACTATTTGGATATTATTTTGCACTTACCTTTATCCTCCGGGTAAGGGGGAAATCCACAAGGTGGTGGGAGTCTGCACCTATTATTTGGAATAGGTCCTGTTTGATTCCTGTTGATTCTGGCTTTTTGAACCAGTGCAGTGCCAGTGCCAGTGCTAAGGTGAGAGGCTATCCACCATTAATAACAGTGTTGGTGGGTCACTTTAGCACTGAAGGAGGTGAAAGCATCTGACAAGTGAAGTGACAAGCACTTTAGATTTGCACACTGGAATTAATTTATGGACTTTTTGTTATAGGTTTACACACTTCAACGTGTTTCACCTGACCTAACTTATTTCATAACTTATTTTATTGTGATTTTATTGTCATATTTTATATGAATTTACATTGTGGGAAATTTGCACTGCATTTAGGCTTTAGCACATGTCACTTTATTTTTGATACTGTGTGAAGTGTGGGCACTGGGGGCAACGATGATATATATATATATATATATCTATTGCAGGCACTTTATTAGCACAGCCACTTTGTTAGTAGTTTTTTGATGCACTTTTCACTTTAAGCACTGTACCCCCATTTATTTGTTTGTTTCATATTTTCTTTTTAGTGGAAAGATTTGGTATAGCAGCATTTATTTATACATACAGTAGCATTTATTTTCGTATGCGCTGAGCCTGATTTACACATGACATTATACACATTTCTTTTGAGCTTCATGAAACCTGCCATCTACTGTTCTGGCAGTGGTAATTTTTATAATTGTAACGAGTAACTATGCAGCACAAAAAAAAAAAAAAAAATATCGGAGTAGAAGTATTGAAATCATCGAAAAAATTTAGTGAAGTAAAAGTGGAAGTAGGAGAAAAAAATTCTACTCTAGGAAAGTACAAATACCGCCTTTCGGTACTTAAGTACAGTAGTGAAGTAGTTCTACTTAGTTACTATGCATCTCTGAATTTAGCTATATCTTATTTGGGCTCCAATAACAAAATCTTCAGCAGGTAGCCTGATAATGAACATAGACTGAAACTTGCTTCGTGTTTCAATCATGCCTCTAAAATTTTAATGTGCACAAATGTGCCATGGATTATCCAATTACAAAAAAAAAAATTTGTAAATGTTGTGCAATGCCTGTTGTTCTCCTCCAACTAACATGCTAAAACCAACCCAGGGAAGGACTTTGCCATGATTACTCTGGACGCAGAATAAGCCTTTGATAATGTCAGTTTCGACTGGCTTTCGTCGGTCTTGGCTAAAATGGGCTTTACCGTTCCCTTTTACCACTTAATAGAATCAATGTACACTTCTCTGACAGCCAGACTGGTGGTGGTGGGTCTCCATCCTGAGGAATTTCGACCAGACAGAGGTGTCCCCTCTCACTGTTATTTAACATAGCCCTGGAACCCTTATCCAAGTTCCTGACTGAAATTAGACTGTGTTCTGGCCTCCACATGAACAAGTGCGAAATTCTCCCCCTCAGTATGTCACCTAATCCTCTTTGGACACACTGTTCTCCACTCACAGTAGCCAAATTCCACATAACCTACTTGGGTATTAAGATAGGTAAGACTCCTTCCTTCCTGTACACATTGAACTATCCCCCCTAATTAAGAGAATTGTCCTGGAGCTTGAAAACTGGATGGATCTGCCTCTATCGCTTCTGGGGAGATTTAATTTATTTAAAATGGTTTGCTTTGCTAGGATGCATATCCCCTTCAAATTATGCCAATTCTTCTAAAATATAAAGATATCCAAACTCTAAACAAAGCACTATCCCAATTTATCTGGTGCAAAAAGCGACAGCATATTGCACTCTCTAAGCTATATTTCCCCAGCAGCAAAGGGAGCATACAGTAAGTCTCCCCAACATCAGGGTCTACAATTTAACATGCCTGTTCCGTACAGGCTTAGACTGAATACTGAAGGCATCTCGTTATTCCAATTATTATATTGAATCTGAGGATGGCAAATCCATACACTCAACATAACCTTTTATTACGGGAAGACTGTGATAGCCTGGAGGTAAATCCAGAAAAAACAAAATCTTTCCCCCTACATTTCCAGACATCTTCCGATTCACAGTAATCCAATGTTCCCACTGTGGATGGAACATAAGGCCTTCTCCCTATGGCAATGACAAGTTCTCACCACATTCTCGTCCTTGTATGACTTAAGCTCTGGCTCACCATACGCCTTCACAGAAAAAGTGGAAAAATTCTCCCTACCTATGTCTCACACTCTCTACTCATGTCAATGTGTCAGTTTCATGCGTACCCACTGTAGAAACAGTGGCAGGAGATTCCAATCATCAATCCCCTACCGTATACTTGAAGTAGGAACATACTCCATTTTGGACATTTACAAACCCTTGCTTTGCAAATTCATTACCCCACTTGCTTCATCCTCAATGGCTAATTGGGGCAAAGGTTTCTCTGACCCAGAGATCTTGGATAAAATACTCCAATGCTACAATAGCAGACTCTGCCTGGTCCCACACGAGCAATGGAGAGAAACACAGATGAAAATACTCCACCATGCCTACATACCATTCACATTAGATGCAGTCAACCCTCAAGCTGCTCTATGTCCTCTTTGCTCTCAATCAAGGCCTTCTCTTTCACACAGCTTGTGGTCATGCAAGTTCATCTCAACCTTTTGACCAGATCTTATCCTTATTCAATAGAATCACCTCCGTACAACTCCCATAAGATCTACTCCTCCTAGTCTTTGGATACTGAAATAAACATCTTTTTTCAGGATCCCCAAACATCACTAACTCCAAACATATATCCTGGATTTTGGTATGCTTCTTAGTCGCCCGAAAGGGCCATTATAAAAAACTGGACTACTTCCTCTCGTCCAACAATCTCTCTGACTAAAAAGGAACTTTAATTACTGCTATACAGAGAGAAAGTGGGTACTGACTTTACCCTCTCCTCTTCCAGAATAAGCTTTTATAAGAGATGGCAGGACTTCATGATCTCAACTATGTCTACTAAGAAACTTGACGCCTTTGAGGAACCCTTGTCTTATCTTCAAGGTCTCCAACAACTGTATGACAAGGAGAACATTTTGTAAGAGACCTACTACCCCCAGTCTCCAGGAGTAATGTCATGAGAAATATCCACAATCTCTCTCTCTCCCTGTTTCTTTTTTTCAGAGTTTCTATGTCTAATGCAGCTTTTGCAAGCTTTATGGTTGGTCAAATTAGGTGGTTGTGGATTTCCCCCACCCCTGTTTTCCCCTTCCCCTTCGTTCTCAGGAGGAGTAGTAGAATGTATTTTGGAGTGTAAATTTTGCTATATACATGCTATGTGTTAGAAATCTTATAAATTGACAACTTTGTGTAAAAAAAAAAAATATGTTTTCATTTTCTTTCCACATTTTCCAAAAACTTGTGGAAAAAAAGGACTTGTTCAAAACACTCATTATGCCTCATAAAATATACGTTGGGTGTTTGCTTAATTTCAGCCAACCGAAGACTGACTCTATACGACCACCTGAAATGAATACAGACTCTTCTAGGCCGGTTTTAGGAGATCTTGCAACACTGGGTACCTGTTTAAGAAAAGCTGCACCACCAAATTGAGGACATTCTACTCTGGTGTGGCTCCTGTCCCCTAGACAGAGCAGCTGAAGCACTGCATGGCATCTTTTAGCCTGGCTTATTAAATAGCCCCTTGAACGCTTAGGGGGTATTGGTGGTTCATAGGACAAATAAGCAGAGAATGGCATGGAGGAGTATAAAAATGTGGCGGTAAAACAGTCTCCAGCACTGAGCCCTGTCCTGCATCCTTCCTAGTTGCAAGCAGAGTTAGCCAGTGTGCTGTAAATGTAATAAAGTGACCCTGACAAGGCTTGCTGGATAGTGATGAGCCAAACACCCCCCCGGTTCGGTTTGCACCAGAACAGAGGAAAAGTTTGTTCGAACAAACTAACCCCATTGAAGTCTATGGGACTCGAACCTCGAAAATCAAATGGCCTCATTTTGAAGGCTTAAATGTTATTGCCCCAAAAAAGTGTATGGGGGTCCGGGTACTGACCTGGGGAACATGTTGCAATGAAGAAAACGTTTTTAAAAACAATCGTTTTTAACCACTTGCCTACCAGCGCATTGTAAAATGACGCTGGCAGGAACACTCCCTCGATTCCGGGCGGGCATCATATGACGTCTGCCCATTCCAACTGCTCTCCTAACCCCCCCCCCCCCGGGGCTCGCAGAGTGGGGATCTGAGATACGGTGTGTCCGTCGGGACACAGCCCATCCCTGATCGGTGTAAAGAGCCATTATGCCACATGCACTGTCCTCGAGCACGGCGCTCGTGCGTGCCCCCAGGGGGAGCGACGATCGGGGACGGAGAGTGTCACTCTGACACAGTCCATCCCCAATCAGGGTAAAGAGCCAATGAAATTGGCTCTTTACCACATGATCGGCTGTGTCCAATCACAGCTGGTCACAGAATGTAAACAGAAACCACGGTAACTGGCTGTTACCATGTTCTCCTCCTCACACACCAATCCTGTGGGAGGGGGAGATTGCGGAAACAGCTAGTTACTGATTACAGTCCACACACTAGGACTTGTCACTAGCCCATCAAAGTACCTGTCACTAGCCCATCAAAGTACCTGTCACTAGCCTATCCCAGTACTGGTCACCAGCCCACTAGAGAGTACCCGAGTACCTGTCACCAGCCCATCAGGTACTCTGATGACAGGTACTCAGGTACTCTGATGGGCTGATGACTGGTACTCGGGTACTATGATGGGCTGATGACAGGTACTCGGGTACTCTGATGACAGGTACTCGGGTACTCTGATGACAGGTACAAGAGTACCTGTCATCGGAGTACCCGAGTACCTGTCATCAGAGTACCCGAGTACCTGTCATTAGAGTACCCGAGCACCTATCATCGGAGTACCCAAGTACCTGTCACTAGCCCATCAGAGTACCAGAGTACCTCTCTGTATCCCACCAGAGTACAAAAGTACCTTTCTCCAGCCCAGAGTACCCGAGTACCTGTCTCCAGCCCAGAATGCCCGAGTACCTGTCCCCAGCCCATCAGAGTACCCAAGTACCTCTCTGCAACCCATCAAAGTACCTGAGAACATGTCATAAGCATACCCAAGTACCTGTCACCAGCCCATCAGAGTACCCAAGTACCTGTTATCAGAGTACCCGAGTACCTGTCACCAGCCCAGAATGCCCGAGTACCTGTCTCCAGCCCATCAGAGTACCCAACTACCTCTCTGCAGCCCATCAAAGTACCTGAGAACATGTCATCAGCATACCCAAGTACTTGTCACCAGCCCATCAGAGTACCCGAGTACCTGTCATCAGAGTACCCGAGTACCTGTCTCCAGCCCTTAAGAGTACCTGAGTAAATCTTTGCAGCCCAATAGAGTACCTGAGTACCTGTCTCCTGCCCATCAAAGTATTTGAGTACCTGTCTCCAGCCCATCAGAGTACCCTAATACTTCTCTGCAGCCCATCAGAGTACCCGAGTACCTGTCTCCAGACCAGAGTACCCGAGTACCTGTCTCCAGCCCAGCGTAACCAAGTACCTGTCTCCAGCCCAGAGTACCAGAGTACCTGTCTTCAGCCCAGCTTGCCCGAGTACCTATCTGCAGCCCATCAGATTACCCGAGTACCTGTCTCTAGCCCATCAGAATATCCAGTACCTCTCTGGAGCCCATCAAAGTAACCAAGTACCTTTCTGAAACCAATCAGTGTACCCGAGTACCTGTCTGCAGCCCATTAGAGTATCTGAGTACCTATCTGCAGCCCATGCCTTCTAGATTATGTGTTGGGGTGTTTTCTTTCCAAAATGGTGACATTTTGTGGGGGTTTCCATTGTCCTTGTTCTCCAGAGCTTATAAAAGTGTGATTGGTTATAATGAAATTATATGTGTAATTTTTGCTCCTAGAACACCTGACGGTGCTTCTTGCATGTTGGGCCTCTGTATGTGGCTATGCTGTGACAAAGTCTCACATATGTGGTATCGCCATACTCAGGAGGAGTAGTAGAATGTATTTTGGAGTGTAAATTTTGCTATATACATGCTATGTGTTAGAAAAATCTTATAAATTGACAACTTTGTGTAAAAAAAAATATGTTTTCATTTTCTTTCCACATTTTCCAAAAACTTGTGGAAAAAAAGGACTTGTTCAAAACACTCATTATGCCTCATAAAATATACGTTGGGGTGTTTGCTTTCCAAAATAGTGTCATTTTGTGGGTAAATATATTGTACTGGTGCTCTAGGGCCTTCAAAAGTGTGATAGGTCGTTAGGAAATGATTTGTCTAATTTATGCACGTAGAACCCCTGACGGTGCTCCTTGCATGTTGGGCCTCTGTGTGTGGCCAGGCCGTGTAAAAGTCTCACAGATGTGGTATCGCCATACTCAGGAGGAGTAGTAGAATGTATTTTGGGGTGTAATTGCAAGTATGCATGTACTGTGTGTGAGAAATAACCTGTTATTATGACAATTTTGTGTAAAACAAAAAAAATTAATAATAATAATTTCCAAAGAAGTGTGGAAAAAATTACGACTTCAAAAAACTCACCATGCCTCTTACTAAATACCCTGGAATGACTATTTTGCAAAAAGGGGTCATTTGGGGGGTATTTGTACTGTCCTAAAATTGCAGGGCCTCAAGAAATGAGATAGGCTATCGGTACATCAGGTGTGTTTAGGTGTGATCAATTTTCAATGATTGGCACCATAGCTTGTAGACTCTATAACTTTCACACAGACTAAATAATATCCACTAATTTGGGTTAGTTTTACCAAAGATATGTAGCAGTATAAATTTTGGCCCAAATTAATGAAAAAAAAACTTATTTGCAAAATGTTAAAATAGAAACTAAAACAAAAGGTTTTTTTTTTTCAAAATGTTCACTCTTTTTTTACTTATATCGTAAAAAATAAAAAAAAACAGTGTGTGAAAAAAATGATAAAAAATTTGATTGGGTACAACATTGCATGAGTAATTATCATTCAAAGTGTGAGAGTGCCGAAAGCTGAAAATTGGTCTGGGCAGGAAGGGAGTGTAACTGACCTGTATGGAAGTGGTTAAAGAAGCAGTGATTTACTGATTTTAATGAGGCTTAAAGTCTATAAAAAGGATAAATTCCTTCAAATATCATGCCTGGGGGGGGGGGGGGGTCCCCTGAATGTGCCTGTAAAGTAGTGCATCTCTAAGATGTATGTAGCCTGCTGCAGCAATACTGACATTTCTAAAGCAAAAAATGTCATACACAAATATACATACAAATTTCAAATGGCATGTACTTCTCATACAGGTGCAGAAAAATTGGGCCTTGGTTGTTGGTGGCGCCTGAACACCATAACCCCTCGCAGTTACTCTTGCTGTGCGCAGGATCGGCCCTGCTGCTAAAAAATCCATAAAAATTTGAAATCGCATGTACTTATCATACAGGTGCAGAAAAATTGGGCCTTGGTTGTTGGTGGTGCCTGAACACCGCAACCCCTCACAATTACTCTTGCTGGGCGCAGGAATGGACCCTGCTGGTAAACATTTCATACCAATTTGAAATTGGCAAAGATCAAGTGTTGTATGTGTTCTTATCAGTGATCTAGTGGGGGCGCTGTGCTGTCATCTGACCTGGCCAAGATTGGGTGGCGGCCTGTGCAAACTGGCTGGAGTGATGGGAACCTGGAAGGTTAGTATCAGCAGGAACTGAAACTGAATTTGGGCCTTGGTTGTTGGTGGTGCCTGAACACTGCAACCCCTCGCAGTTACTCTTGCTGGGTGCAGGAATGGGACCTGTTGGTAAGAATTCCATACAGATTTGAAATCCCATGTACTTGTCATACAGGTGCCAAAAATTGGGCCTTTGCTGTTGGTGGTGCTTGAACACCATAACCCCTCACAGTTACTTTTGCTGGGTGTAGGAACGGTACCTGCTGGTAAGAATTCCATACACATTTGAAATTGCATGTACTGTACAGATGCCAAAAATTGGGCCTTTGGTGTTGGTGGTGCCTGAACACCGTAACCAACCCCTCACAGTAACCCTTGCTGCGCACAGGAATGGGACCTGCTGTTAAGAATTCCATACAGATTTTAAATCGCATGCCCTATACAGGTGCCAAAAAATGGGGCCTTTGCTGTTGGTGGTGCTTAAACACGTAACCAACCCCTCACAGTTGCTCTTGCTGGGCGCAGGAATGGGACCTGCTGGTAAGAATTCCATACAAATTTGAAATTGTATGCACCTGTCATACAAGTGCAGAAAAATTAGGCCTTGGGGGTTGGTAGTGACCTAAACCAAAAACATTGTTGGAAGCTAGCAGAATTAAGGTAGAGGAATACGATAGGAAGCATATGCAGTCTTCAAGGGATGGCAGCCCCCTAGCAAATTCAATCAGTTACATCAGCATCAGGGGCATGATAGCTCTTGTTGATCCAGGGCTGGTTCATTTTGATAAAATCAGCTGGTCAACAGAGTCTGTGGACAGACGCACTCTTTTGTCTGTCACAAAACCTCCAGCAGCACTGAACGTCCATTCGGAAAGCACACTGGAAGCAGGAAAGGCCAGTAGCTCCATTGCATATTGAGCAAGTTATGGCCAGTGGTCCATCCTCAAGACCCAGTAACCCAGTGGATGCTCAGCTGGAAAGGTCTCCAAGTCTGCTCTTGCGCCTAGATAATCATGCACCATATGATGGAGACGCTGCCGATGGTTGCTTAAACCTAACAGTCCTGGGTGCTGCTGAGGACTAAAGATCTGTTTAAAGGCATCAGTTAGCCGGTCGCCTTCTCCACCACTCCTCCTTTGGCTGAACGATGCCTCAGAAACACGTCCAGAGAATGTTGACCTCCCAGTGTCTGGAAAGGTGGTACACTCAAGATGTTTTATCCTCTGCTCCCTCAGGATGAGCTCTGCAACTTTACCCTTGTAACGTGGATCAAGAAAGATTGCCAACCAGTAATTATCCCTCTCCTTGATAGCATGAATCCTCGGGTCTTTTCTCAGGCTTTGCAGAAGCAGGGAGCCCATGCAACGTAAGTTGGAGGAGGCATGAGCTTCTTTGGGTCACTAAGGAACCTCTCCCCAACCACGTACAACTTCTCGGGAATCAAAACCATACCTTGAAGACTGCTGTATGCTACCCTCTACATCAATGCTGCCAAAATCCTCCTCCTCCTCTTCCTCCTGTGTGTTTTGTGCCCCTGCAGGAATGATATCTACATAAAGGGCGTCTTGTGAGGAAAGGAAGTCCTCCTCTTCCTCCCGCTGTTCTGCCTCAAGTGCCCTGTCCATGATTCCATGCAGCGTGTGCTCCAGCAGGTAAACTAGAGGGATAGTTTCATTGATGCATGAATTGTCCCGGCTCACCATCCTTGTGGCCTCCTCAAATGGTGACAGGACGGTGCATTCATCCTTTATCACAAGCCACTGGCATGGTGAAAAAAGCCAAACTCCCCTGACCCTGTCCTTGTGCCATACTCACACAGGTACTCATTGATGACCCTCTGCTGCATGTGGAATGTTGAATTACAGCTGGTGGGCATGTCACAAATGAGGTGGTTGGTGGGCAGGTTGAATTCCCTTTGAATGTCAGATTAGCGAGCACTGGCATTGTACAAATGGTGGTAATGGCCACAGACATTTCTGGCCTGCCTCAGTAGACCTTGAAAGCCCGGGTATCTGCTCAAAAAACGCTGCACCACCAAATTCAGAACATGTACCAAGCATGGAACATGTGTCAAGTGTCCCTGTCGGAGGGCGGAGAGAAGGTTGGTGCAAATGTCTAATAAAACCATTCCTGGCTCAAGGTGACATGGCATCAACCATCTCTGAGCCTGCCCCTGCAGAGCTGACAGAATCCCTGCAGCGGTGTGACTCGAAAGATGCCATCAGCACAGCATGGCATATTTTAGCCTGACTGATTGCGTAGCCCCTTGAACGCTTAGGGAGCACTGCTGCTCCATAGGATAATTGAGCAGAAGACGACATGGAGGAGGAGGAGAAGGTGGTGGTGGAGAATCCAGATGTGGCAGAACCAGCACCATGTTTTTGGAGGTGTGGTGGCAAAACAAGCTGCAACACCGAACCCTGTCCTGCACTCTTCCCAGCTGCCAGCAGAGTTACCCAGTGCACCATGAACAAAATGTAACTTCCCTGTCCATGCCTGCTGGACCAAGAGTCAGCAGTAATGTGCACCTTCTTGCTGACCACTCTATTCAACGAGGCCAAAACACTACCTTCCACACGACGGTAGAGAGTCGGAATAGACTTACACTAAAAGAAATGCCTTTTAGGGACCTGCCACCGTGGTGCAACACATTCCACAAATTCGCAAAAAGGGTGCAGAGTCTATCAGATGAAAAGGCAGCAATTGTAATGCTAGAAATTTGGCCAAGCTAGCATTAAGACGCTGAGCATGTGGATGGCTGGGACAGTATTTCTTCCTACGGTTCAGCAACTGGGGTAGTGAAATTTGCCTGCTGCTCAAATCAAGCGGTGGTGTACTGCTAGCAGATTGGGTGCAAATCTCTGAGGCACTCATTGCTATACCCTTATCCCTCTCAATGCCGGTATTTGAGAAGACATGAGGAATAGTAGGGTTAGAGATCGTAAATAAGGAGCAAGGTGATGTATGCTTGTTTTGATCTGGTGCCTCTTTCAGGTGCTGTTGCCAACGGACTGCATGGCAGGTCGTCATATGCCTTGTCAAGCATGTGGTGCCGAAGAGTCTGGTGTTCTGGCCACGCTTGATCTGCTTCAGACAGATGTTGCAAACAGCAACGCTGCTGGCTACTGCACATGTGCTGAAAAAAGCCCACACTAATGAACTTTTGGGAGTCCGTGGGGAGTTTGCAGCACCCTGCACCTGTGGAGCTCTGTGCTGTGACGCAATAGGTTGGCTACTGCTATGATGGTCCCTGGAGCACATCCTGCCTCGTTGGAGTTGTGCGTCCTCCACCCCCCTCCTCCATCCTGTCAGGCACCCAAGTACAGTCAGTGACCTCATCATCCCCTCCCTCCTCGTCACTGGAGCAAACTTGGCAATATGCTTCAGCTGTGGCAACATGACTGCTGGTTTCTTGTCCTTCATAGGTCACCCCCTCTCTCTAGGCTCCTGTTATTCCCTTTATCAACCTGGGAACCAACATCACAGCTTTCAAATTGCCCCGCATCCTCCAGCAGTATGTCACTGACACTATGATCGAATAGTTCAGGTGACTTCTCTGTGCATGATGGTGGGGAGACAGAAGGAGTAGCTGTGGAGAAGGAGCCTGTGTAATCGGCCACTTTGGCAGCTGTGGTGGAAGGCAAACTACTGTGAGAATAGGTGCCAGAGGACGAGGAGGATGAGGATTGCTTATTGATCCACTCCACCAACTCTTCTACATGTTGTGGCAGAGTAACACGGGCAGCACCGGAAATAAAGGACGAGCGTTTCCCCCCGCCGGCAGAGGATGCACTATGTCGACCGTGACCACCACTTTTCACAATGGACACAGAGGCTGCTTGCCCTCTTTTTGTGGCCTGTGAGTGTCTGCCTCTCCTTGTTGGCTTTTCGGACGTGATAGTAATCAATAGCCCTATATATAGATAAAGATGTGGTGGGGTATACAGTATACGCAATAACCTGATATGATGTAATTGATAGCCCTATATATAGATAGAGATCTATGTATGGTATATGGTCTATGGTATGGACTACTGAATATACTTCTCACTATCTGATCTCTGAACTTGTAAAAAGTACAAATCTCTCTCCCTCTCCACACTGCTAGGAATGTCTCACTGCACTGTCTGAAAAACTGCAAAAAAAGCTATTCTCGCCCTGCCTCAAATGTGTTCCTCTCCCTGTCTCCTCTCCCGCACAATCACACTACACGCTGCGGCTGCGTGAGCAGCCTTTATGTAGTGTGGGGCGTGTACTTGGCCCCTGAGCCATGATTGGCTAAAGGCAGCCTATCTTTTATCCAATCATGGCAGAGATCATTTGATTGGCCAAAGCATGATGTCAAGGTGCATGCTTTGGCCAATCACATAACGTGCTGCACACGCGCACACATGCACGTAGTGCATTATGGGATCCCAAATTTCCCGCGAAGAAGCACATTTCTTCGTCATCCGACGAATGATTGAACGATCGTTGTTTGAGTCGAACATAGCTTCAACTCGAACTCAAAGCTCATCCCTATTCCTAACTGACCCTAATCTCTCTGTATGCAGCTTGTTAATTTTCCCTATGCTTTTAACAGCCTCCAGTACACTGACACTATGGCTGGTCTATATAATGAAGGGCTTTTAAATCCAAATGTCCACTTATTGCCCTTCTAAGCCTGCCGGCCAAAGTTGAAATGCCATGCAGTGCATTATGGCTTCAATACATTTCTGCGAAGCCAAATACGAATCTGCACATAAAATAACCAGGACTGCAAATCTTTGCTTCAAATCTATGGTATTGGCAAGCCTCAATCTCCTCCTTATTTATGAACGCTAGTGGGTCCTTTGGTACAAATATTCTTATATGAAAGCACCCCCCTTACTCGCTCCCAGTTTTATACTCACCTGTCTCTACACAAGTACTGGATCACCTGGCCGTTTGTCAAAAATCTTCCTGCCCTGGACCCTGCATGCACTCTGCAATCCAATTCTTTCCTGTGGACTTCTGATTATTAGCTCAGAAAGGTGCAGATATCATTTAACAGCTGCAAGCTCACATTTTATTTCTTTTAAATGAAGATGATTCTGTACTGACAATACAGAGTTCAAACACACACAGACTTTCTACCAGGTGCCATATAATGCTTGATCTATCTACTCCCATTTTCTCTGCCCCAATCTACTTCTAGCACCCTGTCAAAATCCTGATAATTTCATATACTGTATGTTTATCGTTGGGCACAGCCTTAGTTCAATGCAAATACTGACTATTAGAGAGTTAGCATTTGCACAGAATTTTAGGGGCTTATTAAGCCTTGTATTAAAGAAACTATTTTTAATAAATATTTGTAGCATAGAAAAACCCAGAGACATGAGGAAGTGGTAAAAATATCCAGGTGCCATGAGATTTTCCTTTACAACCGTTGGTGTCTACTGTAAGTAAGCATGTTCAAATTAACCAAGTATCATGTTTAGGTACCATACATAACTTCTCCAAGGTCTAGTCAATAACAGAAGAAGAGCCCAATGGAGAATGTTGGCACACTACAAAGGATCAATAAATAGGAAGGCTAACCCTCCACTAGGGGCACTGCATGGATAAATTTAACATCAGGCTGTAGTTGGGCTTTAACCACTTGCCGACCGCCGCAAGTACATTTTTTGCGGTGGTCAGCCCTGTACAGGCAAAGTGACGTAGTACTACGTCACTAGCCTGAGAGCCTCTAGGGGGCGAGCGCTCCCGCCCCCGCTCATTCCCTGACATGTCCGCGCGCGTGACCGGCGGACCCGATGTCCGCCGGTCACTCGCGATCTCCCGGGGGAGAGGGAGAAAGGCAGGCGGCTGATGTAAACAAAGCCGCCTGCCATTCTCCCTGATCTAACTGCAGAGATCATACGATCCTGCTATGTATGATCGTATATCTCTGTGGTTACATCACTAGCCACACCCCTTTACAGTTAGAAGCAACCCCCTAGGGACACATTTAACCCCTGCATCTCTAATAAAGTTAACCCCTTCCCTGCCAGTGTCCTTTTTAGAGTAACAGTGCGTATGTATAGCACTGATTACTGTAGTAATGTCACTGGTACCCCCAAAAGTGTCAAAAATGTCAGTCAAGGGTCCGATATGTCCGCCACAATGTCGCAGTCCCGCAAAAAGAATCGCAGATTGTCGCCATTACTCGGTAAAAAAAAAAAAAAAAAAAAATGACATAAATCTTTCCCTTAGTTAGTAAACGCAATAACTTTTGCGCAAACCAATCAAAATACGCTTATTGTGATTTTTTTTACCTAACATATGTAGCGGAAAACAAATTGGCCTAAAATGTTAAAAAATTTAGATTTTTACATTTTTTTTTGGGGGGGGGGGATTTCATATAAAAAAATTTAAAAAATATTGTTATTTTTTCAAAATTGTCGCTATTTTTTTGTTTATAGCGCAAAAAGTAAAAATCACACAGGTGATCAAATACCACCAAAAGAAAGCTCTATTTGTGGAAAAAAAAGGTTGTCAATTTCATTTGGGTACTGCGTCACACGACCGCGCAATTGTCCGTTAAATTCACGCAGTGCCGAATCGCAAAATAGGGCCTGGTCAGGAAGAGGGTAAAATATTCCAGCGCTTAAGTGATTAAAGTGATTGTAAAGTCTAATTTAAAAAAAAAAAAAAGAAACAAACATGTTATACTTACCTGCTCTGTGCAGTGGTTTTGCATAGAGTGGTCCAGATCCTCCTCTTCTCAGGTCCCTCTTCTGTGCTCCTGGCCCCTCCCTCCTGTTAAGACACAGAGCCGAGACCCACCCCGCCCCCTCTCTCTCTCCTGATTGGCTGACTTTGATTGACAGCAGTGGGAGCCAATCACGCTGCACTGCTGCCTTAGCCAATGAGGAGAGGTGCCACAGGCAGCTGAGACACTCCTGCAACATCGCTGGATAGAGAGAGGCTCACATAAGTATTAAGGGGACTGAGGGGGGCTGCTGCACGCAGAAGGTTTTTGTGCATTAAGCATTTATGGCATTTGCATAAAATGCATTAGAATTAAAAAAACCTTCGGAGTTTACAATTTCTTTAATTGCTAAGTTGACCTTTAATAATAATAATAATAATAATTGCACATTTTTTTAAGGTAAAAAAATCTGAATTTAGAATGCTTTTCTAAGGAGCCTGCAAAGCATTGCACCCTTGATCAGCAGATTGTGGGTACAATGTCTGGGTCCTGCAGACTCTGAGGATAGCTGTCTGCCCGTTCCTCGGATACAGGTCGGCAGTTACCTGAGAGCAGGAAGATCAATTAACCACAAGGGCATTTACTTTTGCCCCCTATTAAGAACTAGAAGCTGTCAGCCACAATGGCTGACAATGTTTGTAGTCTACTTATTCACAGAAAATTGTAAATCAATGATGCAGCCATTTGGGCAGGGCAGAGCCCGGCACGGCTGTGCAGTTTTCAAATTGTGACCGCGAGGAGAGGATCCCCCCGCCCCATCACAATGGGGGATTGGGGGGGAGATGTGGGGACTGGAGCACAGTAACCTGTAACATGTTACAGCCTATATAAGAGTGTAAGATGTAGCCTGTTACAAAAAGCGAACGTATCCATATATTGTAGAAGGATACAGACATAAAGTTTATAGGAAAAGCCCCTTTCCCCCCCCAGCCATATTTATGTAACCATTTCCTTATAAACAATGTAACATTTAGAAGTCTGCAGGTATCGCACACCTCTATGATCTAGAACAGTGTTTCTCAACCTTTTTTCAGTCAAGGCACCCTTTACAATTCTGCACAATTTTCGAGGCACCCCAATCTAAAATTTAAAAACAAAATTAATAATTTTACATAATGCAGGGCACCCATATGTTTAGGCAGGGCTTTTTTTCAGCTGGAACGTGGGGGAACGCAGTTCCGGCACCTCCAGCATTGAATGTATGTAATGACAAGAAGTGCTGAGGTGTGCTGGAGGGTCTATTGGTGATGGCTGCTGGGGAATTAATTTTTGCTGGACGGCATCTATTTTTGCAGGGAGTTCTATTGTTGCTTGTGGGGGACCTATTGTTGCTGGGGGAAAATTATTGCTGAAATTAATCTGTTGAGGGAGGGTCTCTGGCTGGTCGCTGGCTGCTGGAGGGTCTATTGATGCTGGCTGTTGGGAGTCTATTGTTGCAAGGGGGGGGAGGGGGGTCTATTGTTGCTGGCTGCAGGGGATCTATTTTATGTCCTTTCTTGCTATCATTACCAAATCCCATACAAATTACTTAGCACCACAAAATGATATTTGGTTCTGTATTCTCTAAAAGGGGCAATACTGGGAGGTGGGTAGGGTTTGGAACCAAGGAACGGTGCTCAGAGGTAAGTTGGGGGCAGAGACAAGAGGTGACTCAAAATTGGGTAGTTCCTGCACCTATTCTCTGAGAAAAAAAGCACTGTGTGTAAAAACACCCAACATTAGTAGTCATTTATTCTTCCAAAGCAAACACTTTTGCACCCTGATACTGACTAGTATTCCGGTGTTTCTCTTCTCCCTCAGTTTCTCTCCCTCACTCAGCTAATGTGACCCCAGCGCTGATGGAGAAGGGCAGGAGAAGGGCAAATAAGAGTATTGTGCAGGTGCCCAACGTCCTTATCAACTGATAATAGGACACTGGCGACTAGAACATTGTAATGGTGCACAATGAAAACCTGTGGCTTTGTGTAATGAATAGGTTGGCTTGATCCCCCCACTGACTTGTATATAGTTTTCAGGGCAGTTTCTAAGCATTTTGCCAAGGCACCCCTGAAGACATCTGAAGGCACCCCAGTGTGCCTAGGCACCCTGGTTGAAAAAGGCTGATCTAGAACAATAGGTGAACTGAACTATTATCTACCAAGATGGGCAATAGGTTCTCTGCACATGCTGCGTAGTGCTAGCAGCCACATTTCCAGTTACTTAAAAAAGGACAGTTTTGTCCCAAGCATGTAGTTACTTTGTTGCTTTTGACAAGGTACCAGCTTTTACAATACCTAAAATGTTGTAATATATGTAATGTAATATATGTAATATTTACTGCTATTGGTTTTGAAAATTCACCAGTGTAGGATACTAAAATAGCCTAGCCAGTTCTTCAACAACATTTTATTCCCCTTTAATTTTGGACTGTGCACTTGTTCCATTACACTTCAAGGCATTCAAGATGGTCATATAAACAAAATCATTAGATGGAATGTTGCTCATTACTTTTCCTCCTACTCTCCTCACTAATTACAATCCTCCTTTCCTACTTCTCCATTCAGTGACCTGACCAACTGTTGGCTATAGGGTTTTCTTCCTTTCTGCCCCACAATCTGGAATACTTTTTACTACGTTAAAAGAACTAATTATCTCTAATTTAGTATTACGCTGGAAAAAGGAAAAAAAGCATTTTCCTCCTGCCTGTATAAGCAAAATCTGTGCCCTCTAGCACTGCATGCTATACATAACACAATAAAAACATGGACATATTGCTATAAAAATACATGATCAGAGAAATTCAGTTTATATTGCATTTGCAGAGAATAAAACTTGGCTGACAGGCAAATTTGACAAATATATATTCATGATTTAAAATTAATTTTAATTCAATCAACATAATCTGTGGTATTATTTACAGAAAAATGTTTTCTTTTTTTTAAACATGATTAAAGTTTTTCTACTAGCATGCAATGGTCATACTATATCAGTTGTTTTTCCTATATATATATATATATAAAACTGTGGTAAAAGTTTAAATTCATACCAATATTTAAAAAATATCACATTATTATTATTATTATACAGGATTTATATAGCGCCAACAGTTTGCGCAGCATCAATTAAAAAATCAAAGCCTTTACTAAAACAGGTAGGATGATAGCTGCTAAAATAAATCTCTTCTCTGTATGTCCAGCTTTTCCTGCAATTTTGATTGCTGGGGATGAGTTGAATGTTTAGTTCAGAAGTTCAGAACTTTTAGCGTGAATTCCTCCTGCTGAACCTTCCACAATGCATCGAGCAATAATTGGTAAAGGCCATGCATCTGACCTCTGGTGCATGAGTAAAGCACTAAAGTCTTGACCTCAGGACTTTAGTGCAATCTACAGCACTCAGTGCTATGTATAATACTATATTGTGTGCTATATTTGCCATTGATATTTTGCAGTAAATTGGCTAGAGAGTGTAGTGCAAAAGACCACCTGCATGCACTGTAGTTTAAACAGACTAAACAGTCCTTTTTAGACTTGTTTCACACCTATGCAGTTTGCTTTTGACCCGTTTCTGTAGTGCTTTTTGCACTGCATTTTTGCACACGTTTTTGATGCGTTTTGCATTTTTATGGGGGTTTTTTTTGGTCAATTTGTTGTTGGGCAAATTAAAAAATGCAAAACGCAAATTGCAGCAAAGTCACAGTAAAATTGCCACAAAACGCACTACATGCTTTTCTGCAGCTTCTCCATTAAAGTCTATTGAACCACAATAGCACTGTTTTGAATTTAAAAAAGTTCCTGACTCTTTCCAAAAAAAGCATACATGTGAACGTGTCCCATAGGAAACCATGTTAAATGAACAATAGTGCATTTCTAAAAAATGCATAGATGTGAACTGAGCCTTAGGACTACTTTTTGTATGTGTGTGTGTCAGTGGCAGGTTTTATTTCTGTGTCACTACTGTTTCCCTATTTTCTTTTTTTTTTTTTTTTTTAGTTTTGGTGTGTTTCTTGCCTACCACTTGCCTACAGGCACTTTTACTCCCTTCCTGCCCAGGCCAATTTTCAGCTTTCGGTGCTGTCACACTTTGAATGACAATTGCGCGGTCATGCAATGCTGTACCCATACGAAGCTGTTATAATTTTTTTTCACACAAATAGAGCTTTCTTTTTGTGTTATTCAATCATCACTGGTATTTTTATTTTTTGCTAAATAAATGAAAAAATATAAAAAAAAACAAAAAAAACAAAAAAAACCTTTTTCATAGTTTGTTTTAAAATTTTGCAAACAGGTACTTTTTCTCCTTCACTGATTTGCGCTGATGAGGCGGCACTTATGAAGCTGCACTGATGGGCACTGATGGATGGCACTGATGGGCACTGATAGGTGCCACTGATAGGCAGCACTGATAGTCGGCACTGATGGGCACTGATAGGTGGCACCAATTGGCAGCACTAGTGGGCACAGTTTGGCAGCACTGGTGGGCACAGATTGGGAGCACTGGTGGACACAGATTGGCAGCACTGGTGGACACATCTGATCACATGGTAAAGAGCCACTGATTGGCTCTTTACCTCAATCTGTGATCAGCAGTGTCCAGAGGACACTGCTGATCACAGAGCATGTTGACGGGCGCGATCACAGGAGGCCGTCAAATGACGACCTCCTAGAACTGGTCGTCCACATTGTAGCCATCATTCGACTATAGTGGGGTCAGCAAGTTAAAAATTACAAAAAAAGAAAAAACGTTGATGAGGACAAGGACCACTTCTCCAAAGCCCTGGCTGACGTACTTTTCTCCAGCGACACCATGTATAACGGGGTAGGCAACCCTTAAGAGGCAGAAATCTTCCCGAACAACATGAAAGAGATCAAAGGGTTTGGAGCTCTCTTTTTTTAAAGAAATGAACTAGCAAGGCCTAACTAACCACTTCTGGACCAGAAGGTTTTACCCCCTAATGACTGGGCCATTTTTTTGTGATACTGTACTGCGTTACTTTAACTCACAATTGTGCGGTAATGCGACACTGTACCCAAAAAAAAAATTATGAACTTTTTTTCCCACAAATATAGTTTTCTTTTAGTGGCATTTGATCACCCCTGTGGTTTTTATTTTTTTGTGCTATAAACAAAAGAATAATTTTGAAAAAAAATATATATATATTTTTTTACTTTCTGCTATAAAACATAGCCAATAAAATTTTTTAAAAAAAAATCAAATGTTATTATCAATTTAGGCCAATATGTATTCTGCTACATATTTTTGGTAAAAAAATTCCAATAAGCATATATTGTTTGGTTCTTACAAACGTTATAGCTTTATAGCGGAATTTTTTTTTATTTTTACTAGTAATGGTGGCAATCAGTGATTTTTAGCATAACTACGACATTGCAGTAGACAAATTGGACACCTAACTGACACTTTTAAGGGACCTGTGACACCTCTACAGTGATCAGTGCTAAAACAAATGCACTGTCACTGTACTAATGACACTGGCAGGGAAGGGGTTAACATCAGGGGTGATAAATAAGGGTTAAGTGTGTCCCCAGGGGGTGCTTACTAACTGTGGGGGGGTTGCACTGATTGGGGGAAGACAGAGATGCTGGTTCCTGCTTAGCAGGAGCACAAGATCTCCATCTTGTCCCCTTGCAGAATGGCAATCTGCCTATTTCACATATCGCTGTTCTGCCTCTCCCGGGGATGATTGCGGGTGGCTGGCGGACATCGGGTAAACACACTTTGATCTTGTCTCTGTAGAATCAGTTTGACATCAATTTGAGATCATTTAGAATTAATTGAAAGGGGCATTTGACCCACACTTCTCCTGACTGTCAAGTTGATCCAATAACTTTCTGTGACACTGTTATTGATTTACTAAGATCATATAGGCTGTATACATAGTTATTTTTCCATTCCTTAGTGAAAGAGATGAAGTTCTGCTGACTCCTATCATCCAATCACGTGCAAGCAAAAGTACTGTTTTTTGGTTTTTTTGAATTTCCCTTGCGCCTGAGTGGGTATTCTTGTCAAAATGCATTTTTACCACAATAACTAAGCTAAAAGAACATTTGCAAATGGAAATGTCCCTTGAAATTGCCCCACTGACTCAGAACAGGTTATCTGTATTAATTGCTTGTATAGCAGAGCTTTTTCTTAATTTTCTTCACACTTATTAAAGTGCACTTTGTAGGCCCAAATACTAGGTGATACTCCCAAAGATAGCATTTCTTAAAAGTAGAGACCCCTTAGAATAAAATATTAGTAGCCACATTTTATTAAACATTTGCAAATGTTTATCAAATCCATATTTTCAGTAAAAAAATAAACATAGTTAATTTTAGTGCATGGGGTAACTGGCGGTCAGAAACATCAGATTTTTTATTTCTATTTTTGTTTTATGAAATCAACGATCTCTAATCCAGATGCAGTGTGTAACAAAGTCAACTTATCTGCATATTTTGGTTTGTGAGCTCATGTGTTCCCACAGGGGGTAGGACATGAGGCTGCCTTCAGTAAGAAGCGCATAAATTATTGTATCCTGCTTGAGGATAGAGCCAGAAGCCTCGGCACTGGGAGATTTCAGCTGAGGTGTGTGGCTGAATTCAAAGTACCATAGATAACAATGAAGGGTGTCAGACTGTTGAGAGTTTACATCAGTTTGGACAGAGGAGTCCATGGCTGCAGGTCTCGTTAGAAGGAGACTAGAAAATACATGACACTGCTAAGACAGACTTTGCTTTCTGCACTGCTGGGGCTTGTAGTTCTATGTTTACACTGCATCCGCCAAGGGATTGGAGGTGTATGCTTCTCAGCTGGTTGTTTTCAGTTTGTACCATCGTAAGAACATTGCTATTAGAGCATTGAGATACCATAACCAGTCGTGGATGGAAGTGCGTTGGGGGAAGTTTGGGCTGCTCCCTCCCACCTGCTTCCTATCCATCCATTAGCAGCCATGTGCTCCCAGAGTGGAGACACTTAAATTTAAAAGTGTTAGGGACTGCAGATAAAACAGGGTGCCGTGTCGTGGCTCTGCAGCTTACACATGCGTTTGCAAATGCGTGTCAACTAAACCCCTGTTCTTTGGTGGCAGACTGGAGTACATCAGACTGGGGGCTGGCTGGCTTCCATTCACCTCTTTTAATCCTTTTCAATTTGTTTTTTTCCGATACAGGGATGGAGACGCTGGGCATACCTGCCGGTGTCTCATTTAAAGTCCCACATAGCCCACATTGTCTACGTCGTTCTGTGTGGCATTCTGGACAATGGGGCTTTACTCTATTATTTTCTCTTCCTTCAATTATTGTCTGTGTGGCCCTGAAGCCAAGGCCAGGGCACACAGCCCCCCCCCCCCGAGAACCCGCAATGACTTTGAAAAGGACCTCTAGACCTCCTTTTCCTGCACACTCTGCCTGAACTTCCTCTGCTGAGGCTGATGTTGGCTGGTAAGTCTCTTTACCCTAGCTGTGACTTGTGCCAAAGGCTTGACCCTGGCTGTGCCCCTGTGCTAAGGACTTTACCCTGGCTGTGCCCTTTGCTAAGGACTTTACCCTAGCTGTGCCCCTGTGCTAAGGACTTTACCCTAGCTGTGCCCCTGTGCTAAGGACTTTACCCTGGCTGTGTCCCTGTGCTAAAGACTTTATCCTGGCTGTGCCTCTTTGCTAAGGACTTTACCCTGGCTGTGTCCCTGTGCTAAAGACTTTATCCTGGCTGTGCCTCTTTGCTAAGGACTTAACCCATGCTGTCCACATTGTGGCCTGCCACTCACTGCATGGATTGTTGATCTGTTACTCTCAACCAAGTCCCTGCTGTACTAGATTACTGCCTAGTGCATCTGGACTTAACCTTTGATGTACCTTATTGCTAGGCTGTTATATTTCTGCATTTCACTCACAGTGTTTGAATGATTGCCCTTTGGCCTTCCCCTTATCTGACTCACTCCCAAAATAAAGAACCCCTTGACCAGGGGCCCTAAACCCACTCTTGCTCTCCGCGTGTGTTCTGTTCCACCCACACAGGAATGACATAATTTCCCTACCAGCCAATCAAGAGCTCAAAAGCTTGGCACCCAGAAGTAGCTGAGTAGAAGATAACAGCGGTGGGTGAGGAATTTAACAATTACATGGCTGGAATGAGCAGGTGAGTATTTCTGGGGGTTTACTTCTGCTTTGAGAAGACATCAGACTCCTAATGTCACCTATGAATCCAATTAAAGCTGACCAAGCAAAGATCATGCTTGATCAACTCCTTCCCCAACCACAGCAGCTGACAAATGACTGTTCTAAACCCAGAATTGACAAATATCTTGTTGCTTCCATATTCATTCACCAGATGGGGCGGGGGGTCATCAAACAAAAATGTCAGTTAGGTGTCCGATCTGTCCACCACAATGTCACAGACCTGCTAAAAATCACTGATCGCCGCTATTAGTAGTAAAAATAAATAAATAAATGGGATCAATTTGGACATTTTCACTTAGGGGTGTACTCACTTTTGTTGTCAGCAGTTTAGACATTAATGGCTATGTGTTGAGTTATTTTGAGGGGACAGAAAATTTACCATGGTATACAAGCTGTACACTCACTACTTTATATTGTAGCAAAGTGTAATTTCTTCAGTGTTGTCACGTGAAAGATATAATAAAATATTTACAAATTGAGGGGTGTACTCACTTTTGTGAGATACTGTATATAATGCTTTACAAATGAGGTATCTGAAATTCTCCCAGTATGGTTCCTAAGCAGCCAGATTGGCTTCAAGATTAACAAAAGAAAGTAAAGTGGAAGTGGAATATGTAAAAATAAACAAAACAATAAACTAAAGTTAAAATGAAACAGCAACGAGATGTGATGCCCTTAAGCATAAATACAACAGATGGTTTACGATGCGGCACCAAGATTGATGAGAAAAACAAAGTATCCAAAATTAATAAAGTGATTTGTGGAGGAACTTAACTAAGAGCTTAAACTTAGTTAAAAAAAAAAGAAAAAAAAAAAGAAAGAAAAACGTATTAATACAGATGGGAAGTGCTAAATGGGTGCACTCTTATACAATGCACAAAAACAAGCCATATTTTATACTTATTTATTTATTCTTTTATCTGTAAAGAGTTGCATGGCAAAAATAACACGTTGCAGTGCCAAGAAATAATGTTCCACGTTACCTTCCACATGAACATGAATATGAATCTTTAAAGTTTGCAGAAAGAAAAGTTTGAGAAAGGAACAGCAAACTTTTTGTGCAGATTTTGCAGCTGCACAATGGCCCTTTAGGAGTTATGGGCCCATTTACACCACGTGTAGTTCAAGCACGTATTAGGGCCCTAAACAAACCTGGATGCTGCTCAATTCTATGGTAGGTGATATGCTGGATGCATAACTCAAGATGCCCAAACTGTGCTCCTGGTTTGTAAATATCCAGTTGTGTTGGTTAGCAAGCACCAACTTCAAGCTGTATATTATACCCAAAAGCAAACCTTTATTACATTGCACATTACCAATTCTTAGATGTGATGGATTCATTGGTTTTCTTTTTTAGTCTTTCATTCCTTTATTGTCATTGTGATCTGCCAGTAAATCTGTTGATTTTAGTTTACAGGGATGAGACAAACCATTTAACACTGACAGAGGTGCTTACAATGATGAGGTTTTGTTTGTTTATGTAAAACCTTTATCCTAAAAGAAAAAAAAAAACTGTTTGCTGTAACTGATTATAAAGTGTGAGCTAGAGTTTGGCTTCAATTTGTAGAAGAAAACTGCACAACAGAAGTATAGAAATTAGGGATCGACTGATTATCAGCAAAGCCGATATATCGAGGGCCGATCTGCACTTTCCCCGATATATCGGAATTGGCCCCTGAGGTTACCGATATTGCCGATATTTCGGGAAAGTGCTGTACCGGAGTGATGCCTACAGCTAGAGGCATCACCCCAGTACTGGCGTCCATAGCCGACGGTCGGCTGTCTTGTAATGACAACCGATGTGGCTGAGAAGCCGCTCGGCTGTCATTATAAGGAGCGGGAGGTGACGTCCCTCCCCTCATGCCGCCTTCCATGGCTCGCCAGGGTCTCCCGTCCCACCGGGCATCCTACCTGCACGCCCGCCAAAGAGAAGACCCGATCAAAGCCGCTTTCGACTCTGATCTGGTCTCCATGTAAAAACCAGGAAGTGATGTCATGACATCACTTTCGGGTATTCGGCGCAAAATTAAAAACAATTACAGCATTCAAAACAGCCAAACTTGGCGTTTTGAATTCTTTTAAGTGCAGAGGAGGGGTTTTGGTGGTCCCTCCACAACCGTACCTGTAATAAAATAAATAAATAAATAAATAAATAACATTTTTTTTTAAATGTCCGAAAATGTCGGCAGATATTGGCCGATACCGATATGCGATGACCAAAATATCGGTATCGGTAATGAAAAAGCCATATTGGTCGATCACTAATAGAAATAGATCTATTGAGGTGAATGTGGATCTCCTTTAAAAAAAACACAGTATATCATTTTGATTTATGATTAATTTTGTAATACTACAAACAGATCCATGGTCGAGATATAGATTCTGCGGTGTTAGGTATTAATATTGTAGATATTTTATTATACTGGATTGTGTATTAATTTGCGGTATGCATTTAAAAATAAATTGAAAGGAAGGAATCTATTTATTTGAAGAAAGAATCAATTTTAATGTTATAGATATCTACAGGCCAATAGAAATTGGAAAACACAGTAGCACACATTTCATAATACACCACCACATTGTTAACCACTTGGCGACCGCCCGCCGCAGTTTTACTGTGGCAGGCTGGCTCTGCTGCACGAAACGACAAAGGGGTATGTCAGTCGCGGGAGTGGTGCTGGGGGCGAGCGCGCACCGGCGGCCACGCTCCTGCGCCCATTAGGCAGCAGGGATGCCGATCCATGGGGCCGGCGGCCGTGATTGCCGCCGGACACCCGCGATCACAGGTCTCTATGATCATTTCACAAGACCCTCCCCTCACAGTTAGAAAACACTCCCCTAGGCTCACAATTAACCCTTTGATCCCCCCTGGGTTAACCTCTTCCCTGCCAGTGTCATTATTACAGTAACAGTGCATATTTTTAGCACTAATTACTGTAGTAATGTCACTGGTCCCCCAAAAAGTGTCAAAAATGTCAGTTAGGGGTTCAATTTGTCTGCCCCAATGTCGCAGTCACACTAAAAATCGCAGATCGCCGCCATAACTTGTAAAAAAATAAATAAAAATGACATTAATCATTCCCCTAGTTGTAGACACGATAACTTTTGCGCAAACCAATCAAAATACGCTAATTGCGATTTTTTTTTTACCAAAAGTATGTAGCAGAATACAAATTGGCCTAAAAGGATGAACATTTTTGATTTTTACATTTTGTGGGGAGAAATGTTATATAGCAGAATGTGAAAAATATTGTTTTTTTTTTCTTTAGAATTGTCGTCCTTTTTTTGTTTATAGTGCAAAATTAAAAATTGCAGAGGTGATCAAATACCACCAACAGAAAGCTCTATTTGTGGGGAAAAAAAGGACATCAATTTTATTTTCAGTACAGTGCTGCACGACCGCGCAATTTTCCGTTAAAGTAAAGGTGCCGAATCGCAAAAAATGGCCTGATCATTAAGAGGGCAAATCCTTCCGGTCCAGAACTGGTTAAATAGCTTCTCTACTATAAAAGCTATATTGTATTAAAAAATCCACAGCTAAATTTTAGACAACAAAATCCTAATTAACAAGGATTCAAATACAGGTAAGTCTAATTATTCATTAAACAAATATCCAGCAGACAGTTGATTATAAAAGGGTGTTACTTAACAAAGAAAACCCCTTCCCATTTCATGCTGTCAGCAATGGCACCACATAGAAGAGAAATGTCACAAGGCCTGAGAAAGAAAATCATTTTTTTACACAAGAAAGGTGATGGTTACAAAAACATCAGCAAAGCTTTACTTATCAGTCAGAACACTGCAGCAAAAGTGATACAAACATTTAACAAAGATGGAACTGCAACGATCTCATAGAGATGTCCAGGCCGTCCATGGAAATTAACGCCTCAACAGGAGCATCTTCTGATGAGAAGGGCTTAAGAAAATTGCCATGCAGGTTAGCTAAAAAAGTAAAAAGCAGTGCCAAGAAATAATGTTCCACGTTACCTTCCACATGAATATGAATCTTTAAAGTTTGCAGAAAGAAAAGTTTGAGAAAGGAACAGCAAACTTTTTGTGCAGATTTTGCAGCTGCACAATGGCCCTTTAGGAGTTATGGGCCCATTTACAACCACGTGTAGTTCAAGCACGTATTAGGGCCCTAAACAAACCTGGATGCTGCTCAATTCTATGGTAGGTGATATGCTGGATGCATAACTCAAGATGCCCAAACTGTGCTCCTGGTTTGTAAATATCCAGTTGTGTTGGTTAGCAAGCACCAACTTCAAGCTGTATATTATACCCAAAAGCAAACCTTTATTACATTGCACATTACCAATTCTTAGATGTGATGGATTCATTGGTTTTCTTTTTTAGTCTTTCATTCCTTTATTGTCATTGTGATCTGCCAGTAAATCTGTTGATTTTAGTTTACAGGGATGAGACAAACCATTTAACACTGACAGAGGTGCTTACAATGATGAGGTTTTGTTTGTTTATGTAAAACCTTTATCCTAAAAGAAAAAAAAAACTGTTTGCTGTAACTGATTATAAAGTGTGAGCTAGAGTTTGGCTTCAATTTGTAGAAGAAAACTGCACAACAGAAGTATAGAAATTAGGGATCGACTGATTATCAGCAAGGCCGATATATCGAGGGCCGATCTGCACTTTCCCCGATATATCGGAATTGGCCCCTGAGGTTACCGATATTGCCGATATTTCGGGAAAGTGCTGTACCGGAGTGATGCCTACAGCTAGAGGCATCACCCCAGTACTGGCGTCCATAGCCGACGGTCGGCTGTCTTGTAATGACAACCGATGTGGCTGAGAAGCCGCTCGGCTGTCATTATAAGGAGCGGGAGATGACGTCCCTCCCCTCATGCCGCCTTCCATGGCTCGGAAAGTTAACCATCACATGACATCACTTCTGCAGTCGGCTGTTGTTGGCCGACAAAATTCGCGTGCAGTCTTTAGCACTTTTCAACCGACAGGACAGCAACGGACAAAAGACGGCCGATCGTTCGGCCGACAATCAGTGCGTGTGTACGGGGCTTTAGTCTAACAAGAGTAGTGCAGGTTGGATATAAACAAGAGTGTGTTTTTGTTTTAGTTTTTTTTTTTAGTTTTTTTTTACTAACACTTACTTTTCAAAGTGAGTATACATGGGTTTACTTGCTAAAGCTGGAGAGTGCAAAATTAGGCTCACTTCTACATAAAAAAACAATCAACTTCCAGGTTGTATTGCCAAAGCTTATTTTAACAAACTTAGGTTAGAAGTTGATTGGTTTTAATGCAGAAGTGAGCCATGGATTTGCACTTTACAACTTAGTAATTAAACCTCATCACACTTTCCAAAGTGAACAAAGTGAACAGCCTGTGGATTTATAATAAATAAACTCCAATATTTTGTCAGAAACAACTATATACTTTTAACTTTGGGCCTATAAAATGCCTAAGAACTTTCTGATTGTGAATTATAGTTTATTTACTAAGATTACTAAGTGCAATTTGAGGAAGAAAAATATAACACACATTTACATTTTTATTAGGCCACACAGAGTTTAGATAAACTGATATCACTAAAACTTTGCCCACAATTTTAAAACACTAATATAATGAAAATACAATGTCTTTGTATACAGAAAAGGGGATTTTTTAAACCATTTTTAATATTCAGTTAATCAGAACTAGTACACATGGAGCATAGGCAAAAAAAAGTTATAAAAGCATAATAATCTAAATTTGACACACTTTAAAAAAAAGTAAAAATAAATAAATTATATAGCACTGTCATATATATCAAAATATATATATATATATATATTTTTTTTTTTTTTTTTTCTATTGAATGTGTTTGCAGTCTTATTAGTCATTTAAAATGTCTTTTCATTCATAAATGTAAAAGTACATTATTTTTCCAATTGTGTTTGTTATTTTATTTGCTCAATTTTTGTAATAAAATAAAGCTCTAAATTTAATAGAAAAGTTAAACAATTAAATTATCGTATCCTGAAAATGGTATAAAAATTATAAAAAAATATTTTGGAATGCAAAGTGATTTGAAATTGTTAAAGCCAAGTAAACTGATACTGGTACAAAACATTATGTAATCACAAAGGTTTCATTTATCCCCAGTCTTAAAAGCAAATATAAATGGATTTGCTAGGTGAATGCAGTTGTACTGCGATCACCTGATGTTCCAGGAAGAGGTTCACAACAGTCTATATAGCAGTGATGGCGAACCTTGGCACCCCAGATGTTTTGGAACTACAGTTCCCTTTATGCTCATGCACTTTGCAGTGTAGATGAGCATCATGGGAAATGTAGTTCCAAAACATTTGGGGTGCCAAGGTTCGCCATTACTGCTATATAGCATCCAACGTTTGGTTGATAAAAAAAAAAAATGTTTACATCCACAATTCTTGGTGGAAAAAGCTCACACACTTTTGGGGGGGATTTACTGAAACTAGATAAAACAAAATCTGGAGCAGCTGTGCATAGTAATCAAACAGCTTCAGCTTGCTCAGTTAGCCACTTTACCACCAGAGGATTTTGCTGTCTTACGTCCAGGCCACTTTTTGCGATTCGGCACTGTGCAACTTTAACTGACAATTGCGCGGTCATGCAACGCTGTACCCAAACGAAATTTACGTCCTTTTTTTTTTCCACAAACAGAGCTTTCTTTTGGTGGTATTTGATCACCTGTGCGATTTTCATTTTTTGCTTTATTAAATAAAAAATGCGACAATTTTGAAAAAATAACAATATTTTTCTACTTTGACAGTTAAAAAATATCCAATATATTCAATTGTTGTCATATATTTAGGCCAAAATGTATTTAGCTACATGTCTTTGACAAAAAAAATTCTCAATGAGTGTATTTTTAACCGCTTTATGACTGGAAGGTTTTACCCCATTCCTGACCAGGCCATATTTTGCGATTCGGCACTGCGTTATTTTAACGGACAATTGCGCAGTCTTTTTTTCCCCCACAAATAGAGCTTTCTTTTGGTGGTATTTGATCACCCGTGCGATTTTTACTTTTTGCGCTATAAACAAAAAAAGAGCGACAATTTTGAAAAAATAACAATATTTTTCAAAATTTTTTACATGAAATCCCCCCCCCCCCCAAAAAAAAATGTAAAAATCTATTTTTTTTATCATTTTAGGCCAATTTGTTTTCTGCTACATATTTTTGGTAAAAAAAATCGCAATAAGCGTATTTTGATTGGTTTGCGCAAAAGTTATTGCGTTTACTAACTAAGGGAAAGATTTCTGTCATTTTTGGTGTTTTTTTTTTTAACGAGTAATGGCGGCGATCTGCGATTTTTTTTTTTGTGGGACTGCAACATTGCGGTGGACAGATTGGACCCTTGACTGACATTGTTGACGTTTTTGGGGGTACCAGTGACATTATTACAGTAATCAGTGCTATACATATGCACTGTTACTGTAAAAATGACACTGGCAGGGAAGGGGTTAATTTTTATTGGAGATGGAGGGGTTAATGTATGCCTGGTGCTTACTAACGTGTGTGGGGGGAGGGGACTGAGTGACACAGGGACAGATCGCATGTTCAGCTATGCTGAACCCTGCAATCTGACCCTGCCTGTCACTTAGGCGATCCGCCCGCTTTGTTTACACAAGCGGGCGGATCTCCACAATAGATCCCCGACGATCGGGGAAGAGCAGTGGTGATCACCGCCGCTCCTCCCCTGGCCCGACTCCCGCTGTAACTAAATAGATAGAGGGGAATGTCTAGGTCTACGTCGGCAGATGATAACGAGCCACTTTGCCGCAGTACAGTCAACGTGACTGGTTGGCAAGTGGTTAAGCATTGAAAATGAAAGCTAGAAGCTGACCGATTGTCATGCACAGCTGCTTCAGATTCTGGCTGCACCATTCTTGGTGAATTCCCCTCTCTGAGTTTTCCATGGGTCTAGAATGGATGAACACTGATGTTCACTTAGACCTCATGCAGACCTACTGTATATGTTTTGGTAACACAAGGTAAAATAGGTGTTCTGTAGTACCATTTAGACATCCCCAATGCACCTCGCCAGTTCAACTTGGTGCATGTATGTTTCAGTGCACCATAACCAATAGATGTAAAGTATTAGGCTCCTGTTTTGTGAATTACCACAATTGGACATGTTATCGCAATGAATAGCCTAAATTCTTTCAAAATGAATGAAGTCTAAACATGAGAACTGTCTATATATGCTTAGCCAGGTATGGGAATGCCTTTTAGATGCTCAGGAGGTCCACACGAGGGTGATAACCCCAGCATTCATCACCAGTATGCCAAAAATTAAGTAGATGGTAGTTGTAGGAAGAGTGCAGAAAGGTTGACTTTAAAAAGAGTTATGATATACGGTATATGATAATGTTGTTTCTCTGTATATAGATCACTACTAACAAAGATGCAGCAGCCATTGTATGCATGGAGATTATAGCAGCGTCACTGGGGTTGGTATCACCTGGTGTGGTAAAACATGGTGTCACCCCCCACCCCCCCCCACCTTAGTTCAGATTAAACTCTCTTCCAGCCCCCCTTCCCCAGCATAGAACTGTACAGATCTCCAGAATGAGTCTCCCCCAACTCTGAGGGCTCAGCGAGGCAGCCAGAGGCGATGCTGCAAGTGCCTGTTGTATGTGCACTCTGGCACTACCTCTGGCTTCCTCACAGAGCTCTCAGAGCTGAGGGAGACTAAAAGCATCATAGAAATTGTAGTCCATCCTTCGCCACAGTGCCCCATTTTGTCTGCAGGAAAAGACTTATTTTACCGACTAGCCCGGGCCCTCTGAGTTTACTTATCCTCAGTCACACAGTGTAACAGGGAATAATGTGACAGGGTCCCCTGGAGCAGGGACGGGTTGGAAATTGTGACCCCTGTGACCCCTGTAGCTACGCCAGTGGGTGTAACCCCTCTGGCAGGTGTCACATGGGTGCGACCCACACCCCCATAGCTATGCCACTAAGGAATCACTTCACCAGTCCCACCACTCCACCTGCCATTTTCACTGGGCAAACCAAAGTGGGCACCAACTTCTATTTAAACTGAAAAAAAAATGATCTTAATAATTCTTTACACTGGCAGAACAGAGATAGCCATATTCATCGTCTATCCTTGTATGTTTTTGATCCCCTGTCTATTTATTCCTGCTGTCTGTTTTTTTTTTTTTATTTAATATTGCTTTCTTGCATTGCATTACAGGGCCAGTATCTCTTATATTTTGACCCCAGTTTCAACAGCATGGGTTCTATGTGAGTTTTCCAGATAGTTTTAATTTTTTTTTTTTTTTTTTATCTAGGCATCGTGGCAATTTCATTGTGGTTAGGGGATTATTGGTTGTTTGGAATTTAGATTGTTATGTCATCATGCTAAACACCTAAATACATTGGCAATTTGTCTGGATAATTTGGTTAAAAAAAAAAAAAATTACCTTAAATGACAATGTAAAATGATTTAGGTAGGCAAATGAAGTATATAAAATAAATTATTATTATTTGTATTATTATTGTTAGGTTTATCAAAGCATACTGATTCTGCTAGAATTGGTCTGGGCATGTAGGCTTCAATGACCCCTGGTTATAAAAGGCTTAGGTTTGCTAATAAGTATAATCTTAGAATTCTCTAACAGGCTTCTTATGTGAGTAAGGCATATTTCAATAGATATATGTCATCTTCATAAGTATTATTTACTGATAAAACTGCAATTTTTCAAATTGTTCTCAAACATTAGCATGCTTGTTCTCAGGGGAAAAACTTGTGTTTGGGCCTTCTGGTTAGCAGGAGAAGACATGGAGCTGATATGTTTTATCAGAAACCACACGGACATGTTGCCCAAGCTACAGAAGAAAGTATCTCTCTGTTTATAGAAAGTGAAGGATGGCTTGACAGGCTGCAGCAATCTATACAGAAACTAACAGATGAGCAGTTTACTCTTTTAAGATGACACTTTGCAAAGACTGTAGAAAGCCAAGAAAGGACACGTGTTTTATATCAATTACATTAGGAGATACAGTAAATGTCATGTTTTAATCATTTATATTACCAAATTAGTCCCAGTGTCAGTTGTTATCTTGAAGTGGTGAGCTGCCAAGCCAGTCCTATTTCTTCAAGGCCTTATTGTTTTACACTGAAACAGTGCAGACTTCACAGGAAAGCTTGAAGGGCCACAGGCTGCTGAAGGAAATACTGTCGGGAAAGGCTAGCTTTGTGTTACCAAATATAGGCAAGTGTGCACTGCTATGTGTGATTGATAACAGCGCAAATATAGGGCCTGCTTCACTCTGCAGCAATTGTGAAAAATAAATCAGTTTACATTCCCACAATCAGATCTTTCTTGCAGAATAATAGCAGGCTATTACAGAGGTTTTAAAAGTCTCATGAAGCATCTTGATTCAAACTTTTCAATAGAGTTCATCCATCAAGATATGAAAAGTCTCATATTTTATCTCTAAATTACAGGAAGAAATAATAATGTTTCCAAGGGGGGAATTCCTATTTCAAAGAACCAGGCATCTGTTTAAAAACCTCTCAGATATACACCAGTGTTTGTACTGTGAATTCTAGCCAATGCAGTTCTTCTCTGTGCTTTCCTATCGCTAGAGGGAGGTAACAGCCTTTAAAGAGCTAGACACCTGCACATTTTGCTGCTATGGAGCCAAGAACAACTAGCTATACCAGCTATACCCTCTAAACATTAAGTGTAGTTTTTACAAGCATTGGACAACCCGTGTGGCAGTGAACAATAGAGTAATAAACAAGCAAAAAATTGGGGGAGCAAGCCCTGAACATGTATATCTAAAGCCGGTGCAGCTATGGACCAAGCAACATGTATATTAAAAAAGAATAGCGCACACATGCAAAAGAAATGACTATCAAATATGGAGACAATCCATAAATAAAAATGGGGATTTAGTCCCACCATATGGCCATATGGTGCTCAAGCCCACCACTAGTGAACAATAGTGTGCCACAGTCACGTAGTTTATTTTCAATGTTTGAATTTATAGTTGTTGTCACATACCTGGTTGGAGGCCAGCTTCACGAGAGGGCTTCTCTTGAGGTTGAGCACCGAGAAGGTGAGAACAGGGATTGCAAGACCCAAAGAAGCACGGGTGCCTTTTAGGTAGCTCTACTGGTGGTTGCTGGCAGTGTCCATTGGATAGCTGTCAGCTAGTCTGTCAGGACTGATGGCAGGACCTCTGTTGCTCTCGGAGATTCAGCAGGACCAAGTCAGGAGCCACAAGCAAGATGCCCCAAAGGTGGTGGCATGGTCAAGCTGGCAGGGCCAGACTGAGGAAGCATAGTAAGGATGAAAGCCAAAGTCTTACATCGAGAGGTAAGCCAGAGAGTGGGCAGGAGCGTGATCAGAAACAATAGCCAAGGTCATACACAGGAATCCAAGGAAGCAGGCACAAACGTATTCAGGTTAAAGGCCAAAGTCATGCAAAGTTGGTCAGAAGAGGCAGAGCCTATAGCGCAAGCTGGAGTCAAATCAGGAACCAGGCAGCAGGAAGGTCTAGAGACAAGTGCATACACTGTCCTTGTATAGGGCATTTGGCCCCAATCCCGGCAACAGTTAAGCATGGTCTTTCGCCAGTGCGCGCATCTGCGCTAGCTGTGCAAACGAGCATGGCCATATTAGTATTGGCAACTATGTGCTCATTTTTATTCTGCTGTCTTTTTCTCAGCACTTGTCTGCCTCGGCTCTGCATGGTGCCCTGGCAGTTGTACTGCTAATGTCAAGTTAAAAAAAAAATTGTTATAATAATATTAACTGGTGTACACACAAAACATATTCAAATTTAGACCTGAGATAATCCCCAATGCATGTAGCTTCAGAGCTCAATCAGCTCTAATGCATGCATTTCAGATCTCAGATGAGTCCAAATGCATAAACTACAGACCTCAGATCAGCCGTAATGCATGATCTTGGGACCATAAGATCAGCCCCAGTGCATGAGCTTCTGACCCCAAAAAAAAGCCCTAATGCATGCACTTAAGAAATTATATTATCTCCAAAGTATAAAACTTCAGAGCTCAGATGGTCCCAGTTCCTGTATATTTAGATCTCAGATCAGCCCCAGTTCATGCACCTTCAGACCTCAAATTAGCCCCAAATCCTGTACTCTTCAACCTCAGATCAGCCCAATTCATCCACGTTCAGACCTGTTCAGACCTCAGATCATTCCCAATGTATGCACCTTTAAGTTTCAGATCACCCCAAACCCCTGTAATTATTATTCTAGCTTAAATTGGATACATGAAGAAACCACCATCACCGCTTGTTTCCTCTTGATTATTGCTGTGTTCCCCCTACATGAAAAACACTCCTCACTTCCACTCTGTGGCACCTATACTTCCATGGCTGCCAAGTTGCTTCATGCTTCATGATTGCCACAGTAATGTCCAGCAGCATGCTTCAGGAGGCTCAGTACTTAGCTAGAGCCCCCACTAGAGAATAATGCTTCACTGACTAGAGGATGTGTCCCCGGTGCAGGAGAGGTATGGGGATCCACTGAATATGCGTTGTGTGCCTGCACAGGTGTGTGTGACAAGCACGGCCAACTCCTGAGCCTCACTATCATTGACATAACTGTCATGAGAGCAGTATAAGGCCAACTTAGGCTGTAAAAAAAAAAATGATATTCAGGACACCTTGAAAGTGTACTATATTTACTCTAAAGTGAGTTCAATCATTAAAATTGTATATAATCTCTAAGAAGGTATTGTCAGGTGTGAGGTGACTAAGCACTGTCCCTAACTCTCAATCTCCCCATCTTCAAATTACTGCCCTGAGTTGTCACTCTGACACATGCATTTTTGGTGGAGACTATAGCAGCTGTGCTAATGCCACTTTCCACCATTGTCACTATTATCTGGAAGCCCACCTTGATTAATGGCGTGCGGCTGTCACTAGAGCCTGTGCATGTAAATAGGAAGATTCTGCAAAAAGGCTGAAGGAGATCAGCATCACTGATATGCAAAAAAAAGAAAAAAGAGGAAATTGTTTATAATACACAGTGTTTTTCAGCCTAGAAAAATCATCCAGTTAGAGTTTAGATCTACTTTAACCCTTCCAAGACAACACAATAAATATTACAGTGCACCATGATTGGTTTGTTTACAATATAGAGAGCTGACATTGGGCTCTCTACTAGATAAAGAGATAGAGGAAGACTGTGCCATGACCATAGAGGGAGGGGGCATCAGACAGGGAGAAACAACAGACAGTAATGATTTGGAACCACTGAATAATAAAAGTCTTAGACTGGATAAATTCTCTGAGTTATTGGTACCTGGCAATAGAGTATTATAAAATCCACATAGGTTTTTATATATGCATTCTATGGTTCATTTCTGTGAGAGTTTTAACATGTTGATGATTATTTAATATTATGTGTACATGCTTATGCAGACAGTAATTCAGACAGTAATCCCAACCAAGGAATCATGAACACTGGTACTTTTAGAATACTTTTAGATTGTTGTGATCACTCATGGCCTAGGAAAAATATGATATGCGACTTCTAGCCCCCTCTTTTTTTTGTGATTGACCTTTTTTCGGATGGTTTGGACTATAACCTCCTTGTGGACCTCCACCAGTCAGGTGGGTATAGACCAGGGCATAACTGCAGGGGTTGCAGGGGTTGCAATTGCAACCGGGCCCCATGCTCCAGGGGGCCTGTGCAGCGCCTCTATACACCTGGATAAGAGGGGCGGCGGGGGCAGCATGTAGAGAAATCACCGTCTTCCTTTTTCCTCCTGTAGCTGCAGGAGGAAAATGGAGGAGATTGGTTCCTCTGTATTCTGCCCCACCACTCCTCCTATCCAGTTTACTTGTGTTCTGCTGTCTCCGGGTCCCTGTATTCACCCCTGCTTACCCCCCCCCCCACTGTGCTGCCACCCCCCCCCCCCCCCCTACTGTGCTCCCTTTCCTCTCCTGCTGGCTGCTGCATGTAATTTACCAGCGCCTTCTTTTTCTGAATGGACAGAGTCATAGTCAGTGACACTGTAAAAAAATTAAAGAAGAAAAGGGAAAAGTAATTGTGGGGGTTTGCTATAGGCCACCCAACCAAAGGGAGGAGGTAGAGCTGGATTTTATATCACTGTTGGGTAAAGTGGCAAAACTGGGATCAGTCATTATATTGAGGGACTTCAATTATCCCGACATTGACTAGGAAGAGGAGACTACACACTTACAGAAGGCCCGTCTGTTCATGGAAACCTTACAGGACAACTACATGTCCCAGTTGGTGGATTCTCCTACTAGAGAAAATGCAGTGCTGGATCTATTGATCACTATTGACCAAGACCTAATCTCGGAGGTAGGAGTCCAGGACAACCTGGGCTCTAATGATCACAGGATGATCACATTTAGCGTAAATAACAATATAACAAGGCAAGTGGGGAACATAAGAACCCTAAACTTCAGAAGGGCAAACTTTCCAAAATTGTGCTCAATGATGGAAAGGGTAAACTGGGACCAAACCCTGGGATCACTGACCACAGAGGAAAAATGGGAATGCTTTAGGAACATATTAAACAAATGCATCCCGCAGTGCATTCCTATGGGAAATAAATTTAGAAGAGATAAAGCCAAACCTGGCTGGCTAAACCATAATATTAAAAAACTTATTAGGGGGAAAAAAATGGCCTTCAAGAAATATAAATCAGAGGGCACAGTATCGGCTTTCAAGCAATACAAGGAGGCAAATAAGATAAGTAAATACAAAATCAAAATGGCTAAAATCCACTTTGAGTGACAAATAGCGGAGGATAGTAAAAAGAACCCAAAGAAATTCTTTAAATATATCAACAGCAAAAAAAACTAGGGCAGAGCATATTGCACACATAATTAACGATGATGGGAGGATGGTTGTTACAGAGGACACTGAAAAAGCAACCATGCTGAACATTTTTTTCTCGTCAGTCTTTACACAGGAAAAGGAAGGGTACCCTGACCATGACTATGTGGTTAGACAGGACTTGCCGCTATGGCTAACAGAGGGTGAAATCAGGGAAAGGCTTGATAAAATTAACACAAATAAATCACCAGGCCCGGATGGCGTACATCCGAGAGTACTCAAAGAACTTAGTAGGACTATATCTAGACCACTGTTCCTGATCTTTGCTGACAGTATTATGACAGGAAATGTACCAGGGGATTGGAGGAAAGCTAACGTGATACCGATATTCAAAAAAGGGCAGAGGCATGTCCTGGGAAATTATAGGCCTGTCAGTCTGACATCGATAGTATGTAAACTTCTGGAGGAGATGATAAGGGACTATATCGTAGAGTTTGCTAAAGACAACAACATCATCAGCAGTAATCATCACGGGTTTACAAATGGGCGTTCTTGTCAAACCAATCTCTTAACATTCTACGAGGAGGTGAGCTGTGAGCTAGATAGGGGGAGACCAGTGGATGTGGTGTACCTGGATTTCGCTAAGGCGTTTGATACAGTTGTGTAGAAAAGATTTGATACAGTTCCCCACAAGCGCTTAATTTATAAAATAAGGTCTGCAGGCATCGACTGCAAGGTTTGCTCTTGGATATGGAACTGGCTAAAAGGGCATGTCCAAAGGGTGGTAATAAATAGCGCATACTCAGACTGGTCTGAGGTGGTAAGTGGGGTCCCCAAGACTCAGTCCTGGGACCAACCTTGTTCAATGTATTCATAAACAGCATTGAGGATGGGATCAGTAGTTCTATATCAGTTTTTGCAGATGACACAAAATTGGGCAGGGCAATAACTGCACAGCATGAAGCAGATATCCTACAGAATGACCTGGAAAAAACATCAGAGTGGGCAACGACATGGCAAATTAGGTTTAATAAGGAGACGTGTAAGGTTGTGCACTTGGGGACTAAAAACATAAAAGCACAATACACTTTAGGGAGGGAACCTTTGGGGGAATCAAAAATGGAGAAAGATCTGGGAGTCTTGGTAGAGGATAGACTAAGCAATAGCATGCAATGTCAAGCAGCAGCTGCCAAAGCTGGCAGAATATTAAGAAAGGGATGTATTCCAGAGATAAAACTATAATCCTTCCACTTTATAAAACTCTGAGTATTCTGTCCAGTTCTGGTCGCCAGTCCTCAGGAGGGATGTGTTGGAGCTGGAGAGAGTCCAGAGAAGGGCAACTAAACTAATTAGGGGATTGGAGGACCTTAATTATGAAGAGCGTCTGCAATCACATGATTTATTCTCCCTAGAGAAGAGACGCCTGAGAGGGGACATGATAGCAATTTATAAATATCTCAATGGTGATCTCAGCATAGAAAAAAAGCTATTCAGTCGAAAGGATTACATGAGGACTCAAGGGCATATAATGCGATTAGAGGAGAAGCGTTTTAACCTCAGGCAACGTGGGGGGTTCTTTACTGTTAGGGCTACAAGATTGTGGAATTCTCTACCACAAGAGGTGGTTTCTGCAGGAAGTATGGTGGCTTTCAAAAACCTCTTAGACGTACATCTCAAGGATCAGAACATTCAGGGGTATGAGAGATGACACACACCTACACAGGTTGAACTGAATGGACTATTGTCTTTATTCAACCTCACCTACTATGTAACTATGTAAATAAAATTATAAAAAATAATACAATTAAAATACCGAAAAACAAAAACTACTGACACCAGTGGGTGAATTTTCAGGATTGCAAAGATCACACTCGCGACAGGGCCCTGGCATTCCACCACCGTGGGGAGGCCCCAAAATGGCAAGAAGGGAGCCCACTGCAGAACTTGTGAAAGCGTCCTGCAACGAGAGTAAAGGGCCCCACGATCAGTGGAAAGAGCCCTAGGTTCGAAGGGAAGGGCCCGGCCAGGGGTCCGGGGGGCCCTTCATGGTTTCTTGCACCGGGTCCCTGAAGGTTCTAGTTACGCCTCTGGTATAGAACATCTTAGTATTTACCTCATCTTCTGACTGTGGGATTATTATATTCATTTTTATCTTGCTGTCTCCTCTTTCCAGTCTGACTGAATTGTCTGCTCTCCTACCTGACCATAGGGGCGTTTAGAACTTATATTCTTACTCCCTGCTGTGTGGACCCTCAAAGTATTTGTATGCTTGTATTTCATGTCTGGATTTTTCCACTGTACCACTGCAGACAGTGCAAATACTAATTCATTATATATGTATCCAACTTATGTTTGCATTTAGTTAATGTGGGGCTTCCATCTGGGGAGGTATATGTCTGGGAGGATTTTTTACTCAAATGTGAATTCAGCAGGAGACTTATTATTTTAACTGTTTTTTTATTTTTCGATATGTAATCATTTTGTAATAAACTTTTTTTTTAATCTATTGTTATCATTTTCTAGCACCTCGAAACACAATTTCTTCCTTATTGAAGTTGTGCCCAGTGAAGTGATTACTATCAAGTGACACGCAGAGATTAAACAAATCCTCTTACATAAGTTGTACCTGTTTATCTGCTGCCACCTCCCCTCTACAGCTGTTTAAAATCCAGAACTTACATAGGATCTCTCAACTCTGAAAAGCAGGGGATAAGGATCTGAAGTCTCACAGTGTAGATTTCAGTGAAGAGAGCTATGAGCCCTGACTGGAGGGAAGGCACACCCCTCCCCCTCCTTCTCACAGTACACAGAGAACATGCAGAGCTGAGGATATCAGTCACAGGCTGTGTGCTGGAACTCTCTTGCCCCTTTAACTTTTTATCTCTTGGTGTTGTGAAAGGCTGTCAGAAGTTACTCATGCTGATAGCAAAGGAATGAGGCAGCAGAGAGGAATCACACTCAGTGCTTTGGATAGAGGCAAGTACACCGTATAAAAATATATGCTATGTTCATATATCATGTCTGAGGTTTACAGCCACTTTAAAACAGAAGGCACAAAATGTAAGCAAGTCATTAATATAAAATACATAGCAGAATACTGATACTAGTATGAATTGCCTTATAGGGATCTGGAAGAATTTTTTTCCTCATTTAAGCCTTTTTGGACCATGCTTTTTAAATGTTTTCTTACCATTCTCAAATGATCTAGAGCTTAGGGGTTCGAGGACAGGAGGTGTTTTTTTAACCTGATGGATGTGTATCTTTTTTTAGAATATGTAATTATGCATACATTTAACAATACCTTATGCTTTGTTTCCCTGTGTATTTATTCTGGGCCAACACAATACAATAAGTCTTTTTTTCCTATTTGTTCTTAGGACACAATCAGCACAAAGCATTTCAATTAGTTACCATTGGTTAACTTTTTAATCCATTATATGTCAGCCCTTTCTTTTCTTCTCTTTATATTTTTCATTTCAGTTTATCAGATCCCAGAATCCTAATTATCATTTCTCTCATTCTTTTATCTTGTCACCTATGTGATTCCACTGGAGGCATTTCAACAATTCCGTTTAATAATCTTTGTTAACAATGCAGAACACTATTAGCATAATAAGCTTTTTCCATCTGCACAAATGAGAATCTGTTTAATCAATGGGAAAATTAAGTATCCTCTACCAAAATAAATACATTTCATGTTTAACTTTCAAAGTAGATTAGAGAAGGGCATGTCAATACACTGAATGAGATACTATTTACTAATATTCTCCACCATGTAAATAATAGAGGAAGGTCAATGTATGCAGCTTTATATGGCACTGAATAACAAACAATTTAGTCATTAAGAATTAAAATATCAGTGCTTTCTTTTACTAAGCCTAAACTGGTAAAGTGGCATCATGTCAAAGAACATAAAATACCTGCCATGAATATGTATGTGAAACTACTTATATATGTGCAAAAACAGAGATAGATGACATTTATTTAACTTTGCCATGCAGCGTTTTGTTTTATGCCTAATAGCTGCCGTGTAAGGTAAAAGGAAGCACAAAGTGATATTTAATAGCTATTTTTTATTACAGGTAGAGGATTTCCACTGTGTTTGAATATGGTGTTCCCTTTTATAACACAGTATTGCTAAATATCTCCTGCTTTGATTGTTTTAAATATTTAGATATTAAAAGTGGATTCTTCAGTAATTTGCAGGTTTGTATTAATATGTTCTTGACATATCACAATACACAGCAACAGTAGAATTTTCAAAATGCTGTACTAGGGATAGACCAATATGGTTTTTTCCAGGGCCGATACCGATATATTGGTCACAACGTATCGCTATCGCCCGATATAGGGCCGATATTTTGTACATCCTATGTCAGGGTCCGATACTAGTCTTCTTCTCCAATCATTAGGTGGTGATGCTCATGTAAGGGTAAAATGATGTCACATAGCATAATTCCGTTCACAAATGTTTTTGAAAATGCCACTCAAATATGTACAAATTAAAGATATAAGCAATTCCACATTAGCACGTGACCTCCGAGACGGAGCAGTATCACCCGGGTGTCACTTAGGGCAAGTGGGTGAGAGACAGATTGGTATTGGATGGGTTGGAGATGGAGTGGGTGAGAGACAGAGCAGTATTGAGTGGATGCTGAACAGAGCGGTATCACCCGGGTATCACTTACGGCAAGTGGGTGAGAGACACCGATCTGCCAGCAGATCTGCTAATGTGGAATTGCTTATATCTTTAATTTGTACATATGTAAGTGGGATATTCAATAACATTTGTAAATGGAATTATGCTATGTGACATAATTTTACCCTTACATGAGCAATATTTGGAATATCGGCAATATTGGCCAGTTCCGGGGCCGATACAGATACAGTATATCGGCAAAAGTCAATATCTGCCCTCCGATAATCGGCTTTGCCGACAATCGGTCGATCCCTAAGCTGTACCTTTTATTATTAAAAAGCCATCTTTGAGTTCCAGTCCAATGACTTTGCCCAAGCAGAGAGGATATGATTAGTCTGCCACAGGCAGGAGGAAGAAGGTTCTCCTCTTCCCCCCACCCCCATTGATCATACTGCATCATTGTAGCTTTGTGGCCTAGTCACAAGGGGGTTGATTTAATAAAACTGGAGAGTGCAAAATCTGTTGCAGCTGTTCATCGTACGTATATAATTACATAGTAGGTGAGGTTGAATAAAGACAATAGTCCATCCAGTTCAACCTGTGTAGGTGTGTGTGGCCGTAATCATCTCACATACCCCTGAATGTTCCGATCCTTAAGATGTACGTCTAAGAGTCTTTTGAAAGCCACCATACTTCCCGCAGCAACCACCTCTTGTGGTAGAGAATTCCACAATCTTGTAGCTCCAACAGTTAAGAACCCCCCACGTTGCCTGAGGTTAAAACGCTTCTCCCCTAATCGCAATGTATGCCCTCGAGTCCTCATGCACTCCCTTCGACTGAATAGCTTTTTTTCTATGCCGAGATCACCATTGAGATATTTATAAATTGCTATCATGTCCCCTCTCAGGCGTCTCTTTCCAGGGAGAGTAAATCAAGCGATTGCAGACGCTCTTCATAATTAATTGTCCTCCAATCCCCTAATTAGTTTAGTTGCCCTTCTCTGGATCCTCTCCAGCTCCAACACATCCCTCCTGAGGACTGGCGACCAGAACTGGCAGAATACTCCAGATGTGTTCGGACCAGAGTTTTATAAAGTGGAATACATCCCTTTCTTTATGCATGCTAATATTCTGCTGGCTTTGGCAGCTGCCGCTTGACATTGCATGCTATTGCCTAGTCTATCATCTACCAAGACTCCCAGATCTTAACGTGTATTGTGCTTTTATGTTTTTAGTCCCCAAGTGCAAAACCTTACACTTCTCTACATTAAACCTCATTTGCCATGTCGTAGCCCACTCCGTTATTTTGTCCAGGTCATTCTGTAGGATATCTGCTTCATGCTGTGCAGTTATTGCCCTGCCCAATTTTGTGTCATCTGCAAAAACTGATATAGAACTACTGATCCCGTCCTCAATGCTGTTTATGAATAAATTGAACAAGGTTGGTCCCAGGACTGAGCCTTGGGGGACCCCGCTTACCACCTCAGACCAGTCTGAGTATGCGCTATTTATTACCACCCTTTGGACACGCCCTTTTCGCCAATTCCGTATCCAAGAGCAAACCCTGCGGTCGATACCTGCAGACCATATTTTATAAATTAAGCGCTTGTGGGGAACTGTATCAAATGCCTTCGCGAAATCCAGGTACACCACATCCACTGGTCTGCCCCTATCTAGCTCACAGCTCACCTCCTCGTAGAATGTTAAGAGATTGGCTTGACAACAACGCCCATTTGTAAACCCGTGCTGTTTACTGCTGATGAAGTTGTTGTCTTTAGCAAACTATGATATAGTCCCTTATCATCCCCTCCAGAAGTTTACATACTATCGATGTCAGACTGACTGGCCTATAATTACCCGGGACATGCCTCTGCCCTTTTTTGAATATCGGTATCACGTTAGCTTTCCTCCAATCCCCTGGTACATTTCCTGTCATAATACTGTCAGCAAAGATCAGGAACAGTTGTCTAGATATAACCTTACTGAGTTCTTTGAGTACTCTTGGATGTACGCCATCCGGGTCCGGTGATTTGTTTGTGTTAATTTTATCCAGCCTTTCCCTGATTTCACCCTCTGTTAGCCATAGCGGTAAGTCCTGTGTAAAACTACTGACCATACAGTCAGGGCTGCTGTTAGAAATCGCGGGGCCCCGTACAGACTACCTGACAGAAAATATTAAAGATATATTTTGCTAAAATTACAACAAAATCACTATTATCAGACACAAATATAACATAACTTGCATAATTCCTGCTAAATCTAACAAAAAAAAAAAACTATGTTAAATAAAAAAGAAGTTGAGATGAGAAAAATATACACGCTGGGCAGTTGGAGCTCAGTGATCAGAGAGTCAGAGAGAGAGAAACAAAGTTACAATTTACAAATAAACTCCTGAGCAGAGATACGTGCTGGGAGGGGGGGCACACACAAGGGAGGGGGATTAGTGAGGGACAACTGTCTCTTTCTCAACAGATACAAGCTGATAGCAGGGAGAGGGACAGATCAGATTCAGGTGCTGGAGGAAGATTTCTGTATTTGTTGTCCATCACTAATCCCCCTCTCTGTGTGGGCCCCCCTGTGTGCTTGGGCCCCCTACAAGAGGACTGGTGGTCCCCCCCTATCAGCGGCCCTACATACAGTCATGGTCGGTTTACCCCTCCTTTTCCTGAGTAAAGACTGACGAGAAAAAGACGTTCAGCACGGTTGCCTTTTCAGTGTCCTCTGTAACCATCCCCCCATCTTCGTTTATTATGTGTGCAATATGCTCTGCCCTAGCTTTTTTGCTGTTGATATATTTAAAGAATTTCTTTGGGTTCTTTTTACTATCCTCCGCTATTTGTCTCTCAAAGTTGATTTTAGCCATTTTGATTTTGTATTTACTTTTCTTATTTGCCTCCTTGTATTGCTCGAAAGCCGATACTGTGCCCTCTGATTTATATTTCTTGAAGGCCATTTTTTTTCCCCTAATAAGTTTTTTAACATTACGGTTTAGCCAGCCAGGTTTGGCCTTGTCTCTTCTAAATTTATTTCCCATAGGAATGCACTGCAAGATGCATTTGTTTAATATGTTCCTAAAGCATTCCCATTTTTCCTCCGTAGTCAGTGATCCCAGGGTTTGGTCCCAGTTTACCCTTTCCATCAATGAGCACAATTTTGGAAAGTTTGCTCTTCTGAAGTTTAGGGTTCTTATGTTCCCCACTTAACTTGTTATATTGTTATTTACGCTAAATATGATCATCCTGTGATCGCTAGAGCCCAGGTTGTCCTGGACTCCTACCTCCGAGATTAGGTCTGGGTAATCAATAGATCAAGGACTGCATTTTCTCTAGTAGGAGAATCCACCAACTGTGACATGTAGTTGTCCTGTAAGATTTCCATGAATAGACGGGCCTTTTGTGAGTGTGCAGTCCCCTCTTCCCAGTCAATGTCGGGATAATTGAAGTCCCCCAATATGATGACTGATCCCAGTTTTGCCACCTAACCCATCAGTGATATAAATTCCAGCTATACCTCCTCCCTTTGGTTGGGTGGCCTATAACAAACCCCCACAATTACTTTTCACTTTTCTACTTCCCTATGGAGTTCTACCCACACCGATTCTAACTCCTTACTCATCCCTTCCATAATATCATTCCTCTCTATCACTCTTACATTATCCTTGACATAGAGACATACCACTCCCCCTCTTTTTCCTACCCTGTCCTTCCGGTACACCGAATACCCTTGGATATTGGCAAGCCAGTCATGTGAGGGGTCAAACCAAGTTTCCGTTATTCCCACAAGGTCTATGTCTTCCTCATGTACTAACATTTCCAACGCATCCATTTTATTAGCTAGGCTCCTGGCATTAGCATATACCCCTCTTAGTTTTGTGAAAGTTGATCGTGAATGGTGATTATGTTTATTCCTGTTTGGTCTGATTTTTCCCACACAGACCCCCCAATTGGCGTTATGGAACTACTGTCGCTGCTGACTCTACTACTGCCTTCTGTCCTTTGCTCCCTCCTCACTGACTCTACTTCTGAGCCCTCCCCCCGTCTCCTAGTTTAAAAGCCCCTCCAACTTGGTGGCCATTTTTCTCCCCAAAAGAGCTGTACCGTCCCCATTAAGGTGCAGCCCATCCTTACTAAAGAGCCGGTAGCCGACTGAGAAGTCAGCTTCCTACACCAATTCCTCAGCCACTTGTTAAGTTCCCTAAGCTCCTTCTGCCTTTCCTGTGTGTCTCGAGGTACCAGCAGTATTTCAGAGAAAACCACTTGGAGGTCCTATTCCTCAATCTATTACCTAATTCCCTGAAATCGTTCTTTAGGATCATCCACCTTCCTTTTACTTGGTCATTAGTGCCCACATGCACCATGACCGCTGGGTCATCCCCAGCCCCGCCCAATAATCTGTCAACCGATCCGCGATGTGCCGAACTCGAGCGCCTGGTTAACAACATACTGTTCTGCTACCGCAATCTTTTCGACAGATTGCCCTCTCTATCCTCTTGATAATTGAGTCCCCAACTACCACAGCCTGTCTAACATTTCCTAAGTCACGGCCCCCCTTCTTCCTGGAGCCGCCGCTCCCCTGGGAGTTGGGGGAGGGAGCCTGCTCCAGCACTGCCACCCCTGAGCTGATATCCCCATCAACCTGCAACTTGGCAAATTTGTTAGGGTGTACCAACTCAGGACTGGCCTCCCTGACATTCATCCCAATACCCTTCCTAACGGTCACCCAACTGCCTACCTCTGATGCCCGCGTCTCCTCTACTCCTCCCTCCTCTATGCTGGCCCCTGCCAGCGCCTGATGGGTAATGTCCAAGCTCCTTTCCAGGTTGTTGATGCTACGCAGTGTTGCCACTATGTTTTCTAGATCCAGGATCTGGGCTTCCAGAGAAACAAGTCGCACACATCCTGCACAGCAGTATTCGCCCTTGATTGGTTCATCAAGGAACGCATACATGGTAGCCAAACAGCTTCTAACTTCAGCTTGTTCAATTAAGCTTTGACAAAAAAATCTGAAAGCATATTGGTTTCTATGCAGAGCTACACCATATTTTGCTCTCTCCTTTTTTAGTAAATCAAACCCTAGGTGAGAAGAAGAACTGCACAGGCACTGGGAATTGCATTACATTTTAATTGATAGTGTCATCTCTTAGGCAGGCCATACATTAAACAATTTTCTTGTACAATTTTCCTTTACCAAAACCATATAATATAAGGCCAAACCTAAACACATTCAGTTTGTATGCAATCAGGCATTACCTTGCACTACATAGTTGAAGGTAAAGCTAAAGGAAATTAAACAAGTAAAATGTATAATGTATGGCCAGCTTTAGCCAGGATTTCAGTCCAGGTAGAAAATGGTCATCCTAGGGGTGATACCTAAATAAAGGAAAGCTGATGAAGAGAAGTTCCTATGTTCTCTGGAAAGTAATATGTGTAACTGTGTTAAGCCCGGTACACACTGACAGTTTTTTTCCGCTCAACCCAGCTGGCTGAACAAAAAAAAAAAATGGAGGCGCTGACGAGAAGCTTGCTGTACTAACTATGCAATGTTAGTACAGCAAACTTGCAAATTAACTATTGTGATCTGACAGGGGCACTGCCTCCCCACCAGAACACACCGGACATCGCTCACCGATCAGCTGCTGTTTTTCCAGCATGTCCTTTTCACAGAATCCAGACATTCAGTCGGTTCCTGTCGGACTGGCTGCTGTACACACAGGTCTAAAGTTCAACAGAAACCGGATGAAACCAGCAGATATTTTGCCCATGTGTACCAGACTTTACTCATAACTTAGCAGTAGCACACATGCACAAAACATGGAAAATATATTTGATGCTATGTTCTTTTTAAACTGTTTGCAAAAATCATCTTATAGAAAAAAAAAAAAACTGTTTTATAGACCTTCACTGCATTCAAGGTTACTGTTGAATAATTAATTAAAAGCTTAAAGGTTACTCCATTTTCGTGGTTAAAAAATAGCAAATAAAGAAAAAACAATATAGCGTATACAATTGCGACACAAGTCATATTGTAATTGAATGTTATTAAAAATGACCTTTCCTTTTCAATCTGCAGCTGTTGTAATTTTCTGAAAATGCAATGCAATATGGCTACCTGGAGCTGTTCTGTTCAGAGAATGTATACTGACCACACCCAAAACATAATTTCCTGCTTGTGTGATTGGCTCACCAATTTTCCCAGAAGTCTGCCGAAGATACAAGCCAGATTTCAGGCTTCCTGTGGAACAAAATTGTAATTTTTGGTGGGATACGACCAATTTCCTTATTAGTGCTCTGCCGCTACACAGCTGATTGATAAGTATGAAACTACTCCCATTAGACTCACTTAGCACAGGGGAACAGTGGAACAAACCGTGATTTCCTCAGAATAACAAAAGGTAGGAATCTGCAACAAAGGTTCTTATTTTTTTGGTTCAATAATTTTTATTGGGTTAGATCACATGTGAACAAAGAAATAACATACTAAACAGTGTCTGTTATCCAGTGGTACAAAAAAGTAGAAGGCTCACAAAGTATGAATGTTCAACATCTCGTAAGTAGCATTTGAAAATAATCATGTGATCAATTCTTGGTATCAAATATAGAGTGGTTGGTTTGGCCCGACCTCTCCAGACACCCCGGTTGGGAGCATACTGTGTCCAGAAGGGGAACAACCCAGTCACCCACTATTTCAAGTATATAACTCAGTACAAGATCAACGTATATAAGTGAACATACTTGAGCATGCTACCAAATGAAAGGAAGGAAAGAAGGGAAAAGGAAAAGGAGCAGGGGGGGAAATGAAGAGAAACTCGGTTATGTTGGTACGTTTGAAACTTCGTAGATAATTTCTAATTGCCTAACCAGATACTCCAAGATGTTTGAAAGTGGTTGTAGAACAGAGAGTTATTAGCCAGAGATTCTTCCTACTGGTAGTTTGTGTTGACACAACAACAAAGGTTCTTATAATCCTTGCAAGGTACATACATCACCCAGAGGGGAATGCTTTTTTCTCAACAAAAGTGGAGTTTAATGTGAAATTGTCAGTCATTTTAGGGTAATCGTTGAAAAGGTAAGTCCTGCCTTAAAGAAAGGCTAGAAAAGTTTCTTCACATTTCTCTTTGTTATAGGAGTCTAATTTCTGGGCTTTGCAAAGTGCATCTGTAAACCAGGACAGAAGTGGAGAAGGCCAATGAAATTTCAGGAAGAACTCCATTTTTAAATCAGATCCACCTGAAACAGAAGGACACCCTGAATGTTTTAAATCCTCTAATGCTCTTACTGGTACCCATGACATACTGTAAGCCCACCTTTCCCAAGCAGGACAGGGAATACTCCTCTTGGAGAGGAAAGCCTCTAAGGATGACTTTAGGAAAGATACCACAACAATGCAAAATAAAATGTTTTATTACAGAACACAGGATAAAAAGGTGAAAAAATTAGATACATCTTTGTTGAAAACCATTTTTGCCTGGGGATAAGCTTTAATTTATTTCTCATTCTGGGTTTTTTTTTAAATAAAATCATATTGAATATCCAATTATTTTCCTTAAATCCTATGTACAATTTCCAGTGGTACAAATCTGTGTCTTCCAAAGAGGCTGAAATGTAATTGGCGTGGATTTTATTATCTATTCATAATGATAGCTGAGGGCATTGTAGAAAAAGAAAGGGTTGTAGGCTTTCTGCACAGCAATTAATTCTATTATTAAATGCAAAGAAAAAAAAATGAGGCTGCCAGCTGTAGCGTTATAATGTTTTTTTCAGCAATAACAATGGCAGCGCAGTTATTTTGTTTGTATAATACCCAAATGAAGGAACCTTTTTCACACATATAAGACAACTTATATAATATATGACAATGTTCTAAGCAGCAGCATTGCTTGAGTCCTAAAAAACCCAAGGACATCTTGGCCATTCCTTCTTGGAAGAATGGAGTGCCTCTTAGAGTGCCTCACCAAACACTGCTAATAGCTGTTTCCTTTAGTTTATTTATTTATTTATTTTTTAATTGTAAAAGTTTAATTAACATACGTTGGAAATAATGTTGTTGATCCAAGATGTTAAAATGACAAACCTTTCTACCTTTGCCACCAACCAAACCATCTTTCATGAGCAGTAACAAGAAGATCGGAACAAAGCATTTTCATGCCTCCATATTATCACTTAAGCCGACCATAGATGGAGCCATTTTCTTTCTTGCAATTACAGGTTGCAGGAAAGAAAATCCCTCAATTCCCCCATAAACACAGGCACTACAGAGTCGTTGTGCAATCCCAGCGGCCGCTGGGAGGGGCTAGCGATAATTGCATGTAAAATCCGACAGGCTGGTCGTACCCAAGCTGATCGATCAATCCCCTTGGGTATATTAAGTCTGTCCATACATGGTTCGAATCTCGGCTAGTACATGCTGAACCAGCCAAGACTCAAACCGTCTTTGGCCTGGCTTTAGTTTTTAGCAAAAGTCACCTGCAAAAATCTGACAATAACAGACTGAACAACAAAGAAAGAGAAGTTGTAATTAATCTAAGTTTGCAACATGAGGGGATTTGAATAAAGGCACACATACAGAGAAACTGTCATTTAGGGCAAAGTGACAACATGTTTCTTGAGCCCCCTCCCCATTATACTCGCCTCTCTCTCTTATTCCTCCACTGCTGCCAGATAGAAGATGGCGTTTCTAGGTGTGGGGAACATGTCACCTACCCCCATTGACAATGCACAGGTCTAGCACCCTTTTCACTAGCAGGTATGAGCAAATGTGTTTGGGTTTGGCTCATGGGGGGGGGGGGTCATTAAAGTGATATTAAACCTTCTTTTTTCTTAAATTAAAATTACAAACGTGTTATACTTATAGGCTGTGTGAAATGATTTTGCACTGAGCAGCCTGGATCCTCTTCTTCTAGGGTCCCCCGTCACCTCTCCTAGCCCCTGTTCTTTGGTGAGAAACCCGCTTTCCATGGGGGCGCCCATGTGTGCTTGATCCCAAGCTGCCCTGTCTGTGTCTATTGACACAGAGCGGGCCCTGCCCCCCACCCGCTGCTCCCTTGTCACGACCTTTGATCGACAGCAGCGGGAGCCATATCAATCTGCCCAATAAGTAGAGAGACAGTGACAAGTGACACTGCTCTCATGTACATGGCTGGATAAGAGTGGGCTTAAGCAAGAAAAATGTTTTTCACCCTAATGCATGGAATGCAGAAGGGTAAAAAACCTTAAGGCTTTAGAACTCATTATGAAGTTTAAAAATTGTAAACTTTAAGGCTAAGTTCACCTTTTTTTTTTCTTTCTAAATTCCATCTCCCCTATGTACCAATATACCATTAATGTACTTCTGTTTATCCTACACAGCTCTTGCCTCAGTGTCCAGCTTGTTGTATAAAAAAAAAATTCTTCATAACTTCTACATTACTTCTTTAGAATGTAAAAACTGTTAAGACACATGAAGGAGCTCACCAGCTGACCTGATTAGCACACACTTTACATCTGCCCTCCCGTTCTAGGAGATCGCTCCCATACACCTCCTCAGGTGCATGGTTTTCCAGAGTGATCACAGTGTGCATGAACTGAGGGATCAGATAATAGCCAATGTGGATCAGAGGTGTAGTATTGGTATATACTGGTGTAGCCGGGATTGGGCTACTAAAATATATATACATTTATATGCTTATCGTTACTGTTGGAGTTGTTTGTCTGCCCCTTTAAGACTGCTTTTAGCGGAGGTCAGCCTCTCACAGGAAGTGGAAGAACTGGATTGTGGGAGATTTGGTTCTGACTTAAGAGCAGATTGCTGGGGGAACTGTTCTCCCAAGGAGCAACAGGGAAGCGAAGGACCTTGGGAGAGACTATAAACCTATCTGCTCCACAGTGTGAACACTCTCTTGCTTCCAGGACCCAGTGAGTGTGGATTAGCCTGTTGTGTGCGTACAGGACTGGTGGTGGCTAAGGCCTAGTAAACGAGGCCTAACCCGCGTGTGGAGCTCGTCCTCAGCAGAGCGGATGCTAATAGATACACTGTGGATGCTGTCACAGTGTAGCTGAATAGCCTGACAGCCTGAGGAAGCAGAGTATTACTCACTCCCAGACATCGGAGCGTGGGAGAGCGCATTGCCTGCCTTATAGGACCCTCATGAATGGACATCAGAGAGAGAGAGGGTGCCTGTGTGGAATCCTGACTGCAAGTATAACCTTTCCCATCAACACACTGACCGCAGACACTATTGCACACATCACCTCCCTTGGGATTACAAATGATCACTTTGGACAGTGATAAGAGCTCCAACTGCCGGTGAAGATTTAGCAAGGCCTTGCAAGGGATGGGGGTGTTGACATCTGCTACATCTTAAAGGGGACACATTTGATTTGTTTATAGCATTGCTAGTTAAAACATTAATAACACTAAGATAACTCTAAGTTTTCCTTTAAGCTAACAATTATAGCATTATTATAAAGGCCATCAGTCACTGTTTCAAATCTTAGAGCAGGGATCCTCAAACTACAGCCCTCCAGCTGTTGCGGAACTACACATCCCATGAGGCATTGTAAAGCTCTGACATTCAAAGACATGACTCGGCATAATGGGAATTGTAGTTCCTGAACAACTGGAGGGCCATAGTTTGAAGACCCCTGTCTTAGAGTATTGTTCTACCACTCTTCATTGATATTGTAACTCTTTATTTGTTATTTCTTTATATCAGTCTCGCTGAACCCTGTTGGTTTAAGAGGGATTCGGCTGACTGATAGAGTTGTACCTGTTTATCCTTTAAGTAAACAGCAAAATCTAATTTATCTTGTGTCACTGTGTTCTTAAAGGAATACATATAATGTCAGAACCTAGTGTGTCAGGTGGGTTGGGCAGTTCACTGAGTCACAGGAGTGCTGAGGAATACCCATCAACCAGCAGCCTTCAAGGGGGCAGTGCTACATTGGGTTCTGTAAAACTCAATATACAATTTGATTGTAAAATCAATTTTAGGCCTACTATAAACTATGTAGTGCAAGTGCCTGTCTGACTAGATACAGGGTGATTTAGATAGATGATGTGTACTCCTATTGTATAAATTTGGTAAATCTAAAGGAGATGGTATAGAGATTATACAATCAGATTGTATAGTTTATGGACACCTTTATAAATCTATGTTTAACTAGTTGAGCTTTCAAAGACATTATTTGTAATGGCACCCCTAACAAAGAAACAAACACACAAAAAGAGCGACAAATGCAACAAAAATGCGACAAATGCAAATGAAACACGCCAAAATGTCCCATGTGCTACTTTGCCACGTTAATGCCAGCCCATTGAAGTAGAAAACACTCCAAAACGCCCAAAAAACACATGCGAGAGCTTGAGCTCCTGCTACAGCTGAGAGTCTCTGTCCACTCTGTCCTGCTATGAACTTGTATAAAAACGGCCATACACTGTGCAATCTGATTGTACAATCTCTTTACAATTTCCTTTAGATCTACCAGAACTATGGAATAGGATAATCAACCTGAATAATCCATTCAATTAGTATCAAATCAGGCAGGCAATTGCACTACATAGCTGATGGGATATCCAAAGGAGATTGTACAGACAGTGGGTGGAAAATAAAAGTGGTGGTATAGTAATGAGAGACATGTGGTCCAAAGTGGTTAACATGCCCCTATCAGTAGTGATGGACGAACATCGGCCGGGCGGTTCGCGAACGCCAGCCGCAAATTTTCTCAAAAGTCGGCGAACCACGGTTTGCGGGGGGGGCCCCATTGACTTTAATGGGAGGCGAACTTTAAAAACCTTTAGGTCATATTTGCAGCCACAAAAGACGTACTAGCTGTGCACAAATAGTCCCAGCACATGGATAATGTCATAACAGAAGTATTGCAATTAAAAAAGTTGCCCTCAATTTTTTATTTTTTTTTTTACAGCAAAAAATATATATATATTTTTCATAAATCAGCCAGAACTGACAGCAGCCGGTAAATACATTGTCTAATACATATAGGGTCCATTCATACATCTGTAAAATGGGTCCGCATCCATTCCACAATTTGGCGGAACCTTTACAGACCCATTGTTTTTCATTTCCAGTCTGAAAAATTTGGCATTCACAGGATAAAGAAGTAAGTGTCGGCCATTCCAGGCCCCAAAAATTAGCCCACATGCATATACCTGACAGCTAAGAACGTAGTATTCTGTGGCTGAAGGTACATTAGGCATTCACATGATACAGAAGTAAGTGTCGGCCATAAAAGGCCCCAAAAATTAGCCCACATGGGTTTAACTGACAGCAAAGAACTTTGTTTTTGATGGCTAGAGGTACAGTAGGCGTTCACAGGATATATACGTAAGTGTCGGCCTGTATAGGCTCCAAAAATTAGCTCACAGGGTTTGAACTGACAGCAAAGAACTTCATTTTTGATGTCTAGAGGTACAGTAGGCGTTCACAGTATACAGAAGTAGGTGTCGGCCTGTATATGCTCCAAAAATTAGCTCACATGGTTTGAACTTACAGCAAAGAACTTAGTTTTTGATGGCTAGAGATAGAGTAGGCGTTCACAGGATACATAAGTACGTTTCGGCCTGTATAGGCTCCAAAAATTAGCCCACATGGGTTTACCTGACAGCAAAGAACTTTGTTTTTGATGGCTAGAGGTACAGTAGGCGTTCACAGGATACATACGTAAGTGTCGGCCTGTATAGGCTCCAAAAATTAGCTCACATGGTTTGAACTGACAGCAAAGAACTTAATTTTTGATGGCTAGAGGTACAGTAGGCGTTCACAGTATACAGAAGTAGGTGTCGGCCTCTATATGCTCCAAAAATTAGCTCACATGGTTTGAACTTACAGCAAAGAACTTCGTTTTTGATGGCTAGAGATAGAGTAGGCGTTCACAGGATACATAAGTATGTTTCGGCCTGTATAGGCTCCAAAAGTTAGCCCACATGGGTTTACCTGACAGCTAAGTACGTAGTATTCTGTGGCTGAAGGTACATTAGGCATTCACACAGTATGCAGAAGTAAGTGTCGGCCTGTATAGGCCCCAAAAATTAGCCCACATGGGTTTAACTGACAGCAAAGAACATAGTGTATTTGATGACTGGAGGTACAGTAGGCATTCACAGTATACAGGAGTAAGTGGCGGCCTGTATAGGCTGCAAAAATTAGCTCACATGGGTTGAACTGACAGCAAAGAACGTAGTATTTGATGGCTAGAGGTACAGTAGGCATTCACAGTACACAGAACAGTAAGTGTCGGCCTGTATAGGCTGCAAAAATGAGCTCACATGTGTTGAACTGACAGCAAAGAACTTAGGTTTTGATGGCTAGAGGTACAGTAGGCGTTCACAGTATACAGAAGTGGCGGCCTGTATAGGCGGCAAAAATGAGCTCACATGGGTTAAACTGACAGCAAAGAACTTAGTTTTTGATGGCTAGAGGTACAGTAGGCGTTCACAGTATACAGACGTAAGTGGCGGCCTGTATAGGCGGCAAAAATTAGCTCACATGGGTTGAACTGACAGCAAAAAATGTAGTATATGATGGCTAGAGGTACAGTAGGTATTCACAGTACACAGAACAGTAAGTGTCGGCCTGTATAGGCTGCAAAAATTAACTCACATGGGTTGAACTGACAGCAAATAACGTAGTATATGATGGCTAGAGGTACAGTAGGTATTCACAGTACACAGAACAGTAAGTGTCGGTCTGTATAGGCTGCAAAAATTAACTCACATGGGTTGAATTGACAGCAAAGAACGTAGTGTATTTGATGGCTGGAGGTACAGTAGGCATTCACAGTATACAGAAGTAAGTGTCGGCCTGTATAGGCTGCAAAAATTAGCTTACATGGGTTGAACTGACAGCAAAGAACGTAGTATTTGATGGCTAGAGGTACAGTAGGCATTCATAGTACACAGAACAGTAAGTGTCGGCCTGTATAGGCTGCAAAAATTAGCTCACATGGGTTAAACTGACAGAAAAGAACGTAGTATATGATGACTAGAGGTACAGTAGGCGTTCACACAGTGTACAGAAGTAATTGACGGCCTGTATAGGCGGCAAAAAATGAGCTCACATGGGTTGAACTGACAGCAAAGAACTTCGTTTTTGATGGCTAGAGGTACAGTAGGTGTTCACAGTATACAGAAGTAAGTGTCGGCCTGTATAGGCTGCAAAAATTAGCCATTCAATGGACATGAAATGCCTTTTATGCCGCTGTATTTAGCGAAGACAAGGACCAGGAATTGTTGTGGGTGGATGGCGGTCTGACAGATATTTGTGGCCTGTGATGAGGAATTTCAATGAAACATGATCTACTGGTGGTCACATGTGCTGAATTACTCAGAGATCCATACCTCATTTATTTTTATAAATGTGAGGTGGTCTACACTGTCATGAGCTAGGTGAGTGCGCTTATCGGTCACGATCCCCCCCCCCCTTTCGGACAGGACACTGGACTGGGGGCAAGCCAACAGTTCCATTGCAAATTGTGCAAGCTCTGGCCAGAGGTCAAGCCTGCCCACCCAGTAGTCCAGGGGTTCATCACTCCTCAGAGCATCTACATCGGCCGTTAACCCAATGTAGTTGGACACCTGTCTGACATCTTTTTTTACGCTCCAACATTTGAGCCACAGAAGCCTGCCTTTTTCCAGAACAACGTGACGACGGCATCATGGAAGGTGGAGTGTTGGACAACTGTGAGGAGACAGGAGAAGGAGAAGGAGAAGAGGCTGGACGATGAGAGCATGGAGTGTGGCTTTGTGAGTTCTGACTGTGTTGCTCCCACTGGGCTTGGTGATGGGATTTCAGGTGCCTTCTTAAGGCAGTTGTCCCTAGGTGAGTGTTGGGCTTACCGCGACTTATGCGTTGACTGCAAAGGCTGCAGATGGCAAAACTGGTATCAGCAACGGACACATTAAAAAAAGCCCACACTGCGGAGCCATGTGCCGGTGTCCTGGGAGCGCCAGATGTGACTGTACACGGTTGATGGCTCGCTCCTGATACATTTGCAGTCTGCTTTGTACCTCTTGTGCAATGCAAGTTCTACCTGCCTCTCCTCCCTATCTGCCGGTCCGTCAGTCCGCCAGTTCTACAAATAATTGGCCAGTAACTGTTGTCACTGTGTGTAGCACAGTTAACACAGTAACAGAGGCCAAATTTTTGCAGGACTAAAATACAATCTTAGAAAAGTATACTGTTAAATAACACCTCAATTCAATCTGTGGTAATGGGGGGCCACAGGTTTATCACACCAGTTCTACAAATAATTGGCCAGTAACTATTGTCACTGTGTGTAGCACTGTTTACACAGCAAGAGGCCAAATTTTTGCAGGACTAAAATACACTCTTAGAAAATTATATTGTTAAATAACACCCCACTTCAATATGTGGTATTGGGGGGGGGGGCATTGGTGTATCACACCAGTTGCATAAATTGGCCAGTGAGTTTGGCGCTGTGTGTACCAGACTTCACTCAGCAAATGAGGCAATATTGTTGCATGACACAAATAAACTTGAAAAAGTTTACTCAGATAACACCCCACTTCAATATGTGGTATTGGGGAGGGGGGGGGGGCACAGGTTTATTACACCAGTTCTACAAATAATTGGCCAGTAACTGTTGTCACTGTGTGTAGCACTGTTTACACAGCAAGAGGCCAAATTGTTGCAGGACTAAAATACACTCTTAGAAAATTATACTGTTAAATAATACCCCACTTCAATATGTGGAATTGGGGGGCCACAGGTTTATCACACCAGTTCTACAAATAATTGGCCAGTAACTGTTGTCACTGTGTGTAGCACTGTTTACACAGCAAGAGGCCACATTTTTGCAGGACTAAAATACACTCTTAGAAAACTATACTGTTAAATAACACCCCACTTCAATTTGTGGTATTGGGTGGGGGGCATTGGTGTATCACACCAGTTCAAAAAATTGGCCAGTGAGTTTGGCGCTGTGTGTACCAGACTTCACTCAGCAAACGAGGCAATATTGTTGCATGACACAAATACACTTGAAAAGGTTTACTCAGATAACACCCACTTCAATATGTGGTATTGGGGGGGGGGGGGCATTGGTGTATCACACCAGTTCCAAAAATTGGCCAGTGAGTTTGGCACTGTGTGTACCAGACTTCACTCAGCAAACAAGGCAATATTGTTGCATGACACAAATACACTTGAAAAAGTTTACTCAGATACCACCCCAGTTCAATATGTGGTATTGGGGGGGGGGGCATTGGTGTATCACACCAGTTTCAAAAATTGGCCAGTGAGTTTTGCGCTGTGTGTACCAGACTTCACTCAGCAAACGAGGCAATATTGTTGCATGACACAAATACACTTGAAAAGGTTTACTCAGATAACACCCCACTTCAATATGTGGTATTGGGGAGGGGGGGGCACAGGTTTATTACACCAGTTCTACAAATAATTGGCCAGTAACTGTTGTCACTGTGTGTAGCACTGTTTACACAGCAAGAGGCCAAATTGTTGCAGGACTAAAATACACTCTTAGAAAATTATACTGTTAAATAACACCCCACTTCAATATGTGGAATTGGGGGGCCACAGGTTTATCACACCAGTTCTACAAATAATTGGCCAGTAACTGTTGTCACTGTGTGTAGCACTGTTTACACAGCAAGAGGCCACATTTTTGCAGGACTAAAATACACTCTTAGAAAACTATACTGTTAAATAACACCCCACTTCAATTTGTGGTATTGGGTGGGGGGCATTGGTGTATCACACCAGTTCAAAAAATTGGCCAGTGAGTTTGGCGCTGTGTGTACCATACTTCACTCAGCAAACGAGGCAATATTGTTGCATGACACCAATAAACATGTAAAAGTATACTCAGATAACACCACACTTCAATATGTGGTATTGGGGGGGCAATTGGTCTATCACACCAGTTATAATGCATTATAAGTGCTTTTTTCACTGTGTGTAGTGTTGCTGCAGAAACACCCAGTCTCACCACCACACCTGTCACAATGCTGCACAGTGCACAATAATACTACTAATCCACTATAATATGCTTTCTACAAAGCATATTATACTGTGGATTACCCCCCCCCCCCCTTTTTAGTGCACTGCTCAGCAATACCAAAAAATTTGCAGCCCTTTAAATGACTTTTGTGGACATTAACAGAGCGATTTGTGTCACTGCTGATGATCTCTAACTGCCCCTACAGCAAACACTGGATACCTCTCCCTATACTAAAGAGACTGTAATAGACCCTATAACGACATTGCAGCACTTTAAATGACTTTTGTGGACAATAACAGAGCGATTTGTGTCACTGCTGACGACCTCTAACTGCCCCTACAGAAACCACTGTATACCTCTCCCTATACTAAAGAGACTGTAATAGACCCTATAATGACATTGCAGCACTTTAAACTTTTGTGGACATTAACAGAGCGATTTGTGTCACTGCAGATGACGATCTCTAACTGCCCCTACAGCACAGCCTGAATAACCTGTCCCTATGCTGAAGAGAGACTGGACCTATACCGAAATACCAGCCCTGAAAAGGACTTTTGTGGACATTAACAGAGCGATTTGTGTGACTGCAGCCAATCTCTAACTGCCCCTAAAGCAACCACTGGATACCTCTCCCTAAACGCAAAAGATACTAGTAGACCTATACCAAAAACCAGCCCTGAAAAGGACTTTTGTGGATCTTCACAGCGCTATATGTGTCTAGAAAACTCTCCCTGATGAGCACAGCAGACCTCTCCCTACACTGGCAAAAAGCGGAATGTGAAATGGCCGCCAGGTCAGGTCTATTTATGGGGTAGGGGGACTGTCAATGTGCTGGAATGTTTCAATTGGCTGTCCCGTTCCACGTGATGGCTGTGTCATGGGTCAAAGTTCTCCTAAATGTAAACAAATATGGCCTCCGCGAACAACGCCATGTGTTCGCAAATTTGGCGGGTAGCGAACAAGCAGAATTTGCCACGAACCAAAACACCGGGCGAACTGCAAGGCCATCTCTACCTATCAGGCCCTCTTCTGTGATGCAGCAAGGAAGTGCATGGTGGCATATGAGCTACATGAAGTGATGGAATCAAAAAGCATTTTTAAACATCCATACAGATAGATGAAAGCCTAAATGATAGATTGGCCTAATGCAGCAGCAGCACCCCAATCTAATTCCTTACGGCTTGAAACAAAAAGGTTTTATAGGTAGTTTTGACTGCAGCACCTGATTTTTTTAATAGAACTAAATTGATCAATGGAAGTAGCAGTTAAACAGAACTGAAGCCAATACGAAAGTGTAATCTGAATAAAACAAATGAAATTTTTTAGCCAGTCCTCCAGTAGCAGAATCGTTTTATATAGGAGGAGCCAGTAATGGTGGCAGGAGCTGGTAATGGTGGCTGGCCATCATAGGTGGCAGGAGCTGGTAGTGGCAGCAGGTCAGGTTAGGTGGCAGGAGCTGGTAACAGTGGCAGACCATCATAGGTGGCAGGAGCTGCAGGAGCTGGTAATGGTGGAAGATGCTGGTAATGGTTTTTCTTTTAGGGGAGGGGGCAGAATTAAAAGAAAAAATGTTGTCAAAAACTTTAGCAGTAGGAGTTTTGTAATTTTTTATGATCCAAGATTGGTTAGTTTTTATGAAAGTGAATTACTCCACAGTGTCAGAAGACAGGTGGATTCATCTCTCTGTAACAAACCACCTGCTGTTTTGAAGGTCTTCTCAGACAGCACACTGGCCACAGGGCAATTCAGAAGCTCTGGAGTTTTGTGCAATCTTCAGCATGTACTGTGCAAGCTACAACTATTGGCCCAGCTGGGACATTCAAATGTTTATGGGGTCCACATCAGTCTCAGAACCCAAGTAGTCTGCAATAAAAACAATGTATGCGCTGTCTGTGACTGCTGCCTACTACCAGGTCTGTTTGCTGTGGTTAAAAAAACAACTTATTAGCATTAAGGCAGCCACCAGCATTGCTACTGCCAGAGAGATCATGTTTTAATCCCCACTTCATCACAACTCACTATTCTGGTCGCTTCTTCAAATGGTGACAAATTGTTACAAGCATCTTGAATATGGTGCCACTGATGTAATGAAAAGAACTCTGCCACATATACTTGCTGTTGATGGCCCACTGCTGCTCATGCAGTCACTGCAGTATGGCCAACATCGAGTTCCAGTGTTTGGGTATATCGCATATCAGGTGATTAGCAGGCAAATTTTGTTGCCATCACATTTCAGCCAGGTGAACACTTGCTGTGTCTAAATGGACTGCACTGGCCTACTTCAGGATATACTAGAAGCCAGATACATGCTGGACCATGTGTCAATGGTTATGTGAGTCCTTCGACTGACAGCATGGCCTAAAAACAGTGCAAATTACCTTCCACATGCTAATGGAGGGCGTGGTTCACCTTCTAAATAAAAAAATACCTGCCACTGCTACTCGCAGAACATTCCAGCACCACTGGTTTTTTTGAGCAGCTGAAAAGCCATCAGTTTCGCCAAGCTGGCACTGAGACAGTGGTCATGCATTGATTAAGGAGCATTTTATATTCACTCTAGTAGCAGCAGAACGGACACCAGTCTAGTCAAGGATGCTGTTGATTCCTGACTGGCTGTCACCTATTCCAGACCGGGGACCATGCTGTCTACTTACTCCTTTACCACAATGTCAAAAAAGACAACATTCCTGCTTAGCAAGGCAAGTTAACATGTCCATTCTAGCCCCAATGAGATTTAGGTACTTACCTGAGTCTGACTGTAGTCTCACATCCAGAAAGGAGTCCCATAGTGAATATCAAGCCCATACCTGAGGATTTGCACACCCTCCATCTTTTTTTGCTTTATTGCCTGCATGGACATTTATGAAAACTGTGCTACCTCAAAGTAGGGGAAAACTAGGGAAATGGATAGAACATTAATGATATCAGACTGTTCTGATCTGCAAAATGGGACATGATAGGTATTCCCTCTATCTTCCCTTATCTTTGTTATTACTCTAGAATACTTTCTGTGTCATATCTGGGCCAACTCCAATTACAAGCATCCCTTCCCCATCAGGTGAACATAAGGTAGCGAGATATGCTGATGACTTATTATTTTTCATTACTTGCTCATTTACCAAACTCCTCAACCTTCTCTTCCTCTGCACCATTACAGTAAGCTTCCAAACTTTAAAATAACCCTATAAAAACCAGAAGCCCTGAATACAACATGTTCTCAATTAACTCTCCAAAACACCTTAACCCATTTTCCTTTTCTTTTTTTTTTGAATAAACTTTATTGAAGCAAAGTTACGGTACATGAAAATGTAAGTACAACATTAACCAACACATTTTACATTTTTATGGGAGTCAGAGGCCGAGCAATAGCAGAAGCTCGCAGCTGACTCTAAAAGTAAGGGTATTGTGCATTAAACAAGATACAATCATCAAATACACTAGAAACCTAGTTGGATGGATCTCGCGCATTTATCATAACTGACCAAACAAATATAGAGGGGGGGGGGAGATGGAGGAGCGGAGAGCAAGTGAGTGAGGGCAGACTTTGAAAGAGAAGGGGGGGGGAGCTAACTCCAGAACCATTGCACCCGAGTCTTACCCAGGGAGATGGTATGAGAACGTATCTTCTTGCAGAGTGGTAGTGACATCCTGGGGTAGCGAATCCATAAAGTCCTGCCAAGTGAGATAGTAACGGTTAGCGGATGATGGAAGATGAAAGTCCGTATTAAGTCGATCCTTGGTCATAAGGGTTAGCAATTCCTTATGAACCTGCGAGACTGAAGGAACTACTGTCGTTATCCAGTTTGCCAGTATTACCCTGCGGGCTATCAGCAAACACGTTAGAGTCCATACCCGAGGTTATGGTGGCGGGCGGCTGGACCAAATCTGGAGCTGTTTGTCCCAATGTCCAAAGATTAGTAGAAGGGGATCCTTAGGCAAATGAAGAAGGGTGATCCTTTTAATGAGGAAAAGTACTTGGTCCCAGAACGTGGATATGAACGAGCACGACCAGAACCTATGGAGTAGGTTCGGCCTGACGACCTTGCAGTAAGGACAGAGGCTGGTAGAAGGATCGTCTTTGTTACAAGTGAATGGTATATAAGCCCTATGTAAAATTTTCAGCTGCGTTTCTCTCCACGTTTCACTAGGGGTTATGCGCAAAGTTCTGTTGTATCCCTGAAAGAGTTTGGCAACTATGTCCTCAATAGGAAAGTCTTTCGCCCAGTTAGCCGCCGAGGAACTGGCATGGTGGAAAGAGGAGAGCTTTTGGAAAGGTTTGTATATATCTGAGATGCAATACTTCCCCGCCGCCAGTAAAGGGTCCAGTAGAGGATCAAGAAAGCCTTTGTGTGGGCCTCTGTTAGTTGACTGAAGAAAACTGAGGCATTGTATAACCGAGAAGGTATGTGAGGCCGGTAGCTGGTAGGATTCCAGGATATCACTCATAGACCTTGGCTTTCCTGAAATGGGGTCACAGAGATCCGAAAAGTATTTGAGGCCTTTGCGCTGCCAAATGTCAAAATTACGTGAATGTAGTCCCGGGAGGAAGGCAGGGTTTCCCTTAACCACTTTACTACCAGTCACGTAACCTCTACGTGATCAGACTTTGCGGGGTTATACCGGGATGATGCCTCTAGCTAGAGGCATCATCCCGGTACCGTTGTTTGAAGCCGACGGTCGGCTTTCCGTCGGTAACGATCGATGCGGCTCGGGAGCCGCTCGATCGTTACCCGGGGGGGCGGGAGGGGACGTCCCCCCCCTCCCGCCGCCTTCCGCGGCTTTGCTCGGGGCTACCGTCCCACCGGGAGCCCCGAGCACCCAGCCGGCACGTCCGCCGGCTGGATGGAGTCCCGATGAATGCCGGAAACGGCATCGATCGGGTCTCCGATGACGTAACCCGGAGGCGGCGTCCATGACGTCACGTCCGGGTTACTGTGCTGCAAAAGGCGGCAGATTTGAAAAACGGCTGTATGCAAAAATGCCGTTTTCGGCGTTTTGCATACAGGGAAGTGTAGTGGAGGGGTCCAGGGTCTTTTAGACCCTCGATCCCTCCATAAAGAGTACCTGTCACGACATATTGCTGTCACCAGGGATGTTTACATTGCTTGTGACAGCAATAAAAGTGATCAGATTTTTTTTTTTTTTAAAAACCTGTAATAAAGTTTAAAAAAAAAGAAAAAATAAATAGGAAAAAAAAAAAAAAAAAAAAATTTAGCCGTCCCCGTCACCGTTAGCTCGCGCACAAAAAAAAACGTATACGCAAGTCGAGCCGCAAATGAAATCGCTGTTCAAACCACACATGTGAGGTATCGCCGCGATCGCCAGAGCGTGGGCAATAATTAAAAAAAAAGAGCTACACTCTAACTCTAAACTGGTAACCGTTAAATAAATTTAAAGCGTCGCAGATTGAGATCTCTATTGACCGTAGTTTGTCGCCATCCCACGGGGGGGCGCAATTTTAAACTGTAACATGTTTGGTATCTATTTACTCGGCGTGACATCATCTTTCACAATATACAAAAAAAATGGGCTAACTTTACTGTTTAGTATTTTTTAAATGCAGTGAAATGTGATTTTTCAAATTTTTTCCAAAAAAATGGCGTTTTAAAGACCGCTGCGCAAATACCGCGTGACAAAAAATTTTGCAATGACCGACATTTTATTCTCCAGAGTCTTTGCTAAAAAAATATATATAATGTTTGGGGGTTCTAAGTAGTTTTCTAGGAAAAAATACTGGTTTTAACTTGTGAACAAAAAGTGTCCAAAATAGGGCTGGGGCTAAAGTGGTTAATGGGGAGGTATTTGGATATGGAAAGTGCAAGCTTTAAGCGCTTTCTAGTCTCTCTCCAGGCAATCACTGTGTCTCTCAGAAGAACATTGTGTTGAAGCCTGGGTGGCATACTTTTCCATTTGGCGTGTAGTAACGCCGCCAGCGAGTAGGGAGCAGACATTTGCGTTTCCAGGTCGTAGTTTGAATAGCAGGAAGACTGAGAGAGCCAATCTAAGGATATCCTAAGAAGGCATGATAGGTTGTACATTCTAACGTCAGGCAGGCTAGCACCCCCCTTGCCCCTGGGAAGACAAATTTTACTGAAAGAGATGCGTGGTCGCTTGCCCCGCCAGACAAACCTGGAGATAGCCTTATTAATAAGTTTGGTGTCTGTGTGTTTGATTAACAGAGGGATCGTTTGCAATGGATACAAAAGTCGGGCGAAGCTGACCATTTTGACCAAATGACATCTACCCAGGAGCGAGAGAGGCAGAGCCATCCAACTATCCAATTCCTGTTTGAGCTTCTGAAACAGCGGAGGGTAGTTTAGGGAGTATATTGAAGACGGAATTTTGCCTATCTTAATACCCAAGTATGTAATGTGTGAGGTGGCCAGGGTGAAGGGGGCAGAGGAGGCCCAAGTTGGTTTGTATCTGGTACCTAAGGGAAGTATTTCGCTCTTCGCATAATTAATCCGCAGGCCAGAGCAGAGTTTGAACCTATCAAATGTGGAGATAATGGTGTGCATGTCTGAGGAGGGGTTTTGAGTGAAGATTAGAACATCATCCGCGAAAAGCGATACACGAAGTTCATGGTCACCTATCAGGATACCGTGAAGTGGCGCGGCCTCCAACAGGTATCTGGAAAGAGGTTCTAGAGCCAAATTAAAGAGTAGTGGGGACAAGGGGCATCCCTGTCTCTTTCCCTTGAAGAGTCTAAACTCGTCGGTGAGAGAGCCGGCCACCCAAAGCCTGGCTGCGGGGGAGGTATACATCGCCTTGACAACGTGCATGAAAGGTCCCGAGAAGCCAAAAGAGGACAGAACCTTAGAGAGCCATGCAAAATTCACGTTGTCAAAGGCCTTCTCCGCGTCCAAGGTGATGATCGCCAGATCTTTCTCTGAGTACACCCTAGCATGGTCCAGGGCCAAAAGGACCTTACGTATGTTAGATGCAGCTGATCTGCCCTTGGTAAAACCAGATTGCGCCGGGTGAATCAATGAAGGCATAATCAGGGCAAGCCTGGACGCGAGTATTTTCGATAGGATTTTGACATCCAAATTTAAAAGTGAAATCGGCCTATATGAGCCAGGTTCTAAGGGATCTTTACCTTTTTTCGCCAAGAGCTTTATAATGGCCTGATTACCTGTAGGGGGATAGGGGCCTCCGGACCAAACGGCTGAGTAGACCTCCAGCAGGGTAGGTCCCAACGTCTCTAGAGCACTCTTATAGAATTCTCCTGTAAAGCCGTCTGGGCCGGGGACTTTGTTAGGGGCAAGATGTTTTATGGTATCTTGTACCTCTGAGAGTGTCACCGGGGCGTTTAAGGCCTCCAACTGGGTCGGGGATATCTTGGGTAGTACTACGCTGTTAAGAAAAAAGTCCGCCTGAGTGGCATCATAAGGGTCAGGGGAATAGAGAGATTTATAAAAGTTGCGCATGATGGACTGCACTCCCGCGGGAGTGGACTCCACCCTGCCCAGAGGCGCGCCGGAGAGAAGCTATATGTGTGGGTTTGTAAGGGGCCCTGCAGAGCCGTGCTAGTAGTTTGCCCGCCTTGTTCCCAAACTTATGCATAGTGGCCGTGAAGTGCGCTCTCTTAGTAGATTCCAATTTATCAGCCCAGGAATCAAAGGCTTGTTTCGCAAGGACCCACGCCTATCTGTGAAGGGGGGAGTCAGAGGACAGCAATGTAGTTTGGGCCAAACGAAGGCGCTCACTCGCCCGGATAAAACTCGCCGAGGCGTTCTTCCTATAGGCAGAAGCGTAGGAGATGATTCGTCCGCAAAGGAAGGCTTTACCAGCCTCCCAAAACAGAGTCGGCTGAGAGATGTGGGATACATTGTCTGCCGAGTATTCCTCCCAGGCCCGGGTCAGGAAGACCTGGAAGTCTGAGTTGTTGTGTAAATAGCTCGGGAATCTCCACAGGTGGGAGTCTGCGTTTTTATCCGGGGGATCTAGCGTAATGGAAATAGGGGCGTGGTCAGAGATGACAATGTCATGGATTTCAGGGTCTTCGATCCTATGCGCGGCAGAAGTAGAGGAAAAAAAATAATCTATTCTAGTGAATACATTATGGGGATGGGAGTAGAATGTGTACTCTCTGTCGGTGGGGTGATGGAGTCGCCACACATCCGTCAGATGGAGGGAGTCCACGATACTTGCTAACGGGTTCAGGGTTGGGACATTGGTTCGATGGGACTTAGACTTCACCATGGATCTATCTATGGTAGGGTCCATGATCAAGTTAAAATCGCCGCCAATTAGGTGCGGGACGTGGGGAAATTTAAGCAGATGGTTTGATAGGGCCCTAAAAAATGGTTGATCGGGTACATTGGGGGCATAAACGTTGGTCAGCAGAATTTCCTTGTTGTTCAGTTTCAAGTGCGCCGAGACATAGCGACCGCTATCATCCGTAACTAGGGACAGAAGTTCGCATGATAAATTTTTGTGAATTAAAATCAGCACGCCCGCTTTTCTACCCGCCGCCGCCAAACCGTATACCGTGCCCACCCACATTTTTTTCATACGGGGGAAATCTGCTAGGGGCAGGTGGGATTCCTGAATCAGTGCAATATCAGCCTTAAGTCGTTTGAGGTGTCTAAGGACCTTCATCCGTTTAAAGGGGGAACGTAAACCCCTGACATTCCATGAAATGACTTTCATGGAGGGTCCAGGTGATTTAGGTGTGGTGCAAGAGGTATAAGCAAGACATACTGAGGGGCAGCAAATAGAAGTAGTGTCAAGTATATGGGTGCTACCAGTGGCAGGAACGTGCATGGTACTAGGAGCCTGATTGATCCGGCTCCAACCTTGGAGTCAGTTAGAAACGTGGGGGGGGAATAAGCCAGGGTGGGGAGTGAAAAGACCAAAACAACAAAACATGCAGTGAAAGTAGGGAAAAACATTGTGAACTTCACTTTTTTCCGGATGCTGCAACTGTGGTAGACGGCAAGGTCCTTGGTACAGACCCAAAACAGGTCTATAAACACCTCGGCCCGCCTCGCCCCGAGGGCGCCAGGAAGCGAGTGGTTATCGAGGGTCCAGGACAGATTTACCCAAGTCCTCCACAGTGCCAGCATTGTCAGCGCCGGAATACACATGAAACATAATACGAACCGAACTGTAAAACATAACCAGCGGTCACATAACTACTGAAAGAAAAAAAAATTGCATAATAGCGCAATAGTGCTCTAGTTACTTGTCTGAGGCCTTGCCTCATAGGTAGACCAAAGTGCTAACTCAAAAAGTACGTAGAGAAGAATACTTCACTGTTCAACGCAGCACCTCGGTAAGAGGAGAGTGGAGTGATCCATGGCTGTGGTAGGTCAGCGATGATGGTGAAAGCGACCGCTGACCGCTTCGGGAATATTTCTGTCTTTTGGGTGACTCCTTGCGAGGACTCCTCAGGACCAGAGATCGCTGGACCGGGGGAAGCCTGACGTCCATGTTACTAGAGCCATCATTGTTGAGAGAGCTGATGAAAGAATCCGCTTCCGATGGGTCTTGGAAAGCCAGTTGTTCGCCTGAAGGCGATCGCAGTCGAAGGATAGCTGGGTATGCCAGCGTAAATTTGATCTGGGCTTGATGCAGCTTGGCGCACACCGTCTGGAAAGCTTTTCTCTTTCTGGCCACTTCGACCGAGTAATCCGCAAAGATCAGTATTTTAGTGCCATCAATCTGGAAAGACTTGGCCTGTCTGAACTTTTGAAGAATCGCTGACTTATCGGCGTAGTTCAGATATTTGGCGATAATCGGTCGCGGTGTCGATCGCTCAGAGGAATGAATCCCCATGCGGTGGGCTCGTTCAACAACGCAGGTACCTTGTAGGCCCAGTGCCTCTGGAATTCTCTTAGAGCACAGGTCAGGAATGGCAGATGGTGGCACCGATTCCGGTATCCCTATGAACCTGAGGTTACTCCTGCGCGCTCGATTTTCCAAGTCCTCCAATTTTTGTAATATAAAACGGTTAGTCTTGTCCTGTGTCTCCTCAAAGCTGTGAGAGCTGTATATCTCCTCTTCCACACTGGCTACCCGGGATTCCACTTCCTGCAGCCTGTGGGAATGCTCTGTAAGCTTGTGCTTAATCTCCTGCATGCCTGCTGCTACTGCAGACTGCACTGCTGCGGATATGGTGGGGGATAGGAGAGCCACCACCGTTTGGGCTATGCGGTCCGACTGGGGGTCCCCCAGAGAAGGCACTGGGGAAGCCTGAGGGACGTGGGTGTCCATCTGAGCGGCATCCGCCGCACCAGCGGTACAGGCCGAAGCCGGGGCCTCGATTTGCGGCGCACCCGGCGGAGCGCGCGGGCCGCCTTTCTCCAGGAATTTGTCCATTATATGGATTTATAGGAGCCGATGTAGTGCCCGGAGGTCGGGGAAGTAGCGGACTGCCCGTACGAGGTGATGCGGGGTTTTATATGCTGTGTTTGTGGTCCGACCGCGGGAGCCGAGGAGGGATGCGGTCACAGCATTCGGCGCCGGAACCGGAAGTCCATTTTCCCTTTCAATAGGCACAACAGTACATTGCCAACAGTATCTGGGCATACATTTCATGCGGTCTGTCAAAAAACTCTAACACAAACTTTCTCTACTCTTTACCATGATTGAACATGGCCTGATGACTTGTTCTCCTGGTTCTGAAGGAATGGCATCCTTAAGATGAACGTCTTCTCCAGAGCACTTTACCTCATCCATTCACTACTGGTTAGGGTACCAAGGGCATTTCTTAAACATGTACACCGTAAGTTCAGTAATTTCGATTTGGTGCAGAAATCTCATAGACTAAGTCATGCTCTCTTGACTCCACCTAAGCAGAGAGGAGGGTTAGGTTTCCCTAATCCTTTTAATTATCTCAATGCAGTACACATGGCACGAGTTCTAGAATAGTGCACCCATGGCCTAGACAAGTAATGGCATCAGCTGTAACAAACAGCTACATCTTTAGTGTTTATCTTGTCTTAAAGGGAGATCTCATGGGCTGCACATGCCCATACAATGATTGGTAACACTACCACACTCTTAGGTACAGAGAGGAGTTTTATCTTGAGTGATCCCTCTCCTTCGGCTATGACATCCTTTACAGGACATCCCAATGTCCCTGCAGGTAACTCAGACAAATCATGTCAACCTTTTTTTTTTATAACAGTTTCACCTGAAACATTTCCTAACATTTAATGGTTTTAGGACAATATCGGAAATTCAAACAATGATGGACCCCCACATTGAATCCTGGGGGGCCTTCCAGATTTGTCACTTTCTAACTCAATCATGCAGACAATGTTGCTTCTCCTATTCCTTTCAGGAATTGTGTACAGAATCCTCCTCGGTCCAACATGGACTTTTTAAATCCTATACAATACTCACACATCCCCCAGACCAATATTCCTCTCATACATTGCAAAATGGAAGAATGATCTGGGGCCTGCTTTTTTTAAACCAACAAAAAGACTGAATCCTTTAGTTCATGGAACAGCATTAGTGCCTAACAGAATTCAAGAAACTGGATTTAGGTTAGATTTACAATTATATAGAATCCCATAATCCTACAAAAAGTCTTTCCACAGTGCCCACCCTCTGCTGAAGATGTCAATAACAGGTGGGACCATCTTACTCATCTTTTGAAGCTGTTCACTTCTACAGATTTTTGGAATTACATGAGTGCAATCTTGTTTAAACTCACAGATGTGTAGCTGGGAAATGATCCTGCAGCCTTCCTCCTCCACCTTACACTGCTCTTGCAAAAACCTCAATTAGTGTGTGGCTCAGTAAAGTGAATGAAAGCAAAGCCATGGAAGATTTTATAGCCTCCCCGAACCATAGAGGGGTACAAGTTCATGAAACCTGGTTCTATTGTATGGATTTTACATATACTTTGGAATATATTATGTCTTGTCTGTGATACTTCCACTATCCTCCCCCCTCTCTGACCTTCCTCTCTGGGTGATCTTTACTACTGCTCTCTGTATCTTTCCTACAGAGACCTGGATTGAGATTTGTTTTGACAGATCATACCAGGGTCCTATTCTAGATTCACCCCTAAACATTGGTTTGCTTGCTGGGTTGCTGTTGGTGTACTGCTCTTGTATTGATGTTGAGAATGTATCTGCCTCTCAATATTCTAACTGTCCTACTCCTGTACTCTAACACTACAAAAGACAGTTGGGTCTCACTTGACTAAAATGAATAGAATATACTCATTGTGATATGCATGTATGTTAGTAGAAATGAATGGCAATATGTTTAAAAAAAAAGAGATGGTTGCAGATTCCTACCTTTTTATGTTCTAAAATAGCCGTTTGTTTCCTCATGTCCTTTACAGACTGATTCCTGAATGGGAGGCACAGCTATCATTATACTCACCTGATCAAACAAAAATGTTCTAATGAGGAAAGTTGAAATTTCTGCACCTCTTTACTAAGGAAGCCTTTGGGAGTATCTCAACAAAAATTAAATTCCCATTGCAGGAAATGCCTAAAATTTGACTTATCTTAGTGCTGAATTTTGAGAAAATCAATGAGCAAAACATAGAAGCAGGAAATTACTTATATTAATGGTTTCCTGTACATCAAGGGTGTACAGAATGCCTCCAGACTGCAATATAACATTGAAGTTTTAGCCAGTTTCGGAACATTAAAGTGGCTGCAGACTGAAATGTAAACATGATTTTTCATAACATTAAATTACAAAATTATTTACATAGCAAACTTATATTTGAGTTCTCCTTTAATGTAAAATGTGAAAACCTCCATTTAAAGAGCTGTCCAATTGAACATCATAGAGGTACGATTTACTCACTGTCCCACACCCGCAACCACCCGCACAAGTGTGAACCTAGCCTAAATGAATTGAAACATGCTTAGACAAACATAGATCTATATTTAGAAAAAAAGGTTTAAAAAAAAAAAAAAGGATGCAGACTTGACAGACCACTTTTTCTGCACTCACTCTTCTATTTTTCCATGCAGTTTCCACAATGAAAAATAGGGAAGGATACTACTGGAATCAGAGGGGCAAAGCATTTTCCCTTCTTCGGTCCTTTTTTTTCCCATTTTTTTCAAATGTTTTTTAATATGGGGCATTAGAACACCATATACAATAACTATTTTCTTCCAAAAAATCATTTTTCAGCGTTTTTCCTGAAACTGGACATGTGCTACAGCAATGTAGTCAGTATATTAAAAAAAAGATTTATTTTTTAAAGCATCTTGATTATAATGTATCAGCAGCTGGAATCTGAAAGAATTAATAAGATCAGTGACAAAATAATATCTCTTAGCATTGAGATTTAAACACCAGGTCATGTGCAGCTTCTTTTATTTTTGATGAATTTAAAAACATAATATAATTTTTCATGAATTAATACTTGAACATCTCTTGTGCATCAGAATTGTACCAAAAAAAAGTTTTCTTTTTCTTTTTGTCTCTTTTTCTTTTACCTTCACATTCTGGTGTTTGAAGTAGGCATTGTCGGGAAAAAGCTCGCTTCTGGACTGTCAGATAAACATAGGGAAGACTCCGTGTTTTGTCAGTGATAAACCAAATGTAACAAAGGTGTTTGAAGAACTATAATTGCCAAAAAGCAGAAGAATAAACGCTTGGACAGGAGATGAAATGTGGAAGCGTTCTCCTGTATATGTGTCCTGCAGATATCATTGTCTGCTCTCAGGCTTGGTTTTAATGTCACATTTTACTTTATGTAGCAGAAATCAGACATGATGGAATTCACATTTCAAGAGCAATTCAAGCTGTGTCAGGGAATTCTAGCGGATCCACAGCTCCGTTTAAAATCCGTTGCTATTAATAATGAATGTTAAAAAAAAAGAAAAGATACAAAAACAAAAAAAAGTCTACATTTATTTTGGCTACTGTCCATTATATTTTTGGCTGCCAGTTATATTCCCAATAGTTTAATCTATTCACATAAAGCAACTCTGTCATTATTTAATCACTTGCCTAATAGCACCATTTACAAACAGATACTGGTAGCACATCCTTTTAAATGGGTGTTCCCAGGTGCTATAGCAGCCACAACTGTGTCCATTACTAGTAAGCTGACTGCTGGATATGATTGGGTGGCTTTAACATCACCTGATCACTTCCACGCTGCAGAAAAATACTGCAGGAAAATACCTGGCCCACCTGATTACACCCAACATGTTTTCCAGGTTCCATTGCGCCGGCTGTACACACACTACACTCCTGTAGTGGATGGCGGATGCGAGGGAAAGGAGCGCACGGTTCTCACAGACTGAGACAGCTGAGTCAGGAGGACACCGACCGTAAGAAAGGAAAGGAGAGCGGCAGACAGCAGCAGCTCAGGAAGCAGACAAGCACAGGACATCCGACAGAACAGGTACTTTTTGCGGGGCGAAGACACAGCCAGAACTTACAGGTACATACACTGAGTATAAGCTACACTGTCAGCAGGACCATTGTACCTTACAAAGTCCCCCAGAAACCCTGGCACCATACCAGTGCAATTGCATACACACCAGCCACTCAGCTGCTCACTGTCGCCGCAATGCATGCATACACCCTCTAGGCATTCCCCACATACCAGGACACCCAACCGCTATACAGCCCAGCCCTGGTAGGCAATGCAGAGGAATATGCAAAAGGATTAACTATCCCTCCAGCATATCCTCCATCCGGATCAAACTCCTCTCCAATTAACCCCCGTCTTACCGGATCAGCCCCTCTGCACCATACATTGAGTGATATCGCTCCACCCATCGCACCCGAGCTTCCACAAGGAACTTATCAGGCCATACACAATTATGTGAGAGGAACAAGCTCAAGATTGAGACACTCCATGTGAACTTCCCACATCCCCTATTTTTCACCCTGATAAGTCATTTTTTGTACCGGCCGGTTTTTGAATTTTTGTTACATGTTGTCCGTCTTGTTTTCTGTTTATCGTTGAAACATCATGACTTGTACTGCACAGTGTGCATTTCACACAAAATTATCATAATAAATTGACCTATTATCACATCATTTATGTTTTACCTTGTGCATCATTCACCCTCCATATAACCAACTTTTTTCTGCGACCTATGCAGAACACTTTTCCCATGTATGCTATTTTGGTTTAGACGGTGAATACAATACTTACTGAATACACTTAGGTGTATACACAGACACAGGTATTTTATCCTAGGTCCGCACCAACCCCAACAACCACAATTTTTGACATCCGATGCCCCTTATGTTGGCCCAGGAAGGACATGTTGGATGTTGGTGAGCTGAATGGGGGGGGGGTATTAGTGGACATTTGATCATCAATACCCCCTTCCCAGTGAATATACCTGGAAGTAACAAGCATTTAGCTTTTTTTCCAGGGTCAGAGCTATTATCCTCTGATTGTTGTGGCCAGGGAAGAAGTTGATCAAACATATTCTGTGCATGATAAGCTTCATGGGCTCCATAGATGATTTTGGGGGTCTAATAGACTACTGATGTCTCCTGTAGAGAACCTGTGCTAGCACCCTGGCTTGCTGGGGACCCTTAGACCGTGCTCCATCAGAGACCCTATTACTATCTTCTGATACCAAGTATTGGCATTCCCATATGGGAATTTATTTCTACATATGCATTTCTTTCTTGTTTTATATATGTCACATATGGGAATTGTTCCCCTTTGATGTACATTTTTTTATCTTTTTTTCTTTTGTTCCATAAATCATTTTTTTTTTATCTAATATGTGTACAATAAAGATGTGTTTTAGACAAATTGTGTGATATATGTGATCCTCCTCCTCCCATTGGCCTCGGAAGCCCCATCTTCCTCTCTTATTTTGTTATCACATAGCAATAAAAAGAAAAGTAAAAAAAAAATGAAAACAACATACAGTAAATAAAAACAAAACAAAAAAATTGAAAGCCCCCTGCCCACATGTACATGCATATATGTACAAAAACGTGCATGTCAGGTGCACTTATGGACAAAACATTGATTGCGTTAAACATACTAGGTACTGTCATGCATGCCAAAGTGAGAACGTTAATTTTAGCATCAGAATTTATCGTTTACCCTAAATTGATATCATGCAAAGGCTTTTAAAGCATCACCTATGAACAATTTTGAATACTGAAGTTTGTCCATTTCACAGGTGCGCAGAATTTTATGGCTTTGGAATCTTTTATATTGGGCCAAAGATTTGGACAGTATATTGTGTTTGTGTGCACTAAAGTTTTTCTTCATTTATTTTTTTACTGAAAACATGGGTTTTATAACCATGTGTGCTAATGTCGTGTGACATAAAACATTGCAACTACAACCATTATTAAGAAAATAATGTTTCAGGTCTTAGCTAATTTTCAGGTCTAAATTGTACATTTTATCATGTGTGCAATAAATGAAAAAAATGTCTCTGACAGACAAGTAGTTATACAACATAATAAAAAAAAAATAAAAAAAAAAATATATATATATATATACAGTGGGTACGGAAAGTATTCAGACCCCCTTAAATTTTTCACTCTTTGTTATATTGCAGCCATTTGCTAAAATCATTTAAGTTCATTCTTCTTCCTCATGAATGTACACATAGCACCCCATACTGACAGAAAAACACAGAATTGTTGACATTGTTGCAGATTTATTAAAAAAGAAAAACTGAAATATCACATGGTCCTAAGTAGAGTTGAGCGGACACCTGGATGTCCGTGTTCGGCGGGTTCGGCCGAACTTTAAAAAAAAGTCCGGGTCCGTGTCCCGGACTTTTGCCGAACTTTTCCCGGACACCGAACCCCTTTAAAGTCAATGGGGACCCGAACTTTCAGGCACTAAAATGGCTCTAAAACACCAATGGAAAGGGCTAGAGTGCTGCAAATGGCAGCAAAACGTAGTTAAGACCATGGCGAGTGTGGATAGGGAAATAACTTAAAACAACAAAAAAAAAACCAGAAAAATAAAACAATGTTCTTCATCTCTGAAGGACGAGGCCCATATGGAGTAGGAGGGAGGTTGAGGTGGTGGTGGATGTGGCGGTGTCATAGGCGTGCGCACAGGGTGTGCCGGGTGTACCTGGGCACACCCTAATCACCTAGGGCACAAAGCATTATCGCTCTGTTTGCCAGTGAGGAGATGGGAAAGATCTCCCTCGGACCTGCTCTGCTCTATTTCTCTTTGCCAGCAGGGAGAGTAATGTATCGGGGCCATGTACATGTAGGCAAACACATGCATGTGTATTTAAACTTTGGGGTGCACACCCTAATGCAATAGGCTGCGCACACCTATGGGCGGTGTAGGTGGAAGCAGCGGTGGAGAAGGAGGAGGACGAGGTAGCCAACACTGCTTTTTTTCAGAAATTTTAAATGAGGGTACACCCCAAAAGAGTGAGAAAGAGCAAAAATAGAACAATGGCTGGGTAAGGTCGGTATCCATCGCAATTCTGCACAAGGTACGGAAAAGTCCCGTGGGATCCATGTCTGGTTTATTTTAATGAACGTGAGCTTGTCCACATTGTCTCTGGACAGGCGGCTGCGCTTGTCTGTGATAACGCCCCCAGCCGTGCTAAATACCCGTTCAGATAATACACTGGCTGCAGGGCACGCCAGCACCTCCAAGGCATAAAGGGCAAGCTCAGGCCATGTGCCCAACTTGGAGACCCAGAAGTTGAAGAGGGCAGACCCGTCATTCAGTACGTCTAGGCGTGTGCACACATACTGCTCCACCATGTTGGTGAAATGCTGCCTCCTGCTAAGACGTTCCATATGAGCTGCTGGTGCTGCTGTTTGTTGTGGCGTGCTGACAAAGCTTTTCCACATTTCAGCCATGCTAACCCTGCCTTCTGAGGTGCTGGCGGTGCCCTGGTTGCGTTGGCGACCTCTTCGTCCTCCTCCTCCTCCTCAGTCCTCTGCCTTGTGCTTCCACTGTGGCCCCGCTGCCAGGTGGGAATGCCAGCAGCATCGCGTCTACCAGCATGAGCTTGTGCTCGCGCATCTTGCGATCGCTCTCCAGTGAGTGAATTAAGGACGGTACGTTGTCCTTGTAACGGGGATCCAGCAGCGTGGCCACCCAGTAATCAGCACAAGTTAGAATGTGGGTAACTCGGCGGTCGTTGTGGAGACACTGCAGCATGTAATCGCTCATGTGTGCCAGGCTGCCCAGAGGCAACGAAAGGCTGTCCTCTGTGGGAGGTGTGCCACCCTGCTGTGAACATGGTTCCATCTCCTCCTCCAGCTCCTCCTCCTCATCCTCCTCATCCTCCAGAACTGTGCCCCTGCTGGACAATTGTGTCCCTGGCGTTTGTGTGTGCAGGAACCCACCCTCGGAGCCCCTTGTGAATGACTGCCCTGAAAGCCTTGGAAATGTTACCTCTTCATCCTCCTCCTCCTCCTCCTCCTCCTCATCCTGTGCCACATCCTCTTCCATCATCACCCGAATTGTTTTTTCAAGGAGGGATAGAAGTGGGATAGTTAAGCTGACAACGGCGTCATCGGCACTGGCGTCATCGGCAGCTGAAACTCCACTATGGCCTGCTGCTTTCCAGTCTTTCCAGCATGTGCAAGGTGGAGTTCCACCTTGTGGGCACGTCACATATGAGGCGGTGAGCGGGAAGGCCGAAGTTACCCTGCAGCGCTGACAGGCGAGCAGCAGCAGGGTGAGAACGCCGAAAGTGCGCACAGACGGCCCGCACTTTCTGCAGCAGCTCTGACATATCGGGGTAGTTTTTAAGGAACCTCTGCACCACCAAATTCAGCACATGCGCCAGGCAAGGGATGTGCGTCAAACCGGCTAGGCCCAGAGCTGCTATGAGATTTCGCCCGTTATCGCACACCACCAGGCCGGGCTTGAGGCTCGCTGGCAGCAACCAATCATTTGTCTGCTGTTCCATGCTCCTCCACAACTCCTGCGCGGTGTGTGGTTTTTCCCCCAAAGAGGCAAGTTTTAAAACTGCCTGCTGTCGTTTACCCCTGGCCGTGCTGAAGTTGGTGGTGAAGGTGTTACGCTGTCCGGATGAGGAGGCGGTAGAGGATGAGGAAGCGAATTAGGAGGAGTTAGGAACAGGAGGCAAACTGAAGCGCCCTGCAATCCTCGGTGGTGGAAGGACATGCGCCAAATTGCTATCCGCCTCAGGCCCATCCGCCACTGCATTTACCCAGTGTGCCGTTAGGGAGATATAATGCCCCTGACCGTGCTTACTGGTCCATGTATCGGTAGTTAGGTGAGCCTTGGCACAGATGGCGTTGCGCAGTGCACACCTGATTTTTTCCCCCACTTGGTTGTGCAGGGAAGGGATGGCTTGCCTGGAAAAGTAGTGGCGGCTGGGCACGACGTACTGTGGGACAGCCACCGACATAAGGTTTTTAAAACTGCGTTTCCACCAGACGGAATGACAGCATTTCAAAGGCCAAGAATTTTGAAATGCTGGCATTCAGGGCCAGGGATCGTGGGTGGGTAGGGGGGTACTTCCTCTTCCTCTCAAGTGTTTGGGAGATGGAAAGCTGAACGCTTCCACGGGACATTGTGGAGATGGTTGGTGACCCAGGTGGTGGTGCTGCTGACAGATCGTCTGTTTGCGGGGTGGCAGGTGCTGGTATCACTACAGATGTGGATGGAGCGGCCAAGACTGCAGCAGAAGAGGAAGCAGGATGAGCCAGAGACGTTTCCTGGTTTTGAAGGTGTCTACTCCACTGCAGCTCGTGCTTTGCACTTAGATGCCTGATCATGCAGGTTGTGCTCAGGTTGAGAAGGTTTATGCCTCGCTTCAGGCTCTTATTGCACAGGGTGCAAACCACTCGTGTCCTGTCATCAGCACATTTTCTAAAGAACTTCCAGGCTAGAGAACTCCTTGGAGCTGACTTTGGTGCGCTCGTTCCCTTGCTGCGTTGGGCAGTAGCAGGCGTAGTGTCTAGGGCACGGCCGCTCCACTTCTGCACCCTGCTCCCTCTTCTGCTGTGCTGGTGGCTCTGTGCGACCACCGCCTCTTCCTCCAAACTACTCAGGTCACCTGCATGACCTTCATTCCATGTGGGGTCGAGGACCTCATCGTCCTCCACATCATCTTCCACCCAGTCTTCACGCCTGCCCTCCTTGTCGGTCTCCACAATTCTGAGTGCCGCAGCAGTTGGCACCTGCATTTCGTCATCATCGGAGACGTGCTGCGATGGTCCTTGCATGTACTCATCTTGAGAAATAAGTGGTTGGGCATCGCTGCACTCAATCTCTTCCACTTCTGGGGCAGGGCTAGTTGGATGGCCCTGGGAAACCCTGCTGACAGAGTCATCAAAAAGAAGAAGAGACTGCTGTATGGCTTGGGGCTCAGACTGCTTGCCTGATTTGCAAGGGGTGAGGTGAAAGACGGTTGGACATCGGCTGCAGGTGCCAACTCTGACCTTTCTGCAGTAGACTGGGTGGGAGACGATGTGAAGGAACTGGAGGCACTGTCAGCAGCAAATCAATCTACTATCGCCTCTACGTGTTCTGGCATTATCACTTCCAGAGGCGTATGATGCCCTACCAAATACTGATGCAGGTTCTGTCGCCTACTAACACTTGAGGAAGGTGTTTCACTTGTGCGTGTAGCTGGCACAGATCGACCACGTCCTCTCCTTGCAACAGGATCTCTACCAGCAGCACCACGACCCAGGCCACGGCCCCTATTTGACGGTCTCCTCATATTTCTGTAATTTAAGATCTTGCCCTAGAAAGGTGTTTATTGAATAGCAGAACAAAACAACAACAGTATCGCACGGGTGTATCTCACAGTCAAATATGCAAACTATGCCGCAATTTAATGTTTTTTACCCCAAAAGAGTGTATATTGAATAGCGGAATAGGATAAAAAACGGTGTATCTCACACGTACAAACACAGACTAGGCCCCGATTAAAATTTTTTGTACCCTAAAGGGAGGATGAGGAAGAGGAGTAGGAGGAGTTGGAAACAGGAGGCAAACTGAAGCGCCCTGCAATCCTTTGCGGTAGAAGGAGATGCGCCAAACCAATTTAAAAGGTGTATCTCACACGTACCGATACAGACTATGCCGTAATTTAATTTTTTACACTCCAAAAGGGTATATATTGAATAGCGGAATAGGAAAAATTTTATAATACGGTGTATCTCACACGTACAAACACAGACTAGGCCCCGATTACAATTTTTTGTACCCTAAAGGCAGGATGAGGAAGAGGAGTAGGAGGAGTTGGGAACAGGAGGCAAAATGAAGCGCCCTGCAATCCTCGGCGGTAGAAGGAGATGCGCCAAACAAATTTAAAAAGGGGTGTCTCACATGTACCGATACAGACTTTCGCGCAATTTAATTTTTTACACTCAAACAGGGTGTATATTGAATAGCGGAAAAGGACAAATTTTACAAAATGGTGTATCTCACACGTACAAACACAAACTAGGCCCCGATTACAATTTTTTGTACCCTAAAGGCAGGATGAGGAGTAGGAGGAGTTCGGAACAGGCAGGAGGCAGACTGAAGCACCCTCAAATCCTCGGCAGTATGAGATGCGCCCCAAAAATTGGAAAGGTGTATCTCACAAGTACCGACACAGACTATCCCGCAATTTAATTGTTTATACCCAAAGGTTTTTTATTGAATAGCGGAATAGAAAATATTATCAAAAGAAGTGTATGTATCTCACACGTACAGAACCACACTAGGCCCCAATTACTATTTTTTATACCCCTAAAGGCAGGATGAGGAGTAGGAGGAGTACGGAACAGGCAGCACCCTCAAATCTTCAGAAGTATGAGATGAACCCCATAAATTGGAAAGGTGTATCTCACACGTACCAACACAGACTATCCCGCAATTTAATTGTTTATACCCAAAGGTTTTTATTGAATAGCAGAATAGAAAATATTATCAAAAAAAGTGTATGTATCTCACAAGTACAGAACCACACTAGGCCCCAATTACTATTTTTTGTACCCCTAAAAGGCAGGATGAGGAGTAGGAGGAGTTTGGATCAGGCAGCACCCTCAAATCTTCAGAAGTATGAGATGAACCCCAAAAATTGGAAAGGTGTATCTCACACGTACCAACACAGACTATCCCGCAATTTAATTGTTTATACCCAAAGGTTTTTATTGAATAGCGGAATAGAAAATATGATCAAAAAAAGTGTATGTATCTCACACGTACAGAACCACACTAGGCCCCAATTACTATTTTTTGTACCCCTAAAAGGCAGGATGAGGAGTAGGAGGAGTTTGGAACAGGCAGCACCCTCAAATCTTCAGAAGTATGAGATGAACCCCAAAAATTGGAAAGGTGTATCTCACACGTACCAACACAGACTATCCCGCAATTTAATTGTTTATACCCAAAGCTTTTTATTGAATAGCGGAATAGAAAATATGATCAAAAAAAGTGTATGTATCTCACACGTACAGAACCACACTAGGCCCCAATTACTATTTTTTGTACCCCTAAAAGGGAGGATGAGGAGTAGGAGGAGTTTGGAACAGGCAGCACCCTCAAATCTTCAGAAGTATGAGATGAACCCTAAAAATTGGAAAGGTGTATCTCACACGTACCAACACAGACTATCCCGCAATTTAATTGTTTATACCCAAAGGTTTTTATTGAATAGCGGAATAGAAAATATGATCAAAAAAAGTGTATGTATCTCACACGTACAGAACCACACTAGGCCCCAATTACTATTTTTTGTACCCCTAAAGGCAGGATGAGGAGTAGGAGGAGTACGGAACAGGCAGCACCCTCAAATCTTCAGAAGTATGAGATGAACCCCAAAAATTGGAAAGGTGTATATCACACGTACCAACACAGACTATCCTGCAATTTAATTGTTTATACCCAAAGGTTTTTATTGAATAGCGGAATAGAAAATATGATCAAAAAAAGTGTATGTATCTCACACGTACAGAACCACACTAGGCCCCAATTACTATTTTTTGTACCCCTAAAAGGGAGGATGAGGAGTAGGAGGAGTTTGGAACAGGCAGCACCCTCAAATCTTCAGAAGTATGAGATGAACCCCAAAAATTGGAAAGGTGTATCTCACACGTACCAACACAGACTATCCCGCAATTTAATTGTTTATACCCAAAGGTTTTTATTGAATAGCGGAATAGAAAATATTATCAAAAAAAGTGTATGTATCTCACACGTACAGAACCACATTAGGCCCCAATTACTATTTTTTGTACCCCTAAAAGGCAGGATGAGGAGTAGGAGGAGTTTGGAACAGGCAGCACCCTCAAATCTTCAGAAGTATGAGATGAACCCCAAAAATTGGAAAGGTGAATCTCACACGTACCAACACAGGCTATCCCGCAATTTAATTGTTTATACCCAAAGGTTTTTATTGAATAGCGGAATAGAAAATATGGTCAAAAAAAGTGTATGTATCTCACACGTACAGAACCACACTAGGCCCCAATTACTATTTTTTGTACCCCTAAAAGGCAGGATGAGGAGTAGGAGGAGTTTGGAACAGGCAGCACCCTCAAATCTTCAGAAGTATGAGATGAACCCCAAAAATTGGAAAGGTGTATCTCACACGTACCAACACAGACTATCCCGCAATTTAATTGTTTATACCCAAAGCTTTTTATTGAATAGCGGAATAGAAAATATGATCAAAAAAAGTGTATGTATCTCACACGTACAGAACCACACTAGGCCCCAATTACTATTTTTTGTACCCCTAAAGGCAGGATGAGGAGTAGGAGGAGTACGGAACAGGCAGCACCCTCAAATCTTCAGAAGTATGAGATGAACCCCAAAAATTGGAAAGGTGTATCTCACACGTACCAACACAGACTATCCCGCAATTTAATTGTTTATAACCAAAGGTTTTTATTGAATAGCGGAATAGAAAATATTATCAAAAAAAGTGTATGTATCTCACACGTACAGAACCACATTAGGCCCCAATTACTATTTTTTGTACCCCTAAAAGGCAGGATGAGGAGTAGGAGGAGTTTGGAACAGGCAGCACACTCAAATCTTCAGAAGTATGAGATGAACCCCAAAAATTGGAAAGGTGTATCTCACACGTACCAACACAGACTATCCCGCAATTTAATTGTTTATACCCAAAGGTTTTTATTGAATAGCGGAATAGAAAATATGGTCAAAAAAAGTGTATGTATCTCACACGTACAGAACCACACTAGGCCCCAATTACTATTTTTTGTACCCCTAAAAGGCAGGATGAGGAGTAGGAGGAGTTTGGAACAGGCAGCACCCTCAAATCTTCAGAAGTATGAGATGAACCCCAAAAATTGGAAAGGTGTATCTCACACGTACCAACACAGACTATCCCGCAATTTAATTGTTTATACCCAAAGGTTTTTATTGAATAGGGGAATAGAAAATATGATCAAAAAAAGTGTATGTATCTCACACGTACAGAACCACACTAGGCCCCAATTACTATTTTTTGTACCCCTAAAAGGCAGGACGAGGAGTAGGAGGAGTTTGGAACAGGCAGCACCCTCAAATCTTCAGAAGTATGAGATGAACCCCGAAAATTGGAAAGGTGTATCTCACACGTACCAACACAGACTATCCCGCAATTTAATTGTTTATACCCAAAGCTTTTTATTGAATAGCGGAATAGAAAATATGATCAAAAAAAGTGTATGTATCTCACACGTACAGAACCACACTAGGCCCCAATTACTATTTTTTGTACCCCTAAAGGCAGGATGAGGAGTAGGAGGAGTACGGAACAGGGAGCACCCTCAAATCTTCAGAAGTATGAGATGAACCCCGAAAATTGGAAAGGTGTATCTCACACGTACCAACACAGACTATCCCGCAATTTAATTGTTTATACCCAAAGCTTTTTATTGAATAGCGGAATAGAAAATATGATCAAAAAAAGTGTATGTATCTCACACGTACAGAACCACACTAGGCCCCAATTACTATTTTTTGTACCCCTAAAAGGCAGGATGAGGAATAGGAGGAGTTTGGAACAGGCAGCACCCTCAAATCTTCAGAAGTATGAGATGAACCCCAAAAATTGGAGAGGTGTATCTCACACGTACCAACACAGACTATCCCGCAATTTAATTGTTTATACCCAAAGGTTTTTATTGAATAGCGGAATAGAAAATATTATCAAAAAAAGTGTATGTATCTCACACGTACAGAACCACATTAGACCCCAATTACTATTTTTTGTACCCCTAAAAGGCAGGATGAGGAGTAGGAGGAGTTTGGAACAGGCAGCACACTCAAATCTTCAGAAGTATGAGATGAACCCCAAAAATTGGAAAGGTGTATCTCACACGTACCAACACAGACTATCCCGCAATTTAATTGTTTATACCCAAAGGTTTTTATTGAATAGCGGAATAGAAAATATGGTCAAAAAAAGTGTATGTATCTCACACGTACAGAACCACACTAGGCCCCAATTACTATTTTTTGTACCCCTAAAAGGCAGGATGAGGAGTAGGAGGAGTTTGGAACAGGCAGCACCCTCAAATCTTCAGAAGTATGAGATGAACCCCAAAAATTGGAAAGGTGTATCTCACACGTACCAACACAGACTATCCCGCAATTTAATTGTTTATACCCAAAGGTTTTTATTGAATAGGGGAATAGAAAATATGATCAAAAAAAGTGTATGTATCTCACACGTACAGAACCACACTAGGCCCCAATTACTATTTTTTGTACCCCTAAAAGGCAGGATGAGGAGTAGGAGGAGTTTGGAACAGGCAGCACCCTCAAATCTTCAGAAGTATGAGATGAACCCCAAAAATTGGAAAGGTGTATCTCACACGTACCAACACAGACTATCCCGCAATTTAATTGTTTATACCCAAAGGTTTTTATTGAATAGCGGAATAGAAAATATGATCAAAAAAAGTGTATGTATCTCACACGTACAGAACCACACTAGGCCCCAATTACTATTTTTTGTACCCCTAAAAGGCAGGATGAGGAGTAGGAGGAGTTTGGAACAGGCAGCACCCTTAAATCTTCAGAAGTATGAGATGAACCCCAAAAATTGGAAAGGTGTATCTCACACGTACCAACACAGACTATCCCGCAATTTAATTGTTTATACCCAAAGGTTTTTATTGAATAGCGGAATAGAAAATATGATCAAAAAAAGTGTATGTATCTCACACGTACAGAACCACACTAGGCCCCAATTACTATTTTTTGTACCCCTAAAAGGCAGGATGAGGAGTAGGAGGAGTTTGGAACAGGCAGCACCCTCAAATCTTCAGAAGTATGAGATGAACCCCAAAAATTGGAAAGGTGTATCTCACACGTACCAACACAGACTATCCCGCAATTTAATTGTTTATACCCAAAGGTTTTTATTGAATAGCGTAATAGAAAATATGATATAAATTTGGTGTGATTCATCAATAGCACATGTGAACAGCAGTGTCTTATATCATTCAGCTCTGCTGCAGGCCACAATTTAATTTTTTTAACCCCATGCTGTATATCGAATATTGGAATAAAAAAAAGTGTATGATTTTTGAAACCACTCAATAATAGCACATGTGAACACTGAACACAGCAGTGTATGATCAGAGTCAGCACAGCACAGCTGAAGGAAAAACGCTGCACACAGTGACTGATAGAAAAAGACTTTTCTCCCTCCTCCTCTGTGGGCAAAATAGATTGTGTTCACTGCACCCCACACACAGCAAAATCGATGTGGACCACTGACACCTGCCTATCTCCAGCCTCTCCCTAAAAGGATTGATAAGATCGGTCACTGCAACCCCCCCCCCCCACACAGCAATATTGATTGTAGAACACACTGTCTGACCCTAAAAATCAGCAGCCTCTCCCTAAAAGGATTGATAAGATCGGTCACTGCAAACCTCCCCCACACAGCAATATCGATTGTAGAACACACTGTCTGACCCTAAAAATCAGCAGCCTCTCCCTAAAAGGATTGATAAGATCGGTCACTGCAAACCCCCCCCACACAGCAATATCGATTGTAGAACACACTGTCTGACCCTAAAAATCAGCAGCCTCTCCCTAAAAGGATTGATAAGATCGGTCACTGCAAACCCCACCCCACACAGCAATATCGATTGTAGAACACACTGTCTGACCCTAAAAATCAGCAGCCTCTCCCTAAAAGGATTGATAAGATCGGTCACTGCAAAATCGATTGTAAAAAACTGACCCTAAAAATCAGCAGCCTCTCCCTAAAATGCCCTACAACTCGCCCTGCCTAACACACTCCGACCTGTCCCTCAATTCTATGCGGACACAAATGAGGTTTGCCTGTCTGTCCCTAATCAGCAGCCAGCACGTATGATGTGTGCTCTGTCCCTGAACTAACACAGCAGAATGACGCAGCGGCGCTCGGTCTCGAACTTAAAGACTTGGTCACATGCTTCAGATGGCCAATCACAGCTACTAATACATTTGTAGGCATGGCTGGGATGGCTTAAGGCACACCAGTTAAACGCTTGTTGATTGGCTGTTGAAAGCCCGCCATGAAAAGCGCGCCAATGCATACAAAACCCGGAAATAAAACGAGCGAACACGGATTTTTACCCGAATATACAGTAAAGTTTTCGGGTCCATGTTCGGGTAACAAAAATCCAATTATTCGGTACGAACAGGAATAATACAGTCCGTGTTCGCTCAACCCTAGTCCTAAGTATTCAGACCCTTTGCTCAGTATTTAGTAGAAGCCCCCTTTTGATCTAATACAGCCAGGAGTCTTTTTGGGAAAGATGCAACAAGTCTTTCACACCTGGATTTAGGGAACCTCAGCCATTCCTCCTTGCAGATCCTCTCCAGTTCTGTCAGGTTGGATGGTAAACGTTGGTGGACAGCTATTTTTAGGTCTCTCCAGAGATGCTTAATTGGGTTTAAGTCAGGGCTCTGGCTGGGCCATTCAAGAACAGTCACGGAGTTGTTGTGAAGCCACTCCTTCGTTATTTTAGCTGTGTGCTTAGGGTCATTGTCTTGTTGGAAGGTAAACCTTCGGCCCAGTCTGAGGTCCAGAGCACTCTGGAGAAGGTTTTTGTCCAGGATATCCCTGTACTTGGCCGCATTCATCCTTCCCTCGATTGCAACCAGTCGTCCTGTCCCTGCAGCTGAAAAACACCCCCACAGCATGATGCTGCCACCACCATGCTTCACTGTTGGGACTGTATTGGACAAGTGATGAGCAGTGCCTGGTTTTCTCCACACATACCGCTTAGAATTAAGGCCAAAAAGTTCTATTTTGGTCTCATCAGACCAGAGAATCTTATTTCTCACCATCTTGGAGTCCTTCAGGTGTTTTTTTAGCAAACTCCATGTGGGCTTTCATGTGTCTTACACTGAGGAGAGGCTTCCGTCGGGCCACTCTGCCATAAAGCCCCGACTGGTGGAGGGCTGCAGTGATGGTTGACTTTCTACAACTTTCTCCCATCTCCTGACTGCATCTCTGGAGCTCAGCCACAGTGATCTTTGGGCTCTTCTTTACCTCTCTCACCAAGGCTCTTCTCCCCCGATAGCTCAGTTTGGCCGGACGGCCAGCTCTAGGAAGGGTTCTGGTCGTCCCAAACGTCTTCCCTTTGAGGATTATGGAGGCCACTGTGCTCTTAGGAACCTTAAGTGCAGCAGAAATCTTTTTGTAACCTTCGCCAGATCTGTGCCTTGCCACAATTCTGTCTCTGAGCTCTTCAGGCAGTTCCTTTGACCTCATGATTCTCATTTGCTCTGACATGCATTGTGATCTGGAAGGTCTTATATAGACAGGTGTGTGGCTTTCCTAATCAAGTCCAATCAGTATAATCAAACACAGCTGGACTAAAATGAAGGTGTAGAACCATCTCAAGGATGATCAGAAGAAGAGGAAAGCACCTGAGTTAAATATATGAGTGTCACAGCAAAGGGTCTGAATACTTAGGACCATGTGATATTTCAGTTTTTCTTTTTTAATAAATCTGCAACAATGTCAACAATTCTGTGTTTTTCTGTCAGTATGGGGTGCTATGTGTACATTCATGAGGAAGAAGAATGAACTTAAATGATTTTAGCAAATGGCTGCAATATAACAAAGAGTGAAAAATTTAAGGGGGTCTGAATACTTTCCGTACCCACTGTATATATATATATATATATATATATATATATATATATATATATATATATATATATATATATATACATATATATATATTTAAAGAAAGAACTAGAAGGTAATACTTACCCCTACTGTCACCAATGATACCAATCTCTGCTGTGTTCAGCTGGCTTAAAAAAATCTTCTGCATCTGAGACTTGTGGGATTGTTGGATGCCAGATCTCTGTGGTTCCTTCTGCTGACCCCAACATTACTACTATGTTCTGGAGTTTTTGTAAGGGCCAGGATTCACAATGCGCAGCAGGAGACCTGGCAACTAATACACCTGAAAGCGTGTTCAGTGCAGAAAGCAGTGTAACCCTTAAAGCCAGCAGAGATAATTCAGCAGTAAGGGAAAGCGGTAACCTTTCTCCATGCAGAAGTGAAGAGAAAGACAGGCGCCACTGTAGTTAGCCAAAAAGTTTTATTGCACAACATACATAATCACTTACACATAGGTAAGCTCCAGTCCGTATGGCAGCGTCTCCAAGCGCACGATCCGGCCGTCCACCGGTCCGGAGGTGACGTCACAGGAAGCTGGTCGGGGAACTGGTTACACAGGAAGCCGCAATGGAACGCAGGCTCCCGGAAATGACGCAACGCGTTTCGGAGCATGCGCACTCGGCTCCTTTCTCAAGTGTAAGTGACCGCCACCTAAAGCCAGGTTTAAGTACAGCAGTCTACAATCAATTATCATGGAAATCAAGACAAGGGGCGGCGCAATACTCTGCAGTACCAGCTACACAGCCAGCATTCCAGAGAGTACGCACAGTACTTAAGATAATACAATGGATTTTTGGTACTGGGGCTTATTAGTGTACAAACAACATTTAGCAAACAATAATACACTTCAAACATATATACGTCATCCACGATAGATGCATTAAAACATGATTTTTATCGGAGCCCTGTTATCTATGCAACAGAACTAGGAGGGGGATAAAATTAAGAAAATTATATATATGTATATATACAGTGGGTATGGAAAGTATTCAGACCCCCTTAAATTTTTCACTCTTTGTTATATTGCAGCCATTTGCTAAAATCATTTAAGTTCATTCTTCTTCCTCATGAATGTACACATAGCACCCCATACTGACAGAAAAACACAGAATTGTTGACATTGTTGCAGATTTATTAAAAAAGAAAAACTGAAATATCACATGGTCCTAAGTATTCAGACCCTTTGCTCAGTATTTAGTAGAAGCCCCCTTTTGATCTAATACAGCCAGGAGTCTTTTTGGGAAAGATGCAACAAGTCTTTCACACCTGGATTTGGGGATCCTCTGCCATTCCTCCTTGCAGATCCTCTCCAGTTCTGTCAGGTTGGATGGTAAACGTTGGTGGACAGCCATTTTTAAGTCTCTCCAGATGCTCAATTGGGTTTAAGTCAGGGCTCTGGCTGGGCCATTCAAGAACAGTCACGGAGTTGTTGTGAAGCCACTCCTTCGTTATTTTAGCTGTGTGCTTAGGGTCATTGTCTTGTTGGAAGGTAAACCTTCGGCCCAGTCTGAGGTCCAGAGCACTCTGGAGAAGGTTTTTGTCCAGGATATCCCTGTACTTGGCCGCATTCATCTTTCCCTCGATTGCAACCAGTCGTCCTGTCCCTGCAGCTGAAAAACACCCCCACGGCATGATGCTGCCACCACCATGCTTCACTGTTGGGACTGTATTGGACAGGTGATGAGCAGTGCCTGGTTTTCTCCACACATACCGCTTAGAATTAAGGCCAAAAAGTTCTATTTTGGTCTCATCAGACCAGAGAATCTTATTTCTCACCATCTTGGAGTTCTTCAGGTGTTTTTTTAGCAAACTCCATGCGGGCTTTCATGTGTCTTACACTGAGGGGAGGCTTCCGTCGGGCCACTCTACCATAAAGCCCCGACTGGTGGAGGGCTGCAGTGATGGTTGACTTTCTACAACTTTCTCCCATCTCCTGACTGCATCTCTGGAGCTCAGCCACAGTGATCTTTGGGTTCTTCTTTACCTCTCTCACCAAGGCTCTTCTCCCCCGATAGCTCAGTTTGGCCGGACGGCCAGCTCTAGGAAGGGTTCTGGTCATCCCAAACGTCTTCCATTTGAGGATTATGGAGGCCACTGTGCTCTTAGGAACCTTAAGTGCAGCAGAAATCTTTTTGTAACCTTGGCCAGATCTGTGCCTTGCCACAATTCTGTCTCTGAGCTCTTCAGGCAGTTCCTTTGACCTCATGATTCTCATTTGCTCTGACATGCATTGTGATCTGGAAGGTCTTATATAGACAGGTGTGTGGCTTTCCTAATCAAGTCCTATCAGTATAATCAAACACAGCTGGACTCAAATGAAGGTGTAGAACCATCTCAAGGATGATCAGAAGAAATGGAAAGCACCTGAGTTAAATATATGAGTGTCACAGCAAAGGGTCTGAATACTTAGGACCATGTGATATTTCAGTTTTTCTTTTTTAATAAATTTGCAACAATGTCAACAATTCTGTGTTTTTCTGTCATTATGGGGTGCTATGTGTACATTCATGAGGAAGAAGAATGAACTTAAATGATTTTAGCAAATGGCTGCAATATAACAAAGTGTGAAAAATTTAAGGGGGTCTGAATACTTTCCGTACCCACTGTATATCTCTGTATATGGGCACGGGAAACACACACATACATATAAATATGAAAAAAGGGCTACCTCATAGATAAGAAGACCATGGGCTCATGAGTAAATCCGCAAATCATGTGCTAACAAAGAAAATTCATTATTCATGATCCATAGGGAATTATTAAATATAAGCACTTATTAACCACTTGCCGACCGAGTACGGTAATAGTACTGCGGCAAAGTGGTTCGTTATCGTCTGACGACGTAGTATTAACGTCGTCAGACACTCCCCCTTCTGGGCGGCGCTTGCGCGCCGCCGGAGGCTCGCTCCCGCTGTTTTCATTCACAGCGGGAGTCGGGCCAGGGGAGGAGCAGCGGCGATCGCCGCTGCTCTGCCCCGATCGCCGCGGATCTAGTGTGGAGATCCGCCCGCTGTGTGTAAACACAGCGGGCGGATCTCCATAGTGACAGGGAGTGACAGATCGGACTGTTCAGCATAGCTGGACATCCGATCTGTCCATGACTCACTCAGTCACCTCCCCCCACACACGTTAGTAAGCACCAGGAATACATTAACCCCTCCCTCTCCAATAAAATTAACCCCTTCCCTGCCAGTGTCATTTTTACAGTAACAGTGCATATATATAGCACTGATTACTGCAGTAATGTCACTGGTAACCCCAAAAGTGTCAAAAATGTCAGTCAAGGGTCCGATCTGTCCGCCGCAATGTCGCAGTCCTACAAAAAAAATCGCAGATCGCCGCCATTACGCGTTAAAAAAAAAAACACCAAAAATGACAGAAATCTTTCCCTTTGTTAGTAAACGCAATAACTTTTGCGCAAACCAATCAAAATACGCTTATTGTGATTTTTTTTACCAAACATAGGTAGCATAAAACAAATTGGCCAAAAATTTTTTAAAAAATTGTTTTTTACATCATTTTTGGGGGGAATTTCATATAAAAAAATGTTAAAAATATTGTTATTTTTTCAAAATAAACGCTCTTTTTTTGTTTATAGCGCAAAAAGTAAAAATCGCACAGGTGATCAAATACCACCAAAAGAAAGCTCTGTTTGTGGGAAAAAAAGGACGTAAATTTCGTTTGGGTACGGCGTTGCACGACCGCGCAATTGTCAGTTGAAGTCGCACAGCGCCGAATCGCAAAAAGTGGCCTGGACGGAAGACAGCAAAATCCTCCGGTGGTAAAGTGGTTAAATATAAGCACAAAGATGTGCCGTGTGACTATGAAAAAAGCACTTGTGCTCGATTTACTTAAAAGAAGACAAAATTCTAAAAATTTAAAAACTAGTAAAAAACTTTTAAAATTATATGTGTATATATATACAGTGGGTACGGAAAGTATTCAGACCCCCTTAAATTTTTCACTCTTTGTTATATTGCAGCCATTTGCTAAAATCATTTAAGTTCATTCTTCTTCCTCATGAATGTACACATAGCACCCCATACTGACAGAAAAACACAGAATTGTTGACATTGTTGCAGATTTATTAAAAAAGAAAAACTGAAATATCACATGGTCCTAAGTATTCAGACCCTTTGCTGTGACACTCATATATTTAACTCAGGTGCTTTCCATTTCTTCTGATCATCCTTGAGATGGTTCTACACCTTCATTTGAGTCCAGCTGTGTTTGATTATACTGATTGGACTTGATTAAGAAAGCCACACACCTGTCTATATAAGACCTTCCAGATCAAAATGCATGTCAGAGCAAATGAGAATCATGAGGTCAAAGGAACTGCCTGAAGAGCTCAGAGACAGAATTGTGGCAAGGCACAGATCTGGCCAAGGTTACAAAAAGATTTCTGCTGCACTTAAGGTTCCTAAGAGCACAGTGGCCTCCATAATCCTCAAATGGAAGACGTTTGGGACGACCAGAACCCTTCCTAGAGCTGGCCGTCCGGCCAAACTGAGCTATCGGGGGAGAAGAGCCTTGGTGAGAGAGGTAAAGAAGAACCCAAAGATCACTTTGGCTGAGCTCCAGAGATGCAGTCAGGAGATGGGAGAAAGTTGTAGAAAGTCAACCATCACTGCAGACCTCCACCAGTCGGGGCTTTATGGCAGAGCGGCCTGACGGAAGCCTCTCCTCAGTGTTAGACACATGAAAGCCCGCATGGAGTTTGCTAAAAAACACCTGAAGGACTCCAAGATGGTGAGAAATAAGATTCTCTGGTCTGATGAGACCAAAAAAGAACTTTTTGGCCTTAATTCTAAGCGGTATGTGTGGAGAAAACCAGGCACTGCTCATCACCTGTCCAATACAGTCCCAACAGTGAAGCATGGTGGTGGCAGCATCATGCTGTGGGGGTGTTTTTCAGCTGCAGGGACAGGACGACTGGTTGCAATCGAGGGAAAGATGAATGCGGCCAAGTACAGGGATATCCTGGACAAATACCTTCTCCAGAGTGCTCTGGACCTCAGACTGGGCCGAAGGTTTACCTTCCAACAAGACAATGACCCTAAGCACACAGCTAAAATAACGAAGGAGTGGCTTCACAACAACTCCGTGACTGTTCTTGAATGGCCCAGCTAGAGCCCTGACTTAAACCCAATTAAGCATCTCTGGAGAGACCTAAAAATGGCTGTCCACCAACGTTTACCATCCAACCTGACAGAACTGGAGAGGATCTGCAAGGAGGAATGGCAGAGGATCCCCAAATCCAGGTGTGAAAGACTTGTTGCATCTTTCCCAAAAAGACTCCTGGCTGTATTAGATCAAAAGGGGGCTTCTACTAAATACTGAGCAAAGGGTCTGAATACTTAGGACCATGTGATATTTCAGTTTTTCTTTTTTAATAAATCTGCAACAATGTCAACAATTCTGTGTTTTTCTGTCAGTATGGGGTGCTATGTGTACATTCATGAGGAAGAAGAATAAACCTAAATGATTTTGGCAAAGGGCTGCAATATAACAAAGAGTGAAAAATGTAAGGGGGTCTGAATACTTTCCGTACCCACTGTATATATATATATATATATATACATACATATATGTGTGTACCTATACAGAAGGGGTAACTGGGAAGGGAAGAAGGGAGGGGGGGGGGAAGAAATAGGGATAATAAAAATACACTAGCTCACAGGATAGTATTAATATCTAGTTCCTCGTTCAGTCCCCCGGGCGCCAGAACATTCAGGGCGTATATCCAGTAGGTTTCCCTACTGCACAGACGCCTGAACCTCTCTGCCTCAGAGGGACCTTTTGGGATAGCCTCAATCACCCAGACATATAATCCCTCGGTAGACTTATCATGGTGATGGAGGAAATGTCTGGGGACGCTATGGTGGTCTTTGCCCTCCTGAATATAGCGTCGGTGCTGACCAAAATGTGCTCTGAGGGTCCGTATGGTCCTGCCAACATAGTGCAGGCCACACGGACATACCAAGCAGTATACCTCAAATTCCGACGAACAGGTATGGAATTCATTAATTCCATACCTGTTGCCTCCAATCACAAAATCCTTCTGTCCATGCTTAACATATTGGCATGTCAAGCATTGTATTTTGCGACACTGGTACATACCAGTGACGTTAAAGAAAGTTAGAGAAGGGGAAGCATATTTTTTGGATTTAAGCTTGCTGGGTGCGATTTTTGTTTTTATGTTAGGGGCCTTTCTATATGAGAAGCGGGGTTTGTCCGGAAGTCCCCTAACATAAAAACAAAAATCGCACCCAGCAAGCTTAAATCCAAAAAATATGTGATTGGAGGCAACAGGTATGGAATTAATGAATTCCATACCTGTTCGTCGGAATTTGTGGTATACTGCTTGGTATGTCCGTGTGGCCTGCACTATGTTGGCAGGACCATACGGACCCTCAGAGCACGTTTTGGTCAGCACCGACGCTATATTCAGGAGGGCAAAGACCACCATAGCGTCCCCAGACATTTCCTCCATCACCATGATAAGTCTACCGAGGGATTATATGTCTGGGTGATTGAGGCTATCCCAAAAGGTCCCTCTGAGGCCGAGAGGTTCAGGCGTCTGTGCAGTAGGGAAACCTACTGGATATACGCCCTGAATGTTCTGGCGCCCGGGGGACTGAACAAGGAACTAGATATTAATACTATCCTGTGAGCTAGTGTATTTTTATTATCCCTATTTCTTCCCCCCCCTTTCCCTCCCTTCTTCCCTTCCCAGTTACCCCTTCTGTATAGGTACACACATATATGTATGTATATATATATATATATATATATATATATATATATATATATATATACATATAATTTTAAAAGTTTTTTACTAGTTTTTAAATTTTTAGAATTTTGTCTTTTTTTAAGTAAATCGAGCACAAGTGCTTTTTTCATAGTCACACGGCACATCTTTGTGCTTATATTTAATAAGTGCTTATATTTAATAATTCCCTATGGATCATGAATAATGAATTTTCTTTGTAAGCACATGATTTGCAGATTTACTCATGAGCCCATGGTCTTCTTATCTATGAGGTAGCCCTTTGTTCATATTTATATGTATGTGTGTGTTTCCCGTACCCATATACAGAGATATATATATACATATATATAATTTTCTTAATTTTATCCCCCTCCTAGTTCTGTTGCATAGATAACAGGGCTCCGATAAAAATCATGTTTTAATGCATCTATCGTGGATGACGTATATATATGTTTGAAGTGTATTATTGTTTGCTAAATGTTGTTTGTACACTAATAAGCCCCAGTACCAAAAATCCATTGTATTATCTTAAGTACTGTGCATACTCTCCGGAATGCTGGCTGTGTAGCTGGTACTGCAGAGTATTGCGCCGCCCCTTGTCTTGATTTCCATGATAATTGATTGTAGACTGCTGTACTTAAACCTGGCTTTAGGTGGCGGTCACTTACGCTTGAGAAAGGAGCCGAGTGCGCATGCTCCGAAACGCGTTGCGTCATTTCCGGGAGCCTGCGTTCCATTGCTGCTTCCTGTGTAACCAGTTCCCCGACCAGCTTCCTGTGACGTCACCTCCGGACCGGTGGACGGCCGGATCGTGCGCTTGGAGACGCTGCCATATGGACTGGAGCTTACCTATGTGTAAGTGATTATGTATGTTGTGCAATAAACCTTTTTGGCTAACTACAGTGGCGCCTGCCTTTCTCTTCACTTCTGCATGGAGAAAGGTTACTGCTTTCCCTTACTGCTGAATTATCTCTGCTGGCTTTAAGGGTTACACTGCTTTCTGCACTGAACACGCTTTCAGGTGTATTAGTTGCCAGGTCTCCTGCTGCGCATTGTGAATCCTGGCCCTTACAAAAACTCCAGAACATAGTAGTAATGTTGGGGTCAGCAGAAGGAACCACAGAGATCTGGCATCCAACAATCCCACAAGTCTCAGATGCAGAAGATTTTTTTAAGCCAGCTGAACACAGCAGAGATTGGTATCATTGGTGACAGTAGGGGTAAGTATTACCTTCTAGTTCTTTCTTTAAATATAAATTCAATAAAACTTTTTGGCTAACTACAGTGGCGCCTGTCTTTCTCTTCACTTCTGCCAGCGGATTCTTCGGAGTTATTCCCGCCAGCGCTGCCTTGTACCCAGCCATTCGGGACAGTTTGTAATAAGAATTTGGAGGCATCCCCTGCGCCCCTCTTACAGCGGTGGACTTCTTCCCTTCTTACTTGGTCAGAAGCGCCCAACAACTACTCTCTTTTCTCCATGCAGGGAAACTACTCTCAACACTCTGTTTAAAGCTGAAAACCCAATACATTTTTTAAGTATATAAATAGTAAGAAGTTGAGGCCATAACATATTGGCCCCATAAAAGATGATAAAGGCAATCTGGCTAAAAAAGGACAGAGAGAAGGCAAAAGTTCTGAATAAATTATTTTCCCCAGTCTTAACAAGGGAAAGGGGGGAATACAATAACCTAAACTGTAATATTAAAATTAATTACACATCACAGCAAGCACCCTCGTAGTTAACAAAAGATAGACTCAGAACTAGACTTGAAAAACGTAACATAAATAAGTCACCAGGACCAGACGGCTTACACCCAAAGGTCCTTATGGAACTCAGCCAGCTGATAGCCAGACCATTGTTCCAAATTTTTATGGACAGTCTACTGACGGGAATGGTACCAGCTGATTGAAGAAAAGCCAACGTGGCACCAATATTTTCAAAAGGGCCGAGATATATCCCTGGGAAGTACAGGCCGGTTAGCCTAACATCAATACAATGCAAGCTTTTGGAGGGGATGATAAGAGACTATATACAAGATTTTAGTAACAAAAACTGTATCATTAGTAATCAGCATGGATTCATGAAGAATCATTATTGCCAGACAAATCTATTAACCTTCTATGAAGAAGTGAGCTGCCATCTAGAAGGAAGGAAGGCATGTAGATGTGGTGTATCTGAACTTTGCAAAGGCATTTGATACAGTTCCCCACAAACGCTTACTGTACAAACTAAGGTACATAGGTATGGACGAGAGGGTGAGTACCTGGATTAAAAAATGGCTTCAGGGGTGAGACCAGAGGGTGGTGATAAATGGTGAGTACTCGGATTGGTCTGGTGTGGAAAGTGGGGTTCCCTCAAGGATCTGTCCTGGGACCAATCCTGTTTAATTTATTCATAAACAATCTAGAGTCTCAGTATTTGTGGACGCTAAGCAGGGCAATAACTTCTACACAGGATGTGGAAACCTTACAAGACGACCTGAACAAAATAATGGGGTGAGCAACTACATGGCAAATTAGGTTTAATGTTGAAAAATGTGAGGTAATGTGTTTGGGTGCAAGAAATACGAATGCAAGTTAATCGCTAGGGGGAGAACCTCTGGGGGAATCTAAGATGGAAAAGGCTCTAGTAGACGACAAGCTCAGCAATGGTATGCAATGCCAAACTGCTACAAGCAAAGCCAACAGAATACCGGTATGTATAAAAAAAGGGACTTCACTCCAGAGAAAAAAAATGATAATTCTTCCACTCTACAGGACTCTGGTCTGGCCGCATCTCGAGTATGCCATCCAGTTCTGGGCAACGGTTCTCAGGAAGGATGTGCTGGAACTGGAGAGAGTCCAGAGAAGGGCAACAAAGCTAATAAAGGGAATAAGGAAATCCTACAAGCATTGAACTTATTCTCTCTGAACAGGAGACGGTTGAGAAGGAATATGATATCAATGTACAAATACTGTACTGGTGACTAGGGAACAAACTTTTCAGCGAAAAGGAATTTAAAAAGAAAGGCTATTCACTAAAACTAGAAGAGAAACTGTTTAACCTTAAACTGCGTAAAGGGTTCTTTACTGTCAAACCGGTAAGGATGTGGAATTCACTTCCACAAGCAGTGGTATCAGTAGGGAGCATCGATAGTTTCAAAAAACTATTAGATGGGCACCTTAACAACCACAACATACAGGGGTATACAATGTACTATTAGCCGCAAATGCACACACACACTCATCATAGGTTGAACTGGATGGACTGGTGTCTTTTTTCAACCTCACTAACTATGTAACTATGTAAAGCTGCATTCATTTTTGTCTTTTATATCTGCCTGGAGTTCAGCTTTAGGTAGGGACAGACTCGATTTTATAGAGGGATACAAATAAATGTCCACTTTTCATAATTATATGAAAATAGTTAAAATGGCCTTTTTAAATTAAAAAATTGAATATTGATACAAGCATATAGAAATAAGCCAGAACAGGTCTGCATACTTAGAGGTACTGTCTAATACAGGGGTTCCTACTCTAGCACCCTACAAGGTAGGTGCTAGGCAAAGTATAGTGGGCCTTAGCTGCCTAACAGCAGGGCCATGATTTTCAGCTGGGCTGTCATGTCTCCCAGGTGTAGCTGTTGAGACTGGGGAGTCTCCCCAGTGTGCTCCATGAGAGGGTTCTCATTGGGCAGTGGAGGAAACCCAGCCAATGGCACACTCAGGCCTGTAGCTACCCCAGAAAGACAGATGCTGCCACACAGGATTCTGGGAGTGGGTATAAGTTTGAGTGGAGCTGTAACGCTCCTGCGTTTCATGTATGGTGTGGATTTTCAGCTGCAGAAATATTCCACTTCAGTAGTCATGTAAGAGAGATGCTGAGATACCATTCCCAACCTCAATGACTCATCATGTGTGGAAGGTCTTAATTCAGCTAGTAAATACACACACTCAACAAGCTGGTTCCTAGAGTGACTTTATGTTTGTAGTAACACAGTGATGAAGATTTAAGAGACAGGTTGAGTGGAGGTGGTAGGTGACAGACACTTGAAGGTAAGACAGTAGCAGATGGATGCAGGTAGGTTTAGCAATCATGTATGGTAGCAGATGACAGAGTAGCAGGTGGACATACAAGAGAGATCAACCCAGTGCAGGAATAAGTAGCAGTAGTCTTAAGAGCTAGCAATCTAGATATGCAGATGTGATAAATAGTCTTTACTATGCAGAGCTAGATAGTGTAAGCTTAGTATAAGTTTATAGAGGGTTCCCCTGCGGGGTACTTAGCACTAATAGCAATACAGCCGAAGGTTGGTTCAGGAGGAGCGGATGATCCGGAAGCGGGATGCAGGGATCAGCGCAGCGAGGTTCCGTCAGCGAGGTATGCTTGCAAGCACGAAAGCTTCAAGCCAAGTTAGCATCCAGGTAAGGGTGTTTGAACGAACACATGTGAGTGAGAACCGGCGATTTAAATAGCCATCTAGTCCGGCGCTGAGTGATGACAGCTTCAGTCTTAAAGGTGTATGCGCACCTTTCCAAAAGAGAATGGTGGGGCGCATACACTTGTGAAAAGAGTAATTTAGGGTACCAAAGGTACCGGAACATTACAATACCCCCCCCTTAAGGCCGGCTCCTGAAGGCCTCTGGAGCTGGTTTGTCTGGGTATCTCGCATGAAAATTGCGGATTAATCTAGGGGCATGTATTTCAGAGGTGTTTAGCCAGGTGTCGTCTTGGGGCCCATAGTTCTTCCATCTAACCAAGTACTGAAGTCTTCTTCTGTAGATACGAGAATCCAGAATCTCTTTTATCTCGTATTCTTCTCCACCTTCAACTTGTACCGGAGGCGGAGGTGGAGTATTAGGCCTTATTCCTTGGTCCGGAACATGGGGCTTCAGTAGCGACACATGGAAAATGGGATGGATTTTTAGGTCTATTGGCAATGTAAGCTGTACTGCAGCTTTTCCAATAAGTTTTTTGATTGGGAAAGGTCCCAAGAACAGAGGTCCAAGCTTTTTTCTAGGGATCTTCAGTCTTAAATTTTTTGTTGTGAGCCAAACGAGGTCCCCGATAGTGTACTGTGGAGAAGGTCTTCTGCGAAGATCATAGTACTTCTTTTGTTGACTGTGAGCGTGTGCAATGGTAGTATTTAATAAACCCAGAGAATCCTTTATTTGGGTAAGATAGTCTGAGGCTACTGGGTTGTTTGAAGGAAGGATGCGTGGTGGAAGAATAGAGGGATGAAACCCATAGTTCAAGTAGAACGGACTCTGCTTGGTTGTACTGTGGGTTGCGTTGTTGTAGGCAAATTCTGCCAGAGGGAGAAGATCCACCCAATCATCCTGTTGGTAAGAAGTGTAACAACGTAAATACTGCTCGATGCATTGGTTGACTCTTTCAGTCTGTCCGTTGGTCTGCGGATGGTAAGGAGAAGTGAGCTTCCGCTCGATCCGTAGTATGTGACATAGTTCTTGCCAGAACTTAGAAATAAATTGGGATCCACGGTCAGACAGAAGAGTTTTTGGGATACCATGTAATCTAAAGACATGTTTCATCAGGAGTTCTGCCGTTTGTTTGGACGAAGGTAGTCTGCGAATAGCAATGAAATGTGCCATCTTTGTCAGAGGGTCCACTGACACCAAGATGGTATTAAATCCTTTGGAAAGAGGCAATTCTACGATGAAGTCCAAGGACAAAACTTCCCATGGAGTTTGGGGTATTGGTAGACTGCATAGTAGACCGGATGGTCTCGTAGTGTCAATTTTGGACCTGGCACAGACATTGCATGAAGAGACGAATTTTTGTATAGATGTTTTCATGTCAGGCCACCGGAATTGCCGGGAAATCAAATTAAGAGTCTTTGTCATACCCATATGTCCTGCCATAGGCACATCATGAGATAATTCCAAGATCTTGGTGCGTAGGGTAGGTGGTATGTAAAGTTTGTCGTTGTAGTAGAGGAAGCCTTCTGCATCAGTATTTAGTTGTGGTGGGGGTGAATCCAAACTTATACCATGCAAAACCTCTTCCTTTAAGGAACGGACAACTCCAATAATGCGTTTGTGAGGTATTATAGGAACGGAAGGGATTTCAAAGTAGTTTTCTTCAGTTAGTCGTGATAGTGCATCCGCCTTTTTGTTCTTATCTGCAGGTGTGTAAGTCACTAGGAAGTTAAACCTTAGAAAGAATAGTGACCATCGTACCTGTCGGTGCGAGAGAGTTTTGCTAGTCTGAAGATATTGGAGGTTTTTATGGTTCGTGTATATAATTATTGGTAATTGGGTGCCTTCGAGTAAATGTCGCCAATTCTCCAGAGCCAATTTTATAGCAAGCAGTTCCTTTTCACCCACGGGGTAATTTATCTCGGGACTGCTTAGGGATTTAGAAAAAAAGGCGACTGGATGAAGTGGTGAAGTGTGGGTTGGTCGTTGGGAGAGTATTGCTCCTACTGCCATGTTTGACGCATCTACCTCCAGAATGTATTGGAGGGATGGGTCTGGATGGCGTAATATGGGAGCGGAAGTAAACCTTGTCTTTAAAAAGTGAAAAGCTTTATTGGCTTCTTCTGACCATTTGATGGGTTTTTTATGCTAGTGAGCTGTGTGAGGGGTCTCACAATAGCAGAAAAGTTTTTAATGAACTTCCTGTAGAAATTTGAAAATCCTAGGAATCGCTGTAGCGCCTTGCGTGTGGTTGGTGTAGGCCAATCCTGAATGCAGGATATTTTACTCATGTCCATCTCGATTCTTGTTTTGGATATGATGTAGCCTAGAAAGAGTACCTCGTCTTTATGAAACAAGCATTTCTTCAGTTTCACATAAAGGTTATGTGCAAGCAATCTCGATAGTACAAGTCTTACATGTCTTATGTGTTCGGACAGGGATCGTGAATATATAAGTATATCGTCCAGATATACCACAACACAGACATCTAGTAAGTCTTTAAAAATATCGTTTATAAATCGTTGGAAAACTGCAGGGGCGTTGCATAGCCCGAATGGCATCACAAGATATTCGAACAATCCGTATCTGGTTCTGAATGCAGTCTTCCACTCGTGTCCATCACGGATTCGAATGAGATTGTATGCTCCTTTCAGGTCCAATTTTGAAAAATAGTTAGCTCCACGCACCTGCTCAATGAGCTCAGGGATAAGCGGTAGAGGATAGCGATCTTTTATTGTGATAGCATTCAATTTCCTGTAGTCGATGATAGGTCTGAGACTTGAGTCCTTATTGCGAACAAAAAAGAGTCCTGCTGCTGTGGAAGAAGTGGAAGGTCTAATAAAACCTTTTTCCAAATTCTCATCCAAATAGGTTTTGAGATGGGAAAGTTCATCCTGTGAAAGAGGATAAACATGACCGAACGGCAATTTGCTATTTGGGAGTAGATCAATGCTACAATCATAGTCTCGATGAGGTGGTAATGCTGAGCATTTTTCTCAAGAAAAACCTCAGAAAGATCTTGATAACATAGTGGTGCAATCTCATCTGTCACCATAGACAGAATCTTCCCGGAAGACGGGAGGTTACACGTATCCTGGCAATAGCAAGAGAGGAAGGCCAAGGACCGTTCCTTCAAATCCATGGTTGGTTGGTGTGTGTGTAACCAGGGAAGTCCCAACACAATGGGAAAGTGGGGTGAAGGTATTAAATCGAAGGTAGTAGTCTCCCTATGAGACTCGTTAATAGTGACTAGAAGTGCTTGTGTCTGATCGGTGATCGGACCAGAGGATAACGGAACACCGGTAATAAGACTTACTGAGACAGGTTTAAGTTTAGAAATAATAGGAATTTTATTTGAAGCAGCAAAACATATATCAATATAATTTCCACAAGATCCTGTGTCAATCATGGCCTTAGTAGTAATCCTGTTCTGGTCCCACTGTAATGTCAAACAAACAAAAATGTAAGGGTTAGTGAATGAAGTTGTCAATCCCCCTAGGAGGACATGTGAACACTCACCCTTCTTTTTGTTGACTAGGGGACAGACATTTATCTTGTGATCCGGGGATGCACAGTACAAGCAGAGATTTTCATATCGTCTTTTGGCTTTTTCCATAGTTGATAGCGGTGGGCGTATGGTTCCTACCTCCATAGGAACGGGGTTAACGGCCAGAATCCGAGAGGAAACGGATAATGGCATTCCCATTTTCTCAGCCTTTCTTTCTCGTAGTCTTCTATCTATGGTAATACTGAGTTGTATTAATGCATCCAGGGTTTTTGGTAGATCCGCTCGGGCGAGCTCGTCCTTAACGGCTTCTAATAGGCCAAGCCTAAATTGGGTTTTCAGAGATGCATCATTCCATTCTGAATCAAGGGTCCATCTCTTGAATTCCGCGACAAAGTCTTCTACAGGCCTCCTTCCTTGTTTCAAGGATCTTAATTGAAGATCGGCAGTACTCTGCCTATTGGGGTCATCATATAGGCTAGTGAGTTCTGCTAGGAACAAGGCATAGGAGTTGAGAAGCTGGTCGTTTTTCTCAAAAAGAGAGTCTGCCCAGGCTCGAGGATCGCCTGTTAGGTAAGAAATAATAGTACAAACCTTAATGTGATCAGTAAGGTAGGTACGAGGTTTTAGCAAAAAAAGTAACTCACATGCGTTTTTAAATTCGCGAAATTTTTTGCGATCGCCTGTAAATACCAAAGGGGGATTTATCTTGGGTTCAGGGGACTGAGCAGAGGTAAGTTGTGTCAGTCTAATTACCTGCTGCGACAGAGCCTGATTGTCTTCTTTTAATTCAGCAAGTGCGTGTATTAACGCAGTTACTTGCTGTTTTAATTGTGTCACCTGAGTGGTTATTTCTGCTGAATCCATTTGTGGGTTCGTTCAATCTGTAACGCTCCTGCGTTTCATGTATGGTGTGGATTTTCAGCTGCAGAAATATTCCACTTCAGTAGTCATGTAAGAGAGATGCTGAGATACCATTCCCAACCTCAATGACTCATCATGTGTGGAAGGTCTTAATTCAGCTAGTAAATACACACACTCAACAAGCTGGTTCCTAGAGTGACTTTATGTATGTAGTAACACAGTGATGAAGATTTAAGAGACAGGTTGAGTGGAGGTGGTAGGTGACAGACACTTGAAGGTAAGACAGTAGCAGATGGATGCAGGTAGGTTTAGCAATCATGTATGGTAGCAGATGACAGAGTAGCAGGTGGACATACAAGAGAGATCAACCCAGTGCAGGAATAAGTAGCAGTAGTCTTAAGAGCTAGCAATCTAGATATGCAGATGTGATAAATAGTCTTTACTATGCAGAGCTAGATAGTGTAAGCTTAGTATAAGTTTATAGAGGGTTCCCCTGCGGGGTACTTAGCACTAATAGCAATACAGCCGAAGGTTGGTTCAGGAGGAGCGGATGATCCGGAAGCGGGATGCAGGGATCAGCGCAGCGAGGTTCCGTCAGCGAGGTATGCTTGCGAGCACGAAAGCTTCAAGCCAAGTTAGCATCCAGGTAAGGGTGTTTGAACGAACACATGTGAGTGAGAACCGGCGATTTAAATAGCCATCTAGTCCGGCGCTGAGTGATGACAGCTTCAGTCTTAAAGGTGTATGCGCACCTTTCCAAAAGAGAATGGTGGGGCGCATACACTTGTGAAAAGAGTAATTTAGGGTACCAAAGGTACCGGAACATTACAGGAGCGCATGACGCAGCATCTTTGGCGGGAAGCAGTGTCCCAGGAGTGAGAGTATGGCTGTCTCTCCTCCTGTCAGCAGGATCGGGTGTCCCGGGCGGCTTGCCTGAGAGGACGGAGTGAGCTGAGCTGAGCTGCAGAGAGGATCCGGTGTGCCGAGGACCAGCAGAGCAGAGAGGGTCCAGTTTCAGGAAAGCATTCCCAGTTCATGAGTAGTGTAAACTACCCCTGGTGGTCTGCCTAGCAGAGGGGACCACTCTGGTGAAGGTCCAAGGGATCCAGGAGCCAGCTAGTGGTAAAGGGGGTGCCAGTGAGGACCCTGAAGTGTAGAGGGGGTGCCTAGTGAGAGGACCCTGAAGTTCAGAGGGGGTGCCTAGTGAGAGGACCCTGAAGTTCAGAGGGGGTGCCTAGTGAGAGGATCCTGGAGTGTAAAGGGGGCGCCAGCAGTTGGGCCCTGAAGAGTTAAAGTGTACAGCGTGCAGTGTGCAGTGTACAGTGTTGAGAGTTGCAGCAGCACAAGCAGTTTCAAAGAGCTACTTCTGTCATTGAAGGGCTGGAGGGAGCTGTTTACAGGACTTTTCAGCTAACCAGAGTGTCAAGAGTCAAGTCTCAATACAGTCCAGGACTTTTTGAGCTAACCAGAGTGTCAAAAGTCAAGTTCAAGCACAAGTTCAGCAAGTCAGTATTTTACAAGTGCCAGCAAGCGCTAGTCGGCATTCAGCTGGCGTCAAGACAGCGTTAATAGGCATTTTTCTGCAAGGTGTCCCAGTTGTACCTAATTGAGCCAGAGGAGTATCCCACTCATTGCCTTCTCCCATCCCTATATCAAATAAACAAAACAAACCAAAGATGCCAGAGTGGTTATTGTCTCCAATCTCACACTTGGGCATTCAGCTTAAATGGGCTGAAGGTGTCACCGGTAACAATGGCAGACCCACATCAGTCCCAATGCCTGGAAAACCTGCTACACTACCATTTTTACTTTACATATGCATAACTACAAACAAAACAGCTGAAATACAGGTGTTATCATATTTATGTATATTAAAAGTGAATAAGAAATATGCAAGCTAGCTTCAACTAGTGGTATTTCTCTGTGTTTTTTTTTCCAAGTTCAACAATGCAGAAAGCCCTTTTTTATGTATATAATTCAGAGATCCAGTCCATTTCTATCATTTTCTTCCAATTCACCAGCGAGGTATGGATATAACAGCCTCTGGTCTATTACAACAAATGCATAAAGCTTACTATCTTATTTGTTGAACTCACTGACAAAGAGTTAGGGTGCAGCTCTGCATGTCAGCCAATTCGCTTCTAGCCTCAGCGTGTTCAATTAGGCTTTGACAATATAACCTGGAAGCTGATTGGTTTCTATGCAGAGCTGCACCAGATTTTGCACTCTCCAGTTTTAGTCAATCAACCCCTTAGTATGTGAACCATTTTGACTACCGTAACTATTTTTAGGAGCCGCTTGGATATTGGTTTTCTCAGGCCTCCCACTGATTACTCTTCAGCCAGATACAGAGTATTTTCACACAGCCAGGTGCACACACTCTTCCACTCGTTATCTTCAATGACCAGCCTAGGGGATTTGTTTTTGTGTTTTATTTGGAGAACTTGGATAGGGGAAGGAATTTAGTAGGATACTCCAAAATGAACTATTCACAGGTGAGGACAACTCTCTCAATAGAACTGTATAACAGATTATCTACAGGACCATAAAGCACCTGTATAGAATGAACAAGTCCTTTGGAGCTGAAGGAACTCAGTGAACTTTGCATCTTCAAGACACTAGCAAGTGTCTCCTTTAGCTTGCACCCAGTAACTGACTTCTAGCACTCAGAGGGGGATCTAAGAGCACAAGTCCCAAGTATCCCCTGTGGGGGTCTGTACTCACAAGGCTCCTGAAGAACACACAGCAGCCTTCCTGAGTAGTACGAGACAGGGTCCGCAGACATCCTCCCTCAGTCAGCTTTCATAAAAACCATGAGTTTCAACTTCAATGTTTCAGGCCCTCGGGTCAACCACCTGAGGCCGCACGACAGCCTGTGCTGGGGAGAGGCAGCCGTCCCCTCCCCACCTGGACCTCTCCCTGTAGAGGTAGACTGGACCATAAGCCCATGTGCTCTTTAGATATAAATACAGGTACCAAGCATACCTTGGGGCACATCCTTGTCTAATTGGCCAGGGCTGTACAGACATCCATCTGCTAGGTTTCCACTCACTGTCCAATATACTCCATAGCTATTGGTTCAGTGTGAAACTTCAAGACAGCCTGAGCAGCACAAGAGCACACTGAGCAGACCTCACGAAGCAATCACAGCTCTCTGTTAAGCAGACAGCACATACATTTGCCTAGCTGTCTCCCTGTTAACAAAGAAACCAAAAACTATATACACTCACTCTAGCACCTACCTAGGAGGGCGTTATATTAGTCAAATCCCAATCCTAGTCAAAAAGTTTGGCCAAAATGTTTGATTGAAATGATTCCTTGTTTCATGGACTTTGATAATGTCTTAAAAAAAACTCTCCCAAAAGTTGACACATTGTCAATGCTATGCATACTGTGAAAGAGAAAATAACTAAGTAAAAGAAAGTTAGGCATATACCAGTTTGCCTTTTTATCCATGATTAGAACTATCCTGCTACTGGTCAATTTTACACTGCTGCATCCTCTGCAGTATTTTAATTCTTGATTTAAACAATTTATTATATTACAGCTTACCAATTTTTAGATGTGATGGCTGCATTCGTTGCCCTCGTTATGCTTTTTTTCTTCTATTTTCATCTGCTGTAGCTTATTACTCAGTATTAGCTGGAGTTTGGCTTCAAATTGTTGCTGTATTTAAATCTGCAAGCACATCTAACAACCCCCCTCCCCCAGACTGACAAAGCTGCAGTCTAAATTTGCCCTCTGTGCTCATTCATCCAGAGTGGTGTCTCTCTAATACAGGAGGTGTATTACTGGCCAGATCACCACAGCCAAATAGATGGGAAAAAAGTGTAGCACTACCACTGAAGGAGCCGCTGGATAATTTGGGTTCTCCGTTCTGTGCCTCGACTCCAAGAACAATCTTAGCCCCTCTGACACACTTGGTTGAAGGAAAGTGACTGCAAGCACTTATAAAAACACAAGCATAGATTCCTTTAACTTGGTTGTGAGCTGATATCAGGAATTAGACCCAAGACCATTTAGTAGTAATTTAACTTAGTGTATTAGTACAGTTAAGGGTATTTAATGGTATGAGCATAAATGAACACACATAAGATAGATTCAGATCCAGTTTGATAAACAATGGGATCTCTAGGCCAAAGTAACTTAGGTTGGAGTTCTGTACCACCAGGCTGAAATCAACTTCTAAGTCAGCAATATAAGCATCAACTGTGATGTGAATAATAATACTATACCTAGTCTAGTGTGCACTCTAGAGGTGATTAGACTATGGCCCAGGTCTACCGCAGAGCTACTCCTACAAGCAATACCAGGAGTCCTTGTAGGGCAGCTTATTTAAATAGATAGTCCTTTACCCTACCCTCTAGTTGTCTGATGTTGGGGCCCATCTTGCCATTGGTATACATAAGCATATACCCCATGGACAATATTATAGGATATTGGGTGAAAGCATAATCGCCTTAAGCTTAGTTTTTGATAGGAGCAGCAGGTTCTGACCACAAGGCCCTCTTACCAAACCAGCGATACAGCCACAGTCTCTGCACTCCTCGATCTTCACTCTCACTCTCACTATCACTCTTCAGCGGCAGGACAGTTTTGCATCAGCCAGGACAAGGACAGTCACAGTAAATTGGACAATTACTAGTTCTCATTTAACCACTTCCCCCAAACCGACGTACCTGTACGCCAGCTTGAAGACGTGGTTGTACCAGGTAGAGGCATCACCATTGCAGCTAGAGGCATCACCCCAGGACTGTTTTTTAGAGCCGGCGGTCAGGTTTTTGGTGATAACAACTGATGCGGCTCAGCAGCCACTCAGCCCTTATCACAGGGAGCGGGAGGGGACATCCCCCGCTCTGCCGGGGTCTCCCGTCCCACCAGGAGACTCGAGGGACCAGCCGACACATCTGCTGGCTGGTCAGAGTCTGGAACGAAGCTGGATACAACTTCGATTGGGTCTCCGATGAAGTAACCTGGACGCAAAAGTCCCTTCCGGTTTATTCGGCTGACAATGGCGCCCGATTTTAAAAAAGTGACAGTATTCAAAAATGCAGATTTTGGCATTTTGAATACTTTTAAGTGCAAAGGAGGGATTTGGGGTCTTTTAGACCCCCAGATTCCTCCATAAAGAGTACCTGTCATTGCCTATTACTGTCACAAGGGATGTTTACATTCCTTGTGACAGCAATAAAAGTGAGCACATTTATTTTTTTTTTTTAAAGGAACATATAAAAAAAAAAAAAAAAATAATAGGAAAAACGCATACATAAGTCGGGCCTGCAAATGTAAACGGTGTTCAAATCACACATGTTAGGTATCGCTACGATCGCCAGAGCGAGAGCAATAATTCTAGCAAAAGATCTCCTCTGTAACATCTGTAAAATTTTAAAGCGTCGCCTATGGAGATTTTTAAGTACCCTAGTTTCTCGCTATTCCACGAGTGTGCAAAATTTTAAACCGTAACATGTTAGGTATCTATTTACTCGGCGTGACATCATCTTTCACAAGCTACAGAAAATCAGGCTAACTTTACTGTTCAGTTTTTTTTTTTTAATTCAGTGAAATTCATTTTTTCCCAAAAAAATTGTGTTTTAAAGACCGCTGCTCAAATACCGTGTGACATAAAATATTGCAACAACCGCCATTTTCTTCTTCAGAGTCTTTGCTAAAAGAAAAAAAAAAAAAAATATATATATATATATATATATATATATATAATTTTTGGGGGTTCTGAGTAATTTTCTAGCAGAAAATACTGATTTTAACTTGTAAACAACATGTGTCAGAAATAGGCTTGGTTCTTAAGTGGTTAAAGTGGGTGTGTTACTGTTTTAATGAAAAAAGCATGTATCACAGTTAAAGCTACCTGAAAAAAAAGCTTTTTTTCAAACTAAAATAAGTAAGACTGATGTGATGATGCTGTATGTCAGCCAAGTCAAAGTATAAAATAATTAATAATCAATTACAAAGCATAATACAGTATGTGAGTGTACGCTGTCACTGAGGCTGTCTGTGAAAAGTGCAATGTTCTGTAACACCACATGCAACTTTAAGACATTCTCAAGCTTATTATTAAAGTGTTTGTTTAATTTTAATGATACCCTCTAAGCCAATGAAGGCCCTCTGTGCTGTATGATATTTATGCCCTATTTTGACAGTAGTTTTCTTAACATTCCTAAAAATGGCCAAGATTTCCTGAACCCATGGCAAATTGAACCTGGGTAGATTTTCTCTTCACTATTGTAGGTTACATGGAGAATAGATGTATGGGTGCACACTTTTTAAAATTATTTATGTAAATTATTATTGCAAAAATTATGTATTCTAGTAATAGATAGAAATACATATAATATATAAGCATCGGGGCGCATGGTGTATGACAATATTAGGCCTATAACAGCCACAGCAAAGGTGAGAATGGCAGACGTTGTATCTTGGGGATTAAATTCCCCTTACAGACCCCCTAGTGATGGGTGACTACACAGACATCACTTGAAATGCAGTAATTCAATCATTAAATAACTGTCTGCAGTATTATTTACTCCATAAGAGAAAATCATTTTGTTGTATTTAATGAAACATTTATGTATATAATCAGTAATGTATTTATTTTTATTTTGCAGAAAGCTTAACCTACATTATTTCCTTTAAACTGATAAATGCCAGTTCTCCAATGGGCAGCAATGCTAAGCCCATCTAATGCCCTCAGATGATAGTTTAAGCTATCTGCTTGTCTGTTTTAGTCCTCCAGGTGAAAAATAATACTTCCAATTACATTAAAAGAGAAAAAAAAATAGCAAGACTCAACTCAACATCTGCTCCTATTCTCTCCTTTCAAAGATAGGAAGGACAGAATAATCAGACCACTCCACTGCTGTTAATTGTAAAAACCATTAGTAAACTTCCAGGTGCTGTTTACTATGTAACCATTGTAATTCTGCATACAGAAATCAGTATCTCAGCAACATCATTCCGCCTGCCCCGGGGATCGGAGATTGTGCTTTTTTTCAGTTTTCAAAGACGGTTGCGGTCTCCATTTACTGGTAATGAAAGAACTAGTTCTACACCTGCAGTGTCTGAGGCTCTAATTCCTGATATTACGTAGACCTCATAAGGAGAGGTCTTTTGCAAACCATTAATGCTGCCACACTTACGATCCATTTAGAAATAATTTAAACATCCTTTTATTCCATCTTAACTGTGCCTATGTTTGTGTTCCCCTTTCCCAGCAGTGCTAGAAAAAGCTTGATAAAAAAACCAATCCATGTGCACAGGAGCACACACACACACACACACACACAATCACCTTCTCTCTTGCTCTTCCGTTCTCCTTTCCTCTCCAATAAACCCACTTTATGTATAGACTGAATTAAATTATAACTCCAACCAATATCTTTTTTTTTTTTTACACAGAGGTGGGAAATGCTGGGTTCCCCTTCTCTATTAAAAACAATAAAAATAAATAATGTTTTTACATCTTTAAATAAGGGGAAGTTTCCCCTTTTTTTCCCAGAACAGAAAGTGAGGGAAAATTTCTACAAAAAGAACCAAAACAGAAATACAGAGGTGAAAAAAATGAAATCCTGTCCATCCACTCAATCTCAAACTAAAAATGCATTGACTGAAGTTCTAATTTGATAGTAATGTTCGGTGATGGCGCCCTTGATGTGCAATAGGTGTGAATAGCTGCCCATTTAAATAAGGTGTTAATCACCTTAAATGTCAAAACTGTAGTGAATAAAGATGTGGCGCTACACCAAATAATCAATGTATTAATCGTCAAGTGACCTGTATGGATTTATGTGTGCATAACTCTTGCATTGAACTAATCCATAAATTAATAAAACAAATAACAGATGATGCTAATTCATGATACATCTTTGCAAATATAAATCCAATGTGACTGCGCCCCACACCAAATGTACTGAGTGATTCTGTGAAGGGGATATCTTCTAGTTGCTTCACCACAGGTGCTCTGAGGGTAGATGACAACTCACCAAAGGTAAGGAAGTCAAAAAACACTGTATAGAGGACCGATTGGTTTTTGGGCTCATACCATGCCCCTCCAAAGACCCCTCAGGATGTAGCTAAAGAAGTAAGGATGTACTCCACCAAAGATACAGAAATGGCTTATAGTGTAGTCATTTTATTGATGTTTGTTTAAAAGCAATATAAAAGACATTTTTCGCTCACATGTAACTGTGCCTGCCTGGCACTAAGATTGCTACAGCATGTGCGGATGTGGGCTGCATGGCGCCGGCGTGCGATCCACGTCTCCCTCTCAGTACTAGGGTCAAACATCAATAAAATGACTACACTATAAGCCCTTTCTGTATCTTTGGTGGAGTACATCCTTACTTCTTTAGCTACACCCTTAAGGGGTCTTTGGAGCAGCATGGTGTGTGCGCAGGAGCCAATTGGTCCCCTATACAGCATTTTTTCACTCCCTGTAAAAAAAAGGGGTCAAACACCTTTGGTGAATTGCCATCTACCCTCAGAGCACCTGTGGTGAAGCAACTAGAAGATATCCCCTTCACAGAATCACTCTGTACACTTGGTTTTGGGCTTAGTCACATTGGATTTATATTTGCATTTATGTGTCATGAATTAGCATTATCTGTTATTTGTTTTATTTATTTATGGATTAGTTCAATGCAAGAGTAATGCACACGTAAATCCATATAGGTCACTTGAGGATTAATACATTACTATTTGGTGTAGCACCCCATCTTTATTCACTACAGTTTTGAAGTTCTAATTTAAATGTTGATTAACAAAGATTAGTGCAAAAAAAAAAAAAAGTGTCGCTTTCTATATGCACACTTAATTAACACTTTACTTTAAGTGTTGCACACAAATGCACTAATTTGTTGCATGATAGTAGTGTGCTGTCCATCAATACACATCCAGTTCCCCCACCTTCTTGTATTTATTGTTTCTCCTTGCTGTTTGTCTGTATTAACACCACTGTGGTCATGGAGTACATTTTAGAACAATTTTTAATGTACAAAGGGATAGGACATTAAAAAAAAAAAAAATGCTGTGTGTCCATTTTAACATTATTTGGTGTGGCATTGTTGATTTGGTGCATAGAAATTGTGTTGATATTTAGACATATAAATGGTGTATTTCTCTCCCTCTATGTTTATTGCAACCTTTAATTACCAAAAAGAGAAATATTTGTTATGTGACTACAAAAGACTTTAGCCACTAATCATGTGGAATGAACTTATGATTTTAGAAGAGAGCAAGCACTAAACAAAATCATGCATTTATTGTATACATGCAGGTGCATCTCAAAAAATGTGAATATCATCAAAAATTTAATTTATTTCAGTAATTTAATTCCAAAAGTGAAACTTATATATAATATAGATTTAATACACACAGAGTGATTTATTTCGAGCATTTATTTATTTTATTCTAATGATTATGGCTTACAGCTAGTAAAAAAACAAAATTCGGTATCTCAGAAAATTAGAACATTGTGAAAAAAATTCAAGATTGTAGACTCATGGTGTCAAACTCTAATCAGCTAATTAACTCAAAACACCTGTAAAGATTTCCTTTAAATGGTCTTCCAGCCTGGTTCAGTAGGTTACACAATCATGGGGAAGACTGCTGACTTGACAGTTGTCCAGAAGACAGTCATTGACACCCCCCACAAGGAGGGTTAGTCACAAAAGGTCATTGCTAAAGAAGCTGGCTGTTCAAAGAGTGCTATATTCAAACATAATAATGGAAAGTTAAGTGGAAGGAAAAAGTGTGGTAGAAAAAAGGTGTACAAGCAACAGCTATAACGGCAGCCTTGAGAGGATTGTGAAGCAAATGCCATTCAAGGATTTGGGGGAGATTTGAGAATCTGTGAGGTATTAGCAAGAGGAAGATGAGAGTCACTAGACCCAACAATGCAGATGAGCTGAAGGCTGCTATCAAAGCAACCTGTGCTTCCATAACACCTCAGCAGTGCTACAGGCTGATCACCCCCATGCCATGATGCATTGATGCAGTGATTCATGCAAAAAGAGCTCCGACCAAGTATTAAGTGCATAATATACTGTACATGGACAAACTTTTCAGTAAGCCAACATTTCTATATTAAAAATCCTTTTTTTATTTTTTCACAATAATCCAATTTTCTGAGATACTTAATTTTGGGTTTTCACTAGCTGTAAGCCATAATCATCAAAATGAAAATAAATAAATGCTTGAAATATATCATGAATCTATATAAATGAATCTATATAATTTATGAGTTTCACTTTTTGAATTTAACTACTGAAATAAATTAACTTTTTAAAAATATTCTAGTTTTTTTATATGCACCTGTACAGTATAACAAAACACATTTATAACATGTGCCTCTGTTCTATATACAGATTGTCTTCATTGCAACCATACTGTATACATTTCACTCCAATTTTGACAATCATGGCACATGCCTAGTTCGTTGATCTATATACAGTAGGTTATATACAGTATCACTTATGATGGGCCTATATGACTTATGGGTTCACTTCATAGCTCAGAGGATAAAGTCTGTTTTAGTCACACAAGGTGGTTTTCTCTTTTTTGGTAAGTGCTACCACCAACCGTATTTATCCACACTGTATGGGTCCATGATTCACAGCATATTTCTTTTTTATTGACAATTATTTCAGTTAATGAGCAAATTGAGTTGCAGATTCCTTGTGAATCAGATTAATTCACTGCCGGGATCTTCAGGAGGGTGGAATAAAATACACAGGACTCCCCCATTAAAATATCACCTCGATGCTGATAAACACAGGGCTTAATTATCATAGAACAACGCTCAAAGAAAAGCAATAGAAAGGGAAAATGCAAAAGGCTATGTCTGCAATTTTCATGTCTAGATATTTTCCTGTTTTTATTTATTTTTTTATTTAAAATGTTAGTGCATCATTTCTTTACAGTCAGTCAGTATAGCTAATGTTTTTTGTTTTACTTTTAAGAAAGATAAAATACATGTCATAAATATTCCACATATCTTGACTATAAAATTATCTTTTACATGTAAACTATGAATAGTATCTACCTCACAAATAACATGACAATTTATAAATATGAAAATAATCAAGTTAAATTATTTAAGAGAAAAAAATATATAAAAATATGAAATGTAGTATGTTTTACCTAGTGTAGCCTTCCCTGACCGTTCTACCCCAAAGTATTCCATAAAATATTTTTAAGATCTCAGAGAACCCCTTCAACCACTTCATCAGAGGTCAGTGGAAAATGCCATTTACATTGGTGTTCAGTGGGAAGGATGCAGCCCCTACAGTAATGGTCAAAATGCCACCCTTAGAGACAGCTAAAAAAGCAATTGGTGTAATGCCACTGATTCTGCCAAGTGGCATTGGTCCTGGAATTATGCAAGCATCATCAACTGCGAAGTCAATCAGACACAGCTGAAGAAACTCCTAGCAACCTCTGGAGGAATCCTAGATAACTTTGGCTGAGAATGGTTGCACAAATGTGTGTGTCTGTGTGTGTGTGTGTGTGCGTGTGTGTGTGTGTGTGTTTGTGTGTGTGTGTGTGCGTGCGTGCATCGAGTGGGGGCAGTTTAAAGCAGTAAAAAGGAGCTTAGGAAGGGAGTTTCTGCTCTAGGATTGTGAGGAGTATCAAATCCATGGTGCACAATTTTATTGAAAATCTTAGCTTGTTAGTTTGTCATTTTGCCATTATTCAGTAATTTTGGGAAACATTTTTGAAATGTTTGAAATGAGTTTAGTTCAATAATGCTTCAGATGGATGTTTTGGAGTTTATCAGATTATACATTTAAACTTAAAATCTATGAATTTTAAGACATGTTCATATATGGTGCATGTCTTCTATTTGTGCACAATTTTGAAACCAGAATAAAGACATAAAAGTAACCAGCTTCTCTAGTTGAAATGTGCCTAAGTACCATCTAATTATTACCTTGTGCTAAGGAGGTGTTTTTTTTTTTTTTTCGTTTCAATAAATTTTTATTTAAGTAAGAAAAGAAAAATACAAGCATGTATAAACACATAGCCATAGATCCATATACACAGGATAAGAACTTTACATAAAATAACAGAAACAGTCACAGTAGGTCGTTTACGGCATATCAGGGTTATACAGAACATCAACATTATGCAATAAGATTCTTTCAATAGCTTAAGAGCCAGCGATGGGTACTTTGTTACCGAATATAGACATCTAAACTGGCTATACAGTAAATGACTCAACTGTCGCGGGGCAGTTGAATGATAGTATAACATATAATCCAAAAAAAAAACCAAATATAGGAACTACCGCTCTTACCTATTTCCTCTGGGCGGGTCTACCTGAGTGCACTTAAATGCCCAAAGCCCTCACCCCTAACGGGTGCAAACTGTGAGGGATTGGACCAGACTTACACCACACAGTTGTATAAGTGTCGCCACTACCTATACAAGAGACCTCGGGCCGAGGAGTTATGACGTGGAGTTTAAGTAGGGTTTGGGGGAGGGGAAGATAAGGGGAAGTAGTGGAAGGGGGGGGGGGCACTTCCAATATGCTTAGGTAAAATTCACATTTACATGTATATTATCACATTTATCAGAGTAGCTATAATATGTTAGAGGAATGATTTAACCAAACCTGCCATTGTTTCAGAAAGGTGGCCGCTCTGCAGTTCTTAAACGCCAACAATTTTTCCATCTCACATTGAGTGGACACCCTGTTTTTAATTGCTGTCAAGTGGGGAGAGGATGCTTCTCGCCACTTAGCAGCAATTGTAATTCTTGTTGCAAATAGAATATGAGCCAGAACTTTTCTGGAGCTAGGAGGGAGGTCCTCTAGACCCAGGCTGAAAAGTGCGAGGGCCGGGGAAGGGGGGAGGTTGGTTCCCAACAATGAAGATGCCCAAATGAAGACCTCTTTCCATAATGGTTGAACCACTGGGCAGCTCCAGAAGACATGTAGCAGATTTCCTCTTTCCTGACATTCACGCCAGCAAAGGGGAGAGCACTTTGGGTCAATGGCATTAAGTCTAGTAGGTGTCATATAGTACCTATGTAGAAGTTTCTGTGAGTTGTCCCAGTGGTCCACACATGCCGAGGATGCATAATTGGTTTTAAAAGCCCTCAGCCATTGTGCAACCGAGAAAGATTGTTGTAAGGCATCCTCCCATCTCAGAATGGTAGGGGATTTACGGAAAGGGTGGTGGTAATTGTAAAAGCGATAGCAGACCGAGATCCCCTTCGCCTGGGAATTGCCTTTATTTAAGAGATAGTGCCATAGTATTTTCGGGAACAGGGTATTCAGGGATTTGTGGGAGCGATCAAAAGCAGCTATCTGATATTCGGTCAGCCGGTCACTAGCAGAGTCGGGGTGGGTAGGGTTGCCAGGAAATCGGAAGCCACGCTTCCTCCAGTTGAGGGTCGACACACCTGGAATCAGGAGATCATAGGCTGCTAGAGGGGTGGGAATATGCACACATACTTCTTCAGTAAAATCAGTTTTTATAATTCTTGTCCATGCCAGAATGGTGGCTTGAACCGTAGGGAAGGCAGGAATGTTCACATTGTGGCGTTTGGTGGCCGCACACAGCAAGGCGTATAGATCATGACCTGGGGTGAATTTACGTTCTATTTGGTTCCATAAATTATCCTCTTGTGCCGTTAACCAGTATCGCGTCTGCGATAGTAAAGTTGCATTGTAATAGGCTTGGGCGTTTGGAAGACCTACTCCACCAAATCTACGGGGTTTGTATAATGTAGACATGGCTATTCTAGGAGGTTTGCCGTTCCAAATGAACTTTCTTAATGACGAGGCTAGTTTATTAAAAAAGATTTGTGGCACAGGGATCGGAAGGGTCCTGAAATAGTACAAAAGCTTTGGGAGAACCTGCATTCTATATGCAGCGATCCTTCCTAACCAGGAGAGGTGTACTTTTCCAATGTGGGAGAACTCTTCTCCTATTTTAGACAAAAGGGGTAGGAAATTGCATTCATATAGTCTAGATACCGGAGATGTAAGTTGGATACCCAAATACGTGATGGAAGGTGCTTCCCAATTACATGGAAAAACTGATTTTAGCTTAGATACTTCGGAAGCCGGGATTGAGATCGGAAGAGCAAAACATTTGCTTGTGTTGACTTTATAGTAAGATACATTTCCAAACCATCGAATAAGGGATTGAAGCTCATTTAGAGATGCAAGGGGAGATGTCATAGTGATAATTATGTCATCTGCAAATAGTCCTAGTTTATGTTCCGTCTGACCTATTTTAATGCCTTGGAGGTTGGGGTTGCTCCTAATTGCTTCCGCCAGTGGTTCAATTACTAGGGAAAAAATTATCGGGGATAACGGGCAGCCTTGGCGAGTGCCGTTTGAAAGATCAAAAGAGTCAGATAGGATTCCATCCGTTAATACTTTCGCCGAAGGGGAATACAATGCTATGATTGCAGAGTGGATGAAGCCTCTGAATCCGAAAGTAGTCAAGGTTTTGTCAAGAAATCCCCAATGGACCCTGTCAAAGGCTTTCTCAGCGTCCAGGGCTAAGAAAACCGTTGGAGTTCCTGACCCTTCAGCAGCAGTCAGTAGATTTATCATACGTCGAGTACCGTCAGGGGCCTGCCGGCCCTTCACGAACCCGACTTGATCTAGACCCAAAAGATATGATGTGCAGTATAGGAGTCTATTTGCCAATATTTTTGCATAAATTTTTAGATCAACATTGAGTAAAGAAATAGGCCTAAAGTTTAGGGGGGAGTCTGTCGATTTCCCTGGTTTGGGTATAGTGACTACTGTCGCCTGTAACATTTCTTTTGGAAATTTGCCTATTTTGGGAGCGTCATTGAATAGTCGAACTAAGTGCGGGGTGAGGATGGGGGCCAGTAATTGGTAGTATTCCGAGGAGAATCCATCAGTGCCCGGAGATTTATGTAGAGGAAGAGATCTTATGACCTCTAGAACTTCTTCTGGGGAAATAGGGGCGTTCAGTGTTTGTAAAGAGTCTTCGTCGATGGAGGGAAGTTTCAGGGCATGTAGAAAGGAGTCAATGTCATTAGGTGTTGGCTTGTATGTGTCAGGGTCGTCTCTTAGATTGTATAAGGAGCTGTAGTAGTCTTTAAAGACGTTAGCCACTTCTTTCGGATTACAAAAGGTTGCGCCCGTCTTGTGATGTTTAATGAGTGAGATGTGTGATTTTACACGTTGCTTTTTAAGTTGAGAAGCTAAGAGTTTGCCTGCTCTATTGCTTTGTGAGTACCAAGACATTTTTAATCTCTTAAAGTAGGTGTCGTAATCACATAGAAGGGTATTTTTTAAGTCATTTCTAAGGTCTGTGAGTCGTTTCAGGATATCTGTTTGTGGAGATGCATCTTTTTTGTGTTGCTGTTCCAGCTGAGCTATTTGGGATTGTAGGTGGGTTATGTGAGCAGTTTTCCTCTTCCGATCTCTAGCCTTCTGTTGGATTAATAAACCCCTAGCCACCGCTTTATGCGCGCACCATGTGATTTCAGGAGACGTAGACCCATTATCATTAAGATTGAAATACTCCGCAACTTTCACTTTAAGTTCCTCACTATATTCCGGATGGGCCAGGACAAAGGTGTCGTTGCGCCACACCGGAGCACAGTTTCTGACCGGACCATCCACCACATCTATCGTGACCGGGGCATGATCCGACCACGTGATGGAGTGGATGTCCGCTCTAGGAATCTTTTGTAAAAGAAATTTGTCAGTCAAAAACATATCAATCCTGGAATAGCTATTATGTACTGTAGAATAAAAGGAGTAGTCCCTTTCAGAGGTGCGGAGAGAACGCCAGGGATCATATAGCCTCTCCTCAACACAGAGGGGGCCCATGTTAGGTCTACGCCTCCGTCCCGCTGAAGAGCAGTCCATGTCTACATTCATGACAGCGTTGAAGTCCCCACAAAATATCAAATTTCCCTTAGCCAGTTTCCTCGCCCATGTGATGGTTTTCCGCACAAATTTCAAGGGATGTTTGTTTGGAGCGTAGATATTTACTATAGTGTAGAGTTTACCATTCACCTCAGCAATCAATAGCAGGGTTCTACCTATAGAGTCTTCTTCCGAGGCAATCAGCTTAAAAGAAACAGTATCTCTAATTGCTATCAAAACCCCGTTTCTTTTAGCAGTATGATTCACAGAAAAAACATGCGGGAATTTCCGATGGGAGCAGTTCGGGGCTTTGCCCTTCGCAAAGTGGGTTTCCTGGACACAAATGATGTCGCATTTGTGTTCCAAAGCCGTTTTCCATAGAGATTTACGCTTGAAGGGGCTGTTGAGTCCTCTAACATTTAGTGACATTAGTCTAATGGACATGGCGGTGGAAGAAGATGCTGGCATAAATAACATTGGAAGTGCCGGGGAGGGTGAGGGAAGGGGAAGCCATCAAGGGGGTAAGGAGACCAAGACCAGGTCCAGTGTGAAAAACCGTATTCAAGGAAGTTGTTCTAGACCTGGGGGGTTCAGTGAAGAAAGACTGCAAGAGCCCAAAAAGGGGCCAAACCAAAAGAAAAATAAAAGGAAACAAAAAAGGAAAAGTTCCAACAAGTATGCGGGTCATCCCGCACCGGTTCCAAGGGAGGGAACAAAACCAGTGAACCGCACAGCGGGCGTGCAGTGGCCCTGCCAGAACATAGGTGTGGTCCAGTGGGCGACTCCGGAAGCAAGACGTAAAAGCCAGTAGAAGTCACCGGAGGGTGAATATGGGTGGTTATGTACCCCATATAAGGGGTTCTCATTTAGCCGCAGTATGGGAAGTGGTTGGTCTGCTTGAAGGGCTACGCTGAGGTAGAGGTGGCGGGTCGTCTTCGCGGGGAAGGTAGCCCCATTGTCGGAGGAGTTCCAACCCCTTAGGGAGGGAGGAGATGGTGTGCGATACATTATTGACAGTCACTGTGATCTTGGCTGGGAAGCCCCATTTATAAAGGACTTTATGATTTCTGAGAATTTTTGTGATAGGCACCAAGGTGTGTCTGGCCGCCAGGGTAGCTTGAGACAGATCCGTGAATAGGGAGATGCCAGCGAACGGGTCTGGGAGAGCTGGGTGTTGTCTTGAGAAACGCATAAGCTGGTCTTTTACGTGGTAAAAATGTATGCGAGCTATCACATCTCTAGGGACCACTTCTGGTATGTAGGACGGTTTGGGCAGTCTATGCGCTCTGTCAATGATGAGGTCCGATGGAGTCAGGGAGGGAAGTGCAGTTTGCATAAGGTGTTGCAAGTAAGAAGATAGCTCCGCAGGCTTAACAGATTCCGGGACCCCCCTGAATTTTACGTTGTTCCTGCGGGATCTGTACTCTATGTCCGCCACTTTCAATTTCAGTTGTTTAAGCTCCTCCTCTAACTCAAAGTGAGCGTCCACCAGATCGTTATGTGCTGCTGTAAAGTCTCCCATTTTGCGTTCTGTGTAATCCACTCTGTCCCCCAGCTTATCAATCTGTCTGTTAGTGCTTTTCATGAAGGCATTCATGTCCTGCTGAAGTGCCCCCCTGAGAGTTCTCATCATCTCCTTCATGGCTGTATCAGTGATAGCTTGGCCAGTTGTGGGGTATGAGTCTAGCTGCTGCCCATACGAGATGGTCTGCTCCATAGCCTCCCCCTCCTCAAGGAAGGAGTCCTCCTGACCTTGCTCTTCCCCATTCTCTGTCAGCTTTCTACGTTGTTTTAGAGGGCTTGTGAAAGGGGATGGACGTTCCTGCTGTGTCAGGATGTGATTATCTCCTACCTCCTCCGATGCCTGTGAGGTCCGATCGGCAGCTGTGTTCGCCGAGGTGCTGGCGCGGGACCAGGCGCCGGCGCCATCTTGGGAGGAACGGCCTGCGGCTGGAGAGAAGAATTCGGTCAGTTTCTTCGGCCGATCCTTTTGCTTTCTCTTGCCTGTTTGCGACATCTTGTCCTCCGGAGTCTCGGGAAGGGATGTGGCAGGTTGAAGGAGCTGAAAGTACGCTGTGTGCTGCTTAATTTAGCCCGCTGAGACAGAGCGATGGAATCACACGGCCATCCGCTCTGGCTGCCGGCTCCGCCCCCAGGAGGTGTTTTTAGATCTTTTTGAGGTCTGATATTCATATTTGCCACTCTTGCAATTCTGTGTTTTTCCCTTTTCCAAAATTCCAGGTTTATTATCACAAGACTATAAAAGTAAAATTGTCTAGATGTTTTAAAGAAAATTAAAGGGTGACCTCACTTTCATGGGAAAAAAAGCAATAAACAATAATAATAATAATAATATAACGTATACAATTGTGACACAAGTAATTTTGTAATTGAATTTTATAAAAAAGTACCTTTCCTTTTCAATCTGCAGCTCTGTAATTTTCTGTAAAGTGCAATGCAATATGGCTACCTGGAGGTGTTTTCTTCACAGAATGTGTACAGAATGCTCCAAGAAACATAATTTCCTGCTTGTGTGACTGGTTCACTGATTTTCCCAGAAGTCTACACTAAGATACAAGTCCGATTTTTGGCATCTCCTGCAGCAAGAATGTCATTTTTGGTAAGATACTTCCAATAGAAAATCACATCTAAAGAGATGCAGACCCTGCAACTTTCCTCATTAAAGTCCTGATTCTGCAGCAGCTGGTTGATACTTATAAAAACCACTCCCTTTAAATTCACTTAGCACAGGGGCACAGAGGAATAAACAGTGATTTTCACTCAGAATGACAAAAAGTAGGACTCTGCTACAAAGTTTGTTATAATCCTTGCAATGTACATCCCAGAGGAGAATATTTTTTCTCAACAAAAGTGGATTTCACAACCTTCTGTGGCCTGGCAATTAGCAACTGGCTCTACATAAAGATGGCATAGGCTATAACAAGATTGCCAAGACCCTGAAACTGAGCTGCAGCACAGTGGCCAAGACCATACAATGGTTTAACAGGACAGATTATACTCCGAACAGGCCTCGCCATGGTCGACCAAAGAAGTTGTGTGCACAGGCTCAGCGTCATATGCAGAGGTTGTCTTTGGGAAATAGACCTATGAGTGCTGCCAGCATTGCTGCAGAGGTTGAAGGGGTGGGGGGTCAGCCAGTTAGTGCTCAGACCATATGCCACCCACTGCATCAAATTGGTCTTAATGGCTGTCATTCCAGAAGGAAGCCTCTTCTAAAGATGATGTACAAGAAAGTCTGCAAACAGTTTGCTGAAGACAAGCAGACTAAGGACATTGATTACTGGAACCATGTCCTGTGGTCAGATGAGACCAAGATAAACTTATTTGGTTCAGATGATGTCAAGCGTGTGTGGATACAACCAGGTGAGGAGTACAAAGACAAGTGTGTCTTGTCTACAGTCAAGCATGGTGGTGGGAGTGTCATGGTCTGAGACTGTATGAGTGCTGCAGACACTGGGGAGCTACAATTCATTGAGGGAACCATGAATGCCAACGTGTACTGGGACATACTGAAGCAGAGCATGATCCCTTCCCTTCAGAGACTGGGCCGCAGGGCAGTATTCCAATATAACGACCCCAAAAACATCTCCAAGAGGACCACAGCCTTGCTAAAGAAGCTGAGGGTAAAGGTGATGGACTGGCCAAGCATGTCTCCAGACCTAAACCCTACTAAACATCTGGGGGACATTCTCAGATGGAAGGTGGAGGAGCGCAAGGTCTCTAACATCCATCAGCTCTGTGATGTCGTCATGGAGGAGTGGAAGAGGACTCTAGTGGCAACCTTGGAGATTAAATTAATTCCTTCTTAACATCCAAATGTTACCTTGGGCCCAAACATGTATATTCCATTTATGACATTTAGTAAGTCTGCTGACACATACAGTAGGTTGAGAACATTTTAAGAGCTACGAACTTGTCAAAAACATTATGGCTGATTTACTCTTACTTGCAGTATAAAGTGGAGTTCCACCCAAAAGTGGAACTTCCACTCATCTGCTTCCTCCCCCCTGAAAGGTGCTAAATGTGGACAGGTACCCTTCCCCACTTCCGGGAAACAGCGCAGCAGTGCCATCCCTCTGAAGTTAGGCCCCCCTCCTCCTTCCCACGACGCCGAGCCAATTGGAATGCACATCGTGCTTCCCACATGCACAGTAGGGAGCCAGCTGTGAAGCTGAAAGGCTTCATTGCTGGTTTCCCTTAGAACAAATGGCGGCGGCAGCACTCGGCAGCGAATCCAAAAATCGGCTGGGGTGTTGACATTGCGGGCTCCCTGGACAGGTAAGTGTCTATATAGTATTTGTAGCTGCTGACTTTTAATTTTATTTCTCTCCAGCTGGAACACTGCTTTAAACACTACTTTAACTCTATAAGTTCTTCATTGACATTAGATAGACCCACTGGGTTTGAAGCTGTGTGTGCTCAGGGTCCCTTCCAACTTTAATTTCTACTATATACAAATTATTACATGCTACCTCCCCAGTATCTATTGACACACACATCAATCCTTCAACATTTTATTTCTTTACCACAATGGAATAAATCTGGGAATCAGCAGCCAAATCTTCTCAATGTATGACATACAAGAAGAATAGATATACAATTGTAATGTTTTGGTAATGAACCCCTGAGGTGCTTCACTCTTTAAAACCAGAGATCTGTTGGAGATACGAGTCAGAAGAGGGCACACTATTTCACATTTTTGGGGCTGTACTATGATAGGCTCCTTCTGGTAGGCAGTATTAGAGTTACTTAAACAGTTTTTTGGGGTCCTGCTCCCTTTAGAACCCCTCCATTGCATGCTGGGGTTACCTCTTCCTGGCATTTTGAATTTCTTCAAATGACTAGTTATACATGTAATAATGGCAGCCAGGAGGCTTATCTCTCTTTAATGGGGTTCCTCCATGTCTCCATCTAAGGCCCTACTTCAGAACACTATTGCACTAATTGGGAGAATGGAGCGCCTTACAGCCAAACCAACCTAATTGTAATGCCATATGGAAACCATGAGATCTATTTATATTGAGTTTAGAGCCTTAGTAGATTACTACCACATGACTCATTACATACGCACCGCCCTGAATTCTGGAAAGTTTATCTCCACTATTTTCCTGGTATGAGTATTTTTATGACCATTGACATTTTTTTTAGTTATTTTTGATTCGCTTTGAACTTCATTGTCTTATGAGTGTTTTAAACTCTTAAGATATTGCACTCATTTACACTCCAACATTCCTCAAGGGTTAGATCTTTTTTGCTTTCACAACTATCTTTGTATTCTGGAAATGTTTTTTAATCTAAGTTAGATTGTAGACAACAGTAGCTGTATTTTTCTGGTTAACTAATCTTTTATACATACTCTCATATTGTACATCATTCTGGTCTTCCTAATTGTAACTGCTGACTTATGGAAATACAATGGCAATAGTATGGCACAAGAGCTCACAGTGTTTCTGTGTTGTCATTCTATGTCTTTTATTGTCAAAACTTTAATAAAAATACAGTTATTAAAAAAATGATCACAATTACAAACAAGTACTACTTTTCCCTTTTCACTCAAAGGACCTTGACGGGACTTATTGCAGGACTAAGTATTAAAAGGTATTCAGAGAAAGCATGTAAACACTTTTTAAATGCCTGCATAAATGTTTACTATAGAGAGTGGAATCTATTGCAAAGTGTTGGGGAAGAGAATGCCTGACCTCTGAAAATGATTTTTTTTCTTAGAACACAGGGCTCTAAGCTAGAAGTTTTCAGTACACTCTGTATGAATAAATATACACAGTGGGACAAGATACAGAAATACATTTCCTGCAATTTTGCCTTTCAATCCTTTCACTCAACAACATTCAATTATGTATAGGAAAGTTACTGAGGAAAAATCCCAGTTCTGTTGCAACTCTAACATTTTGTGGTGAATTATGCAATATAGGAGTTTGATTCTCTCTGGCCAAGGAGAATTATCAATCACATTCCTGCTCACCATACACCAGAAAATCCTTGTGTAGAGTGACAACACCATTGGCAAACTCGTGTTGTCAACCTGCAGAGTAAGTGTCTTGAACTAGCAATATCATCAATACTAATATAGGAATGAAAGATGACAATTACGTTTAATAGTAATGCAACTTTAAAACACTCAATTTTAAAGTATTCTTATAGCTGTACTTTAGCTGAGCTACTATGACCACCTAGGGCAGGGGTCTTCAAACGATGGCCCTCCAGTTGTTCAGGAACTACAATTCCCATCATGCCTAGTCTTTTCTGTGAATGTCAGAGTTTTACAATGCCTCATGGGATGTGTAGTTGCGCAACAGCTGGAGGGCTGCAGTTTGAGGATCCCTGATCTAGGGGAATGGAAGGTAAAGTAAATAGCAATTAAACCATTGCATACTGGATGACACTGGACAGGTAAGATAACACAATGTTTTGCAGATCCAAAAAACCTAAATGCAGCCAGCAAGTGATAATTTCAGACAACTTTAACTTTCCTGAGGGAACTTTCCAGTGTAAATAAAGGTAAGGGTTTCCTTAAATTTAGGAATCTTTACTTTGATAAAAGGTCTTCATGATCAATAAAATGGTGTTTTCCTTGTTCTCAGCTTCTGCGTTTCTGACAGCATCTTGAAAGCTTTGCGCTACAGCTAGGCTTAGCTTTATGTATTATATGTTAAGTATTTGTACCATTTTTATGCAACATAGTGTATATATTTGTGATTATTATTCATTTTGTTTGTTCAGGTTGATTCTTTGTATTTAATCACATTGTGAGTGGTTCTCAGGATCATTCATGCATTTAATACATAATCTGCATAACCTTTGTTTGCACAATTCTCTAGTTTCAGACTTTATCTACTGGTGTTCACAGTGCTCATTATTTAAACAACCTAAGCTATTGTTACATGTAAAATGTTTTGAGTGTTTTAAATAGATGTGTGCTGTATTTCTCTGAATCAAGAAGAAAATCTCTCTCTGAATGGCAGCCGCTGGTTTTCAGGAACAGACTTTGTGACCAGTTGGATACTGTGAATGGAAATCTTTCTCATATCTCAACAAGATGACAGGGCATGCCTAAATTCTTGCCCAGATTGGTAGATTTATACTCAGCTACTGCGCACAGGGTCAGTCAATGAAGTTTAATACATAGTTGACTTGATACATCTTTTCTTGTCACTTATACACCTATTTGGATGTCAATTGTCATTGTCAATAATACACCCTATTGTCATTACCTAATTTTCTTATTTTGGTGGGTTGTTATTGGAGATTCCCCATGTTTCCTGTCTGTTAAAGCCTAAACAGGAAGTGAGTGATAAATCTCCCAGATGGCAGTAAAAACCTCACAGTGAGACTTTCCTTAAACTTTTGTCCTGCCATATACTTTATAAACCTTTTCACTTTCCCTAGCCCTTTACATTTGCTTTTTTAGCTTCCTGTGCAATGGAAAGCTAGCAGTGGTATCTCTTACATGGAAGTATCCAGAAGTATGCATATTCAATGTAAATTTCTCAATAAATTGCCAAAAAACAACAAAGGCAGTGTTAGGAGCATGAAATAGGCTCCTACTGCCTCTCCCCACAGCCACCAGTAACCGAATTTTCTTTCCTCTGCCGAAGCATCAGTGGTTAGCAAGCAATGGGCTTAGAACTGATAGCAATGCCCCTGTGGTCTCACTGTGCGGAAGCAGGAGGCCTCCTCCTTGCTAGTCAGCTACTCCACATTGAGTTTCTCATTTTTCCCTCTGATTGGCTCCGATGCTGTAACACCTAATGTGATCATCTCAGACTCTTGACTCTGGGCTTGTAAAGACATTCCCTCCCTAGCTCCTGTTTCCTCACCTCCATCTCTGAATTCTTCTCTTGCTGACTGCTTCACTTGGATAATGAATTACACATTATGATTTCACCAGCCCTGATCTTTATTTGGATAACAGAGTTCTCTGGTAACCACTTGCCCTAACCCTGGCCTGGATAATAAGCTACTCTCTGATTGCCACCCACCTTGAAACTTTCTTGGATAATGGATTGCCATCCTATTGCCGCCTGCCCTAACCCTCACTTGAATAATGGATCCAACACTAACTGCTGCCTGCCCTCACCCTTGATTGAAAAATAGACTCTTCTACCTGCCAGCCAGTCCTGACCTGGCAGCAAGTTTGCAACTAAAACCTTTAAATAGTTCAAACTGATTAGTTACATGTAAACAACAAAAGGTCCTAGTCCTGAACTCTGTGGCGCCCACACTGTGTATTGTCACAAACCAATCCAGTGCAGCCATCAAAATCAGTACAATATGACCAGCCAACAGGCAACCAGGAGAGACAGTGGATGTTGGTACTATCTTGGTGGATGTTGGTACTCTCATGGCAGTTCATGAACAAGCCGGTGGATGCAATAAACAGTTTATCGACAACCAGGAAAGGTAGAAGTGGATAAATGTCAATTCAAATTGCTGATACAATATTAGGCTGGCCTAGTCTGATGAGGGATCAGTGGATGGCTGCTGGGTCCACTGGATGGAGCAGGGAGGGCCACTGATGGATGGTGTTGCTGCTCAGAAAAGCAGACAGACAGACAGACAGGAGCCAAGCCGGGACCGCTGGCGCTCCTGCGTAACGTCATCGCGACTCGGAACCAAGGGGCAGAAGTGTCATACCAAAAGCAGGAAGGGCCAGCCTGGAACGCATGGGGGGGAGTGTTGTCATGATGACGCGTTTCACGTTTATGTGCTTTATTAAGTCACGGGAGAGAAGGCAACAGTGTATTATAAAGGCCAGGAATGAGGTGGGCGTGGAGTGGGCAGAGCTAATGAGTGTCCTCAGCAGACATTAACCCATCACCACCTACTTGGCCAGATATAACAACAATAAAATAATCGTGTAGAATGTCATATACACTTGATACAAGTTAGTAATTAATTAAGTAAATAGCAACTTCATTTATTAACATATTAGATTAAGACATGTGTGTCTGATTAGTTATACTTTTTTTTTTGCTCTTGAGATTAAAAGTGTGCTGGAGACCCAATAATTTACCAAACACACACACACACACACACACACACACACACACACACACACACACACACACACACAATGCGACAGGGCCCCATATAAGGCATGCAACCACCTGCATCTTTTTTTGCCTACAAAATGCCTGTTAATGCAATTTATAATGCATATCCAGGTTTGTTCTGCTGTCAAACTGTTCCGTGTATAGCCTGTCTTTGACAGCAATCACAGATGTCTGGTTGCTGCATATTTTCTCTCTTGTACTATGAGAATAATCCATATTATTTAAACATGATTTATTAATTCCTTCCTCACAATTCATGAGATAAAGTAAGCGTTGTTTATACAATTAGTAGATTAGCATAAAATATGAGCAATATTTACTAGTTGTTACGGTCTAGAATAGATCATTGTGAGAGTGATGTTGTTCAGAGAAACCTTTTGAATGGAATCCTATTCAGTTTCACACATTTACAGTAATCTTCATTAGCAGCTATGAAAATAAATAAGTCATTAAGAAACAATGAGCATGCTTATCCACTGCATGTGAAAAGGAGTCTGATTCTGGTAATATGCAGAAGCACAGTATAAGAATAAGTAATTGAGTGCAGTGTTAATCACAAGTCACTCTGTGGCCAGGGCTTAGGCCTACATCCAAGTACTCGTCAACTGTGTGTAGTAAAATATTGATCTTTATACTAGTCCCATTACCCCAAAAATGTTCAGTTCTAATAAGTTCCAGATATGTATGTTATTACTACTTATAAAAGCCACTAGAGTTAATAAGCAGTGCCAGAACGAAAGTGCAAAGTTCAATAACCCATATTAACTGATCAGAAATCAATTTGACAACCTAATACAGAACAAAAAAAAAAAAACAATACTGGTTACTATTGGTACTGTGCTTTGAACTAAAGCAGTCCATAGATTAGTCCTTTTTTTTTTTTCTCTCTTTTTGTCTTTGGGTATAGGATAGGATTTCTATTTGTGTGTGTGTGGTTTATTTTTTATTTTTTTCCAGCCAGATAAACTATATAACCAATGGGTTGAATGATAAAAACTGACCTAATCCCCCCACCCATACATTCTAAGTGGATGGGGGAATCTCGACTGTGTCTTTGTATTCTGACAGCATGGAGACTTCATCACTGTCAGAATACAGTGATCAGCACTGGACTCTATAGCCAGCAGTGCTGATCAAGAAATGTTCCAACAGGGTGGTTGAACAGAAGTTGATCAGTGGCCATACAAGGATTGAAATTCTGCTGTTCCCTGTTGAACGGGCCAAATTTTCATCCATGTATGCCCAGCTTTAATGTTTTTTTCCTTTCACTTGGTATTAAATGAACCTAATTATATTTTACATTTATATAATCTAATCTGAATCAACAGTTTTCCCAGAAAAATCAATTAACATGTTCTCTGCTATGGTTATTTACCACTGCACATGTCTAAGCCAATGTTCCCATTTTGCTTGTACAAGGAAAATGCTCATTACATACTAGAATGTTCATACAATGGAAAGTAAAGTGTTTTTTTCAGAGAGCAGATATTTTGAGTTATTTTTGCATTATTACCTTAACCACTTGCCTACAGTGCACTTTCACCCCCTTCCTGCCCAGACTGATTTTCAGCTTTCAGCGCTCTCACATTTTGAATGACAATTACTCAGTCATGCAACATTGTGCCCATAAAAAATTTGTGTCCTTTTTTTCACACAAATTGAGCTTTCTTTTGATGGTATTTAATCACTACTGGGTTTTTTTATTTTTTGTGCTATAAATAAAAAAAGACGGAAAATATTGTGAAAAAACGCATTTTTCTTTGTTTCTGTCATAAAATTTAGCAAATGAGTAATTTTTCTTCACAAATTTTGGCCAAAATTTATACTGCTACTTATCTTTGGTAAAAATAACCCAAATAAGTGTATATTATTTGGTGTTTGTGAAAGTTATAGAGTCCACAAGCTATGGTGCTATTCATTGAAAATTGATCACACTTGAGCACACCTGATGTACTGAAGGCCTATCTCATTTCTTGAGACACTAAAAAGTCAGGAAAGTACAAATACCCCCCAAATGACCCCTTTTTGGAAAGTAGACATTCCAAGGTATTTAATAAGGGGCATGGTGAGTTTTTTGAAGTTGTAATTTTTTCCCACAACTCTTTGCAAAATGAAGATTTTTTTTTTTTTTTTTTTTACAAATTGACGTATTAACAGGTTATTTCTCTCACACAGCATATGTATACTTGCAACTACACCCCAAAACACATTCTACTACTCCTCCTGAGTATGGCGATACCACATGTGTGAGACTTTTTCACAGCCTGGCCACATGCAGAGGCCTAACATCCAAGTAGCACCGTCCGGCATTCTAGGAGCACAAATTACACATATTATTTCCTGACAACCTATCGCACTTTTGAAGGCCCTGGAGCACCAGGACAATGGAAACCCCCATAAAATGACCCCATTTTGGAAAGCAAACAGCCCAACGTATAATTTTTGAGGCATAGTGAGTCTTTTGAACTTGTCAATTTTTTCAACAAGTTTTTGGAAACTGTAGAAAGAAAATGAAAACACATTTTTTTTTACACAAAGCTGTCAATTTATGCAATATTTCTAACACATAGCATGTACATAGCAAAAATTGCACCCCAAAATACATTCTGCTATTCCTCCTGAGTATGGCGATACCACATGTGTAACACTTTTACACAGCCTAGCCACATACAGACGCCTAATATCCAAGTAGCCCTTTTCACAAAGTTGTCCATTTATCCACTTTAAGACTGGGCCTATTTTTGACACTTGGTGTTTACAAGCTAAAATATTTTTTTTTGCTAGAAAACTACTTAGAACCCCCAAACATCATATATTTTTTTTAGCAGAGACCCTAGAGAATAAAATGGAGATCATTGCAATATTTTTTATCACACCATATTTGCGCAGCAGTCTTCCAAATGCAATTTTTTTGAAAAAAATTCACTTTTTTGAACTAAAAAATAAGAAATCAGTAAATTTAGCCCAATTTTTTTCCATAATGTGAAAGATAATGTTACGCCGAGTAATTAGATACCCAACATGTCATGCTTCAAAATTGCGCATGCTCACAGAATGGCGCCAAACATTGGTACTTAAAAATCCCCATAGGCAACATTTTAAAAATTTCTGCAGGTTACCAGCTTAGAGATACAGAGGAGGTCTAGGGCTCAAATTATTGCTCTCGCTCGCGGAGATACCTCACATGTATGGTTTGAACACCGTTTACATATGTGGGCGGGACTTGCGTATGCGTTTGCTTCTGCGTGCGAGCTAACGGGGACAGGGCGCTTACTTTTTTTTTTTTTCCTATTTATTTTATTTATTATTTTTTTATTTTTACACATTTAAAAAAAAAAATGTTTTGATCATTTTTATTCCTATTACAATAGGCATGACAGGTCCTCTTTATTGTGAGATCTGGGGTCAAAAAGACCTCACACCTCACAACTACACTAAAAAAGAAAAAAAAAAATTGTTGAAAAAGGAAAGAAAAAAAAAAAAAAAAAACGGCCCTTTAAACCGGTTGCTAGGCAACGACTTTTGACGTAGCTCCGGTCCTCCAAGACCATAGAGTCGAGTGAGGGCCATCTTGCCCTCACTCGACTTCCTATCTCTGAGGATCCGGGACCGGATAGTTTTCCCCGCTGCCGGCGGGTCCGGTAAGCTGGGAAAACGTCTGGGACGCGGCGGGAGGGGGGGGGCAGCTCTTCCCCTGCACCGTAAGGGTAATTCTGCGGCGAATCCACCACTGGGACCACCCTTATCTGAAAGCTGACCGCCCTCCGTTTAAAAAAATACCGGGGTTATGGCAGCTATCTGCTGCCATAACCCCAGTATTTAGCTTTTAATGGCCAACGCATATAGTCGTTAGGCGGTCGGTAAGTGGTTGCATGTATATGGCAAACAGGTAACGATGACTGATGGGGTGACAGGTGACTGATGGGGTGACAGGTGACGATGACTGATGGGGTAACAGGTGACGATGACTGGTGGGGTGACAGGTGACAATGACTGATGGGGTGACAAGTGACGATGATTGATGAGGTGACAGATGACGATGATTGATGAGGTGACAAGTGACGATGATTGATGGGGGGACAGATGACAATCACTGATGGGGTGACAAGTGACGATGATTGATGGGGTGACAAGTGACGATCACTGATGGGATGACAAGTGACGATGATTGATAGGGTGACAGATGACGATGACTGATGGGGTGACAGGTGACTATGACTGATGGGGTGACAGGTGACGTGATTGATGGGGTGACAGGTGACGGGTGATGGTCACCGATGGGTGACAGGTGACAGGCGATGGTGCACGGCGGTACTGATGGCAGTCTCTGGTGACCGGTGAACTTTAGGCTACGTTCACATGTGAGCGTAGTGATCGTGGGCAGAATCACTGCGATTCTGCCCGCGATCCAGAAATCATTGCAAATTGCGGGGCGCCTGTGCGTTGCCCCTGATTTTCAATAGCACCCCAAACGCTGTGCGATGTTGCTGCGATTTCCGCCTGCCGAATCGCGGTAACATCACGCAAACAATGCATGACGCCCCAAAGAAACTCTTGTACCTTTTTTGGGCATCATGCGATGTTTGCGCGATGTTACCGCGATTCGGCAGGCGGAAATGGCGGCAACATCGCACAGCGTTTGGGGTGCTATTGCAAATCACGGGCAACACACAGGCGTCCCGCGATTTGCAATGATTTCCGGATCGCGGGCAGAATCGCGGTGATTCTGCCTGCAATCGCTACGCTCACATGTGAACGTTATGGGTGTCAATTTCTGGGCACTGATGAGGTGACTGTTGGGTGAAAGGTGACATTGGGGGGGGGCTGAGGACTGTGTGGGGACATTTATTTTTGTGCTTTTACATTTTACAGGTGTACAGAGCAGTAACTCACTGTTTCTAGCTCTGCTCCTCACACTGGAAACTGTATGAGGGGAGAAGAGCTAGTAACAGTGAGTTACTGCTCTGTTTACATTTTCTGATCGGCTGTGAATGGATTCACAGCCGATCACATAGTAAACAGTCACTGTCAGTGACTGTTTACTAGTGCCGGTGACAGCTGTGTTCCTACGGAACACAATGCCACCGACATGACCGCGCTGCGCGCTCCCGATCGCGCATGTGCGGTCATCTTGTGGGCGCCTCCATTGTGATCGGCTGTGTCATTGAAACACAGCCAATCACGTGGGAAACAGCCACGCCCATTGGCTGTTTCCCCCCTGCCGGTGACGGGGGGTGTCCCGGGGACACCCCGACACCGGCAGTGCAGGGCGGCGCGCACGCGATCGCGCGCCTGCCCTGCTTGAAGTGCCGCCGTCATATGATGGCGGCCCAGGATAATGGTCGCACCGCTCCGCCGTAATATGACGGCAGGCGGGCGGCATCTGGTTAAAGGATTTTTTTAATGCGATATACAATATTTTAACAAACACTCATCTTTATGGATACTCAGTGTTGATTATTGACTTGGGAACATCAAGGAGGAATTCTGTGATGATCCAGCACAGTGGTTAGGACTTCTACTCGGCAGCACTAGGGTTGTCAGTTTAAATTTAAAACATGGCACTACCTGCCTGGAGTTTGTATGTTCTCCCTTTGCCTGCATGAGTTTCCTTCCCAACTCCAAAGACATGCTGGTAAGATAAAGTGATTGTAAAGTCCCCTTTTGTTTTTTTATTAAAATAACAAACATATTATACTTACCTCCTCTATGTAATGGTTTTGCAAAAGGCAGCCCAGATCCTCCTCTTCTCAAGTCCCTAGCTGGAGCTCCCGGCCCCTCCCTCCTGTTGAGTGCACCCGAGCTGAGCTGCAGCTCCATGTATCCCTTCAGACACAGAGCTGCCATTCGGCCCCACCCTCTCTCTCTCCCTCTCTTGATTGGCTAACTGAGTTTGATTGACAGCAGCAGGAGCCAATGGCACCACTGCTGTGTCTCAGCCAATCAGGAGAGAGAGTCAAGGGTGGCTGAGGCACCTGTGGACATTGCTGGATAGAGATGGGGCTCAGGTCAATATTAGGGGGTATTGGGGCAGCTGTTACACATAGAATGCATTAGGATAAAAACCTTCTGACTTTACAACCCCTTTAATTGGCCCTATTATGTGTGTGAATGTGAGTTAAGGAACTTAAGAGTGTCAGCTCTTTTGAGGGCAGGGACTGATATGAATGCACTTTATATACTGTATAAATTGTTGATGCAATATACAGTAAGTACCTAAAATAAATACATTTTGCAACTACTAGCATTTAGGTCATTATTTTTATTGTGCAGTCTAATTGAAGTCTAATTCAGTTGGTGGTGCATTTGTAACATGTTATATGTTACACCCTAAATATGGGCGTAACATGTAACACGTTACAAAAGGTGAACTTATCCTTTAATACTGTTTTAATGCTACTTTAACTCAACAGCTAACAGGAAGGGAAATAGAGGGATTGCAAATGGAGTGTTTTCTCCATATCATGGCTGATACACATTTATTCTAATACAATATTGAATACATGGAAAAGTAAGCCATTAAAATGTGAAAGTCACATAATATTATAGACTGAATTAGGCCCATATAACATGTATAACATGTAACATATAACATGTCACAAATGCACCAGCCCCTGCACCCCCCAAGTACCTGTTTTAACAATAAGCAGGGGGGATCATTCATTCACAGTATTCTGTCAATGGAAATGGGAAAACTACAAGTACCAACAGCCTTTGCGGCTGTCAGCTTGTAGTTCCTGATTAACTACCAGGGTGCTATTTATCACTCTTGGTAGTAGAGTCCAACTGCCCGCCCATATAGGATGTAGGGGTAGACAGCTACACAGACAGTCTGCAGGACTGTGGCATTATACCCATGATCTGCTAATCATGGATGCAATCGCTTTACAGGTCCCTAACAAAAAGAAAAATGCATATTTTGTACCTACAAAAAATATGTATTTTATTTTATTTTTTTTAAAAAGTGACCCTATTCTTTAAATCCAAAAGCAAACATTTAATATATTGCAGCTTACCAATTCTTAGATGTTATGGCTGCATTTGTTTTCTTTTTTAAGCTCCCTTTCTTCTATTTTCATCTGGTGATCCAGAATGTAAGTCTGTTTTTTTTTTTTTTTAAACAAGCTCTCTTCCAGATGTATCAATTTACAGGGATGAGATAAACCATTTCCCAGCTTTTATTGATTTATGTCAAACCTTTATCCCAAAAAGAGCAAAACTATTTGCTGTAAATGATTACAAAGCTGAAGTAGGGCTTCAACACGTTAGTGTCATCCAGAGTGGGGGCACTCTAATACAGGAGGTGTGTTACTAGCCAGACCATTATTATTAATATTATTATTATATAGAATTTATAGCACCCACAGTTTATTCTGCACTTTACAACATGAGATCATCAGGTGAAAACCGATGGAAAGAAATCTAAAATAGGAAAAGTAATGCAACCACTACATTTAATGACTGGTAAGGTGCAATCTATTAAAGTTCATGTTTTGGGTTAACGATCACTTTTAAATTCAAACTTAAAAATGATCCCTTTGCAGTGGGACGGCACCTGCACTGCAAGGGTTAATTGCTTGTTTTGTCTAGGTAGACTTACATAACCAATCCTCTGCTTCTCGCTGCTTCTGGACCGGTCCCTGCAGCATCTTCTCCCCTGCAGTGCAGAGCTCTAAGGTCCTGACATCATCAAGATAGAAGCAGGGTCCAATGCCCTACATTGGATGTGATGACGTTGAGGGAAAGTCCACAGCCGGAGCTGGGGGAGTGGAGGATCAGGTAAGTAATAGTGTGAAGTCTCACTGCAAGGCATTCTTTACAAGTTTTCCAGAGTTGGGCTTTAAACCTAAAAACAAGAAATTGACATATTGCAGCTTACCAATTCTTAATTGTAAAGGCTGCATTCATTTTTTTTTTTTTTTTTGTCCACTTGAAAACCCAATCATGTGGAAGAGAAGAAAAAAAACAGCATCTGGCACATGATCAATTGTCTGAAGTGAACACAGCTTTATTTACATTGCTTGATGAATAACAGTATCAATGCCTTTAGTAAATTACCCCCATAGGTTTTGCTTAAGGGCTCTTTCACACGGGCGTTCCTTTTTTTTTTTGCCCGATCAGGTCCTTTTTTTTTTTTTTGTAACGGACACGGATGACACTTGTGTCATCCGGTCCGTATGTCCGTTTTTCATCCCATCCATTTGCGGATGAAAAACTGACATAATGCATGTCTATGTAAATACTGATGTCTGCTGATGACACCACTGACATCCGTTTTTGCTTCCGTTCCGTTTTTTGAAAGGAAGAAAAAATAGGGTTCTCCTCCGTTCAAAAAAACTGAACTGAACTGAACTGACAAAAAACGGATGTCAGAGGATGATCATCCGATGACATCCGTATTTACATAGAGATACATTATGTCCGTTTTTCATCCGCAAACGGATGGGATGAAAAACGGACATACGGAACGCCCGTGTGAAAGAGCCCTAAGGCTGGCCATACACAGTGCAAGTTGATTTCCTGCAATCACAGGTTGCAGGAAATACATTTTCACGATTTCCCCATCAATGCAGGCAGTGCTAATAAGGGCAATCCCTCCTGCTGAGCAATTGTCTTCTACCAGCACGGGAGGGGGGGTTATGGGATAAGCACAGTGATTATAATCACAAGAGATTTCAGCAGGCTGGTTATACCCAATTTAACCACTTGCCGACCGCCCGTCGCATATCTACTGCAGCAGGCTGGCTCGGCTGCGTGAATCGCTGGACCTGTATGGTGAACAGCGGGAGCGCTCCTGGGGTTGAGAATGCGCTGCCGGCACTAAGCAGCGGGGATGCCGATCAACAGGACCGGGGGCACCGATTGCCACTGGGCACCCGCTGAGAGAGCACACTGGTCAGCTGTTGTAAACACAGCAGGCCGTTGTTCTCTCTGAAATGATCACAGAGTGCCTGTGATCCTTCTATATAGGATCCCAGGTCTCTATGGTCATTTCACAATCCCTAGGCTTACAATTAACCCTTTGATCACCCCTAGGTTAACCCCTTCCCTGCCAGTGTCATTATTACAGTAACAGTGCATATTTTAGCACTAATTACTGTAGTAATGTCACTGATCTCCCCAAAAGTGTCAAAAATGCCAGTTAGTGGTCTGATCTGTCCGCCGCAATGTCGCAGTCCTGCTAAAAAAAAATGCAGATCGTCGCCATTGCTAGTAAAAAATAAATAAAAAATAAAACTGACATAAATCTTTCCCCTAGTTTGAAGACCCGATAACTTTTGCGCAAACCAATCAAAATACGTTTATTGTGATTTGTTTTTTTTACCATAAATATGTAGCAGAATACAAATTGGCCTAAAAGGATGAAAAAAATTGATTTTTTATTTTTTTTAGGGAATGTTATATAGCAGAAAGTGAAAAATATATATATTTTTTTCAGAATTGTCACATTTTTTGTTTACAGTGCAAAAAGTAAAAATCGCAAAGGTGATCAAATGCCCCCAATAGAAAGCTCTATTGGTGGGGGAAAAAAGAAGATCAATTTTATTTTGGTACAGCGTCGCACGAGCTCGCAATTGTCCAGTAAAGTAACGCAGTGCTAAATCGCAAAAAATGGCCTGGTCATTAAGGGGGCAAATCCTTCTGGTCCAGAACTGGGTAATCGATTGATTAACTTGGTATATTCAACTTGCCTATTAATGGTAAGAATCTTGGCCGGTTCAGCTGAACCAGCAAAGATTCAAACCGTGTATGGCCAGCCTTAGGACTGAAGGCAAAGCGAATGTTCACTTAGCTTTATGTATAAAGTTAAGCTATGTTCACTTCTATCATTCAAACTTGTGCAGTATAAAAGTATCAGGGTGTGACCTCAATCTACACGTCACATTTTAGGACAAAGCATATCATGCATGTCAGGACTGGCAAAGTCTGTTAAATGGCTACTGAAAACAATAAGGCCTCTTCTGCACAGCAGGGGATCGATCCGCTGATCCCCGATGAGCAGGCGGATGACAGCTCCGTCTCCGATCTGTGTGCAGAGATGGAGCTGCCAGATCCCCACTGTCCTCTATGGGGAGATCGGATGAGAATGGACCGCCTGTCCGTTCTCATCCGATCCGATCCTCCAGACGGATGGAAAATAGAGTTTCCATCCGTCTGGATTTCATGGATAGGATCGGAATCGGATAGCAGTGGGTGTCATCAGAGATATCACCGCTGACATCCGCTGCCCCATAGGGATGCATGGAGCATCCGATCCGGTCCGCCTGAAAAACTGACAGGCGGATCTGATCGGATCGCCCGTGTGAAAGGGGTCTAAGATATCAGTATTTAGTGTGTAAATGATTTCATATCTCTTTATAACTGACAGTCTTGGCACTTTTCTAATACTGAAAAACACTTTCAACGACATGCTTACGTGCCTAATATACTTTCATTATAAAATAGAAATAAAAAATAATGTAATTTGCTTTCACATCTCAAGTGAGTTTTTCTGTTGGAGAATTCATGTATTTAAACGTTGTTTTCAAGTAACGATCAGTAAGCAAATGTTTTATTCATTCTTCTAATAAGAATTACATGCTTCTGATATCAATTATGTATAATTAATACACATGGGTGAAAAGTGTATGCTAATAGGATGTCAGTTAATTAAAAAAGAAATAGCAGGTAAACAAAGGTGATTATAGTGTACCTTGGGACTATCAACAAAAATATTCTGTTAAATAATCTGCAACAAGAAGGAAGAAATTACGAAGGAAATAGTTTAATTTACCTTTAGAGATAATATATTAAGCTATGCAATTGACTGAAACACACGGATGGGAATCTAAATTGTGACTGTGAATGATCTTACAAATTTTAGTGCACAAGTCTGCCTTTCTGCATACCTACATGTGCTAAAGTACATTAATAAAACTAAACTATGGACAGGACCCCCCCCCCACCACACACACACACTTCTTTCATACAGTCTGCTGCTATTCACCCTCCCTTTTTCTAAAGTCCTAACCTAAAAAGCACTTTTACTTACCTAATTTGCTGGTCACGTGATGCATAGGGGTTGATTTACTAAAACTTGAGAGTACAAAATCTGGTGCAGCTGTGCATGGTAGCTAATCAGCTTTTTATGCCTAGTTCACACGTTCAGATAATCGGACGACTTAGGGCTCTTTCACACGGTCGCTCAGTTTTTTATCTCCGCTGCGGCACTTTTTTTTTTCACGGACACGGATGACACTTGTGTCACCCGCACCGTATTTGTCCGCATATCATCCCATCCATAATGTTAGTCTATGGGAATTGCGGATGTCAGCGGATGACACCACTGACATCCGATTTTGCATCAGTTCCATTTTTTTAACGGAGGAAAAATAGGATTCTGTTCCATTCCAAAAAACGGAACAGAACTGAAAGGACGCAAATGATGGTCATCCGCTGACATCCGCAATCCCATTGACAAGCATTATGTCCATATATCACCCACAAATGGATGGGGTGATATAAGGACATACGGAACGTCCGTGTGAAAGAGCCCTTTTCGTTCGCATTTTGCTGCATGATACTAGTATCGAATTCAACAATGCATACTAAACGTATGATTTTTTTCCCTACGATTCTGGAAAAGCTTCCTGGTTGCGTAGCTACATATTGGATAGTGCAAAATAAAAACAATGGTAGCCAGGCTTTTTCTGGGTTATTTTCATGTTTCATTGTTTCATTTTCATGCGTGGTCTTTTTCTATCGATTTTTAGCGGACGCATACTGATTAAATGATTGTCGTTCGCTAGGCTATCGTAAGACAAAAGTTTTAGTGTTTGTCCCTTCGGACGTTGTTGGACAAAATGTGCTGACCGGCTGTCGAAAGCTGTGTACTAACGATCAGATTATCGTGCGATCAATTCGAAAGCAATTTTTTTCGTACGATTATCTGATTCTGTGTACGAGGCATTAGGCTGGCCATACATGTTCAATTTTCTGTTAGATTTACCAAAAACCATATAATGTCAGGGCCAGGAAAGAATACATTGGAAAAGTGGCCCCATGGGATTGTCACCCCTAACACCCATTTGTCTTAATAATAAATGTAACTTTCAATAGAGGGCTATGATGATTGTTAAGTGCATGTCTCTCTATGGCTGCTTTGCTGGTTCTTTCTGTTTTGTGTTTCAGGTGACAAGCTGGCTGCTGTTACTAGGAATATTTACCTCAGCTGCTAAGCACTGGATTGGTGACAAATCTTTTGGCGGGAAATATCTAGCCAATGAGTGTAACCTTTTACTTATATCCTCTCCTGTTACTGGCGGAGTCAGCATTTACCTCAGGTCTGTCAGCTGGACTCACCGCTGGGAATCTCCTCAGCCTTCCTTCTGGATCTTTTGACCTGCTCTCCCACCCCCCCTCCCCCTTTATTTCCCCTCATCGCGGTCCACCTTTATGTGGGTAATGTTGCCCACTTTGTGGGTGGACAGTGGTTGGTACGCGGTTATTGGTATAAGATATTGCTGCTTGAGTCTTAGTGACTAAGCATGTTGGTCTGTTATTGGTTAACAGCAGTTCTGTTTAATATTGAAGGTCTATCTTTTTGGGTAATGTCGCCCACTTTGTGGGTGGACAGTGGTTGGTAAGCTGTTATTTGTTTGGTATAAGATATTGCTGCTTGAGTCTTAGTGACTAAGCATGTTAATGGTTAACAGCGGTTCTGTTTGATATTAAAAGTTAAAGTTAATTTCATAATTAAAATTGTTTTAAACCCAATAAAGGGGCCGAGGCCTAAACTTTTCCACAATCCTTGTTGTGTGTTTATTTATATTTTAGGTATGTTCTTATGGTATGATGGGTGTTAATGGTGTGTACAATCCCATTGGAGGTCAAAACTAAACAAGACCTTCAATTGTATTCTATAAGGCAGGCCTTTGTACTACATAGTTGAAGGTAAATCTAAAGAAAATTGTACAGAAAATTGTAAGAAAATTGTCAACCCTATGGCCAGCCTAGCTTCAACTTGTTCAATTAAGCTTTGACAAAAAACCTGGTTTCTATGCAGAGCTGCACCAGATTTTGCACTTTTTGGTTTTAGTAAACAAACCCCATTGGGTCTTTTATTTTGTTCACTGAAGAGGAGGAGGGACCTTCTTCTGGTGTCCACGTCGCTGCCTGGGTGATGTGGGCACTTTCTCTCTCAAACACTAGCAGACCTAGCAGACCAACATGTCTCAATCTTACCTCAGGTAACAAAGAATATGTATCTCTGGTTCACAAATCCTTTTGAATTGTAACTGTATGCATATCCAAAACACAAATCCAGTCCTGAAGGACACTTTTACCAACCAAAAATGTGCCATGGCAATGATCTGAAGAAGAGGTTTATGTGCTTCAAACTAGCCTTTAAAATTTCATTGGATTTTTACAGATTGAGCAAATGCTGGTTTTCCAGTATGGCCATTCAACAGAAGCTGGTCAATAAATCAGCTTCCGTTGAACAGATAGCTGTACACATGGACTGAAAGTCATCCGGTTCCTGCTGAACTATTTGATTTTTGGCAATGTGTACAGGGCTTTAAAGTTATTTGAAAATCTAGATTACCAGTAACTTCATTCACCAAACAATCTATATTTAAATGGGCCTCATATCTTTCTCCAATAATTTTTCAGGCACTACATAGACCTTTAACCACTTCAGCTCCAGAAGGTTTTACCCCCCCCCCCCCCAATGACCAGGCCATTTTTTTTGCGATTATATGCAGCCGAGCCGCCCTGCCGCAGTAAATCTGCGTAAGGCAGTCGGCAAGAGGTTAAAGTATAACTAATGGCAAAACTTTTTTTTTTTTAGTTTTGGATAGAATGTAGAGGGATTCGAGCATCTGTCAGTTTTTATTGCTGTTTGCACTCCTGTTAAGGAGATTCATCCTCTTTACTTGTCCTGTTTACCATTATCATTGAAAGTGAAAGTAAAACAAAATCCACATTTTTGAGTTGTCTCCAGAAAAGTAATAGATGGGGAATCTTCCAATAGGGACACTAGTTCTGGTGACCTTGGGTTCCCCAAGGAATTATTTTAATCGGTTCCAGACCACCCACCGCAAATATACTGCGGCAGGCTGGCCCTCCTGCGCAAACTGGTCCCACTCGGCAGCGGTGACTCTGATGCACAGGGCAGGTGGCTCCGAATGCCGCCGACCTTCGCAATTGCTCCCCGCTGAGAGAGAAGGATGGTCTGCTGTTTTAACCACTTTACCACCGGAGGATTTTGCTGTCTTACGTCCAGGCCACTTTTTGTGATTCGGCGCTGTGCAACTTTAACTGACAATTGCGCAGTCGTGCGACGCCGTACCCAAACAAAATTTACGTCCTTTTTTTAACACAAATAGAGCTTTCTTTTGGTGGTATTTGATCACCTGTGCGATTTTTACTTTTTGCGCTATAAACAAAAAAAGAGCGTTTATTTTGAAAAAATAACAATATTTTTAACATTTCTTTTATATGAAATTCCTCCCAAAAAATATGTAAAAATCAATTTTTTTTTTTAATTTTTGGCCAATTTGTTTTCTGCTACATATGTTTGGTAAAAAAATCACAATAAGCATATTTTGATTGGTTTGCACAAAAGTTATTGCGTTTACTAACTAAGGGAAAGATTTCTGTCATTTTTGGTGTTTTTTTTTTTTAACGAGTAATGTCGGCGATCTGCGATTTTTTTGCGGGACTGCGACATTGCGGCGGACAGATCGGACCCTTGACTGACATTTTTGACACTTTTGGGGGTACCAATGAGATTACTGCAGTAATCAGTGCTATAAATATGCACTGTTACTGTAAAAATGACACTGGCAGGGAAGGGGTTAATTTTATTGGAGAGGGAGGGGTTAATGTATGCCTGGTGCTTACTAACGTGTGTGGGGGGAGGTGACTGAGTGAGCCAGGGACAGATCGGATGTTCAGCTATGCTGAACACTCCGATCTGTCACTCCCTGTCACTTAGGAGATCCGCCCGCTCTGTTTACACAGGCGGGCGGATCTCCAAACTAGATTCCCCAACGATCGGGGAGGAGCGGCGGCTATCGCCGCCGCTCCTCCCCTGGCCCGACTCCCACTGTGAATGAAAACAGCGGGAGCGCCGCCTACAGGGGGAGGAGTCCAGCGACGTAGGTCTACGTCGCTGGACGATAACGAGCCACTGTGCCGCAGTAGCAGCACAGTGGCCAAGTGGTTAAACACAGCTGGCCGTTCTTCTCTCTGGAATGATCACAGAGCGCCTGTAATACTTCTATATAGGATCACATGTCTCTGTGATCATTTCACAAGCCCTGCCCCCATACAGTTAGAATCACTCCCCTAGACTCACATTTTACCCCTTGATCACCCACAGTGTTATCCCCTTCCCTGTCAGGGTCATTATTACAGTAGCAGTGCATATTTTTAGCACTGTTTACTGCAGTAATGTCACTGGTCCCCCCAAAAGTGTCAAAAATGTCAGTTAGGGGTCCGATCTGTCCGCCGCAGTGTCGCAGTCCTGGTAAAAATCGCAGATCGCCGCCATTACTAATAAAAAACAAAACAATAAAAATTACATAAATCTTTCCCTTAGTTAGTAAACGCAATAACTTTTGGGCAAACCAATCAAAATACGCTTATTGCTGTTTTCTTTTACCAAAAATATGTAGCAGAAAACAAATTGGCCTTAAATGTTAAACATGTTTGATCTTTTAATTTTATCTTGGGGAATGTTATATAGCAGAATGTGAAAAATATTGTTTTTTTTTTTCAGAATTTTCCCTCTTTTTTTGTTTATAGCGCAAAAAATAAAAATTGCAGAGGTGATCAAGTACCACCAAAAGAAAGCTCTATTTGTGGGGGAATTCCCTCTCACTTCCTGTTTGGCTATGGGACAGGAAGTGAAGGGAAATCCCCATAATGGGACATAAATAGCTAAAAAAAAAAATCTGACAGGGATTATAATCCCTCCGTGCTCTATCCAAAAAGAAAAATAAACTTTTGCCTATAGTTCTACTTTAAACATGAAAATCTGTTTGTTTTTTTTACATTTTCTATACTTTCTTTTCATAAGTGTTGTGAACTCCAGAGTTCCATTTGTCACAGAGTGAACAGAAATAAAATGATATTGTACATGAACATGTTTTTCAACGCATATGTTATTTATGCTCAGTTCAGTTTGCTACTGAATAACCATATTGAACTCCATAGAGAACCTTCTGTAGCTGCTGAAAAAGTATGGAAGCAATGGGGTCTGCAACTTTAAATGGGATTCATTTGCTCACAGCAAAATACAATATCTCTCTCTACAATTCAACTCTAGCTATCTGCTTGCTCCTGAATTTTTTAACATTTAATTTACACCTTATTTTCAGTTCGTGTGTTTATTGGCAAGCTAAAGCTTCTGTGATATCTAGGCTTATATCTTTTTGGTCTAAAAAAATATTGCTATGATGATGTGATCTTTACTGTTCCCCACATTCTGCAGTGCATGCTTTCCCCATTTATTCTTGTTTCTTCCCGCTTTCTAATGCCTAATCAGCATAGGTTGTTCCAATAGACACAATCGCTATGTGAAAACAAAGGGGATGATTTACTAAAATTGGAGAATGCAAATCTGGGGCAGTTCTGCATTGAAGCCAATCAGCTTCCAGATTTTTTTTTTTCTTTTGCTTAACTGCTTAACTGAACAAGCTGAAGTTAGAAGCTGATGGACTACCATTCACAACTGCACCAGATGTACTCTCTCGTTTTAATAAAATCAGCTCCACTATCTTTTGGGTTCTCTTGGAGCTGTCTTGGCATTACAGTGCAGCTCAAATCCTTCCTAATCACTAATTATTATCTGTATGCTGTCAGCATTAGTAAATAGATAGGAAAGCATATCATATTTATTTCCTTTAAACAAATTTTTACATTTCTTCAGTTACTTCCTGGTTTGCAGGCTTAAACAAATGATGTCATATTTCCCAGGAGTCTTCAGTAGGGGTGCTTTCTCAGCTAAGCACACCCTCTCCTGCAAGCCTAAACTAAGGGCAGATGGATTCCTGGAAATAAATGTTACATAAATGGTCTGACAAATAAAATCGTGTAACTGCGCTAAATAACAAGGAAAAAGAGCAGCAGCTATAAGTGAGACTACACCAAAAACACAGATAACAAGGATAAAGCTGTGCTAATGTAAACTGGTATGTAATAGTGCAAACCTCCTTCGTTAAGTGAATAACAAAATGATGCCTATATGACAACAGATAGATGAAACAACAAATTCCATATAAACATAAAGGTATCACTACATCACATGCAAATTCTGAGCGGTAAAGAGTAGTGACATATAAAAAGTCCCAAAGTGAGATCCACAAGAAGGTGAAGTGGCGAAGATGTAAACAAATCTGTAGTCACCCCAGTGATCCTACGACAGTGGCACACTTATCTCCTTACCAGAACACTGGTACAAATCTGCCTGTATAGATGTCCTCACGCCACTCTTAACATGGCAAGCCTTCCTCCAGCAGGTAACCAAGAATGTGACCAGGAGAGAGTGATATACTGGTCCAGATATCACTCGAGATAAGCTGCAATGGTACCATACAAAAAAGAGGGGCCCAATAGTGTAATAACGTCACACACTTTATTGAATAAATAAAGAATAAAACTCACATGTATTCATATAAAATAAGCTCTGGATAAGCCGGCCTCTCGTGTAGCCTGTCCTCTGGGCAGCGCGGTGACGTCAGCACGCCGTACCCTATGCACTCGTCTCAACAGACTTCTGATGGGGCTATAAATGGTCTGCCCTTACTCAAGATGGCCATGTCAAGAAATGCCAGGGAGGTGTTTTTCAGCAATATAAAGCATGGAGACATGGATGGATGGGCGAGTTTGCTTTGAATATTAAAAATGAATTCAATAACATTTTTGGTTTGTGGTGCTCAGATGCAGTGTAGTTCTGCTTTAAGCATCAAAAATGGTATTGAGTAACATCCTTAAAGGGTAGCTCCACTTTAGTGGAAAAAAATAGATTGCAAATAAAAAAAAATATATATATATATATATAGCTTATACAATTGCAACACAAGTCATATTGTAATTGAATGTTATTAAAAATGACCTTTCCGAGGGCGTGGCTTCCGGCGCTGAAGATGGCCGCATAGATCTTCAGCTCCGCTCGGCCACCCGGGACATCGCTCACCTACAGCCTTCACAGCGGGTTTAAAAACCCCCACGAACGTGGCAGAACCTCCGGGCACCATGAGGAATAAAAAGAACACCTCGCAATCTCGCAAGCTGGACGGATTCCTTGTCTCCACCGCGGCGGGCAGCAGACAAGATGGCGCCGGCAGGTCCCCACAGCGCGCTTCTTCCCGGGACGGGAACCAACACCACAAGCCGTCACCGCTCAGGCAAGTAGCCAACCCGGACAGCGGGAACTCCTCCGGCGCTTCCACCCCTCCTTCTCCCTCCTCGAGAAGCCCGGCGAAGCAGCGCCCACGCTGGTGCTCTCCCCCCCCCGATCCATCCCAACGATGCGAGATGGAGCAGGCGGCATCCTCTCCACCAGAACCCGGGGGCATGAGCACACCTCCTGCAGACCCCTTCGCTGCCTTCCCAGTGGGGGACCACCCGATCTCGGGTACACTCATGAAAGGAATGCTTCACTCCCTATGGTCCTCTCTGCACTCAGATGTGATGCAGAGTCTCTCTCAAACAAGGAAAGATGTCCAGCAGCTCGAGGTGAGGGTGGACTCTGTTGAATCCTCTATGACAAAATGTACTTTGTCTCTCAACACTCTCATTACAGCCCATAATGGTCATACTGATGACATTGACTGGATCAAGGACAAGCTTGCAGACCTGGAGGACAGGTCCCGTAGAAATAACTTAAAATTAAGGGGGATCCCGGAAACTGTCCAGCCCCAACACCTGCGCAAAATGGCTACAGACCTATTCTCGGCATTGATCCCCTCCTTGTCTTCCTCTGAATTGGAGATAGACAGGATCCATAGGATCCCTAAGCCTCACTTCATAGCACAAGACCTGCCTCGTGATGTCCTTCTTCGGGTGCACTTTTTTCAGACTAAGGACAAAATCCTAATGGCCTCAAGGCAACTCCAAGTTCTTCCTGGCGACTTCCCGCAGGTGCAGATACTGCCGGACCTCTCCAGGCACACGCTCCAGAAGCGTAGGAACCTCGCCACCATAACAAAAGCCCTGAGGAACCACCAAATAGTGCACAAGTGGAAACACCCGGCTCAACTTTCCATCACCCATCAGGGCCGCACTGTCACAATTGCTTCTCTGGAGGAAGGTATGGCTCTGCTACACCGCTGGGGAATCATCCCGGAGCCTCCATCTGCCTCCTCGAGATCCTCCGGACCTCCTTCGCCACAGACCCTCTCGGATGAATGGCATGTGGTGTCCCGTAAACGTTCTAACTCTAGACACTCCTCACCCGGAGGTGAGCTCCAGCACCCGCACACACCTGCTCAACGTTAGTCCCTGGCCAAGGTTTTGGCGACCTACTGGCCCCTCTTTTTCGGTTGCAGGTAGTACCTGCCTCTAGACTCTTTTTTATTCTTTGTTTGGTTTCCCCAGCCTCCCTGCCTTCCCTTCCCTTCCTGTTTTGTTACTCCAGTCGGAATGATGGACTTGTGCTCTTTGACATGCCCGCACCCCCCTCGGCCCTCATGCAGATGACCCTATTTACGTCTCTGAAGATACCATGACCATCAAGTTCCTTTCTTTAAATGTTAATGGTCTGAATCACCCTGTCAAGCGGTTCTCCCTCTGGACTGAGCTTAGCAACAGTGGAGCTGACGTGGCATGCATCCAGGAGACTCACTTCAAGCTTAACCATCAGCCCAAGTTCTCACACAAGAACTTCCCTACTCTTTTTTTCGCCAGCGCCCCTGTGAAGAAAAGAGGCGTGATGATTGCTCTGAGAGACTCGATTTCCTTCTCACTCCGCAACCTGACCCAAGATCCTGACGGCAGATTTCTCATTCTTCAGGGTGACTTTAACGCGCTGCCTTTAACTTTAGTGGCGGTTTACGCCCCCAACACTCACCAGAAGCGTTTTCTATCCAGACTGCTAAAGGAAATCTCCAGTAATGTTTACGGTAATTTAGTGGTTTGTGGTGATATGAACTCTGTAGTCGACCCGGGGCTTGACACCTCGGTGCCTGCCCGGGGCCGACAACTTTCATTGGCCTCTCTGTTGGCCTCCGAGCAATTGTTTGATGTTTGGCGCTGCCAGCATGGTTCGGAAAGGGATTACTCGTTTTATTCCTGCAGACACAAATCGTACTCACGTATTGATATGTTCTGGACTGACCTCCCTTCGCTGGGAAAGGCCTCCTCCTCGGCCATCAGAAACATCACGTGGTCTGACCACGCGGCTGTGGAGATGGTTCTGGAGGAGTCCGGTCCTAGGGAACGGTCGTCGGTTTGGCGTTGTGATGTAAAGGTGCTTCAGGACCCAGCTGCTGGTAAGTTGATTCGGGACCAGCTCTCAGAATTCTTTGCTATCAATGTTTCCTCCGTGTCGGACCCCTGGGTGCTCTGGGGAGCGCACAAGGCGTTCGTCCGGGGAGTGTGCATCCAACAGTCAGCAAGACTCCGTAAGGCATACTGCCACAAGCTCACGGCTCTCTTAACCGAGATCCGTGACCTTGAGAAAGCGCACAAATCTTCTCCCACCCATGACTTAATCTCGCAACTCTCCCGTGCAAGAGACTCTCTAAAGGCCCATCTCATGGAACGCTTTGACCGTCATCTGAGGGTGCTCAAGCTCAAGTACTATGCGCACGCGAATAGAGCGGGCAAATCTCTAGCAGTCAGGATTAAACAACGCAGAGTGTCCATGCGTATCTCCCATCTCTCACATGGACGGACTGGAGCTAGACTGACTCATCCCAGGGACATCGCGAATGAATTCGCGGACTTCTATGGATCCCTGTACAACTTGAACCGAGACCCTGACACTCCTCAACCGACTCCGGCTCTTATACAACAATTCCTGGACAAGTTACATTTACCCTCCCTGACAGAAGACCAGAGGAAGTCCCTATCATCCCCGTTCACTTTATGTGAAGTTTCCAAAGCCATTAAATTACTCCCCAATGGAAAATCACCGGGTCCGGACGGTTTGTGCAATGAATACTACAGAATTCATTGTGACACCCTGGGTCCACACTTAGTGGACGTGTTCAATCAGGCCGCTCGCAAAGCTGCATTCCCGAGTGAAATGTTGGGTGCCTACATCTCCACTATCCCAAAACCCGGTAAGGACGCCAGCCTCCCAGCAAACTACCGACCCATTTCCCTTCTCAATAGTGACCTCAAGATCTACGCCAAGATCTTGGCGTCCCGACTCCAGCCACTCCTCCCTCTGCTTGTTAAGAATGACCAAATGGGATTTATGCCGGGTAGGCAAACATCGGATGCTACCCGGCGGATCATCAATTTGATCCACCTGGCTGAGGTCTCCAGAACGCCTTCTCTGCTCCTAACGCTGGACGCAGAGAAGGCGTTCGATAGGGTGAATTGGCTTTTTATGCGGCTCACACTGGAGAAATTTGGCTTCTCGGGTGCAATACTGTCTGCAATTCTTGCTCTGTACTCCTGCCCCTCAGCAAGGGTCCTCACTGCTGGTGTAACATCGACTCCATTTCAAATTACTAATGGCACCCGCCAGGGGTGCCCCCTGTCCCCTACGATTTTCAACCTGATGATCGAGCCCCTGGCGGAGGCCATTAGATCGGATGGCGAGGTACGGGGGTTCCGTGTGGGGTCAGTATCCCACACGGTTAGCCTCTTCGCGGACGATATCGTTATCGCCCTCACTGACCCTACTCGCTCACTTCCGGCTGTCCATAGACTGCTCTCAGAATTCAGCTCCGTCTCTTACCACAAGGTGAACACATCCAAGTCATTAGTATTGAACCTGGGAATTGATAAACGGGTCGCTGACCGTCTCCAGAAAGATTTCCCCTACCCCTGGACTGTAGACTCTATTCCCTATCTAGGTATACTTATAACTCCCACCGTTAAACGACTCCTCCCTGCTAATGTAGAGGTCTTACTGAAGAAGACATCAAAACAATTGGCAGCCATGTCCAAAGTGGAGCTCTCCTGGGGTGGCCGGATGGCCGCCTATAAGATGTCGATATTGCCCCAAATCCTATATCTTTTTCGTGCCCTCCCACTGGCCTTCCCTAGAAAGTACTTAGAGGCTCTTTCCAAGAATATGCGAGACTTTATCTGGGGAGGCGCAAGAGCCCGGGTGGCTGCCTCCACTCTGGCTCTACCCAAGTTCATGGGCGGGGCCAAGCTTCCTGATCTGTATCTGTACTTGTGGTCCACAAGACTGGTCCAGCTCCGTATGTGGTTCTTCAATTCTACCTCCCTCCCCTGGGTTCAACTAGAAAGCCACCTAGCCCCCACTGGGGACCTCCGTCTGCTTCTCCTCGGGGACTTATGGATCCCATGGACGTTATCTCGGCTGCCCCCCACGTCCCGGTCTTCGATCCTTGCATGGCGCAGACTGGCTCTAGCCGGCGTGAGGCAGACGGAAGGACACTCCTTAGACTCCCGGTCGCTCCCGGTTTCCATCCTGTCCGCTCACATTCCCTCCCTCCAACTGACACACATGGCCAGGTTGGGTCTGACTTCTATCTCGCATTTCTACGACTGCGATTCTTTGCGCTCCACTGCCTCACTGATGGAGGACTATAGGCTCCCTTCCACGCTGCTTTTCTCGGTCCACCGCATACACAGCTTCTTGGCTGGGCACCCTCCGACGACTGGTCATTTACCTGCTAAGCCCTGGGCGTTCTACCAAACTGATTCACGCACAACCAAAGGCATCTCTATTTTTTATGACAGTCTCCTTGACGTAACAGATATCCCAAAATCTGTGCCCATGATTAGGTGGGAGAAGGATTTAGCGCTCACTTTCACCACGACACAATGGTCTAGAGCTTTAACGTCTACCTATCGTTATTCACACTGCACCTCCCACTGGGAACTCATGTTAAAAATTGTAAATCGGTGGTATTATACGCCTTACAGGCTCTCAAAACTGTTCCCCGCCACCCCAGCACACTGTTGGCGTGAATGCGGTGGCATTGGAACCCTGATTCACGTGCTTTGGGAGTGCCCCTCACTCACAAGCTACTGGAAAAAAACCTTCAGTTGCATAGCGGACTGTACGGGGATTCTACGTCCTCCGAAGAAGGAACTGGCGCTGTTGAACTTGGGTATTGATGATTACCCAATTCAATTTCGACAGATGATATTACATATTCTGCTAGCGGCTAGAATACTTATTCTGCGCAGATGGAAGTCTCTGGAGATCCCGGCTTTCTCTGAGTTAATAACGGTAGTGAATGATAATTATCGCCTGGAAAAGGCACTAGCAACTAATGACATGATGCTTCATAGATTTACTGAAGCGTGGCAACACTGGAAATATCATAAGCACTGACCATGGTGCTGGGCGGGGCGGTGGGGTCGGTCTCCTCCCTGACGCTTATGTTCCCACTGGGATGTCGGGGAGGGGGCTGTCATCCTCTCCGTGCTTGCCTGGACCGGTGGTCTTTACTCCTATCTGCCGATGCTTTAGGCTTACTCGCCACTCAGCTGGGTCCTAGCACATAGGTTAACACGTATGGTAGCACATATGATAGCTTGACTTGCACATAATGATTACTGCATGTACCTTGACAGTATTGGTCTATGTTCTTACTGCTGATTTTATAGTTTTGGAACCTACACCTGGTCCTGTTTGGAGTAACCCCCCCTCCCCCCCTCCCCTCCCCCTCCTCCCTCCCTCCCTCCCCCCTTTTCTTGTACTCACGTTATGTACTACATGCCTTGTTTCAACTATTTTCATGAGAATGTTTGTACTTGTTGTTTCTCTTGTGAAATTTAATAAAAATTATTATTTTAAAAAAAAAAAATGACCTTTCCTTTTCAATCTGCAGCTGCTGTAATTTTCTGAAGATGCAATGCAATATGGCTACCTGGAGGTGTTCTGTACACAGAATGTGTACTGACCACACCCTAGAAACATAATTTCCTGCTTGTGTGATTGACCCACCAATTTTCCCAGAAGTCTGCCTAAGATACAAGTCAGATTTTAGGCATCGCCTGCAACAAAAATTTCATTTTTGGGATAGATAATCCCAATAGGAACATGTCTAAAGGGATACAGGCCCAGTGGATTTCCTCATTAGTGCTCTGCAGATGCACAGCTGATTGATAATCATGAAACCATTCCCACTAGACCTACTCAGCACAGAGGAAAAAACAGGGATTTCTTCATAAAAGCAAAAGGTATCTGCAACAAGGGTTGTTATAATTCTTGTAATGTACAGAGATCATGCAGGGGGGAATATTGTTTTCTCAACAAAAGTGGAGTTACGCTTTAATGTTTACAAGAGATAAAGGGAAGTCATCCATGTCTTTGTCTCAAACAGCTCAGTGCAACTTGCTCCCCACCTTCAGACCATTTATTCTATGTTTATATTAGAAATTAGTATTCTATTTAGTCCATGCTCGGAGAAGATAAGCTTTTACTCTTAACTTTGAGAATTAAGTTTTCTACAGTGCCTACAGCTACAGAGGTTGGGGCTTTGTTTTAAAACTAATTTAAAGCATGTTAAGAATATGTAAATGTTGAAATGTCCATAGCCTGACCACGGTTACACTCTAACTACCCAAACATTCAAGTCACTATAGAATGGTCTGGATATGATCAGTAATGTCCCACAGGTCTGCAGTAATTAACTTTCTTTGGTTTTCCTATTGGGTCTATGCAGATTTATTCCATTCATTATAATTTCTGCTCTGTAACAACTATAAGGCCCTGTTCACACCTGAGCAATTTTCAGCTTGTAAAACGCTCAGCTCTGAAGCTCCGAAACTCCCAAAAAGCAAAATTCCATTAATTTCAATGGCCCCTGTTCACATATGAGCGTTCTGTCATCTGAAGCAAACTGCCTCTGAAGCTCAAAAAAGTACTTGAGCTTCTTTTTGGGCATTTTTAGCCCCATAGACTTCGATAGAAATACCTCACTCGAGCAGAAATACCCTTTTAAAATGCTTGTAAAATGATCAATTAGCAGCTCTCCACCCCTAATTTCCTCTTCCTCTTCTCCCACTAGTGCTGTAAAACACTTATAATACACTTCTAAAACACTTTAAAAAATCTTGTAAAAAGCTGCAAAGACAGCTTAAAAAAAGTCCAAAAAAACTTCAGTAAATGGATACGGTCAGCTGTGAATGGAGCCTTATTACACTTGTTACAACGGACTTGACTTACCAAAAAGGCACTGACTGTACTTGATGGTATAGCCTGTTTACTTTGCAATATGAATACTTTGTAAATGAGGTGAAGGTATATTCACTTTGGATACCCAATAAAATAGTGAAATGATTTCAGTGGGGAAAAAAAAAATGCAAAATAAAAATACAATTTTTAAAATGATGTGAATCTTTCTTAGGGGGAATTCACACTAGAACAAACAACTACCAGAGTTCTTTACCCATCTGGCAGCTGTCTGTTCCGACTGCGGTAGGGAGCAGTGTGGTGCACTATTCAGCACAATACAAAGCTCCCTTTTTTTTCTTTTTTTATCTTTATTTGAAGTAACAAAAGTGTACAAATGTACACTTTATTCATGTCTCTCTGCAGCAACACGATATGCTGCTCTGTTGTACAGTGTCACGCAGTTCTGTACAGAACACTGTGATAAAATGCAGCATGCCTGTATTTTATTACAGCATGCTGCAGTGCATTGTGTGTGTAAATAGGACACACAGAAAATATTTGTTTTCTGTGTGTCCTGGCGGTAACAGTACAGTAAAACGCATGTTATCGCACCATGTGTGAATTCAGCCTTACAATTTTTGAGCAGACATTTGTAATTTGTAGTAAAATTTTACTTGACATGTGGATCAGCTGAGTGGGCGAGTGCCCCTGGACATGCACTGGATGAGAGCTGGAGTTTCAGGAACAGAAACAAGTTTGGAGCAGTATAACCACTATTGATTCAACAAAATGTATCTTTTAAATGTGCTTTATTTAATGATTGTCATATGTTTATGTATCCTATTTATTTTCACATTTGTTTAGTTAAATATTATGTTGTTTAAGGTTTTGTGTGTTTATGGGATCTAGAAAGAAATTTCATTTTACAGCCACTAACAGGCATATTTCCTTATTTTACACATGGCAGAAGCATTTTCTTTTTGTCTTTTTACATATTGTTGAATTCCACATAAATCTTTATTAGCAAAAACTGGCTGTCAAAGATAAAATAAAAACAAATATAAAACTCAACATAATCGCCTTCTTTATGTCATAGCAATTGATGTGATAAAACAGCCGATTTGTCTCAGTGCAGGAAACTTTGTTTTATGGCAACTATAAAGCTGATGGTGAAATGGTGATTTATACATTAACAGAAAAATATTATACACCATATGGCACCAAATAAATATATTTTTCATTCAGTTTCCACAAACATAGGTTGTGCATGCAGTGGATGTGTAAGTAAAAAATAAATAAATACAGGTGGTCCCCGGGTTACTAACAAGTTAGGGACAGTAGGTTTGTTCTTAAGTTGAATTTGTTTTTAAGTCGGAACAGGTATATTTTTTAAGTGTAGCCTCAGCCAAAATAATAATTTCTAGGTTTTTTAGATAGCATAGGGAAGGGTTAACATCCCTGCATTAATTGGTTTTGCTGTCTCTACCCATGTTAAGAAGATTTCACCTCACTTTCTGTCCCTATGACAACTGCATTTTTAAAATTTCGGGTTGTTGAGGAAACAAGGATTAGTGATAAAGCTTCAGTGGAGACACCTTTTTCCCATGAGAACTCTTACAGGAGTAAATTTCCCTTCCCAGGGGTAGATTTCTCCTCACTTCCTGTTGTCTCCCTCCGTTTATAAGTAGGAGTCATTTGTAAGTCGGATGTTTGTAACCCGAGGACTGCCTGTAATAGGATTTTGGGCATCCACACAGCAGCTCTCCCTTGCCCCCAAGACTTAAAATATGTCTGTGAGGTGTATATGGTAAGGAACTGCCAATCTGGTGCTCTAGGCACTTTCACCTTCCTTGTAAAATACCCTAGTGCCCTAATACCTTAGGATTTTTAGAAAGAAAAGTTAGGTCATGGCTTGTATGGTCTTTGTATAGGCAGGAGAGAGAATAAAAATTGCATCTAAGTGCAGACAGTTTACAGGTTTATAAATAAAATTTGAGGGGCAACTCACATGGAGATGGGATATGGCATGTCAGCACTGGATGTACGTGATGTGAACTGTCCGCTGCTGCTGCATGGAGGAGGCCAGGCAGAAGTCCTCAGGTGGAAAGCTGAGCAGAGGGGATGAAGCTGGACCGTGGTGTAAACAGCAGCATGTGCAGATAACATCACCAGAGGTGGGGAGGTCGCAACACGTTTCAAAGTCTGTGCGATGCCGGTCCTGGGCATGCACACTCCTTCGTCAGGCTCTCCTGTGAAGGAGTGTGCATTACTTCCTCCTGTCCTATGAACTTTATAATTATATGGACTTCTTATAAACTTCTTATGAACTATTTATACAGAAACACCCTCACACAGGGTCTGATTACCCGTTGGCGCCTTCTATCCTTGTCGTGTTTATGGTCTCTGTATAAGCCCATCTTTTTCCACCGCATGCACCTTCCTATACCAGTGGTGTGAGGTGTGGCCTTACTAGTCAATAGGAAGATGTAGGAGGCAACAAGGAGTTTGGCTGCACAGTGAGCACTAAACCTTTTGTAACAGAGCAACCCAAGATTCCCAGATTACTATGGTCCTTTGCACCTGCCCACAACTAGCACACAGCAAGGACATGGGTCAGCTTACCATCAGCATATCACCCCATGAGTTTTCTTTAAGAAGCCTAATCAAATGGTTTGTTGATCTTGATGAAGCTAGAATTTTTGTCCTCCAAAAATGCACTTTGTGGTGAGTTTCTAGCTAATGGATTGACTGGAAACAATAATGTTTCCCTGTGATTTTCTGCGGCTCTCAGTTGTGATATGTGGAAGATTATTCTATAACTTTCCTGGCACAAAAAAAGAAAGAAAAAACTATTTTAAAGAGTGTGTTTATTAGCAGCATGTCTTCATTTTTCCATGGATAACCACATCACTGCTGCATTGTTGTGTGAACGAGGTACATAGAAAACAAATGTTCTTGTGCAGAAAAACACAGGTCGTGTCTAAGGCAAATAAGACTTTGCACTATTTTCTCCTTAGTTTGTAAAAATCAAAATCCTACACAGATTAAGTTATACATTTTGCAGGCCATTCCTTACGTATTGTCTGCATTATTTCATATTTATGCTTTGTTTATATTTTTGTTCCACTTTACCATTACCTTTTTGTAAAAATGTTTTAACATGAATGTTTGCACACCTTCACACAAACCTTCAGTACTCTAATAATTTGTTTTCAAATGATTATAGTTAAAGCTGAATTCTAGGAATTCAGCTCCTTTGTAAAAAATAAAGGCACACTAAGAGTTAATGTGTGAATAGAAAATTAGTGCTGCGCTATGGTGAATATTATATAATAATATTTTATATTATATTAACTCAAAAGTGCTGCTGTGAAAAAATAAAAATGATTTTAAACGTGTTAATGGGAAGAACAGCGCAAAATTGGTTATAATCAACAATGTGGTAATAAACCACTAAAGTGCTGTGAATAAATAAATGAATGTGTAAAAGTGGTAAGAATATATTATATAAAAATATGAAAAAGCCCTATTAAACCACTTACATAAATAACAGTTAATATCACCCTGTGTGGTGATTAAATTAAATTCATAAAATATATATGACCACTTGCAATAATAATTATATCCCCATGCAAATGATAAAATCAAGTTCATAAGATCAAAAAGTCCATGTGAATAATAGATATCAATCAAAAAAAGTCCGACAAATATTTAAAAACAAAACAAAGTGCTTCAGCAGATAGCCAGTGAAAGGTATTCCACCAAGAAAAAAAGTGCTCAGGTGCTGGAAATTGTGCATTAGCATGCTGCCATAGTGTGGTGAATTGGGTGACTTTTCCTCTCCCCCAGGATATCAAACTTACCGGACAAAATGGACCCCTAGACCATATAGTGTAAGAGTCACACAGGCTGTGATAACGCCCTGGAGGAGGGTGAAATGCGTCAACGCAATTTCCGGTCCCACGCTCGCTGTGACGTCAGATCCGGTAACGGTGGAACGCAAGCCGGGACCACGAGATCCCGCAGCACACCGCGATTGTCTCAGACAACTTTACCTGTTTGACTGTACAAGGCTTGATTTTATACATGAAAATGTGAGTGTTCTAACCTTTTATTTCAAATAAACACGTTTATGTTAAGCAATATTATGCTATTGCGACCTTTTCTTTCCTACTGCATATGGTTCCATTATGCTGAGTCCCCTAAGGAGTTCCCCAGTGGTCCCAGACTAGCCATAAGGATAATTGCCGGATTCTCTGCCGGACTAAGCCTGTATGACCCTTACACTATATGGTCTAGGGGTCCATTTTGTCCGGTAAGTTTGATATCCTGGGGGAGAGGAAAAGTCACCCAATTCACCACACTATGGCAGCATGCTAATGCACAATTTCCAGCACCTGAGCACTTTTTTTCTTGGTGGAATACCTTTCACTGGCTACCTGCTGAAGCACTTTGTTTTGTTTTTAAATATTTGTCTGACTTTTTTTGATTGATATCTATTATTCACATGGACTTTTTGATTTTATTAACTTGATTTTATCATTTGCATGGGGATATAATTATTATTGCAAGTGGTCATATATATTTTATGAATTTCATTTAATCACCACACAGGGTGATATTAACTGTTATTTATGTAAGTGGTTTAATAGGGCTTTTTCATATTTTTATATAATATATTCTTACCACTTTTACACATTCATTTATTTATTCACAGCACTTTAGTGGTTTATTACCACATTGTTGATTATAACCAATTTTGCGCTGTTCTTCCCATTAACACACTATGAGTTAAGTCCAAGGAGACACATGACTCCTTCTGGACTCATCTCTATTATTTTCATCTGGCAAGTTCATGGCTCTGCTGAGGATACACTTGGGACTGTGAGAGGAGAAAAGCACACAGAGCAGTTATACAAGCCCCATTCCCTCTACAGCCTTTGTATTTCATAAATGTGTTCACATAGTGCAAAATAGTGCTTCTGTGATTGGGCAGGAAGAGGGAAGGTAGGGGCAAAGTAACTGCAGCAACTCTGCTGTTGATACTGAGACCAGAGGTTCCAGTGTCAGACTCCCACAACTACAGCAATAGCTATCTTCCAGAAGTTCCTCTAAATCTGTCAGATATAAATATTAGAGATAAGTCCAGGAGGTATCCTGCACCTCTTAAGACCTAACTAAGTGTGCCTTCACTTTTTCTTTCTCCAAAAAGTGTTTAAAATGCTTTATTGAATTCCCTCAAATAAATTCTCTCCAGAAATCCAGAGCCTGTATGACTAAAGTTTCAAGATAACTCATCTATTTCATGTAACTTTTCAACACACTGGTTATGCATTATTACTGGTAAACAGTCACATTGTCAGCCTGGTTATATCTATTGGATGAATGTCATTTATGTTTATGTACAGTATCTTGGCATTGATACTCTTACTGGGTTTGTATGGGAAATTAACCACTGTTATTGTGTAGCAAATACTATGCTAGAAACATTGATTTGTATTCTTTGTGTTATGAAATCCAATTAAATTTAAAATGTGAAAGGAAAGAATCTCTGGGGTGCTGCTGAAAGAAATATGAAAAGTTGGATTGGTATTCTACAAAATTTCCAGCTGGAATCAGATTTGTGGCTAGGAGCATGCTCTCTGTCTATCCTTTCCTCCATTTTTTTAAAATAATATCTAAATAATATCTTTATTAATTTCCAGTACATTAAATACAAAAACATTAAAAATATGAGCCTTAACTTTTTCATGATAATCCCATCCCATCCCTCCTCCTCCCACCTCCCCCTCCCCCTCCCCCTCCCCTCTCTCCTCTATCTTTTATATCTGCAGCCTTCCCCTCCTCCCTCTGCCTCTCCATTTTCAATATTCCAATTATTTCCGCATATTTCCCTGTTTTTTTAACTCTGTCCAACTTTCCCATATTTCAATAAATCCGTCAATCTTTTTCTCCTCACTACACCACATTTGTTCCATTTTGTATGTGTATTCCACATTTTTAATCCTGTCCCCTATCTTGGGGGTCTCTAGTTCTTGCCAATATCGTGGTATTAAAGGCTGAAGTCATTAAGTGTGGTACCACTATGTTCTTATACGGTTTTATTGGACTATTTATGTCTTGTAATAGACATACCCATGGGTCTTCTAGTACCTCAATGTTACTCTTTTAAGTAATTCCTTCCAAAATGTCTTTATTTTTGGGCACTCCCACCATATATGGGCCATAGCTGCGACTTCTTTACAACCTCTCCAACAGTATGGTGACTTCCCAGTTTGATATTTATGTGCTTTACCTGGTGTTATATACCATCTATCTTGTTAGACATTTAAAGTTCATTTCTATGATATTTATATCTACTCCAGAGCTATGTATCATTTTCATAATGTTCCCTAATTGTTGTTTGCTCACCCATGTTTCTATTTCATTTTCCCATTTTTCTATATATGGCGGCACTTTCGGTTCGGCAATTGCCCAGGTATCTTATAAATCAGGGAGATGCCATGTTCTGTGTTTGTTAATGTACACAGCTACTCAAATGGTTATAATAAGTCCTCTCTGGTTCTTATAGGTTGTGGTAATGTTGTGACAAAGTGCCCCAACTATTGTAGAAATATCTCCATTCATCTATCTCCAAAGTTTCTTTTTCATCATATCTTTCAATTGGGCATTTTAATCTTTTATCCATTCACCAAAAAGTGTCCCTTTCCCCAGTGGGAAATAATTTGTTTCCCTTAATGGTATTAATGGTGAATTATATTTCCATTAGGCTTTTTAATGAATTAAATCCCATATTCCTAAAATATTTAATGTCAAAAGATGTGTATTTGTGTCTAACATTCTATAGCGTGGTGGTATCCATATGATTTTACCTAAATGTTTATTACAATTTTCACCCATCATTTTTCACTCCCTTTTTTTGTCCATTCTATTATTTTTGCCAACTGCCAATAATACTGCGGTCAATTGTTTTGTTTTAAATCTGGTACTGCTAGCCCCCCTTGCGGCTTATTTTTACTTAATACCGAGAACTGTACTCTCTGTTTTTTTATTTTGCTATATATATTTTATTATCATTGCTTTTAGTGTTTGAAATATGTCTGTGGTAGAAAGATCGGTAACATTTGAAATTTATACATAATTTTTGGTATTATCACCATTTTTACCATATTTACCTGCCCTATCCAAGAAAGGGATCTGTTTGTTATTCTTTTTATTTCTGTTTATTTCAATTAGTAATGGTATATAATTTGTTTGGTAGATCTTCCCCAGGGATGGTGTTAATCTAGATATTTTAGTTTTATTTTCCTCCATGTAAAAGGGAATTCACCTTGTTAATCCTGTTCCTCCTGTTTACTCAGGTTTATTTTTAAAATCTCTGACTTTGATTGGTTAAATCTTAGGTTTGATAATTCTCCTTAGTTTTTTGATTTGTAGCTCGAGCAAAGGGTTGCATCTTTCCCTTCTTCGGGTATAACTGTTATAGATGCTAGTAGTGCTTCCCTTCTCATCTCGAAGATTATTCCTAGCCCATTCATGCGTTAAAATAATTATGATGTTAGTTGTTCTTTAAATCTTTTTAAATAGTGGATTGCAAACCGATCTGGGCCTGGGCTCTTCACTGTTGCTGTGTCTTTAAGAGCTACATTGATCTCCTCTTCTGTTATGGGTTCCTTTATGGCTGATAATTTTCCCTCTGATATCTTGGGTAACCTAGTTTTCTTTAAGTATTCTTTTATTCTTTCAGCTCTTTTTAATTCAGTTCCCTGTTTCCCATTTGTTTCACTGAATATAATGCGCTGTACTATTTTTTTAATATTCCAGTTATTTTTGAGGTACCATATCCCCTACTTTATTTTTTAATTTCTCTATAAAGTTTACTGATTTTTTTCTTCCTTAGGACTCTTGCTATGTGTTTTCCTGATTTATTTCCCCATTGATACCTTTCTTTGGCCAGTCTGTTATAAACCCGTCTAGTCTCTTGTTCCAATAGCTCATTTAATTCATGTTTTTTTATCACCAAGGTATGCTGCACTTCTAGATCTACTTTTTTAATTCAAGTTCATAGTTTTCTTTTATTAATGTTTCTCCTTTCTTAGTTCTTTCTTTTTTTTTGCGCTCCCATAGCTATCAGAATGCCCCTAATATAGGCCTTATGGGCCTCCCATATTGTGGCCTCTGATATATCGCTAGTGTCATTTAACTCAAAATATTGTTTTAGTTCTTCTTTTTTTTTTTTCTCTATCTATTTATCTTGTAACAATTCTTAATTTAATCTCCATGTGTTTGTCCTATTTTGAGTTCCCGGTAACCTCATCTTCATTTGCACTGGAGTATGGTCTGATAGTGAAATTTTTTCTATATTTGTTTTGACCACCAGGTCCAATAATCTATGTTCAACCATCATGTAATCAACCCTTGAGTATGCCCCATGCACTGGGGAGTGAAATGTATAATCTTGTGTTTTAGGGTGTTGAGCCCTCCATACGTCTATCATTTGATATTGATATAATTTCTTCTTTATTGTCCTAAGTTGCTGGTTCTTTATCCCCTGTGCATGGGACATACTATCTATTTTCGGATCCATGCAGAAGTTAAAATCTCCTGCCATGATCAAACTTCCCTCTTTAGAGTCCATCAACTTCCCCGTGACCTCTTTTAGATAACCTGTTGGGTTCCTGTTGGGGCAATAAACATTTGCCAGTGTACATTCTGAAGCATTATTTTTTTTATTTATTCTTTACCTATTTATCTTGTAACAATTCCTCATTTGATCTCCATGTGTCTGTCCTATTTTGATTTCCCAGTAACCTCATCTACATTATCACTGGGGCATGGTCTGATAGTGATATTATTTCTATATTTGTATTGACCACCAGGTCCAATAATCTATGTTCAACCATCATGTAATCAACCCTTAAGTAAGTCCCATGCACTGGGGAGTGAAATGTATAATCTTTTTTTTTAAGTTGTTGAGCCCTCCATACGTTTATCATTTGACATTGATATCATTTCTTCTTGCTTATCCTAAGTTGCTGGTTCTTTATCCCCTGTGCATGAGACGTACTATCTATTTTCAGATCCATGCAGAAGTTAAAATCTCCTGCTATGATCAAACTTCCCTCTTTGGAGTCCATCGACTTCCTCATGACCTCTTTCAGGACCTGTTGGGGCAATAAACATTTGCCTGTGTACATTCTGAAGCACATTCTGAAGCATGTAATCTTCCCTTTATGAACAGGAACCGACCTTCGGGATCCACCATCCTGTCTTTAAAAGTAAACTGTACCTTTTTGGCCAGCTCTATGGCCACCCCTTTGCTCTTTTTGTTGTAGAGTCCCTATAGTATCAGGTTGGGTAGTCCCTGGAATATCATTTAACATTTGTATCGTGGGAAATATGTGTCTCTTGGAGAAATGCTATCCCTGCCGAGTAATGTTTGATTTATTTTAATATTCTGTGTCTTTTCCCTGGTGTGTTTAGTCCTCAGACATTATAAGTTAGGACGTTTATTGTTGTCATCTCATGGCTCCATGTACTCCTCTCCTCCCCTCTTTCCATTGCTCTATCTTCCTTGCACATAAACTCAGTTGTATATAAGATATACGGAGAGAGAGGGGGCTTGTGGACAAAGAGTCCAAAGAGCCAGGATAGAAGGTTTAGAAAGATGGTTCCAGACTATATATTGAAAGTGCCTTTACTTTTCACAAATGAGCTGAATTCCTGGAGTTTAGCTTTAAAGTAGGTTCATAGAATATAATAGGTTTAATTCTCCAGCTAAGGGGATATCGCTAACTCTAAAATAGTCTAAAGCAGATTTGGGGGGTTAAGGACAATAAGGCTTAGGAGGAAATAGCTAGATGATGCTGGATGTCCTCCTGCCAGGAAATAAGGGTGGGCTCTATCTAATTTGTTGCTGCTTGTAATATATGCTTTGAGGAGTTCACAATGTGCAGGGAAATCAGAGTAAGCAATTTCAGTACAGGAAATGAGCCTGTACAACTGTGCTAGACTGAAAGTAAGGCTTCAGTCTTCAGCTTTAATAAGCCTTTGACGCTGTTGCATTTCTTCTTAAAATATGATTTGTAAGATGAAAGGCAGGAGGATGAGGAGCAAGGACAATATAAGAGTAAATCTGTACAAAATGACATCTACACTATTCATGAATATGTTATTTTGAAATTTGATATGTATTATTTAGTACATTTTATAGGGTAACCAATAGGTTCTTATATTCCTCAAAAGAGCTGTGTGTGTTAATATACCATTTTATTTTTCCTGAATGAATACTTTCAGCTGTAGAGATTTAAGCAGTCAATAGCACGTCATTCATCATTTTTTCCCGGTTTCCCCAACCTTTTTTGTGTTTTAATTCCAGGATATTAAAAATCAACAGTTGATTGACTAAAGAAAATGCTTTATCCAAAAAATCAGATCATGATAAGACATAACCATAAAATGTAAAACAATGTTCCATCCATCTTGTATTCTCTAAAGCAAAAACCGGGCTAAGTTTTATTATATTTCGCCAGTTGACTCAGGGTAATATACCATCTGTGTAGGCTCCTTGAGGCCTTTTGTTATATTAATACTTTTCTAGATACATGAAAATGCTCAAGCCATATCTTTTCCCTAGCTCCAATGTTTATTTTTTATCACAGGCCTTTTCCTAAGCACATGTTTTTACAGATTTTGCCTGGTAGTAAAAATCCACTAATATGAAATAAATAAAGACCTTTCCTTTTGGCTGTATATAACTAAGTTTTATGTGAAATATTTATTTTTATTCTTGAATTTGCCAATCTGCAATTGTATCATATTTTAGCATATCCAAGACCTTAAAAGAAGATTGGACTTCTGCGCTTGGGGACTAAAGAATCCTTCTTTATATGAGTCTTCGAGTTAATGGTTGCTTACCAAGGAGTGGGGATAAACCTTTACTTTGTCTATGATATTATTACATCATATGTAATTATATCATAATTATTTTACACAACCAAAAAAGACTGATAGGGTCTGAAGAATTGCAGTTTATCAATTCAGCTGCAGCTTATTGTTAAATCATTAGGTTAAAGCCAGAGATGTATAGTAACTAAGTAGAACTACTTCACTACTGTACTTAAGTACCGAAAGGCGGTATCTGTACTTTCCTAGAGTAGAATTTTTTTCTCCCACTTCCACTTTTACTTCACTACATTTTTTCGATGATTTCAATACTTCTACTCCGATATTTTTTTTTTGTGCTGCATAGTTACTCGTTACTATTATACAAATTACCACTGCCAGAACAGTAGATGGCAGGTTTCATGAAGCTCAAAACATGTGTATTATCAGCGCATACGAAAATAAATGCTACTGTATGCATAAATAAAAGCTGCATTTGAAATAATAAAAAACAATATGATGTTCAAACTTTTGACTTCTTTCTTTAATAACTACATAACACAGTACTTGTACTTTTACTTTCAGTACTTGAGTAGCAATTTTTTTTTCAAAACTACTTGTTCTTTTACTTTCATTACTTGAGTAGCACATTTTTTTAAAAAACTACTTGCAATACTTAAGTACAAAAAATGTTGAATATTTTAGTACTTCTACTCAAGTCACTTTTTGATCGAGCACTTCCACTTCTACTCAAGTCACTTTTTGATCGAGCACTTGTACTTTTACTCAAAAAAACAAAATAGGGGGGTCAAGTGGGACTTTGGATGAGTACGGCTAGACACCGGGGCTAAACACTGTTTATAAATTGAGATAAATGAACAAAAATGTATATAGCATATCCATGTATTACATGTAAATATAGAAATAAAATGTCGAATTTTCATTGGTAAATACACAATTTTATTGTGAAAGCAATTACTCCGTAGGTACCAATTATACATGATGCAAAAAACAAAACTTTATATAAACCCAAAAGGGGGACCAATGGAGAGCTGCCACAAAATCGAATATCTAATTGATCAATAAAAACTCTAACATGATACGTCTAATTAATGATAAAAGACATTAATCCATACAATGGGTCATAAATAGAAATGAATACATGGATGACAAATAAATGCATTAGGACAGTTGTAATCAAGGACTAGAAAAAACATTGAATAAAAATAAAAATTGGATAATATTGTATGGATGATTTTCGGCTCCTGTTTGAGATGCCTTGAATCGAATTATCTGAATATGTGTCTGCTCTACGCGTTTTGTGGATCTCTGTCCACTCGTCAGGAGCATTTGTAAATCTAGGAATAAAAATGTAGGTTAAAGAATTATAACCATGAGAAAAAATATATATGAAATAAATCGGAATGGACACTAACTTATGAGTGTCCAAAATCAAAGAGCAATCCATGTTGGAATAGGAGGACCCAAGGTGATCCAGGGGAAGCCTGACCCGGGGCTGAGGCATGGTGAACGCCAGCACACAGGGACAACCAAGATGAGCGGACCAAAAACGATGTAATTGTGCAATGGCACAAAGGGAACCAGCACAATCTAAAAATAAATAAATAGAAAAAAATATATATAAATAAATATAAATAAATTGGAGGGGGAAAACTCTCAAAGTATTGATGATTAATAGAACATATAAAATCAGTTAACTGGACCCAAGATGTGTGCCTATGATTCGCCACTCAGAGAGTCAATATTGCCAAAAAAGACCTCTGGTATCTAAATTGATGTTCATGGCACAAATAAACGAAGTGTGAGCCTAATAGAGAGCGTGAAGAAAATTGGTTGGGGTGAGAAGCCAGTACCGACATCCATGTGCCGATACCGTGTGCTCAGGAAAAATGGTTAAACACCAAGATGGAGAGTGCAAAGAAATGGGAATGTGGGGAGAGGTGCAAAGGGTGAATAGAAAGCCGGAAGGATGGATTATTCACACCGAGTATTGAAAGTGAATAGGAAGGTTATGGCCGCTCAAGACAAGGGAAATACCAAGCACGAGAGGCTGAAAGACTTACTGCAGAACATGCAGACATGAAAGGATATGAAGTAGGAAGTGAGTGTGGTATGAAAAGTAAAGGGAAAAGAATGAATGAAAAATGGGGAATGAAAAATACCAAGAATAGTGTGAGCCATTAATAATAGGCAGGTCCGTCCGCATCAAAGGTCCAGGGTAGCTGGAATGGAACCACGCCAACGCCATGCTGAACGCCAGTAATGAAGGCCGCTGAGGCACCTCCCATATCCGGTCTGTCAGACCGGACATAGGTAGGAGCAAGCCGCCCACTGACGTCACACCCGATGGAAAAAAGTCGTCATGGCAACGCAAAGCCGTGAAGCGTTGCGCTCCCTGCAACTATGGCATGGTGCCGATGGGAAGGCATCACGATCCGCCCCCTGAAGCTCGGATGCCAAAGCAGAGACGAGCCCAGGGGGAGGCGGCTGGCCACCCATCGCAGCCCCGGGCAGGAGACCTGAACCCGCTCGGGTCGATCAAATTCAAACTGGAAAAAGGGCTCAATTAGAATGTATTAAAGACAATTGGAAGGAAAAAAGATTAGGATTGTTCCGAAGATATATGATTGCTCGGAACAGCACAGAAAATAATGACAAAAAATATTGAAGGGCTAATATAATCTAGAAACAATGTATTGTAAAAAAATATACAGAAAATTATTATTATTAATATATAATGTAATTTCTACAAGAACTTCACATGGCAGATCTACGAAAACGGGTGTCTTCCACCCCAAAATTTGAACAAAGGAAGTAGATCTGCCACTGTATGTTCTTTATAGAGTGTCTAGCTAATCTCCATCCCTGAACATATAAAACAAAATAGGGGGGGGAAAGTGGGACTTTGGATGAGTACGGCTAGACACCGGGGCTAAACACTGTTTATAAATTGAGATAAATGAACAAAAATGTATATAGCATATCCATGTATTACATGTAAATATAGAAATAAAATGTCAAATTTTCATTGGTAAATACACGATTTTATTGTGAAAGCAATTACTCCGTAGGTACCAATTATACATGATGCAAAAAACAAAACTTTATATAAACCCAAAAGGGGGACCAATGGAGAGCTGCCACAAAATCGAATATCTAATTGATCAATAAAAACTCTAACATGATACGTCTAATTAATGATAAAAGACATTAATCCATACAATGGGTCATAAATAGAAATGAATACATGGATGACAAATAAATGCATTAGGACAGTTGTAATCAAGGACTAGAAAAAACATTGAATAAAAATAAAAATTGGATAATATTGTATAGATGATTTTCGGCTCCTGTTTGAGAAGCCTTGAATAGAATTATCTGAATATGTGTGTGCTCTACGCGTTTCGTGGATCTCTGTCCACTCGTCAGGAGCATTTGTAAATCTAGGAATAAAAATGTAGGTTAAAGAATTATAACCATGAGAAAAAATATATATGAAATAAATCGGAATGGACACTAACTTGTGAGTGTCCAAAATCAAAGAGCAATCCATGTTGGAATAGGAGGACCCAAGGTGATCCAGGGGAAGCCTGACCCGGGGCTGAGGCATGGTGAACGCCAGCACACAGGGACAACCGAGATGAGCGGACCAAAAACGATGTAATTGTGGAGAACGGTTGTAACAGATTATAGCAGATAAGGCTCGAAAATTTGTAGGGCAATGGCACAAAGGGAACCAGCACAATCTAAAAATAAATAAATAGAAAAAATATATATAAATAAATATAAATACATTGGAGGGGGAAAACTCTCAAAGTATTGATGATTAATAGAACATATAAAATCAGTTAACTGGACCCAAGATGTGTGCCTATAATTCGCCACTCAGAGAGTCAATTTTGCCAAAAAAGACCTCTGGTATCTAAATTGATGTTCATGGCACAAATAAACGAAGTGTGAGCCTAATAGAGAGCGTGAAGAAAATTGGTTGGGGTGAGAAGCCAGTACCGACATCCATGTGCCGATACCGTGTGCTCAGGAAAAATGGTTAAACACCAAGATGGAGAGTGCAAAGAAATGGGAAGGTGGGGAGAGGTGCAAAGGGTGAATAGAAAGCCGGAAGGATGGATTATTCACACTGAGTATTGAAAGTGAATAGGAAGGTTATGGCCGCTCAAGACAAGGGAAATACCAAGCACGAGAGGCTGAAAGACTTACTGCAGAACATGCAGACATGAAAGGATATGAAGTAGGAAGTGAGTGTGATATAAAAAGTAAAGGGAAAAGAATGAATGAAAAATGGGGAATGAAAAATACCAAGAATAGTGTGAGCCATTAATAATAGGCAGGTCCGTCCGCATCAAAGGTCCAGGGTAGCTGGAATGGAACCACGCCAACGCCATGCTGAACGCCAGTAATGAAGGCCGCTGAGGCACCTCCCATATCCGGTCTGTCAGACCGGACATAGGTAGGAGCAAGCCGCCCACTGACGTCACACCCGATGGAAAAAAGTCGTCATGGCAACGCGACGCCGTGAAGCGTCGCGCTCCCTGCAACTATGGCATGGCGCCGATGGGAAGGCATCACAATCCGCCCCCTGAAGCTCGGATGCCAAAGCAGAGACGAGCCCAGGGGGAGGCGGCTGGCCACCCATCGCAGCCCCGGGCAGGAGACCTGAACCCGCTCGGGTCGATCAAATTCAAACTGGAAAAAGGGCTCAATTAGAATGTATTAAAGACAATTGGAAGGAAAAAAGATTAGGATTGTTCAGAAGATATATGATTGCTCGGAACAGCACAGAAAATAATGACAAAAAATATTGAAGGGCTAATATAATCTAGAAAAAATGTATTGTAAAAAAATATACAGAAAATTATTATTATTAATTGTATTTTTACTCAAGTATGGGTTTCGAGTACTTTATACAACTCTGGTTAAAGCTCAACTCCTTCCACCCCTTCTTCCTGCCCACATCCTCACCTCTGTAGCACTTTTGAATGAAACGTCGGGTGAAACAGTTCTATTCTTACTTAAATTTGCCACTCATGTTCCTCATTTCCCATTTGCCATTTCTAGGTACTAGAGAGAGGTAATGCAGTGCTGAAGGCGTGCCAGTGCCAACTGTTTCCCTCTCACTGGTGTCATCACCAAAGTCTCCTTTGAATTCTTAGAAGACATAGCCACTAAATAGCCAATAGCAGATGTCCACATCACACAGGCAGTGACTTGAAGAAGGAAACCGCCTCCTATGCCCCGAAAAAAAGAATGGAGACTTGGAATAAGGGGCATTTAAACTGTTACTAAATTCACATCAGTACAATCACATCAGTACAATCACAACAGTACAATTAGGCTATATATGCAGTCAAGCATGCTTGTTATACTCACTGTGGAACCTAAGCGGTTAATCCTGTGCATTGTGTAAAATAGCTGTCTGATCCTGTCTTTTTTGTTCCCCCATTCTTCCACAGTCTCCAGTCCATCTCCTGATAGAACATAGCCTTGAGGGCATGCTCAGTTAGGTGTGTATTGCTAGAGAGTTTTTATTTTTTGGGAGAGTTCATGTGATCAGCACAGGGCCGTCCAGAAAGAAGGTTAGGGGTCATGCAGCCTCATAGGACAATTAGAGGAGAATGAAAGCTCCTGTTACAAGCTTAACCAGTGCTCAACCGGACACTGACAGAAGTCACAAGACTGCTATATACTGCTAATGAGCAAAGGTACTTATCAAATTATATTTACTAAAATAATTGCATTTCTATGTTCTGTGTACTGTGGGAGACCAGATACAGTGAATGCAGGCTCCTGGGTTTAATAGCACTTTAAGTAGGTTATATTTCATTTTTTATTATGCCACCAGATAGCTAAAATGGGATGGGATAAAGGGTGCATGATGAGGAAGAGGCAGCCTGGTGAGTAGCCTTAAATTATTATTTTACCAACAGAAGATTGAGGACTTGAAGAGTAAATCCACTTTTGTTGAGAAAAAAAAACATTCTCCTCTGGGTGATCTCTGTGCATTACAAGGATTTTAACAAACTTTGTTGCAGATTCCTACCTTTTGTTATTCTGAAGTAATCAATGTTTGTTCCTCTGTGCCTCTGTGCTGAGTGAGTCTAATGGGAGTGGTTTCATAATTATCTATCAGCTGTGGCAGCTGCAGGGCTCCAATGAGGAAAGCTGCTGGGCCTGCATCCCTTTCGACATGTTCCTATTAGGAGTATCTCACCAAAAATGACATTTTTGTTGCAGGGGATGCCAGAAATCTGACTTTTATCTTAGGCAGACTACTGGGAAAATTGGTGAGCCAATCACACAAGCAGGAAATGATGTTTCTGGGGTGTGGTCAGTACACATTCTGAGTACAGAACACCTCCCGGTAGCCATATTGCATTGCATTTTCAGAAAATTACAAAAGCTGCAGATTTTAAAGGAAAGGTTATTTTTAATAACATTCAATCACAATATGATTTGTGTCGCAATTGTATACGCTATATTGTTTTTTCTTTATTTGCTATTTTTTTCCCCACAAAAGTGGAGTTAATCTTTAAAGAATATCTATAACCAAAAACTGTTTTCTTACTTCAGGATAGAGTGTTTTCTTACTTCAGATTAGAGTTTTAAAGCCCTTGTTAGGTTTTTATTTTTGCCTATGTCTCTGCTGGAGAGATCTACCCTCTCTGGTTTTCCTGGTGACCCAAGTCACCTAAACAAGACAAGAGGGGAAATCTTCCAATGGTGGCTTCTGTTTCACTGAAAACTGATTCTCCCTAACTGGGAAATAGACAATGACAGGGCTCTAAAACGTCCACATCTATTCAAAACATACATTGGTCAAAGTTCCACTTTAAGGATTTTAATTGCTTCTTGATGTCCCAGCTATACTCTAAATAGCTGCATTTTTTAAAACTTAAAAAAGAAAATGAAAAAAGCTGAAGAAGTAAAAAAAGAAGCCATTATAAATAGCTCCATTCTTATCATGTATTTCAAGTAAATTGAAGTATTGTGTATCTTATCTTCATAATCAGCATATAAAGGGGTTTTTGGTATGTTTAGTGCCTGATCTATTCTCTGAGTCTTCACCACACAAATAACTGCTGCATGCGAAAACAAGGAGTGTTAGAACACAGGATTGTTGTGCCAAGAAAAGAGTATGTTAACACTCTCCTTGCTGCAACTGAAGCTTATTATAAGGATTCATGCGCACTGGATGTTTTTACAGCTGATCCTAGGGGCATCAGGCGTTTTTTTTTTTTTTTCCAGCTTAAAAACACCTCATTATGGTATTCTATGTGTCCATGCACATATAGGCTATTAGAAGCTGTGAGTGGCATAAGCATTTTTCAAGCTTCAAAAAAAAAAACCCAGGGCCAGTGCGTTCTACAGCATTACAACTGTAAAAACGCCTGACATGGCTAAACGCGTGTTAACGCTGTATACAGCATTAAGCCGTGTCAAGTGTTTTTAAGCTGTAGTAATTGGATTTGGGAGTGGAAAATAGAGGAGGGCAGAGAAACGCTGCTAATTGCTAGCGCTGCTAAACGCTAACACTACAAACGCTAACACAGCTAAACATGGCTAAACATGCATTAATGCCAAGGCAAAACGCTTCTAAAAGCGTGTTTTTACAGCCGGTTTTTCCTGGCATCAGTACTGACTTTGAAGCTCTTTTTTTTAACGCCCTGTGTGCGTGACGCCTAAGAGTTAGAGCCTCTTCTTCACCATTTTCCATACCTTCTGCTTAGAATAAACAATTTGAAACTACTGAGAGTCACCTGCAGGCACTGTTACATACGTTCATAAGCACCACATGAACTTCCAAGCCTGGATTAAATTATGCAAATACTGACATTAGCTCATAAGATTGAGCTCTCACCTGCCAAACCCCCCCCCCCAATTCAAAAAAGTCTTCATTAAAATTCCATAATAGGGTATTGTTTGTTAGTACCACAACCTTATACACATCAAGCATTCCTTCTAGGGACAAGCTCAAAGTTTGGTCTGATGAATGCCCAGATATTCTTTCAGTGGGAGTAGACCACCATGTATAGTAGCAGTATTACTTCTGCTATTACACAAGACAGCTTCCCGATGTCACTGGTTGTTAAGGATACCGGCTGGTGCAGGCATCGCTGAGTCCTTAACAACCAGTGATGTCACCAGCCCTATTCACTTACATGACTGGTTATACCTTAATATGTAAGCAAAGGGGCAGGGATTGTTCAATAAAAAAAAATGGCATGGGGCCCTCCTCCTTATATGGCCACTAAAGTCTGGTATAGATTTTCAGGGGGTTCCCCATGCAAAAAAAACAAACAAAAGAAAAACATATGTGTGTGGGAAATTCAAACCTTCGGGACTGATATACATTTTATGGGGACCCCACACAAAGAAATATGCATGAGGATCCCCCTTAAAATCAATACCAGACACTTAATCAAAGCATATGTGATATTTGTGATGGCGCCAAATCTAGACCAAAACAAAAACTGCTTCCTCTTTGTATGTGAGACCACACACATAAATAAATGTTTTTAATGAAAATCAAAAAGGCGCTGTTTTGATAATTAATTGTGTTAAATGTGAATTATTAATACCTTTTTTTGCAAAAATGTGCTATATACAAATATATCTTGTGCAGACATACATCAATAACAATACATAAGTGCAAATAATCAAAAATGGTGCAATAAAGATGTGGCACCCTTTTAGGTAGGTGCTAGGCAAATTATAAAGGAGGCCCTGTCTGCTTATCAGAGGGGTCTAATTGTTCAGCTAGGCTGTCATGTGTTCCAGGTGTGTCTGTTGAACTTGGGGAGTCTCCCCACTGTGTCCAAAGAGGGCTCTTATTGGACAGCGGAGGAAACCTTGCCAATAGCACACCAGGGCTTGTATCTATCCCAGAGGGCAGAATCTGCCGCAATGCATTCTCGGAGGGGGTACAAGTCTGAGGGGAGCATGTGACAGGTTGTCTTTGGCAGGAAGCAGAGTCCCAGGAGGAGGGTGATGGCTGTCTCTCCTCCTGTCAGTGCTAGTGAAGGTGTCCTCGGCAGTCGGCCTGCAGGGACAGAAGGTTGAGCTGAGCTGCAGAGAGGGATCCAGTGTGCTGTGGACCGTGTGGAACTGCTGGGCAGGAGTTTTCGGGAAAGCAGTGTCGTGAGTACTGGAAACTACCCAGGGGTCTGCCTAGGATAGGGGAACACTCCAGGAGGTTTGAGGGATCCAGAGCCAGCTAACCTGTAGAGAAGGCTTAGAAAGGGGATGCCAGTGTCTGAGCCTTGAAGATAAGTGTAAGAAAGGGGGGCGCTGGTGTGGGCCCTGTAGTGTTATAGCAGTGCAGCAGATCAACAAGTAGCTTCCTCAGTCAGGAGGGCTAAAGAGAGCAGTACAGAGGGCTTAGTGCCACAAAGAAGTGTCAGAAGTCAGCTCAGAGTTAACCGACAGCAAGTCAGCGTTAACCAGCGCCAACCGGCGTTGATCGGCATCCAGCCAGCATCAAGTCAGCGTCAATAGGCATTTTTCAGTTGTCCCATTCAAATTGTGCATAGTTGAGCCAGAGGAGTGTCCCACTCATCCCTTCGCCCATCCAAGTTCTCAATAAACCTAAAATACCCAAAGTTACTGGACTGTTTCTTGTCTCAGTACTCACACTTGGAGAACATGCTTAAATGTGCTGTTGTTACTAGCAGTAACTCTAGCGGACCCACATCAAGCAAAATGGCTGGGAATCCTGCTACAAATAGAAATAAATAAATATTAAACAAATAGGTATATCAACACGTGTACAATAAATATTTACCATAAAAGTGTTAAAGTGCTATGTGCATGCTTGGAGAATACAAAAAGTCCAATAATAAAAACATGTAATAGGGGTCTGAAAAGTCCAATGATTGTGTGATGAAAATAGCTGTATGGACACCCAAACAATAAAGGAAAGTAGTAGACCCCTTTTCACCCTGTGGGTAAAGATAAACGGTATATGCTCACCAGAAAACTTAAGGCCCCAAGGACCTATATCGCTTTATACATAAACAGGTGCTTGCCCTATACCCGGTATTATTTCCCGCAATCCGAGGACAAAGACAAATAGGAACACAAAAATATATATACAGTGTAATTCCGATTTATTGAAGTCAATAAGGAAATAAAAGATTGCGCTTACATTACAAAGTGCTCACCCGGCACTGATAAGATTCACCACAAGAATAAGAATGTAACATCCCCTCCGTATCACAGCTGATCCTGTCACTTTCCTCCGAGCAGTTCCGTGGCTGTGGCCAGCGTGCCTTCCACAGGAGCCGGAAGTGACGTTGCTGGATAACCGGAAGTTTCAAAAGGTAAACAGACCACAAGGCATTTTGTGAAAATCACATCTGAAGGAAGTCTCCTGAAAAGAACACAGGGTACAGGGTGAGCAGCTGTTTATATATAAAGCGATATAGGTCCTTGGGGCCTGAAGTTTTCTGGTGAGCATATACCGTTTATCTTTACTGATTGGGTGAAAAGTGGTCTACTACTTTCCTATGTGGTGTGGTTGTCCTGACAGCTATTTTCATCACACAGTCATCAGACTTTTCAGACCCCTATTGCATGTTTTTATTATTGGATTTTTATATTCTCCAAGTAAGCACATAGCACTTTAACACTTTTATGGTGTATATATTTTTTATACCTATATTGTATATATTTTTTATACCTATTTGTTTAATATTTATTTATTTCTATTTATTGCACCCTTTTTGATGAATTGCACTTATGTATTGTTATTGATGTATGTGTGCACAAGATATATTTGTATATAGCACATTTTTGCAAAAAAAAAAAGCTACTCATTTAACACAATTGTAGCACTACTCCCTTGGGAGCTGCTGATTACGGGTTCCCCTGGGTTACCATTAGCAGCAACATGACAGTTTGAGATTTTTCCCAAGTGTTTTCGCTTAGTCAGGAAACAGTCCAGTAGCTTTGGTTTTTGTGTTTTTATTTGGAACTTGGATAGGAGAAGGGAATGAGTGGGATACTCCACCTTTATACAACTATGCACAATTGGCTGAGTAACGCTAGTCACGGCTAGGCGGATGCTTCACTTTACCCTTAGCTATGAAGTATAAGTGATTGAGCTTTCTGAGATAATCTGTGCAGTATTTCTGAACAAATTCAGGGCCCTTCCTGGCCCCCCCCCCTTTGTTCCTATTCTTCAGGGTCAACTACATGGCACCCCCTTTACTGATAAACTTCCTGTGTGAGCTAGCTCCTTGATCCCCTGACTTCTCTGGAGTGGTCCCCTCTCTTAGGCAGACCCTTAGGCAGAACTCCTGGTACTCACGATATTGTTTTTCCCAACAGTCTCTGCCAGCAGCTCCACTTGTCAGCACTCTGGATCCTCTGCAGCTCAGCTCCCCACACCTGGTTCACTAGGCCGACTGCCTGAACTACCTTCCTCACACCTACAGGAGGAGAGACAGCCATTCACCTCCTCCTGGGACTTTGCTCCCTCCAAAATACACCCTGCCTCATGCGCTCCCCGCTTTTATCATCAATCCCATGATGCACCTCTCCAGGTGCCAACCCACTGGGACAGCACAAATGCTTGTGTATCATTGGGCAGGTTTCCTCCACTGTCCAACAGGCCTCCCTATTGGATACAGTGGGGACACTCCCTCAGACCAAATGAATACACACTGAGCACAGAGAGCAGACCTAACTAAAGATCAGGCTCCCCTAATAAGCAGCAGAAGCATTCGATGCATTTACCTAGCACCTATCTAGGAGGGTGCTACACAATTAATTATCAAAGCAGCGCTTTTTTGATTAGCATTAAAAACTTAATCGAAGCATGTAGCCTGGCTGGCCCGGAAAAGGAAGGGGATGGGCATGTGCTCCCCCCCCCCCCATACCATACCAGGCCACATGCCTTCAACATAGCAGGGATATTTATGTTGTTTAGGAAAAGGGCTTCTTCCCCACAAGCCTGGCCAGTGGCTGGGGGGGGTCTGCAGGGGACTTATAAGAATCTGGAAGCTCCCTTTAACAATAAGAGGGCAACCAGATACCCCCTCCCCATGTGAATAAGTATGAGATACAGTGATACAGTGCCCCTATTAATTAAAAAAGTTGTAAACTAAAAATAAAGATACTCAAATGTTTGACAAGTCCTTTATAAAAAAAAAAAAAAATGAAATCTCTAAAAAAATCCCACTTTGTGGGCATGTTGCCGGGTATGGTCCGGAGGGGGGGGGGGGTCATGTTTTCCACACCCCCCCCCATTTCCTGGGCAGCCAGGATGCATGCTCTGATTAAGGGTCTGGTATAGTTTAGGGGAACCCAAAACATTTTTGCAGTTTGTTTTGTGTGAGGTCCCCCTAAAATCCTTTTCATACCTAAAAGGTCTGGTATGGATTTCATGGGGGACCTCGCACTTTTTTTTTCTTTTTTTAAGGAATATCTCATTAATTTTTATTTTTTTACCAAACTCGAAGACGTTGATTCACTAAAACTGGAAAGTCCAAATCTGGTGCAGCTGTGTATGGTAGCCAATCAGCTTCTAACTTCTGATTGGTTTCTATGCAGAGATTTTGCACTCTCCAGTTTTAGTAAATCAACCTCAAAGGATCGGGGGGGACACCATGCATTTTGTTTTCATTCTTTCTGTAGAATGTACTACAGCAAAAGTGTCTTTACAAAGGAAAAAATGATACAATTTCACTTGCTGACAAATTACAAGCTGACTTCTTATACCACGTCCTCAAACAGTTAAAAACAGTGGGATTTTACATCACTGGAGATTTAAACATCATTCATATACGGGAACAACTTAAAACAAACATTTTATTAAACATTTTCTATTCATTATCAAGTCACTGGATGTGACTCAGCTAGGGCACCGTGAATAAGCTGTTAGCACTTCTGGCTTGCAGCACTGTGGTCCCCCGTTTGAATCACAGCCAGGACCCTGTTTGCATGAAATTTCTATGCTCTCCTCTGTGCTTACAAAGGGTTTCCTCTGGGTACTCCAGTTTCCTCCCACTCCCCAAAGTTATGCTCATAGGTTAATTTGCTCTTGTATAAATTGGTCCTAGTTTGCATGTAAGATAGGGTAAGATAGGGACCTTAGACTGAGGATAGGGACTAATGTGAATGTACAGTACATAATGTGCTGTGCAAATTGTCAAGGGAATATAAATACCTGTAATAAACAAACCTGACAGCCACTATACAAAACAGATATATCCTTTACTAAGCCTTTTTTATACAATTTTCAACACAGCATAAGCTTTCCATCTATTTAATCAACAGTTAGTTGTCTGCCCATGAACCCTCTCAAACATTCCATGTCCTACATATCAATTTGAACGCATGAAAGGTTCTTTTGATGTTCTCAAATTAATCTTTTACACAGTAACACAAAAAAGGAGGAACTAAAGGAATGACATATATCCTTCATGTCCCTTCCTATACAATGCATTATACATTTAAGGTACAAGTGATCAGTGGAGTCATAAAGCAAATGAACTGCTAGATTAATGTTAATGTGATAATGCCAACAAAAGCCAAATTATTCTCTTTAATGCAATCTCATTTGAAAAAAACCCATTGTAAGCATCATTTTCCCCTGAACACTTTGAGAATGTGTGTGCCAGACCTAGTGGGAAGGATCTTACACCAGCTGCCAAGCATGACATTTCTGTACAGACTGCTGATCTCTCAGTGGGTGACTTGTGTGCACTGGCGTTGTATCTTCCTGTCTCTCAATAGAAGCATACCTGCATGGGGCACACATCCCAGAGCGGGCTCTTTGAATGCAGATTGTCTTCTTCTCCCAGCTGGGCTTCCCTAACCCACCAGTTGAGAGTCCTTAAATTCTAGTTTTCAGTGTTAACATCTGTTCTCTCAAGCACTTCTGTCCATCCCTCTCATTATGCGTTGACAGCTCAAAGACAGGCAAAGCGGTGCAAAAGCCATCATCAAAGCTTCAGAGCTGGAATTGTTCACAGAACTGGTTATTGACACAGGCACTAAAGAACAGTGATTTCATCATATAAAATGAAAATAGCTTACACTGTACGCTGTCAGTATATTCCCATCCTTTTTAAGCATGAGCTCAGTGTTCCATATTCTCTGCTCTTTTTTATTTGCTGCGCATTCATTTCCATTTTCAATCATATATAAAGGATTTCACCCCAAAACACTATTAAATCAGATATGGCCACAGCATCACCTCCATGTCATTTCTAAAAAATGGTTATACTTTCTGTACAACAAAAACTATAAATAAATAGAGTACTGATCACACAAGTCATAGGTGGAGGACTGCAAGCTATTTCTCAACCATTTTCAGGCCTACTTCAGAGATTTGTTGCTTACAAGTTAAAATCAGTATTTTGTGCTAGAAAATTTACTTAGAACCCCCAAACATTATATATATATATATATATATATATATATATATATATATATATATATATATATATATATATATATATATATTTGAACACACCTTCTCATTAATTTTCTTTATTTTCATGACTATGAAAATTGTAGAGTCACACTTCAAAAGGTAGTCACCTGAAATGGTCTTCCAACAGTCTTGAAGGAGTTCCCAGAGATGCTTAGCACTTGTTGGCCCTTTTGCCTTCACTCTGCGGTCAAGCTCACCCCAAACCATCTCGATTGGGTTCAGGTCCGGTGACTGTGGAGGCCAGGTCATCCGGCGCAGCACCCCATCACTCTCCTTCTTGGTCAAATAGCCCTTACACAGCCTGAAGGTGTGTTTGGGGTCATTGTCCTGTTGAAAAATAAATGATGGTCCAACTAAATGCAAACCGGATGGAATAGCATGCCACTGCAAGATGCCGTGGTAGCCATGCTTGTTCAGTATGCCTTCAATTTTGAATAAATCCCCAACAGTTTCACCAGCAAAGCACCCCCACACCATCACACCTCCTCCTCCATGCTGGGAACCAAGCATGTAGAGTCCATCCGTTCACCTTTTCTGCGTCGCACAAAGAGACGGTGGTTGGAACCAAAGATCTCAAATGTGGACTCATCAGACCAAAGCACAGATTTCCACTGGTCTAATGTCCATTCCTTGTGTTCTTTAGCCCAAACAAGTCTCTTCTGCTTGTTGCCTTTCTTTAGCAGTGGTTTCCTAGCAGATATTCTACCATGAAGGCCTGATTCACACAGTCTCCTCTTAACAGTTGTTCTAGAGATGTGTCTGCTGCTAGAACTCCGTGTGCCATTGACCTGGTCTCTAATCTGAGCTGCAGTTAACCTGTGATTTCTGAGGCTGGTGACTCGGATGAACTTATCCTCCGCAGCAGAGGTGACTCTTGGTCTTCCTTTCCTTGGGCGGTCCACATGTGAGCCAGTTTCTTTGTAGCGCTTGATGGTTTTTGTGATTGCACTTGGGGACACTTTCAAAGTTTTTCCAATTTTTCGGACTGACTGACCTTCATTTCTTAAAGTAATGATGGCCACTCGTTTTCCAGTACTTAGCTGCTTTTTTCTTGCCATAATACAAATTTTAACAGTCTATTCAGTAGGACAATCAGCTGTGTATCCACCTGACTTCTGCACAACACAACTGATGGTCCCAACCCCATTTATAAGGCAAGAAATCACACTTATTAAACCTGACAGGGCACACCTGTGAAGTGAAAACCATTTCAGGTGACTACCTCTTGAAGTGTGACTCTACAATTTCATAGTCATAAAAATAAAGAAAACTCTTTGAATGAGAAGGTGTGTCCAAATTTTTGGTCTGTACTATATATATATATATATATATATATATATATATATATATATATATATTTAGCAGAGACCCTAGAGAATAAAATGGCAGTCGTTGCAATATTTTATGTCACACTGTATTTGCGCAGCTGTCTTTCAAAAGCAAATTTTTTGGAAAACATACACTTCAATGAATTAAAAGAAAAAAATACGAAACAGTAAAGCTAGCCCAATTTTTTTGTATAATGTGGAAAATGATGTTACGCCAAGTAAATAGATATCTAGCATGTCAAGCTTTTAAATTGTGCACACTCGTGGAATGGCAACAAACTATGGTACTTAAAAATCTCCATAGGTGACGTTTTAAAATGTTTAAATGGTTACCTGTTTAGAGTTACAGAGGAGGCACTAGAATTATTGCTCTCACTCTAACAATCGCGGCGATACCTCACATGTGTGGTTTGAGCACTATTTACATTTGCAGGTGCAACTTACATATGCATTTGCTTTTATGCACGGAGGGATAAGGCATTTTATTTATTTTTATTATTTTCACACTGTCTCTTTAAAAAAAAAAAAAAATTATTATCACTTTTATTGCTGTCACAAGGAATGTAAACATCCATTGTGACAGTAATAGGCAGTGACAGGTACTCTTTATGAAGGAATCTGGGGTCTAAAAGACCCCAAACCCCTCCTCTGCACTTGAAAGTATTCAAATCTCCAAAATCTGTGTTTTTTAATACGGAAGTAACGTTGTGATATCACTTCTAGGTTATTGCTTCAAAGACCCGATTAAAGCTGATTCTGGCCTTGTTCGGGTCTCTGGCCAGCCGGAGGAACGGGAGAATGGGGCGGAAGGAGTTGGGAGTGGGGGACTTCCTCTCCTGCTGCAGCTTAGCCACATCGTTTGTTATTACAAGAAAGCCAACTGTCAGCTCTAAAAAATGGTACTGAGGTGAGGCCTGCAGCTGCAGGCTTCACCCCGGTACAACCACTTGAGCAAAATAACGTACAGGTATATGATTTTGCAGCAAGTAGTAAAAAAAAAATCCTGCAGGGTAAAGGCATATTGTGCTAGTATTCATCACAATACTTACCTTAGAATGATGCCCTCCAGCAGCATGCTATCACCGCTGACAGGGACCCATGTTCACCCGGTCTTTCTTACGGGTTTGCGTGCTACGGCAGCCTGACTGGGGAGTCATGGGCATGGCACACAGCTCTGAAGGAATGGTACAGGTATGCCGTTCCTTGAGAGCGCATGCACTGGTGAGTGGTGACGTCACTGGCTGCAATATCTCCTAAACACCGCAAGTTTGGAAGATATTTACTGTACTTTCAGATAAGGGCTTACCTGTAGGTCCAAGCCTAAAAATGATATTTACTACCACTTTAAATCCAAGCTGTATCCATCCACTTGTGTGATTCTTACATAAACTGGGGGATTACATCACTTTATCTGTTAGCGTTAAGACAGAACTACACTGCATCTAAACACCACAGACCAAAAACGCTTTTTGATTCATTTTTTATATTCAAAGCAAAGTCACCCATCCATCCATGAGTCCATGCTTTATTTTGTGAAACCCCCACTCCCCAGCATTTCTGGCTGAAGGCATCTTGAGTAAGGGTAGATTATTTGTGTAGCATTTATTCCTGGAATTCATGTGCCCCTATCTCAGACATTCAGGCAGGAGGGTGTGCTTAGCTGAGAAAACCCCTCCTCCCCTACTGAAGACACCAGGGACATAATTTGCCTAGGCTTGGAAACCAGGAAGTAACTGGAAAAAATTTAAGTTTAAAACAAATAAATATTATATACTTTCCTATTTATTTACTAATGTTAGCAGCATAAGGCCCCTTTCACATGGGCTTTCTGATCAGGTCCGCCTGTGAGTTTTTAAAACTCCCCTGATCGGATGCTCCATGCACTCCTATGGAGCTGCTGATGTCAGCAGTGAAATGTCCACTGACAACTGCTGCTATCCGATCCCATCCTGGCTGTGAAATCCAGATGGATGGAAACCCTATTTTGGGGCTAACTGTGGGGGGGGGTGCTTTAACTGTGGGAAGACAGAGATTAGTATTCCTGCTTAGCAGGTACACAGGATCTCTATCTTCTCTTGACACAGAACAACAATCTGCCTTGCTTACATAGGCAGACCACAGTTCTGCCTCTCTCGGGAATGATCAGTGGGTCCCGGCAGACATCGGTAGAGGGTCACCAGCGTGTGAGCCTCAGACCCGGAAGTGCAGAATCACGTACTTGTACATGATTCTGCGCACAGGAGCTGTTGCCCTGCAGTAAATGTACGTGGAACGGTTTGCGAGGGGTTAAAGTGTATTGTCTATGTGTTTCCTGTTGTTTAAATAAAGAAAAAGATCAAAACAATGCATTTTCCTAATTTATTGGTATATTTATGTTTAATCACACAATGTATGATCATGATTGGTGATAACAGTGATAATATACCCCATACTCATTCACATGGGGGGCTGGAATCCGAGGGACCCCTTGTTAAAGGGGCTTCAAGATTCCAGTAAGTCACCCCCAGGTTTTTGGGGATGAGGTCCCCCTGCCCAAAAGCCCCCCCCCCCTCAGGTTGAGGGCATGTGGCCTAGCATGGTTCAGGTGTTGGGGGGGGGGCTTCCTTATACACCCCTTTTCTGGCCTGCCAGGCTGCATGCATAGATAGAGGGCTGGGGGCTCACAATGTTTTTTTTTTATTTTTGGCGTGGTGTTCCTCTTAAAACACATACCAGACCCGAAGGGCTCCACACTATTTTTTTCTGCATTTTTTATTACTGGCATTCTTTTGTTTACGGTTGTTAAGGACGCAGCGGCCGGCTTCCTGGCCTGCTCCTTGACAACCAGCTATTCTTCACACAGAATTTGAATTTTTCAACCAATCTGAATTTTAATCGTTCCAAAAATTTGGAATTCATTAGAAAATTAATAAGTTAGATTAAATTACATTAAACTAAAACTAAACTAAACGAATTATGAAATGAATCAACAAAAGTAAATTAGTAACATAACTTATCTATCCGAAACAAAACAAATGTTCCCGTTCTGCACATTTTACAAACTCTTAACTATTAAAAACTCTTAGTAGGCATCTCCACAACTTTTTCTGGGAGAACAACTTCCCAGATACAGGGATCTTTATGCTGTGGAATGCCCATAAGGCATTTATGCGAGGCATGCTAATCCAATTGGGCTCCAGAATTAGGAAACAGTTTACCTATGGTTTAACAATCTACTCTCTGAAATACACTACAGTATATAGACCTCCATAACAAGAATGCGCCCTTGAATGTTATAGTTGCTTCTTTACTGAATCTGTAGAATAAATACTTCATTCTCCCTAAACAAAATTTCTATGCACATCATTATAAAGCGGGCACATTTTTAGCAACCAGGATTAAAATGCAAGTGGCCAAAACTAACAAAATCAAACTGAAAACTGTGAGGACCTTGAAGATTTTGGTGATAGGAACATATAGGATATCTTGCTTGACAGAGTACAGTAGAGTCATAAAACAACCTAAAAATTACTTGAGAAGAAAAATAATGAACACTTGATAGACAATACAATAAAAACCTTATTCTCCTCCTGGAACTCAGATTTCTGTAATTTATCTCATTCTTCCCGCTTCCATCCTGTTGCATTCTCATACAACAAATGGAACTTTGCTACATGAGCATAAAATAAGCTAAAGTTCACCTGCACAGTAAAATATCAGTTTGGGGTGAAGTGTTGTTATACATTTCTTGCCTGCTAAACTTATATTTTATATAAGGGCATAATAAGTATTAAATACATGTGACCTGAATTTGAGGAAATGCTGTGAAAAAAAAAAATATATCTATAATACTTTATTTAATGAAGTAATGTTTTCATACAGAAACGTGATAGCTTAGTTACTATTAGCAGATACTGTATGCATGTTGTTTAGAAATTACCCACATTAACAATCATTTACTAATTAAGCATATTATAATTAATTGAATTACTGATGTTAATTTTGCATAAAATTAGCTCAGTGAATCAACTCAGGAAAAATAATGCCCTGTTTGACTGAAGCTGGGTTTTACTGATTGAAAACTAATTTTTAAAATTTCATTTTAAAAATTTAGTATTTTTTATGTTTAGCAGACAAAATATGTACTGTATATGAAAACAATCCCAACCAACCTGCAATATAAAGGTGAAGTGTAATAAAAATAGAAATGTTTAGCAATTTTAAATAACAGCTTTGCTCAACAGAATACATACTGTACATACAAGAAGTTCACAGACGTCATTGCTGAAACGCGACATGCCTTTTATTTTTTTGCAATCAATCATAAGAGCTTTTTTTTTCTTTCGAAGGTGCTATTTAGGGATGTGTTTTTGGCATGTGGACTGAGGTTACTGGATGTTGGAACATTCGTTTAGGGCATTCAATGTAGATGAATGTGACAGCTTTCTGTACCAACCACTAATATCTCCCAGCCCAATCACTTACAGTATCTCACAAAAGTGAGTACACCCTCACATTTTTGTGTCCCCCCTCAGCATCCTACCAAAACATTTATCAATATGGTATGACAAAACCAAAAACAGGGAAGCAAGAAAAAAAAAAAAGTAAAGAAAAGAGAAAAGTAGGAGAAGTGGCCCAGTGTCTAGGGAGCTTGGAGATATGCAATCCAGAGGTTCCACACTCTCTCAAACCTATTTTTTTTTCTCTATGCATGCTGGTCAATTTTTCAATGATCATAATCCAGGATATTTTAAGTTTCACCAAGCTGACATCGCTCACGGGTGATTTCCACCCTCGCGTTGTGTTTATTTTGGCTGCTAAAAAGATGAAAAATATAAGTGTTAGAAGATGTCTGGGGATGTGCTGTTTTGGTGCCTCTGGGGATGTTCTGTCCTGTTACCGAGTGGACCAAATTAAATATCCTGATCCAGAAGTGTCAGACCTTCAGACAGGACCACCAGACATGAAACATATCACCTTCTTGTCCACATCCCGGAAAACATAGGGGCGAGGTACCAGGGTATATTTTTGCCAACCTTGTCAGGACCAAGTACCAGCACGACCTTACTTCATAATTGGTCTCCACCCTGGAAGTGTTCAGTATGCCCCTGTGCACCATGGTCGACCATTTTGTCCACACCTCCTCCTCAACTGTCTCTCCTAGATCGAATTCCCATGCAGTTTGGTATGAAGGTTTGTTATCCTAGTTATTGAAAAGAGCATATAATTCTGTGATTCCTCCCCCTGGCTTGGGCCCACGTATGCACCTGTTCTCAAAGAAGGTTCTGGTGGTTATGTCAACCTGATCCTATGTTAGAGTCTGCATAAAAATGGATAATTTGGCACAGATGACAAGTCTCTGTAGGCGGCATCTGTAATGTTTCTTAAAATAGCTACATTGTCTTATCCCCTATGGTCTAGAAAATGCACTATTCTGTACACACCCTTGTTGACTTATCATGTAAATTGATGTATTCGTTGGCCTGGGAGGAAATAAGGATAATTAAAAAGAGAAGCCACCGGTGAGTGGGAAGATTTTAAAGGGTATAACTTATATACCGTGTCCCACAAACATAAGGAGTGGGATAAGGAGGGGCATAACACCGCTCGACGCTCCTTCGCAGGAAGCCACATGACAAGGTCCAGAGGTAGAGTTGGGCTAGCCTGTGCCTCCAAGAGGCCCCACAATTAGGGCTCTTTCACACGGGCGTTCCGTATGTCCGTTTTTCATCCCATCCGTTTGCGGATGAAAAACGGACATAATGTATCTCTATGTAAATACGGATGTCATCGGATGATCATCCTCTGACATCCGTTTTTTGTCAGTTCAGTTCAGTTCAGTTCAGTTCAGTTTTTTTGAACGGAGGAGAACCCTATTTTTTCTTCCTTTCAAAAAACGGAACGGAAGCAAAAACGGATGTCAGTGGTGTCATCCGCAGACATCCGTATTTACATAGACATGCATTATGTCAGTTTTTCATCCGCAAACGGATGGGATAAAAAACGGACATACGGACCGGATGACACAAGTGTCATCCGTGTCCGTTACAAAAAAAAAAAAGGACCTCATCGGGCCAAAAAAAAGGAACGCCCGTGTGAAAGAGCCCTTACTGAATTTTTTTCCAGTGTCCCTGCACATAGAAATATTGATTTATATTGATTTCTATTTATTTGATCACTGCACTATATTTATTTAGGTACTTGGAATTACTAATCAAGATTGTATACGTATTTATTTAATTTTACACATCATTTTTTCTTTGGTTATTTATGAACATTTGATGTTTTGATTATTATGCATTGACATATCACAACACTATTTATTTATTTATTTATTTATTAGTTCATATATGATCTTTAGTTACACATGCATCATTACTGATTCATTTGTGAGAATATTGGCTATATTTGTGAATAACAAATTAGTATTGCGATCCAGTCGGCTGTTGCAACTATTTAGCTTGTTTCATCCCATATTGTGTTGTTTTAGGAAAAGAAGCCATAATTCCACTGGGAACAGATATTTTAGATTACTATTTTATGATTATTGTTAAGGAATTGGATACATTTTAGGATTCGCATCATATACGTCTTTTAAAATAGTTGTCCATAAGTCGGATATAGTTTCCTATCTTTATATATTCTAGACGGATATAGGGATCTTTTTAGGATTTTTTAAGGATTTTTTAAGGAATCGGATCAGCCTACAAGAGTTGGATTTTATATGTTTCTTGTTTCAACCTGCTGATCTTTTATCTGCCTATAGATCATTTATTTGGTCATTCTTAACATTGGTACATATTTATGGTGAGACCCCTTTCTTATCTGAGTTTGAGAGGTCTCGCTGCGATTGGTTGACTCGGTCTGAGTCTTTTCTGAGATCTCTTCTATTGTGCACCGACTCACTGTGTTTTTTAGATTGTCATTGGTATTTTAGTGAGAAATACTAGAGTTGGCTGCATGTAGAATCGGATTGAATCCGAATCTCAGAGTCATAAATTTGTCACCAGCTGCAACACACTAGAGGAATCCTCCTACTCGGATACACACGTGACAACGCACTTATCACCCTTTTCTTTTTTCTTACTTGCATACTTTTTATATACTTGTAGTGCCCCCCTCCCCCTGATTTCCAGTGGCGTGGTGGCGAATCCCAGAGACAGGGAGGGCTGACATTTCACCTCATGGTGCAGGTTAGTAGGCACGGTGGGTGGTGTACAAGGTAGAAAAGATGGGTGCCAGTCACTTTTATGCTGAACAAAAGTGAATTTATTGCTCACGATAACAACAATTCAGGTGGAGAGGGGTAGGGCACAGGACACCCTAAGTCAAATAAAGCAGCAGACTAGCATACATCTTTTGTTTTATCATTTTACTTGACTCTGAATTGAAATACAGTAAAAAAAAACACACACAAAAAAAAAAAAAAACATTGCAACCAAATTGCAAAATAAAGTATTTATTATTTCTCTTAACAGTAGGCAGTGGGTCAACTTTTTGCTCTTTTGAAGAACTACAGGTGCTGCTGATTTCTGACATTTCTGTCTGTGTCAGATACCTGGTCCCTTACTTGGCATTGTGGCTTCTCCCGCTTGCAGCTAAATTAGCACAGGTCACAGAAGTGACAATATGGCTGGTGAGAGGAACCTCGGTACCTAGGAAGAGATATAGTATCTGACACCCTAGGAAGTGTCAGATACTATTAAGGTCAGTAGCTAGGAAGACAATATGTGAGACATCGCCCGCTGGCAACCTTAAAGACTGCACCAGTTTTACCAGCGTTCAGCAGATGTTTTACATCTTAGTCCTGAACCTAGCTCTCTGTTTCTTTCTGTATGCATACAGAAATTGCTGGGCCTGGATACCTAGAACATATGCCCTGGGTGTCCTGCACAGAGCCCCAGCACTAGTAAGACCACTCTGATCTTCTGTGTGCCAGAAGCATTGGGAAAAGAGATGTCCAGCCAAAGGCTGCTCATATAGTTCTGACCTGACATCCAGGCTGGCATAAAACAGTTTTGTGGGTCCTATGTTGTGTGTTACATAGCCTTGATCAGTGTACGACATACACTGTTTTGTACATTACATAGTCTTGATCACTTAATTTCTATACACTATGCTTTGCTGTATGTTCAATGGTCCTGACCCTAGCACTGTGTATGCTATGTTGTGCATTATATAGTCTTGACCGCTGCACTATACTATACATTCTATATTGCTAACTACATGGCCTAAGTGTTATGTAAATATCATTTTTCTTACTGTACTGTATGCGCTATGTTGTATATTACATAGCTCTGACCCCTACTGTCTATTTCATATATGGAACATTACATAGTCCTGAATCTTGCACTCTTTACACTATGTTGCACTTTTCCTAAATCTTACCAATATTTCAATTTTCAATCCAGTTTCTGAGTATTTCTTCTTCTTTAACCACTTAAGCCCTGGAAGGTTTACCCCCCCCCCCCACACACACACACACACACACACACACACACACCCTTCATTACTAGGTCATTTTTTTGCTACACGGCACTGCATTATTTTAACTGAAAATTGTGCGGATGTGCGACGCTGTACCCAAATACAATTTTTGTCCTTTTTTCCCCACAAATAGAGCTTTCTTTTGGTTGTATTTGATCACCTCTGCGCTATAAACAAAAAACCCGACAATTTTGAAAATAAATATTTTTTTTACTTTATGCTATAAAACACACCCAATACAAATTTTTAAAATCTAATGTATTAATCAATTTAGACCAATATGTATTCTGCTACATATTTTTGGTAAAAAAAAATCCCAATAAGCGTACATTGATTGGTTTGCGCAAAAGTTATAGTGTCTACAAGCTATGGGATAGTGTCTACAAGCTATGGGATATTTTAACCACTTAAGCCCCATAGGATTTGGCTGCTCAAAGACCAGGCCCTATTTTGTGATTCGGCACTGTGTGACTTTAACGGACAATTGCGCGGTCGTGCGACGCTATACCCAAATGGAATTGATGTCCTTTTTTCGCCACAAATAGAGCTTTCTTTTAGTGGTATTTGATCACCTGTGCGATTTTTATTTTTTGTGCTACAAACAATATTTTTCAATTTTTTTTAATATGAAATGCCCCTCCCCCCCCCCCACCCCCCAAGAAAGTTTAAAAATCGAATTTTTTTAACATTTTAGGCCAATTTGTTTTCTGCTACATATTTTTGGGGAAAAAAATAGCAATAAGCGTATTTTGATTGGTTTGCGCAAAAGTTATTGCATTTACTAACTACGGGAAAGATTTATGTCATTTTTATTGTTTTTTTTTTTAACTAGTTATGGCAGCGAACTGCGATTTTTTTTAGCGGGACAGCGACATTGCGGCGGATAGATCGGAGCCTTGACTCAAATTTTTTTGACACTTTTGGGGGTACCAGTGACATTACTACAGTAATCAGTGCTATAAATATGTACTGTTATTGTAAAAATGACACTGGCAGGGAAGGGGTTAACTTTGTTGGTGATCAATGGGTTAAATGTATCTCTAGGGGCGTGATTCTAACTGTCAAGGGGCGTGGCTTGTTAGATCATAACAGAGACATACGATCCTACAGAGCAGGATCGCATAGCCTCTGTCATGATCTAAGGGAGAATGACAGACGGCTGTGTTTACATCAGCCGTCTGCCTTTCTCCCTCTCCTGAGCGAGATCACGAGTGGCTGGCGGACATCGAAGCCGCTGGTCACCTGCGCCGGGATGCCCGTGAACGAGCGGGGGCAGGAGCGTGCCTCCGGCGGCGCGCGCTCGCCCCCTACAGGCTCCTGGGCGAGCGATGTAGTACTACGTCGGTTTGCCCAAGAGTGGCTGACTGCTGCAGTAAATATACTGACGGTCGGCAAGTGGTTAAAGGAATTTTTTTTTTTTACTAGTAATGGCATCGATCAGCGGTTTTATCGGGACTGCAACATAGCGGCGGACAAATTTGGCACCTAACTGACACTTCAGACACATTTTTGGGGACCAGTGACACTAATACAGTGATCAGTGCTAAAAACAAAATGCAATTTTACTGTACTAGTGACACTGGCAGGTAAGGAGTTAACATCAGGAGCGATCAAAGGGTTAAATGTGCTCCTAAGGAGTGCTTTTTACTGTGTGGGGGATGGCTTAACTGGAGGAAGACAGAGATATCCCCATCTTCTTCTCTGACAGAACGGTGGTCTGCCTTGTTTACATAGGAAGACCACCGCTCTGCCTCTCCTGTGCACGATTGGTGGTTCCCGGCAGACATCTCGTCCGCCGGACCTGCTGATTCACTCCCACTGTGTCCAATCACAGTGAGAGCGGGTCGCCGGTGTCGCGTGCGCATGCCCCAGACCCTGTGCACAAAATCATGTAGAGGCACGTGATTTCACGCAGAAGGGCCGCCCTGCCGCAGTATATCTGTGTGGGGCAGTCCATAAGTGGTAAGGTAGATTATGACAAATATCAGCTCTATATTCTATATGCAGAACTGGATAGGGAATTAAAAAGTTTCATTTTTTTTTTTAATTATCATTTGACCTGAAATTTGTGTGTGTTTGTGTGTGTATGTGTGCGTGTTTGTGTGAGCAATTGTGACTTACAACACTGAAATGAAAGCATATTGTGTGGATACAAGGACTAGGGTATGTGTATACAGCTAGTAGGCTCAGGTTCTATTTAATCATTCCCCTTAAAGCTACTGCCACTGTGGGGAATGATCTGGCCATGCGTTTTTCTAATGCATTCATGATGTAATATAAATAAAAAACCCAACAGTGCACGGACATAGACCTGAAAACTCAGGTGTAGACATCTCTCGAGAGGCATCCCAGAGAGTTATAAAAATATAGTAAGTGACTTCACTTCCTGGCTTCAATCCAAAATCAAATTATCGGTTGTACATAGACAAATATGTTAAACTTTGGGGCATATGCCCAGACAATTAAAGCAGTTATGCACTTTTTTAAAGATATTCTAGGGGAACTCAACAGATTTTCTTTGTTTATTGTTATAGTCAAAATCACCTTTCCAATCTAATCGTCTGTTGATTTGATTTTCCTTTAGAGGCTTTTCATAATCATTAACTTTATGACTTGTCTTGGATTCATTCCAAGAGAAATATTCCCCAATGGCATAATCATTTATAGTTCTATTGAACTTTTTATTCCTCATAATCATTTTCATTTTCCTCTGATGATAATTTTAACTAGAGTTTATACTATATATGCTTAAACTTGTAAATGAAATCATCTAAACTTTACATAATTTGATTTTCATGAGAAATTCTAATTTTAATTAAAGGAAATGGGGTATCCATAGAAAGAAAGTTAATTGCATAAATTGCATAAATTAAGACTTTTTTTTTTGTAAGGTAAAGGAAATGCAATGTGTGTTATATGCTAACCCGTGGCAACCAAACAGAATTAATCCTTTATCATTCTATCTACATGTAAGTGAACCCAGTTTACTATAGGTGACTGCGCTTTGATCAAATCATTATTGATGTCTATCTGAGTAGGATTTTGTCGTGTGTGGGTAAACTTGACTGGCTTGCACAGAGCCCTGTCCTCAACCACCTTAAACATGAATTGAAAAACTGATCGTGAGCTAGGTTTTTTCATCTAACATCGTTTTTTGACCTAAAAATTTAATTTTGTATTAGTTAACATACACTGTACATCTCATGAACATGTATTCTGGGCTGTTTTGAAACCTCAGAGCTATATTTACACAATTCTCTTGAAGTGACATGCTCTTTGTTTGCAGCCTGTAGGGTGGTAGTATTAAAATGAGTGTCCACTGCAGCTTCCACAATGACAGAATGGGTTACTGTGCTCGATAAATTTATAGCATTAAAAAAAACATACTTTTGAACAGCATGAAGCCTCCTCTAAAAGACACTCATTGATTTTGGGTACATTGGTAATTCAGCCAAGAGGATAATACATTTAACCCTACAAAAATTGCAGATATATATAAATATGTTTAACCACTTGCCGACCGCTCACAGTAATACTACTGCAGCAGGTCGGCTCCTCTGGGTCCAGCGATGTAGACCTATGTCGCTGGACTCCTAGTGGTCTTGGCGTCGCGCGCGCCGCTGGAGGCTCGCTACCACTGTGTTTAGACACAGCGGGAGTCAGGGTGGAGGAGGAGAGGCGGCAAATGACGCCTCCCTTCCCCGATCGTCAAGGAAAGTGTGAGAAGACCCGCGTGCTTATGTAAACAAAGCAGGCGGATCTTCTCAGTGACAGATAGGGAGAGATCACAGGATTCAGCATAGTTGAACCTGCGATCTCTGTCTATGTCACAGAACCCCCCCCCACACGTCAGTGTGTGGCATACATTTAACCCTTTGATCACCCATAGGGTTAACCCCTTCCCTGCCAGTGTCATTATTACAGTAATAGTGCATATTTATAGCACTGATTACTGTAGTAATGTCACTGGTCCCCCAAATGTGTCAAAAATTTCATTTAGGGGTACGATCTGTCCGCCGCAATGTCGCAGTCCCGCAAAAAAATGCAGATCGCTGCCATTACTAGTAAAAAATAAAACAATAAAAATGACATAAATCTTTCCCGTAGTTAGTAAACGCGATAACTTTTGCGCAAACCAATCAAAATACGCATATTGCAATTTTTTTACCAAAAATATGTAGCAGAAAACAAATTGGCCTAAAATGATAAAAAATTTTGATTTAAACATTTTTTTTTGGGGAATGTTATATAGCAGAATGTGACAAATATATATATATATATATATTTTTTCAAAATTGTTGCATTTTTTTGTTTATAGCGCAAAAATTAAAAATCGCACAGGTGATCAAATACCACCAAAAGAAAGCTCTGTTTGTGGGGAAAAAAAAGGACATACATTTTTTTGGGATACAGCGTCGCACGACTGCGCAATTGTCCGATAAAATAACGCAGTGCCGAATTACAAAATAGGGCCTGGTCAGGAAGGGGGTCAAATCTTCCAGTCTTAAAGTGGTTAAGAAGAAAATAATATGGGCAATTGTTCACATAATAAGATCAACTGTGGTTAGGTATGCCTAAAATACCTTGATTGATCACTTTTACTAGGAGTTTTGCATCTTTTGTAAGTGAACTGTGTTGTACATTTAGGTGTCTCTTCACCACCTGTATTATATAACTTGTCTTTGGTTTTTATATTTAAGAATGATAAAAAAAAAAAACCTTGTCAAAAATGAAAATCTGATTAATAAAAAAAAAATCACAAACACACCATCCTCTTTTAGAAAGATCTTCCCAGAAGAGTGAAGCTTAATATTACAGCAAAGGGGAAGCACCTCCATGTTAACCTGTTCCCGACCGCCTGCCGCAGTTTTACTCACTTTACTCACGTCACGCGCCTGCAGCTACGGGGCTCCCACGCACCAGCAGCGGCACGCTCCTGCCCCCACTCGGCAGCAGGGACTCTGATGCATGGGGCCGGCGGCTCCGCGATCGCTCCCCACTGATAGAGAATGATCACAGAGCACCTGTGATTTTTCTATATAGGATCACAGGTCTCTGTGATCAATTCAAAAGCCTAACCCCCATACAGTTAGAAACACTCCCCTAGGCTTATATTTAACACCTTGATCACCCACTGTGTTAACCCCTTCCCTGCCAGTGTCATTATTACATTAACAGTGCATATTTTTAGCACTGATTACTGTAGTAATGTCACTGGTCCCCCCAAAAGTGTCAAAAATGTCAGTTAGGGATCTGATCTGTCTGCCGAAATGTCACAGTTCCGCAAAAAATCGCGGATCGCCGCCATTACTAGTAAAAAAACGAACAAAACAATAAAAATGGCGTAAATCTTTCCGTTAGTTAGTAGACGCGATAACTTTTGGGCAAACCAATTAAAATACGCTTATTGCAATTTTTCTTTACCAAAAATATGTAGCAGAAAACAAATTGGACTAAAAGGTTAAAAAATTTTGATCTTTAAATTTATTTTTTTTGGAAATGTTATATAGCAGAATGTGAAAAATATTATTTTTCAGAATTGTTGCTCTTTTTTTGCTTATAGCGCAAAAAATAGAAATCGCAGAGGTGATTAAATACCACCAAAAGAAAGCTCTATTTGTGGGGAAAAAAGGACATCAATTTTATTTAGGTGCAGCTTCGCACGACCACGCAATTGTCAGTTAAATAATGCAGTGCCGAATCACAAGAAATGGCCTGGTCATTAAGGGGGACAATCCTTCTGGTCCAGAAGTGGTTAATGCCCATCATTTTGAAATTGGATGTTCAACAGGACTATTTCGGTGAGATGGCCCACACAGTTTTGACTTGGCTCAGCTGCATTATGTATAATATCAAGCAATTTGAAGCTTGCAGTTACCCCTAAACACTCATTCTTCTTTAGAATCCAAATCAAATTGTTGAGGTATTGGATGAGGGGATGGGCCACCACAAAACTTGGGCTTTTTCCATTTAGTGCAACCAGATTAAAGTAAAGGGCCCCATTCCTTCAATCACATTGCGGTTAGATTTTTTTTTGTGGATGGAGAGTTTGGAAACAACAATATTTTCTGCTAAACCCAAACGAGAGTTCAAATTGTGAGAATGCTGCATTACAATGCGACAATATGGTTATGACTTTCCATGTTACATACTGGTTCCAGGTCAATGACTCAAGGCATTGATTTACTAAAGAAGTAATGATTGTTCACTTAGCAAAGTAGGAGCCCACTCACACTATTTTGCTGTGGTAATCCACCATACATGTATTGGTTCTTTGTGGTGCCTTTAATTGGAAATGGAACCCCAACGCTCCATGATGATTCACTGTGTGTTGTGATGCTATCAAACGTTCTACATGCACCTTTTTGTGCATATGGTGCATTATTTATTATTTATTTATGCATATATATTCAAATAAATAGGCTTTAAAAACATGGTAAAACGGTCATTAACATGCATGTACTAACACACTAGAGTATTGAGACATAAAAGTTTACTGAGGTTACTAAAAGAGTGAAGCTGAGTCCACTCTATTTATTTAATCATTTGTAAAAAAAAAAAAATCACATTATTTATATGCAGCATTTTTGAGATTGAAAAGCTATTGCCTGTTAGATGCATAGACCTTTTTGAAAGAGCTGCATTATTTTCAACTCCTGATATCATCACAAATTCCAAATTTTTAAACAAGCACAATGACAGCAGCTAATGTTAAAAGGAGTATTAACGTTTATATAAACCCCAGTCATGAACTTCATTTATTTACTTTTGTTTGAGCTTTTAAGTATGAAAAGGGAAAAAAAATACAGGTTGATCCTGCCAGAAATTCAAATCTGTCCTGTGCCCTGCGCTTTCTGCCCAACAATGTTATCAATATTATGGTGACGTTCTGTAGTCCTAGCAAACTTCCTGTTGTAGACTGACAAAGCTGTTCCTTCAATAGTTAGAATGTAGTGAGTGAGTGTTGTCCCCCTAGGACAGGAAGCTTGTTACTGGCAGGATCAAAAAGTTAAAATAAAGGGAAAAAGCCTGAAAAAAAGAAAACCAAAGCAGCCGACAAACCTAAAAACTGGTAGACTGCAATATACTATAATAATACATACAAAAGAATAAAAATATTTTGCAGCTATATAAAATGTCTTTCAATTCTAAACAGTGAATTATGGCAAGTTTAGGGCAATCAGACAATAGACCCACATTTTTATTTGTAAATTGTGCAAAAAAAAAACGTTTTGACTGGACTGGACATTTGACTAATATACGGTAACTGTATAGATTCACCAAATTATTTTTGTTTTAAAGTAACTTTTGTAAAACAGAAAAAAAAATTGAGTGCAGGGCCCTCTAAATCAATTTTGTATCTGAAATACTAGCAAATAAATACAATCAGACCCATCACATATAGAGCCTATGACACTGTCTTAATGAAACCACTTCACACACCAAATGAAAAGTTATGGATTTTTATTGCATGGATAGTCATTACCTCATCAAACTGACATAATCAGGAAATTAATTAGATTAGTTAGGGAAAACTGTTTGTTTCCACTGTGCTTTCATCAGCTGTTAATTAGACAAATGACTGTATAAAAAGCTGGAAATAGCTGTTGTTTCCACGGATGTACCATATGTTATTGTGATGAGGCTCAATAGCACAATTACCATACACACTACATCACTGTAAGTTATTGTCATTTTTTTAGGGGAAGAGTTCTGAATTTGCATTTTGGGATATACAATATATTATAAACAAAAATTGACTTACTCTGGAATTTTTGATTAAAGAGATTACAGAGTTTTGCATTCCTCAGAGCATCTTTACCTGGTGAATTTTTCTACTTTTTTTTTTTTTCAAACAGCTGACTAGCCATTACACATTTTTCAGTTCCATCTGGCCTCAGTCCCTCCTCCTATTTAAACCTAAAGATATTACTGCAGCTCAGAATTTAAAAAGTCCAGAACCACAGTCTAGGATTGATTTAGGAAAGAAGCAGAAGATATTAACTTAGAAAACTGAATACTAGTAAATAAGGTGAATCGGTGTTCACTTTAAATGCCCAATTTTGTGCAAATGAAAATTATAAAAGAAGGATTTTTGCCAGTAAATGTTAGGATGATTGAAGTGAGCACAGATTGACATGATTTCTGAGCTCCATGAACATTTACAAGCATTTTTACATGCAGGTCAAAGTGACCTGTTAATCAATTCCGAATAATCCCAAAGCATGTCAAACTGATGTTAAATGGATGCCATTAACACTAGCCTAAACCCATCCATGCAGGCCCTTATACATTCATTGATAATATTAACTAACATGTTCTCTTTAAGTACACAAACCCTATTATCTACAATGGTAAGATAACAAACACATTTGATTTCATCTCTTTAAAACCCTACTCTAGCCAAAACATTTTTTCCATTTTGGACATAGTGGTGGGGCGCTTGTCCACTTCCTCTCCTGGTAGCAGCAAGACAAGAAAGGAGGAAACTCAATGACATCTGGACAGGAAAACCAAAGACAGAAAGAACTGCAGAAAACATTTGAAACAACAGCTTCCAAAACGTAGCCTGCTCCTTCTAATCTCTGAGCATCCACTTGCCTTCACAAGGCCCCTTCAAAATATTCACTGCTTTTAGCTTTCAGCTCATGCCCTGTATAATTATTTTTCCTCTGATTACTTTTTGGAGGACCAGATAAGGCCATGGGAGTGAAGAACACAATCGCAACTTCACCAACTGTTTATGTAGAAGGGAGAAAATTAGTCTATTAAGGAACAGAGTACAATTAAAGTAAATAGAAACAGTTTGATAAGATCTTCAATTGCTTTAATGAATAAGGTTGCATTGAAGAATTAAACAAAGTTTTCATAATTAAGATAATAAATTGACAAAGAAATAGCCATTATATTAGATATAAGTACCATAGTTCTCACATACTGTTTCCATGGAGGTTGTAAAGAAAATGTAACTACATAGTAGATACTGGACTAAGGGGTATAACAGCTAATGGATATGAGACTGACAAGTAGTGGAAAGATTAACCCCATTCCAGCCACCATCTGTACAGAAATGCTCTTCAGCATGATTCCACATGCATAAGATACATTTATAAATGTCCCCATCATGAACTAGCATCAGGCTCCTTTGAGATAGACTGGCAAATGAAAATGAGCATGACAAATGTAAATCAGTGAAAGAAAACAAGGCCAACAAATGGGATTGGCATTAAGGAAAATGACTGAATATAGGTAAAGGAAGCACAGAGGCTGTAATACAGGATATTAAAGGTAGATACTCTATTTCTACAGTGTGATACAATACAACATTTCCTAGCTCTCATAAATATACAAGATATATAGTATATCACTATAAACCTTGTATATCAATGCATATACTTAAATTTTATCATTATACCCTTAGACCATTATACCTTGCTCTGATCCTCCCCCGAAGAAGGATTTTTTGTTCCGAAACATGTTGGGAATCTTCTGGCGAACTCCCCCTTCGGTTTGGCTCGCAACCCGATGAGACCTATCTTGGGTTCCAGAATATGAGCTATAGGGTATTGAATCTATCACTGTATGGTCATTTTCTGGTTTTAAAATTTGTACTTTGTGATTGTTATTACCATTTTTTTTATTACCATTTTATTATGTTTTAATAAAGTTGTTGGATTTTGCTCTACTGTACTCTGATTACCTGGTTTCTAACTGCCCTGAAAGTCCCATTGGGGCTCTATTCTTTGTTCCATGTCATCACAAGGGGACAGTAGGGGATCAGCTAGAGAGGGAGTACCTGCAACACTAAATGGTGGTTCCACGCACATGAGAACCTGCCCACAAGGGTACTGGAGGGCTAACCTAGGTGAGTAAACTCCATATATAATGGATTAGAAAGATGTGAGAGGTAGGGATGGGAGAGGATCATATTTTACCCAGAGTACCTCTGTAAAACAGAGGTGCATACAGGGATCATTAGGTGCTTCTTAAAAATGCAATTACCATGCATTCTATGACTAAGTATATTTTTCTTAAAGTACTTTGAAGTTCTACTGTATACGATCTTTGTATGCACCCGTGATTTGAAGAATAAAATCTTGGATGTGACAATATGCAGTACAGTACTATATTGACTTTATTGAACTATGTTGGAAACTGAAAATTGTCTTGCACTAGCACATTCTGTGCTGTTTGTTTGACTAGGCTTTTAAACCAAGGATGGTATCTTCTGAATGTGAAAAACAATTCACTGACCTTTTGGGCCAACTTTACTCAAAAGTCCTAAATTTCAATATCTTTGTAATATATTGCATAAGCAGTCCACTCTAGAATATTTTCTGCAACAAATATTATATACAACCCTTTAACCACTTGCCTTCTGTGCACTTAAACACCCTTCCCATCCAGGCCAATTTTCAGCTTTCAGCGCTGTCACACTTTGAATGACAATTGCGCGGTCATGCTACACTGTACCCATATGAAATTTTTATCATTTTTTTCACACAAATAGAGCTTTCTTTTGGTGGTATTTAATCATCTCTGGGTTTTTTATTTTTTACAAAAAAAAAGAATAAAGACAAAAAATTTTGAAAAAAAAAAAAAGTTTTTCTTATTTTCTGCGAGTAAATTTTGAAAATATTTTTTTCTCCTTCACTGATGTGCGCTGATGAGGCGGCACTGATGGGCACTGATAGGCTGCACTGATGGGCACTGATGAGGTGGCACTTATGGGCACTGATGAGGTGGCACTTATGGGCACTGATGAGGAGGTACTAATATGCCGCACTGATGAGCACTGAGAGGCGGCACTGAGAGGCAGCACTGAGAGGCGGCACTGATGAGCACTGATAGGCGGCACTGCTGGGCACTGATAGGCGGCACTGCTGGGCACTGAGAGGCGGCACTGCTGGGCACTGAGAGGTGGCACTGCTGGGCACTGACAGGTGGCACTGCTGGGCACTGAGAGGCGGCACTGATGGGCACTGATAGGCGGCACTGATGGGCACTGGCGGATGGCACTGGACACTGACGGGTGGCACTGATGAGCGGCACTGATGGGCAGCACCATCAGTGCCCACACTCAGTGCCCATAGTGCTGCCAGTCAGTGCTCATCAGTGCCTAGATGAGCAGGCACTGATGGGCACTGACTAGCAGCACTATGGGCACTGATTGTGGGCATTGATGGGGGGCACTGATGGCGGGCACTGTGGGCACTGATGTGGGGGCACTGTGTGTGTGTTTTTACCTTTTAGTAATCAGGGCACTGGTGATCGGTGCCCTGATTACATTGCTGTGTGTCCCCAGCGGCTGTCGGCTCCCCCTCCTTCCTCACACTGCAGGCTCCGTGTGAGGAAGGAGCGCCGGCGATGAGAGATGATCTCATATGTTTACATATGAGATCATCGCTCATTGGACGGCCAGATCACGTGGTGAATGGCCGCTGTGATTGGCCATTCACCACGATCTGTGATCGGCCGTGTCCAAGGGACACGGCCGACACAGATTTTCCCCGCAGCGCACTCACGGGAGCGCGCTGGGGGCGTGTCACTGGGAGGCCGTTTAAAAACGGCCTCCCGAAAATATAGGCTGTAGCGCGGACGGGGGGTGGTTAAATTGCAGTTTTCTACATAAAAGAGTGAATTAAATGTATATTAATGTATTCCTTGAACAGACAACTCCAGTGCATCTAATACTGCAGAGTAGTGTAGTATATTGGTAGAATTATTCAATGGCAATCTTTTTTTTATTGTATAGTTCTTTGTCTAATAAGGGATTTTCATGTTTCCTTGATGTCTTTCTTGAGTAGTCAACTCAACTTTATCCAATTTAGAATCTTAAAAGAACTAAGCACATGCTTTTGAAGTTCTCTTCATTGCAGTCTTCTAAGTCAAGGAGAGATTTATTCTAGCATGATGCATTTTTGAACAGTCAAATTCACCATATCTTCAACACTTTAACCTATCACAAATTTCAAAAAGCTTGGTCAGAGTGGCCTTATTTAACACCTGATAATAGAATCTTATAATGTAACCTATTAATTAACTTAATTCTACTCATCCTTGTCCTGAGGATGAGGGGGGGGTGTCGACAACTTGTGGCTTGGTGACATTGTTCCCCTAGGGGTTCTGAGGCGGGGTGGTTCGACGCCTCTCTTCTCTTCCCATCATCAGAACAAACTATGTTAAACCTTTACATGCATGATGTCAAAGCACTCTTGTACAAAGCTTATAACTATTGTTTGAACACTGTAACATTCACTACTGGATAATGTTCTACCTTGTTGTTGTTATTTTCTTATATCACACTTTGTTTGATGTGATTTTCTGTTTTTCATTTGTATTTGAAATTCAATAAAAATTATTGATTGAAAAAAAAATCACCATATCTTCTGTGATATCTTTATAGACTTAACCGCTTTTGCATTGCTCTTCATTTTAGTCCTATATCAGGAATGTCTTTACCAGTTGACTCTAACTTAAATTTTATAACACCTTATTAAAACTATTTACTGCTTTGTTGCAATCCTCATATTAAAGGTGTTTTTAGTGGAATTAAAGCAAAAAGGGGAGGTTTTTCAAGGCCCCATTTTTCCTCATTGGAAGTGTTACCAGAAAGATATGAGATTTAATTTACCTCAGACAATATTTGGGTTAAAAATTAGTTCTTTGACTATGAATGAAAGCTTCAAAACAGCAATTATTTTATTAGTATATAGTCTGAAAGCCTAAATTAATTTACAACAATCTATCTATAGTACATACAACAAAATGGAAAATATTCCTAGTTTAACTGAACAAATATAGAGTATATACTCATGTACAAACACAATACGACCGACACAAAGAGGACAAACAATGTATACCTTAAACATTCATAATTACCCTTCCCTTGAGTGTTTCATCCTGGTCTGCCATTGCAAGTCCCTCTCCCCTCACCTACAGTGATATAAAACCATATCGCATAGACTTGTATAGGGCTATTCTGATTGGTTCGGCTATCCTACCCTGTTCCTCCCTCTGGGCGTATCTCATTCAGGATTGGACAACTTCCCCCTCGCCTAGCTTAGCATAATTCAGGCCCTTGCTAACCACTCCTCTCTGTTGGGGGAAGAACCTGTTAATTTACTTTGAAAATGAAAATTAAGATGCAAGGTTCATCTCCAGGGCCCATTGTCCAACCCTTCAACCCATAGTCAATCTTCATTGCATATCTTAATGAGAGTTCTTTGATATGGAGGATTGAAATAAGGGCTGACGTGACGTGATCTATTCACCTAGTTTCATTGGCCCCAGGAAGTCTGGCTTACAGGTTGATACTATTTGGCATATCAACAGGCCCCCTCACGGCTAGCAGACAACTCGTCATTCAAACAGACTTGTTGAATGGGATTCATTTTATGTGTTTAAATGTGAATAGCCGGCTGGCCTTTCAAATGGACTTGTTAAACTGTATTCATACTACTGACTGTTTGTCTGTGTTAAACAACTTACAAATCTACCCATCATATAGCAAATATGAGTTTTGAAATAAAAAATGTGTACATTTATATTTACATTAATATTTACAATTACAAAATGGAGATTTATACATAAACTCCTCATCAGGCAACAGTCTAATGGACATTACACATAAACTCATAAGGCAACAGAAGGCAGCAGCCTAGTAAAGTTTCAAGGTTCCCCCATAAGGTAAACAGAGTGAGGTTGAGGGGAGCCTTGTAACTGACAAGTGGGGGACGATCAGGGACAAGGCTCGTCCCTCGGACAGAGCTCATCCCCGACCACAGTAGTATTCACTCACACACCGATCCAGTGTGAGGAGGAGATCTCGAAACAGTGAGTTACCCCATCTTTGTTGACATTTGTGACCGGCTGTCATTGGACACAGCCGGTCAAGTGGTAAAGAGCCAAATGTCAACAAAGATGGGGTAACTCACTGTTTCCAGATCTCCTCCTCACACTGGATCGGTGTGTGTGTGAATTACTGTGGCCTGATTGCCCTGATTGCCCCACCAAATAAAGAGGACCTGTCACCAGCTGATCCTAGTACCTGTCTGTGAGCCCATCAGAGTACCTGTCACCTGGCCATCAGCGTACCCGAGTACCTGTCACCTGCCCACCAGAGTACCCGAGTACCTGTCACCTGGCCATCAGAGTACCCGAGTACCTGTCACCTGGCCATCAGAGTACCTGAGTACCTGTCACCTGGCCATCAGAGTGCCTGAGTACCTGTCACCTGGCCATCAGAGTACCCGAGTACCTGTCACCTGCCCATCAGTGTACCCGAGTACATGTCACTTGCCCATCAGAGTACCTGAGTACCTGTCACCTGCCCATCAGAGTACCCGAGTACCGGTCACCTGCCCATCAGAGTACCCGAGTACTTGTCACCTGCCTATCAGAGTACCCAAGTACCTGTCACCTGCCCATCAAAGTACCCGAGTACCTGTCACCTGCCTATCAGAGTCCCCAAGTACCTGTCACCTGCCTATCAGAGTACCCGAGTACCTTCCTCCTGCTCATCAGAGTACCTGCCTCTTGCCTATCAAAGTACCCGAGTACTTGCCACCTGCTCATCAGTACCCGAGTACCTGTCACCTGCCTGTCACCTGCTCATCAGAGTTTTGTGTGTGATTTATGTCCCTAGAATGCATGATGGTGCTCCTTGGATGTTGGGCCCCTCTATGTGGCTAGGCTGTGAAAAAGTCTCAAACATGTGGTATGGCCATACTCAGGAGGAGTGGCAGAATGTATTTTGTGGTGTCATTTTTGCTATGTACATGCTATGTGTTAGTAATATCCTATAAATTGACAACTTTGTGTAAAAAAAAAATAGATTTTAATTTTTTCCCCACATTTTCCAAAAACGTGTGGAAAAAAATGACATGCTCAAAAGACTCACAATGCCTCATAGAATATACGTTGGAGTGTTTGCTTTCCAAAATGGGGTCATTTTGTGGGTGTTTCTATTGTCTTGGTGCTCTAGGGCCTTCACAATTGTGATAGGTTGTCAGAAAATGATATGTGTAATTTATGCTCCTAGAACGCCTGAAGGTGCTACTTGGATGTTGAGTCTCTTTATGTGGCCAGTCTGTGTAAAAATGTCACACATGTGGTATCGCCATACTCAGGAGGAGTAGAAGAATGTATTTTGGGGTGTCATTTCTGCTATGTACATGCTATGTTTTAGAAATAGCTTATAAATTGACATCTTTGTGGGATAAAAAAGAAAAAAAATGTTTTTCTTAATTTTCCCAAAAATTGTAGGAAAAAATTACAACTTCAAAAAACTCACCATGCCTCTTACTAAATACCTTGGACTGTTTACTTTCCAAAAAGGGGTCATTTGGGGGGTATTTAAACTGTCCTGACATTTATATATATATATATATTATATAATATATATATACATATATATATATATTATATAATAAAATTATATTATTGATTAGATTATAATTCATGCATTTGTGTTTCAAATTTATCACATCTGGGATGTCTACTAGAGTCTTGTTTTGGTCAGGTTTAAGTCAGTAATTACTAAGAATTGTAGGCCTATAATACATAACGCCAAATTTCCATGCAAAAAATTGTACCGCTTTTGGTACATAATTCCTGACATAATCATACCGCCAGGGAGGTTAAAGACTGTATAACACACAAAAAATCTGGTCCAATAAATGTAACCTTTTTTTATGCCTTATTTTTTTTCTTGTTAAATTGATCTTTTTGTCTGCGGATAGATCTTTCCTTATCCCAGACATGTTTAAGTTCACTTACTGATAAAGATTCACCAAATTTTCTGGAGGTCTGTCCTAAGCATCAGCTACTCTTTTAGTAAAATAACACTTCTTAAGGTAAGTTTTGTACTTTCCTCCTGCCTGTCTGAGGTCATGCCTACAGGTTCTTTATCTCAGTTTCATATTGAAAATACTACCCTCCTGAACTTTAAGCTGGCCATAGACAGATTGAAATTCAGCCCGTTCAGCAAGGGCTAGATGAATTTCGATCAGTGTGTGATTGTTCCTATTCTGTCGAATGGACAAATTGGAAAATGTTTGTCAATCAGTGGTTGCAGTCAATCAGCTGCAGTTGCTGATCAGTGTATTTTGACAGTGGCAAATTCCACTGCCAGAATACAAGGTCCCTGTGTGGGGGGGGGGGGGGTTGTCTGTATGAATGAAGAAATCTGCTCTTTTATTTATTTTTGTATCCCACAGGCTGAACATAGGAAAACTACCCATCTATGGTTAGCTTTACTTACATTTTTAATGTATTTAAAGGTTCTAGTCATGCCCCCCCTTTCCCTTCTTTCCTGCAGTCTGTCCTAGTAAGTGTCATTTTTCAGGCCTTGCACCAATGTTTCCTCTTTTAACAATCACCCCCAATTTTTTTCTTTTGTAGCTCTGGATAAAATTGTACTCCCTTTTATTGTATTCTGTGACATAATTATTTTTCCCTAAGTACAATATTTTTCATTTAGAAGCACTGAACTTTAAAATTTGAAAATGTTTCATATCGAAAAATTAGCAATCTGGATTAAATTGGGATTTATATTAGACAGATTTAAAATGATGTCATTAGAAGTCATCAATTGCAATCAAACCTTTCTTGCAATAGACCTTGACTACTAGGTGTTGACATGTTACTGACCACTAGGGGTCCCTGTGTGACATTACAAGCAGTTTCTTATCTTTTCCCCCTTTAACATCCCCTGTTTTATTTTCACAAAGGGCCAGAGTAAGTGAGCTTAAGCATTTGCTTCTGTTTGAATAGTACTTATGCATGCTGGGCATGCTTGTGCAATCACGTAGAAAATGTGGCTATTTATATAAAGCGGACATATAGCATACCTTTTCTGTCATTTCATGAAAACAAAATCACACGGTGTTTGTTTATATTTCATCTCCTGTCTGTGGCACTGTGTTTACCCAAAAATCCTTTACAAAGCGCCTGATCTGACAGAACAGTGAAATAAATTGCATTTACTGTCTCTAAATATACTACGCAGTGATAGACATTTTTAATTAAAGAAAAAAATATTTACAGAGAGTTTACGAAAAAGAATAAAAAAGCGGCTACCCAGGGACATGATGTTAGGCAATGAAATGTGGTTTACATGTCAGAAAATACTTTATTGCTGATTTACTGTCGGAAGAAAAATGTTTAGTGTAACAAATCTGTTCTGGAATTATATGTACTAAGGCTTACAGTATAAAAAAAGACAGTTCATGTACACTCATAGGCACACATGGCAAGGAAGAAAGAAAAGTCTACCCAGTGTTAAAAATAATATTTTGTGCTACAAAAGATTTCAAGGTTTATTAGTCATAGTTACCGTATTTTCCGGCGTATAAGACAACTGGGCGTATAAGACGACCCCCCTAATTTTCATCTACCGGTAATACTTATACTTAGGTTACCTTGGAGATATTATACTCGGCATATAAGACGACCCCCCATTTTTGGACGATTTTTTTGAGGTTCAAAAGTAGTCTTATACGCCAGAAAATACAGTACATAGTTACATAGTCAAGCAAATACACAGTTAAATGGACAGAAATATGAACTGCCTCATCTACCAAAGGATATGTAGTTCTGTCCAGTTATTTTTGTGATTCGCACCAACCAAACACCACACAGCCAAGAGGGTGACACCAAATTCGAATTTTGGAATTTTTGGAATACATTGGTGTCTGTCACACAGCCTGATGATTGGACATAAAAAGAAGCAGAAGTATAACACAATAACACCCCACTAGCAAGACTGTATATGTTCCCCCAGTTAACTAACTCAGGGTCCAAACGATGGCAAAAACAACACAATCAAGGTGCAAAAATTTGGAGACAAAATAATCTCCAGACTACAACTCCCAATCTCTTGATTTAGGACCATCGTTGGAGACTCCCTGAATTCTTATGATATCCTGTTTATTAGTACATATTCCACTAGAACTTAGCAAACTAACACTCACCTGCAGGCTGCTGATAGGGGGGGACCACCAGCCCTCTTGTAGGGGGCCCGAGCACACAGGGGGCCCACACAGAGAGGGGGATTAGTGATGGACAACGAATACAGAAATCTTCCTCCAGCACCTGACTCTGATCTGTCCCTCTCCATGCTATCAGCTTTTATCTGTTGAGAAAGAGACAGTTGTCCCTCACTAATCCCCCTCCCTGTGTGGCCCCCTCCCAGCACTTATCTCTGCTCAGGAGTTTATTTGCAAATTGTAACTTTGTTTCTCTCTCTCTGTCTCTCTGATCACTGAGCTTTAACTGCCCAGCCTGTATATTTTTCTCATCTCATCTTCTTTTTTATTTAACATCGTTTTTTTTTAGATTTAGCAGGAATTATGCGAGTTATGTTATATTTGTGTCTGATAATAGTGATTTGCTGTAATTTTAGCTAAATATATCTTTAATATTTTCTTGGGGGGGCCCTGCCAGGTAGTCTGTACGGGGCCCCGCGACAGACACAGTATGATCCCAGATGGGGTGTCGTGCGGGAGATACGCGACCTGGCCCGGGCACCCCTCGATATCCTACGGACCAAAATGGGCTGACATAACCCCTACGCTGGCTGCCCCGGGTGCTCTTCGCCAAACAGCAAAGGGCTTTATGCCTGCTTGAACAGCAACTCCTAGACCATAAGATATCACAGCGTTAACATTGCTATCTAAACCTCGCCTCCTCCACTTTTGTGTTACTTCTGTTTTTTTTCAGGTTTTTTTTTCAGTTTTTAGGTTTGTACAAAACCTAATAAAAATCTATTGAAAAAAAAAGCAGAAGTATGCTGATAGGTCACAGCTTTGCTCACTGACCTCTCTCCTCCTGTCAGCATGCTCCCTGCCAGCACATGTGCATACAGCAAAGCCTGACTGGCTCGTAATGCTGCCTCTCCTTCCCTTGTTGAAGTGCTGCTGTGCTGGGTTTGACTGAGGTTGAATATCAATCCTATATCATACACTTAGATATAATATTATCTTATGACACAGAATTCTACACTTAATTATTTTTAATATTTATATTTATGTACAGTATCTGCCTGGAGTTTAGCTTTAAAGGACAACTTGATTTGTCCTTCCTTTAATAAATCTCCCCACCTATCACTGAATGTAACCCACCTGGGACAAGAATAGATGGTCTCGCTCATCTCCTCTTCATATTGGAGTGGGGTGGAAGATTTATTAACTCCTTCATGATGAGAGTAAAAACAAACCTTAACCATTTCCCGCAAACCAATGCATCTGTGCGTCGGCTTGCAGAAGTGGTTGTATCAGTATGATGCCTGCAGCTGCAGGCATCAGCCCGGTACTGGTTTAAGAGTCGGCGGTCGGTTTTCAGGAGATAACTGCTGATGCAGCTCAGCATCCCCCCCCCCCCTTCCCGCGGCTCGGCCCGGGTCTCCCGTCCCACCGGGAGACCCGAGCAACCAGCTGGCGTGTCCATCGGCTGGTTGGAGTCCCGAACAGAGCTGGATTCAGCTTTAAACGGGTCTTCGATGTAGTAACCCAAAAGTGGAGTCACAACGTCACTTCCGTTTTACTTGGCTGCTAACTACGCCGATTTAAAAAAAAAAAAAAACTGTCAATATTCAAAAAGGCAGATTCGGCATTTTTAAAACTTTGCAGTGGAGGAGTCTGGGGTCTTTTTCCCTCCATAAAGAGTATCTGTCACTGCCTATTACTGTCACAAGGGATTTTTACATTCCCTGTGCAAGCAATAAAAGTGATCAGATTTATTTTTTTTAAAACAGTGCTAAAAATAAAAAATTTAATAAAATAAATAGGAAAAAATTGAAAAATGTTAAAGCACCTCCTGTGAGCTTGCGCACGTAAGTCACGCCCGCAATTGAAAACGGTTTCAGAACCACACATGTGAGGTATCGCTGCGATCTCCAGAGCGAGAGCAATAATTCTAGAAAAAGACTTCCTCTGTAACTCTAAACTGGTAACCATTAAAAATTTTCAAAACGTTGTCTATGGAGATTAAGTGCCATAATTTGTCGCTATTCCATGAGTGTGCACAATTTTAAACCACAGCATGTTATATATCTATTTACTCGGCATGACATCATCTTTCACAATATACAAAAAAATTGGGCTAAGTTTACTGTTTCGTTTTTTTAAATGCAGTGAAATATATTTTTTTCCAAAAAAAATTGCGTCTGAAAGACTGCTGCGCAAATACCGTGTGACATAAAATATTGTACAACTGTTATTTTATTCTCTAGAGTCTTTGCTAAAAAATATATAAAACTGTTTGGGGGGTTCTAAGTAATTTTCTAGCAAAAAATACTGATTTTAACTAGAAATAGGCCTGGTCCTTAAGTTGTTAATGCCCAAACCTAATTTTGCAACTTGAGTTATTATAACTGTACATATGATCACAACTACTTTGTGTATTCAAGTGGATTGTACCATGTTTTTTTTTCCAGGGCAGATTGGGCTTTCATTTGTTGGTAAATGTTAATGGCTCTCTCCTGATTTTGTTTTTTTATGAAAAGATTATCCATATATTAAAGTAAAAAAAATAAATAAATTAAAATTTAGCCTTATGCTTTCATGCCATTACCATGACCCGTCACCAAAACCCCTGCAAAATAATTTTTCTTACTCCTGACAATCACAATGATACCACATACTGTATGCATTATTTAATCTTTGTATCTATAGTAGGCCCATGAAACAAGTACGCATTTTGTTTTTTGATTTGTCTTTTTGGTCCTACCTTTACGCTCTAACTAATCATTACACAACCATGAACAGACACATACACTGGCTCCTACTGTACACTAACACTAACCAGATCAAGTCCTGAACTAAATCATCTTTTTTTTTTCTTTTTTTTTTTTTAACAGACTTCTCTAGTGAGATGGGATAGATACAATGGGGGTGATTTACCAAAGCTAGAGCATGCAAAATGTGGTGCAGCTCTGCACAGAAACCAATCAGCTTCCAGGTTTAATTCACAAAGCTTGATTGAACAAGCTGAAGTTAGAAGCTGATTGACTACTATACACAGTTGCACCAGATTCTGAGTGCACCAGTTTTAGTAAATTTCCCCCAATGTATCTTTTCCTCCTTAATATAGGAGTAACCTGATGTTTCCCACTCTCATAGAGGAGGAACAACATTTGGGCGGGCTACAAGGTGAATGATCGCTGTGATAGCCAATCACAGGCTATCACAGTGATCATGTGATCTGGACCCAGTTCCCCCAGTCTCTGTACTGGGAGTGCACAACCGTGCACGCTTCCCGCACAAACACTAGAACACATATATGGGGTGCCTAGGATTAAAGCCCACTTCCTTGATGCCACAGATATAGTGTTATATGGTCATAAAAGGGGTTAAAGTACAAATTCTCCAAGGGTCATATTGGCTTTTAGGATTTGTTATTATTTACTACAGAAGTGTAAAGATACACAGAAAACAGTCAACATTACAAAATCCATACAAAACAAAAAAGGGGTTATTCCAACCACACATTTTCAGAAATACACAATTTTTATTGCGCGTTTCAGAAAAGCAACATGTATTTTAGTATATGATGTATCCTAAGAATACATAGGGGAAAATTAATAAAGCTGCTGTACCACTTTTCTGGCATTAAAACCCTCTTGCTAAGGTATTGAACCATATTAATGAAGCATATGCAACACGTTTGGCTCTGACAGCGGCTCAAGCACCAAATTCCTAAATGTGCCACCTTTACAATGTGTCACAATCAATTGTGTTGCATTTAATGCAACAAATTCAAAATAAAATACTGACAGTTCATATCTTATATAAGTGGAGCTTATTATGACCAGCTTTCTTTTGGTGTACAGAGAGAGAAACTGGCTCACATAGATATTGCCCAAGTGTCTTGTGTGCATTCTAAAAGTGGCGTTGCATAATCTGACTTTAAGTACAAGCTCTAGAGCGGTACATGAATTTGGCGCATGCTGTAACACTCTTAGAACACATTAGACACTTTTACTAAACCTGTCTGTGCCATTCTTTATTGATTCCAGGGATATAATCTAGTATATAAAGAGGTTGATTTACTAAAGGCAAAAAGACTGTGCACTTTGTAAGTGCAGTTGCACTCTGCAAGTTCAGTTGCTCCAGATGTTAAAGTGGTTGTAAAGGCTGAAGGTTTTCTACCTTAATGCTTTCTATGTATGAAAGTAAATAACCTTCTGGGTGCAGTTCTCCCTCGCAACCCCCCTAATACTTACCCGAGCCTCATCTCAATCCAGCGATGTGCATGAGAGCAGCAGCTCTCTCCTCATTGGCTCACACAGCAGTGGAAGCCATTGGCTCCTGCTGTTATCAATCACAGCCAGTGAGCCAATGAGGAGAGAACAGAGGATGAGGCTGAGCCACACTCTGCATGTAAATGGACACAGTTCGTGGCTCATGAGCGAGCCTGCTTAAGTGCCCTCATAGCAAGAGGTGAGGGAGGAGCCAGGACTACTGGCGGGGGACCCAACAAGAAGAGGATCAGGGCTGCTCTATGCAAAATCATTCCACAGAGCAGGTAAGTATAACATGTTTGATATTTTTTCTTTTTCATTATTTCCTTTAGAATCACTTTAATAAATGAGGTAAGGGTTCAGTTTGCGAAGAGTTCCCAATCACATGCAAGGAAAATAAAAATAAAAACTTTTTTTTGCTTGCACATAATTGGATGAAAGTCATCAGAGCTTCCCCTCCTTTACTAAGCTCTGGAGCAACTGCACTTGCAAAATGCACAGTCTATTTACCTGTAGTAAATCAACTCTAAAGTGTACAATAATCAATATGCAATAAAAGAAAACTAAAACATGGTAAAATGAATTGGCATGAACGTCATCAGTAGTCTGGATGATGTTGGTGCATATAGATTACAGTAAATAAGAAGATGTTGTTAAGCTTCAAGACATGGAATAAGGAGAAGCTAGATTTTGAAATGAAAACATGGTAAAGAATTGTAAGCAGTACGGAAGATTTTTTTTCCATAAGCATCAGAGTCCATCCTAGCAAGGACTTGGCAAAATGACACAGATTGGGAGCGCCAAAATAAAGGCTATCATCCTTTGTACCGCTGTAAATGGCGTGTGCAACAAATGTTAAACCTGGAAAATAGTAGGCACATGGAAATCGTTAAATTATCAGTTGACTGATCATTTGTGATGCCGGAAAAGTAATATATTGCCATAAGGGATGGAGCTGCATCCAGAAAATGCTTAAAGGGACTTACAGTTAGACTTGAAAACAAGCAACTTTAGAGAAAATTGTGTGAAGGCTTTGAGGGGTCAAATACCACCTGGTATGTAAGTTAGTAGCATATCAAATATAATAATATTATTAATAAGTATATAAAACCAGGCAGTTACGGTAGGTTTTCTGTTTAGCGATCGCTATACTGAACTAAATAAAAAACAGAAGTGTGCTGCAATTGCCTTCACATAGTTAAAAAGTGCAGTGCAACTAAAAACCAATGCCAATAATCAAAAAAAAGCAAATAAACATATAATACCACAAATCTTCAACTTATAATGTCCATGCTATATATCCATATATCACCTTATAGTGTCAATGTATTCATTAAATGCCCATATACCACACTATGTACACATTTCATCTGCCTGCTGATTCATGCATATTTACCACGGAATTCGATTATATTACACTGAAAGTTTATTTCATCCAAATCCATATATTAAATGTCCACCACCAGTGTTAAGGATTAATTTATGAATACATACGTTTATTGATTTTTCTCTTTATTATTTGCATTATTATTTAGTTGTGCCTCTCTTTTTACGTACGTACATTTCAGTAGATGTGGGAACACATCACAGTGATTTAGCGGCAACATATATACTGTAGTTTAATCACATTATTTGTACATACTGTATATTGGTGGTGTGGGGTTTCATTTATTTATTTATTATTTTCTGTAATTGCCTGGATTTGGATTCCTATATATTGGAGGAAAAACACGGGTCATCTTCTTGTTACATGGACACATTAAAGATCTATTAGGTGTAAGTGCTGCTTAACCACTTTAAATTGTGCACGCTCGTGGAATGGCGACAAACTACGGTACATAAAAAATCTCCATTGGCAGCGATCTAAATTCCTTTACAAGTTACTTGTTTAGCGTTACAGAGGGGGTCTAGCACTAGACTTATTGCTCTCACTCTAACGTTTGTGGTGATACCTCACATGTGTGGTTCCAATACTGTTTACATATGCGTTTGCTTCTGTGCGGAAGCACGGAGGGATTGGGGCGCTTTACATTTTTTTTTATTATTGTTTATTTTACTTTTTATTTTTACACTGTCCTTTTAAAAAAATTTTAATCACTTTTAGGCCCCGTTCACATAGGGGCGATCCGACTTGGGGGGGCGACCTCCGAGGTCGCGGTGCGAGCAGCGCGCCGCGACCTCGGAGCGGCCGTCACGGACTTCATAACATTGAAGTCTATGGCGGTCGCCCCAAAGAAGCCCCGGACCCTTTTTCTAAGTCGGAGCGACTTGTGTCGCTCCTATTAGAACGGGTCCGCAGCTTCCCTATGGAAGGCGACCTACGGCGACCTGTGAGGCGACCAGGTCGCCTCACAGGTCGCCTTAGTGTGAACGGGGACACATTCCTTTTACAAGAAATGTAAACATTCCTTGTAATAGAAATAAGGATGACAGGTCCTCTTTATGGAGAGATCTGAAGTCAAAAAGACCCCAAATCTCTTCTTTACCTTTAAAAGCAAAAGATGTCGCCTTGGTACTCCAAGGCCACAGAGTCGATCAAAGAGTGTTAACTCTTTGATTGCCTATGAGAGCAGCATGCTGCACGGTCTGATCATTTCTCGGGCGAATCGGCGGAAACGTTAAGCCCTAGAAAGACCAGGGAGAAAGCCAGCCGCCTGCTAAAAAAAATGGTACCAGTGGTATTGCTGATATCTTCAGCCATAATCCCGGTAAGTCTCTTGCAAACCGCAACGTACATATACTGTATGTATTTCTGTGGGCAAGTATATTTACCACCCGTAGCTGACAGGTAGAGCAGTTTTTTACATTTTTTGGTGAGTCATTTTACTGTTATTTTGTGAATAGCCTTATGTAATGTAGGCTCCTGTTTGCAACACATACAGAAAGCAGTAAATCAGAAGAGTGATACCCCGACCCTCGTTTCTAACTGATAAGATCCAATATATTTTTTCCGGGTAGAGGGAGACAGTCATGATATAAGCAGAGAGTGCTACGCTTTCTTATTAGAAAACCATAGTATAGAAATAAATAAAATGTCATATATATATGTTTATTTATAAAATAGTTTTTATACAACTAATAAAAATATTCTTATAAAAGATCAGTTTATACAATTTTTTACATTTAAACAAAACGAAAACATATTATTTGTTTAAATTATTTTCTACAACAGGGGATAGATCACTGCAATCTACAGCAAGAATTTCAGTAATGGATAAGGGCACTTACCATTTTGAGTACTCTTTTTTTTATTTTTTATTTAGCAACTTTGGTATATTTTTTATAAACGTTTTTATCAATTTTAATGCAAATAAACATATACACTTAAAGTTGAAGTTTAATTGATTAAATATTATTTTTGGATACATTGGTTCCTTCTTCCCATTTATCAACATGGTAATGGTGTTTTTAATGAAACCTTTCTGTTTTCATGACATACCTTATTTTATAATGTCACCATCACTATGCTTCTCAATGCAATGCAGACAGATCAGTGCTGGTAGAAGGGGATAGCAGGCTGTACATAACTTATGGAAAATATGACAGCACCCTGCCTTAGTGCTCCTCTCATATGCATTAGTCCCTGATGTAAGCTGTGGGATGGCTCTTGGAATGAGCCATGGCAATATTAAAATGCCAATTATGGGGGAGTGGACATCTGGAGGAGTAGGCATTCCTAGGCATGCTGCATTTGTATGCAGATCGCCCTGAGTAATAACCAACATGTGATGTTGAACCTCCAAGATTAAAAACAAGTGAGACCCAGTGATCAAAAGTGTTGAGCCCGGGACAGTAAATTTGGAGGTATGGCTTGAAAAGCTGGCTTGGCTTGAAAAGCTCACAGTGTGCAGAAAAATAGAATTAAGCATCAGAGGGGCCCGTAAAACTGTACAAGACTGAAGATAGGGCTGGATTTAAAGTCCTTGTATAGGTTCCTGTTTCTGATAGAGACTACAAGTTGCATTTTCAACAGAGACTTGTGCAGGCATGGTCCACTGTTGTCACCATCAGGAAAACTGCCTTGAGAAAGGTCATGCAGCCATCAATAGGATGTGCAAGAAAAGGTTATAAAGGAATTGCAGGAGATCAGAAGCACTGAGATTTAACAAAGGATGAGGAAATCTTAAAACAAATATTTTATCCGAAAAACATAAAAAACAGGTACAGCATAAAGTGTTTTAGCAAACTATACCTCATCCAGTTCAGGTTTACATCTACTTAAATATTTCATAATTTGAGTCTAAGTCGGTAGGTGAAGCGCTAGGAAATTGTTTTCATGTTTCCCAGGCTATCCTTACTTATTGTTGAGAAAAGTCTATTCTTTACAGTGCTTAATAGCTAAAGTTAACTTTACACAAAAGCACACTTACATAGACCATAATGGGTCAGAAAATTGACTTACCCTTCTCTCTTCTTATCCTGCGCTATTCGTATAAGCTTAATCAGAGAGAGAGAGAGAGAGAGAGAAAGTCTGAAAGTAAACCAGTTCTTTTGTTCTCTCTCCTTCAGAATGTATAATTGTATTATATTCTGTGAATCCTATAGAAATAATTTTATTTTAAAATTTTATCAACATTACAAATTTTAATAAAGTTAAAATAAAAATGACAAAAAAAAAAGTATTGTTTTCTCTAATAAATAAAATACAACTAAAATATCTACCCTTTTTATACAGGTGAAAACATATAATTTAAAAAACAATTTTCCCACAACAACTCTTTACTCTTTATAGATATAAAATACATTTTGTTTGTAGAAGCCCGAAGAACAAATGTTTTTCGGTTCTGCTTTATGTGTTGATAGTATTCAGAGAACAAGTGAATAACAATGTTTCACAGAACAGACAAACATTCATGACTCACTGACCCGATGTATCTTCAGTATCAAGCAATCCGCCACTACATTCATTTTCTTAAATCAAAGGCAAGCAAAAAGATATGAACTCAATGGCAATGCACCAAGAATGCTTGACATCATTTCCAATGGATTTTTAGATCATATTGCTGGAAAGTGATTAATTAAAAGGTAAAGTGTTTTATTTTCAGTGGGGATGAACATTGTAGTGTTTAATGTGACCTTCACATTGTTGCATGCTTAAATCTAAGCAAATATATTATAACCTAGACCAGCAGTATTGAATTAAAATTCACGGAGGTCCAATCCGTAAAAAATGTTTCCAGCAGATGTCCAAATTATTCGCCTGTTTGTTCGATGACTAAGGTCATTCACATCCCAGCCTCCTCCTCTGAAATTACAGTCTCATTTTTACATTGGCTTCCTCAGTCCCCCTATACATCACAGTTTTCCCTTGACAGTGGTGTCCTCTGCCCCCCCCCCCATCACATCACCCCCCTAGCAGTGTCCCCTTCCCCCACTTTCACATCCCCACATTTTACCTCCCCCCTCAGCTCTGCCCCTATTCACATTGCAGGACCCTAAGCCCTGCCCCATTCACATTTCAGCCACCCTAAGCTCCACCCCATTCACATGTCAGCCCCCTCAGCTTTGCCCCCCCATTCACATTGCAGTCCCCTCAGCCCTGCCCCCCATTCACATTGCAGCCACCTCAGCTCTGCTCTCCCTATTCATATTTCAGCCCCCTCAGATCTGCCCCCACATTCCCATTGCAGCCCTCTCAGCTCTGCCCCTGCTCTGCTTCATTTTGTCTTGCATGGTGCTTGCTTGTCCCATGGTATTTGCCAGTCAGGTGTTTTATATTGTTCTTTGCTTTTCCTTCTTGGTCCCAGTACCCCTGTTTATCCAATTATAGTAATATCATCTTAGTTATTCTTAGGTAGAGGTGAGGCTTGGATCATGCTTGTTTGACATTTTTGTCCAAATTCACAATTTTTTCATAAACCATAATGCACTGCATGAGCCAAACCCACCTTCTTATTATATAAATGGGGCATACAGCAGCCCATAGCGTCATAGTAGTACAGAGCAACACATAGTGTATTTGAAGCTGCTGTAGAGAGAGAATAGGGAGAGATGGCAACCTGTATTAGCAGAGATTAGGTACAGTTTGCATACTATGCTTTACTTCTGCAAATTGCAGTGCTGAGTCCACCTTTCCCCCACGTCTTTAAAATAATTTGTTTAAACCAACATTTCTTAGTAGGATTGCTATCTATGTCAGAAACAAGTTTGATTTCTAGCTCTTTGGGCAAACACCTCTTTGCTGCCTTCATTTTCACATGTTTGCTGTTGCTGACATATTTTTGACCATCTGTTTTTGAAGCACCTAAACTACTTCATATTATATCACTCACATTCACTACATCCACCCATCACCATGATACAAGCAAAAGTTTAGGCATAAGTACAGGTAGAGTAAAAGTTAGGCTTGCTCCAATTAGGCATACAACAGAATTGGTTTTATTTAAGTTCGGGTTCTCCAAATTTCATACAGGATTGGTCAATTGCAGGCAGGTAGGTTCGCTCATCACTAGACTTAGGGTCACCCAATAATGTTGTGTTCATCTTGGCAGAAGTGTACACTAAAGACCAGAAACCACTGCTTGGCTTATGTTCATTTTTTTTTTGTGACAGACTTTAATAGGATTTGCTGCTAAGTTCAGGTTCTCCAAATTTCAAACAGTATTGCTGAACCCCAGGAAATCAAAACCAGGTAGGTTAGGTTCATCCCTCACTAGTCATAAGCTTACCCTATGAGGTTGTATTCATCTTGGCAGGAGAGGTGTATACTAAAGGTCAAAACAGATGATCCGGAAACCACTGTTTGGCCTATGTTCACGAGAAAAATTTGTGTTCTTTTTTTCTGTATTACCTATTTTAAACATATGCCTGTTTTTTTTTCTTTTACACCTTATTGGCTTAACCCATGAAGAAAAAAATGAATCCCCAATCTTTAAACACTATTGCCCAGCTAGTAATTATACAACCAATATGCAGCAGGAACTTCAGCATGTCAACTACATAATTAATACTTACAGTACTTCCAATACAAATAGTTATAAGAAGATAAAAAATACATATAATCCATGTGTTTGTCATTTCTACACCAGAGGCTCATAAATAATAATATTCATAAATATAATAAGTTAACAGGCATTAGCAAATTAGTGCTATGCCATCTGTGAAAGATTACAGGGGGTAAAAACATCAAGATTCTATTTTCAGGATAAAATCTGGTATACTTCTTATAAAAGCACTACAGCCACAAATAAGAACTTTGTAATTCTCAGAGTTCAGGAGAAAAAAAAAAACAGCAGGCATATTGGCTTTCAAAGTAACTTCTTACATTTGTTATCAAGATGTGTGCCACTGTCATTTTTCCTTCACAGGAATAGTTACGTTTAAAAGAATACTAAGGTGGGTCTGGTCATGCATTTTATTAGTGTGGATCGGGGTGGGTTCATTGAAGCATAATATTTGTCTTTCATTCATAAACCCACAGACCTAAACCAGAAACTTCACCCATAAAAAGTGAAGCCATGCCTTCAAAGATATTACTTAAAAGAGTTTATAGCATTTTGTTTTCTTTGTTGTATTATGCAGTAATGATTTCAAGAAAAAAATCCATAAATATTACTTTCTGGGGAACTAATTTGTAAGTTGTGCTTTCTTTAGTGACAAGGATCATTGTTATTTTCTTCTAGGACCTCTTTTCTAGGACTCTTTGGGGTTTATTTACTAAAGGCAAATAGACTGTGCACTTTGCAAAGTACAGTTGCATTCTGCAAGTGCAGTTGCCCCAGAGCTTAGTAAGTTAAAGCTTCACTTTGCAAAGAGTACCCAATCACGTGCAAGGAAAAAAAAAATGCACTGAAAATAATAAATGCAAAGAGTACCTTTTTGTGCTTTGGGTTGCTTGGAGCCTATTAATTTTGAATGGGCTGCTTAACACAGAGGGCCTTAAAATGCTCCAAGATATTGACAATATTCCCATTGCACATGTTCCTAGAATCGGCTCAAAAGTAGTCGGTGCTCACGCATGGACTCCAGTTCTCCTATGAAAGGGTGATCTGAGTCACATTGAGGGACCTTTTTCATGTAGAAAAGTTTTTATGATGTATGGAGGTGCCAATACACCAATGAGAGGGATTATACGTTTTTTCTCCTCCAGACATCATACTTATTCTCACATTGATCTGTTTGTATCCGATGAATGGCTTCTTCAGGAAATTAACTCCTCCTTGATCGAAGGCATTACGCGGTCGGACCACGCTGCGATTACAGGGATGATAGGGGAGCAGGAAACTCCCCACAGGTCTTCTACATGGCGTTGTAATTTAAAACTATGTCTCCTCTAAGGTTATCCTTCAGCATCTCCAGGAGTTTTTCTCTTTTAATAAAAGTTCAGTTTCAGACTCTTATGTCCTATGGTCCACACATAAAGCCTTTATATGGGGCATATGTATTCAACAGAGCTACAGGGCCAAGAAACAATACAACCTCTAACCAGACTTCTTTCTGAAATCCACAATCTGGAAATTAGCAATAAATCTTCACCCTCCTAATCTACTTCTGCCTCTCTTGCTAACATGAGGGGAGCTGTAGTCCCACCTCACAAAACAATACAACAAGCACCTTAGGCACCTTAAACTTAACTCCTATGCAGACTCCAACAAAGCAGGGAAATACCTAGCGAACAGGTTAAAAGCTTCTGTGAAAACTCGCATTTCCCATCTCATTCACCCCATCCTCAATCACAAGATAACTAACCTGCAGGGCAGTGCACTATATAACCTTCATGAGGACCCTAATACCCCCTAGCCCTCTTCATCTGTCATTCAGCACTTCCTAAACAACCTAGCTCTCCCCATGCTGTCGGATCAGCAACTTCTGGTGCTTAATGCTCCGATTACTGATTCAGAGATTGCAAATATCATTTCCTCTATCCCTAATGGCAAATCCCTGGACCCGATGGTCTGCCTAATTAATACTACAAAATATTTAGCTCCGTCCCCTCCCCATATTTAAATGCAGTATTCACTAATGTGACTCAAACCTCCTTATTTCTCCCAGAGATGCTGAAGGCTCAGGTGGTAACTTTATCAAAACCTGGGAAAGAGCCTACAACCCCTGCCAATTTTCGTCCGATATCTTTGCTTAACACTGATGTTAAGGTTTATGCAAGGCTCTTGGCTAAACGTCTGATGCTTGTCTTACCCTCCTTGGTTAAGAAGGACCAAATGGGCTTTGTCTCAGACAGACAGACATTGGACACAACCAGGATAATCTTAAAAAGTACACAACACACTGAAAAACATGAATGCCTTCATGGCTTCTATCGATTGACGCAGAGATTGCATTTAATAGGGTGCACTGGTTATACATGTCTATGGTTCTGGAAAAGTTTGGTTTTAGAGGGCCTATATTGTCTGCTATTCTGGCATTATATTCCAATCCCTCCACACAAGTTAGTGCCCACTATCTCCCAGGATCTTCAATCTAAATATTGAGCCGCTAGCGGAAGCCATACGCTCAAACCCACTTATTACAGATTTTTTTTTCAAGACTCAACATGCAAAATCAATCTCTTTGCAGATTATATTATTCCCCTTTTAACTAACTCTAACCACTCCAGCTCTCTTCCATAGGCATTCCGAGTTTAGTCAAATATCATACTACACGGTGAATGCCACAAAATCTCTGATCCTGGATCTGGCAGTCAAAGAAGCCACGAGAACTAGCCTACAATCTTAGTTTCCATTCACGTGGAGATCTGAGAGAATCCAGTATCTGTACATCACCCTTACAGCCACATCTAAATCCTTGGCCCCTACTAATTACAAACCCCTGATTTCTAAATTTAAGAAACAGCTCAAAAAGATGGCACAATTCGAATTGTCCTGGTACAGCAAGTTGGCGGCTCTGAAGATGAACATCCTCCTCCAAATCCTATACACCTTCAGGTCTTTGTATGTTTGTAAAGTAACAGCGCTGTGACTAATAATATTATACTTCATTAAATACCTAAAAATAAACAACGTATCAACAAGGCATATAACACAACTGTGATTATGTGAGTTTTTAAAAAATAGTGAAAAAAATTGAATCTATCTTCAAAAAAGTGCTAAAGCGTTAGCAAAAAATAAATTATTATAATGTCCAGACAAGAGGACTCCCTAGGGTTCTCATCAGAAGTATGGATAACCGAAGTGGACTAGAACAAAAGTTCTACATATTTGGCAATAAAAACGCTTCTTCAGGAGTTCTTCTAATCATTCTAGGCATAATACAAAACATACAGTAAACAAATGACTAATCCAATATTGATAGAAAATGACAACAAAGTAAGTAATATATAACCATCACCAAGATATACCTACTCGCTAGCCCAGGAAACCCCCAGTGACCAAATGTGCCACCAGTGGGTGAAATCAATCCATTGGTACATCTTTTACACTCCCAAATGGGGAGAGATTTCGCCCCAGATTTCAGGCTGACTGTGGCATTCAGAGGGTGGTATACCTTATGAGTTGTAGATGTGGAGCGTTTTATGTGGGGAAGACGATTTGACAATTACGTCAATGCCTAAAAGACCATATTTACTACTCATCCAATGGCAAAATGCTCACGTCAGTGAGCAGACATTTGAACCTCTATCACAGATTCAATACCACTATGAGGAGGCGACTGGGACAGACGCATACTGCAGAGAGAAACCCTCTGGATTGAACGCCTCAACGCTATCCAACTGCCTGGGATCAATGAGACCCAATCTTACCAGTAGTTTTTGTGATAGTCCAGGGACCGCCCAACCAAAACCCCCCCTCCTCCCTCTCCCTTTTTTTTCCAGTTTGATGTGGGTTAGCATCCTATGTAGCCCTATGACATTCCTAGTTTGGGGTTTTTGATTGCATCCTTAATGTTGCTACCACGAGTTATGTTGGGGTAGCATGGCTCTTGTGGGTTAATTCCATTCGATTAGGACAATTTAGACGTTCAATGTTTGCATGTACATATATTTGACTATTGTGAATACACTATCTAATTTGGTAGGGAATGGATCTTTAGATACATACACAATTGGTTATAATTTCATGTGTTTTATTTTTGTATTTGGCTTTGTTCACTATCGCTGCCTATGGTTCTCCCCTTTGAGGCTCTTACCCTGGAATTTGCTGCGCATGCGCGGTTGGTAAGCTGCATGGAGTAAAGCACCCCTCCCAGGTGTCACTACTTCATGCGGTTAAGGAGTTGTCCATTGGAGGCCACTGTGCCTCTGTTGGAACACCCCAGAGAGATTGCCATTCCTATCCCTCCTTCCCGAAGCGATATGAGAGGACTTTCTGTCTCTCGCGCACATGCGCAATGGATGACCGAAACGTGCGTATCTTGTCAGCCGGGGCGGGTGACATCACTGCTTATGGCGGAGGCGCGCCACCCGGGACACATTCAAAAGGGAGCCAGACACAGACCCCTCATACAGAAGAACTTGACCGCCCCCACTTTTGGGACTGGGATGCACCAGGTAACAGCCATATGCTTTTTTCTAGCCTCAGCAGGCGTTTCACATTGGAACACATCACTGTCCTATGTTTTCAATTGTAGATGGCCTTTTCTATCTGGCATCTGTGCTGATGTCTGTATCATATCTTGTTTTCTCCACAGATCTCTGTGCGTAATTATTATCCCCCCCTTTTTTTTTTTGAACCAGTGCATACCCCTTTTTGGGGAGACTAGTATTGATATACAGGCTTATAGATTCCCCGCTTTACAATACACTATGTCCTACTCAATGGTCTCTTCAATTTCAGACTGACCTTGGTGGACCAAATTGATCCCTCCTCCTGCCGTATATTTGTATACCGGTAGGGTATATATTGGGGACATGGCTTCCCATCTGAAGTTGTCTGTTATGAACTTCTTTCAAGGTAGGGTTTCCCATGTCCCTTAGACACATGTGTACCTATGTTCATACCTATAGATGGCTTACCTGCTGTGCTATATTCCCCCAGTGGCGGCACATTTGGTTACACATTTACTTTTTACTTCTCTATCTATCTAGTTGATATCTGAATGTGTCCCCACATTCGCTGCAATCCCACTTGGTCTATGGGTCACTGGGGGTTTCCTGGGCTAGCGAGTTGGTATATCTTGGTGATGGTTATATATCACTTACTTTGTTGTCATTTTGTATCAATATTGGATTAGTCATTTGCTTACTGTATGTTTTGTATTATGTATAGAATGATTAGAAGGGCTCCTGAAGAAGCGTTTTGATTGCGAAACATGTAGAGATTTCATTCTAGTCACTTCGGTTATCCATACCTCTGATGAGCACCATAGGGAGTCCTCTTGGCTGGACACCCATGGTTAGGTTTGGGTAACTATATGTTTTAAATTATTTTAACATTGTGATGTATTGCTAATTATGTTGTAAAAAATTTTTAAACGTATGTTAATACATTTTCTTTTATATGATTGTTTGTGTGTCTATAAAGTCAATTTTGTCCTAAACATTTTTTTTAACATAATTCATGGGATGTGGCACAGGGTTCTACATTCTTACCCATATACACTGGATGGCACCACCCTATTCAAGTGTATAATTCTAATTTAAAAAAAAAAATCTTCTTCAAATCATTATAATATCCGGAGATATAGATTTGAAAACTGGTGGCTATAGTGTAAAGTGAACACAATGCAAATGAAATCCCTCAAACAAGTCTTCTTATCAAATAATAATATAAATACAATCCATGTGAACAACACAAAACTTCTTCAATATGGTGTGGTGAATCTTCTTCCTTTTGGTAAACCTTGTGCCAAAACTTATGCCTAAATGAACCCACCAAATAGCAATGTTAGCAGCGCATTTTCTTTGTAAAAGCGCCTTTCAGTGACCATATGGTCTGTAGCCGAGAAAAAGTATGAAGTATAATTACAGCACTGGCCACAAGATTACCATACTTATTTCAAGCAGGTAGGGATGATCATTACTCCCTCTCTCTGCCATGTATGGTAGGGCTGGGTGAAGAATTCTACATAAAACTTTAGGGTCCCATTTTTATATGAGTGGTAGCTTACATGTGTAAACACATAATATGTTCCATGGGCACATCAATGGTCATTAAAATCCATTTATTTGAATGAACTGCCAATGCACCATTATGGTGCATTTCTGTGCTTTTCAGCACGTTGAAATGTATGTGGTTTGCCTTAGGGTGATGGGGTGCTTGTAACATGTGTTCTCACAATGCACAGATGTAAATGGGTCCTTAAACACTTTTAAGTAGCAATTCGGCACCTGCCTCATCCTGTGAGAGGTGCTTCAGTCCCCACTCCCTTCCTCTCTAGAACACTGGTATATGGGGATGCTTGAAACCTTTAGAACCTTTCAATAGCATTTTTCATGAGATTAGTAACTGCTACTCACACATGATCTTTGTAGCCAAGGCACCATCCTTAATATTGTACCTTGAAAAAAAAAAAATCTTTGCCCACAGATGCTATATAGGCCATAACATATAATTAAACAGAAAAAGGCAACAAAGAAAAAAAACAATATATATATATATATATATATATATATATATATATATATATATATATATATATATATATATATATATATATATATATATATATATATATATATATATATATATTTGTGTGTGTGTGTGTTTCTTATGTGCTTAAATTGACTTTTTATTTTATTGAAAAAAATATTGCAGCAGGATGTATTTGTCAATGTTTTAGTCATATGTAAATGGAATAGAATAATAAAGAAAAATTACTTAAAATGCATAAGAAGGAATATTTAAAATCTATGAAAATTCCATTCGTTTTTATACATTTTGTAATTAATTGTCAGTCTTCTTCTAAATCAATTAGTTCTTTAACCATGCTGTCATCTTTAATTTTGTGTGAGTGCTCTTTTTTCAAAACAATTTAATTAACTACCCACAATATGAAATATGGTCATGAATTTATATTTTATCTATTCCATGCAATCAAACTTCACAACATGTATAAAAGGGAATTTGTACGATGTCTATCATAGAATTTAGAACATTTTTGAAAACTATAAGTATGAAGATTGTTATGAAGTTTCTACAGACTTAAAAAGGAGATGGATTGTGTCCCATGGTTAAGAAATGGTAATGGTTGTGAATATATACTTTGCAACCTGAAAATTTGCTTAGATATTAACTCCACTTTTGTTGAGAAAAAACAAACTCCTCTGGGTGATCAATGTACATTGCAAAGATTTTAAAAACCTTTTTAGCAGAGTCCTACCCTTTTCTGTTCTTAAGAAAAAGCGACATGTACCACTTTGTCCTTGGAATACTGATTCCTTTATGGGAGTGATTGTGTTCAATATCAGCTCTTGCAGTGTTTTATTAAAAAAAGCTACAGTGTCTGCATCTTTTTTGAGGTAATAAACACTTAGGGCTTATTTTGATGCTTCTCTGAAAAGTGGAAACCCTCAGGCATTTGACAGGTTGTGCGGAGGCAATATGGACAGCTACTGCGCCTCAATTAACTGGTAATTGCACAGTCATGCAATGCTGTATCTAAACAAAATTTATGTCCTTTTTTCCCCACAAACAGAGCTTTCTTTTGGTGTATTTGACCACCTCTGCGTTTTTTATTCTTTGCGATATAAATAAAAAAAATGCTGAAATTTATGAGAAAAAATTACATTTTCTACTTTTTCTTATAAATAAATATCCAATAAACTAAATTTTTGTCATACATTTAGGACTAAATGTATTTAGCTACTTGTCTTTGATTAAAATAAATCTCAATAAGCATATATTTATTGGTTTGCACAAAAGTTATAGCGTTTACAAACTATGGTTTTTATACGCAGCTTTTACTTTCTGACTGCCTATCTCAGTTCTTGAAGTGTTAAAATGGCGGGACAGTACAACCCCACCCCCTAAATTAGCCCTTTTTCAAAGTAGACACCCCAAGGAATTTCCTGAAAGGCATGTTGAGCCTATTGAATATTACATTTTTTTGTCACAGGTGTTTAAAAAATGACAAAAACAACAAAAAAAGTTCTCATTGAAATGCTATATTGCTCATGCATGCCATGGGTAAATGTGGAATTACATTCCAAAATACATTCTGCTGCTTCTCCTGAGTATGGGGATACCCCATGTGTGAGACATTTTGGTAGTCTAATATGAAGTGTGTTCTACATATGTATTCAAAATTACTAAAATGTACCTACGTACTATAATATCAATTGGAAAGCAAGACTTGGGGTTGAGGCACTTGGGACTTTCATGGTATGTTATAGACAAGACAACAATACACTGGATCAATATTTTTTATTTTAATTTTTCAAAATGTATTATAACAGATAAGGTTTAAAAAGTTCCCTATTGTGTATAGGGAATACACCTAAACATGACATTTGAAAAATAGCCTAAAATATGGCACAACAATACAAAAGATCACACTTCCACATTGGGTACTGAGTGGGGTATCCTCCAAACAGCCCCCCCCCAATCAAAAAACGTTTCTTGACTAAAACTCTACATGTTTCGCTGGGAAACCGCTTCTTCGGGAGTGATATTGATAAGAGGTGTGATCTGATACGGAATACACAAAACGTAATGATAGATAGTCATGGAGTGACGGAAAAATCCTAATGCACCAACAGATTCTCATATATGATATGTATAAAGATTAGACCTTTTATTTATATATATAAATTGACAATGATCCCAGCTGTGAAATAGCCCATGAATGGATAGTAAAATTATTGATGTTCTTAGGAAAATCATTAGGTTTATGTAGGCAGGAGCTGTTGTGGAGGAATATCCTTCAAAGGTCCAAGATAGTAGCTGGCCAGAGAGATCGATGTATGGTGCAAGCAATTTCACTTCATGCTGTCCAATCAATCTCTCTCTACGGTTTTGGACCTTTGAAGGATATTACTCCACTTTGGGGTGTCATTTCACATATAGCCATAGCATGTTTGAGCAATATATCATTTAAGTGACAACTTTGTGTAAAAAATACAGTTTTGTAATTTCCCCCGAAACTTGTGGCAAAATATAAAATATTCCATTTCCTCAACATGCCTCTCAGCAAATATCTTGGAGTGTCTACTTTCCAAAATGGAGTTATTTGGGGGGTTGTGCTATCTTGACATTTCAGGGCCTCTGAAACTGTGATGGGTAGTGAGGAAATTAAATAAGCAATTGACGCCCTTAGAAAACCTGAAGGCGGTGTTTGGTTTTCGGGTCCTGTACACAGCTAGGCTCCCAAAAAGTCTCACATATGTGGTATCCCTGCACTCAGGAGCAGCAGCAGAATGTATTTTGGGGTGCCATTCCACATATAGCCATGATACGTGTGAGCAATATAACATTTTGTGACAACTTTGTGTTAAAAAAAGAAAATTTTCATTTTCTTAAAACTTGTGGCAAAATATAAAATATTCCATGAACTAAACATGCTTCTCAGCAAATAGCTTGGGGTGTCTACTTTACAAAAAGGGGTCAATGGGGGGGGGGGATGTTTGAACTGTCCTGGCATTTTATGCCCCATATTAGAAGCTTATGCCACATATCACCCACTCTTCTAACCACTTGAATACCAAGCCTTTTCTAACACTTTTTGTTGAAAAAGAGTTGAAATTTTTTTTTTCTTTTACTAGAAAATTACTTTGAACCTTCAAATATATATATATATATATATATATATATATATATATATATATATATATATATATATATTTTTTTTTTTTTTTAAAGCAGAGGCCCTACAGAACAAAATGGTGGGTGTTTCAATTTTTTTTTGTCACACAATATTTGCGAAGAGATTTTCCAAACGCAATTTTTTGGGAAAAAACTGATTTATTTAAATTTAATGCACAAATACAATATATATTGCCCAATTGTTTGGTAAAATATAAAAGATGATCTTTCACTGAGTACATAAATACTAAACAAGACATACTTTCATATTCCACACGCCTGTGCAGCGGCAACAAATGATGTACATTTTTAAAAACCTTTAAAAGCTTTTACAGGTAACCACTTTAGATTTACAGAGGAGGTCTACTGCAAGAATTACCGCCCTCAATCTGACATTTGCGGTGATAACTCACATGCATGCTGCAATTGCTGTTTACATATGACACCAGATCGATGCTTGAGTTCGCCTTTGCGTGCAAACTCGGGGGGGACAGGGGTGCTTGAATTTTTTCTTTTTTTTATTATTGATTATTTGCTTTTTTATTTTATTTTGACACCTTCCCTTTAATTTTTTTTTTCATTTTTGTTGTTTTCACAGGGAATTTAAATATCCTCTATGAAAGCAATAAGTAGTGACAGGTACTCTTTTTTTAAAAGATGGGAGTTTATAAGCTTGGGTAAGCGTTGTCTCTGTGGTCTGAAGGGAAGAGGTGCAACCCAGCTGTTTGTGCTGTCTTTGACTAGACCTTGCTCCATTATTTCTAAGAAGAGTTTGTCTTTGATAGACATTGCCACACGATTGTCATCTTTGGTTCTCTGAAAGACTGTGCACCCTAAATGGTCTTGGTCACTGTCACAGGCAAAGTTGTCACTAGTGGGGCTTGTGAAGGGACAAGATGAGTGGGTGGCGTAGGCTGATTCCTTAACAAGGAAATGGTTGTGGCATAGCTGGAAAAGAGAGGGACGTCCATTCTCTAGGGTATTTGTGAGCATGCTGCTAACGGAGTTAGGTTTGTGCACGCTTCCTAGACAGACATCTCCTATGATGACCCATCCGAGGTCTAACTTCTGAGCATAAGGAGCGTTATTGGGACCATTAATCTGAGCTCTTGATTTGTGGGCTTGTAAGATATCTCTCCCAAGGAGTAGGATGATCTGAGCCTGAGGATCAAGTTCTGGTATCAGATGTGCTATGCGTTTCAAGTGTGGGTGATGAGCAGCTACATCTGGTGTAGGAATTTCAGATCTATGATCAGGGATCTGATTGCATTCGATAAGAGTTGGCAAAGACAAGCGAGATCGTCCATCGATGGACTCGATTTGGTAGCCGGATGCTCTCCTGCCAGCCGTCTCCATTATTCCTGCACAAGTTTTCAAGGAGTAGGGAATGCTGGGGCCTTTAATGCCGAACATGTCAAAGAAAGTTGAGCTGGCTAATGACTTGTTACTTTGGTCATCCAGGATTACGTAAAGCTTAATAGCTTTGTCTTTTTGGCCTGCTGGGTAGACTCTTACTAGGCAGATTTTGGAGCAGGACCTACCACCTATGGCTCCTTTGCAGATCTCTGTACATTGTGAAGTGACCTCTGGTGTAGTTGTGGTGGTGTGCTCCTCCTCCCCGCCGTGTTCACTAGTGCTGAGGGTGTGTTGTAAAGTCCATGGAGCTGGCCCGGGATGCAACCCTGTGTTGTGATCTGAGCTGTCACATTCTGTGCATTTTAAACTGACCTTACAGTCCTTGGCGAGATGAGATGTTGAAGAGCAGCACCTGTAGCAGATGTGGTTCTCCTTGAGGAAAGCTTTGCGGTCCTGCAGGGTTTTCTCTCTGAAGGCTCTGCATTTTAGTAGAGGATGTGGCTTCCGATGCAAGGGACACTGCTTACCAGGATCGTTGACCTTTGTCTCTGAGAGAAGTTGGCAGATCTGTAAAAAGGAACCTGGAGGAGACACGTTAGTTTTGTGTACTGCTACTGGAGGTTTGCGGGGGTTAAGTCCCACAGGAGCAACACAGAACAGCGTAAAATCAAAACTTGGATCATTTCTAGTTTTAGCTTGCTGGCACACAAAGTCCGCAAAAACAGAAAAGGGAGGGAATGGAACATCATGCTGTCTTTTATATCGGGAACCGTGTGTAATCCACTGCTCTTGCAAGTTATAGGGTAACTTTTGCACAATGGGGTTGACACCTCTGGCTGTGTCAAGGAATGCAAGTCCTTGTAAGTCTCCCTCAGATTTAGCTACTTGAAGTTCCATTAGCAAGTCACTTAACTCTCTAAGTTTATGGTAGGCTTTGCTAGGTATTCTGGGAAAGTTATCAAGTCTTTTGAATAATGCATTTTCTACTGCTTCTGCTGAACCATAACACTCATCAAGTCTATCCCAGATTGTTCTAAGACCAGTGTCTGGGTAGTTTATATTTATTGTCCTGATTCGCCTGGCATGTTCGGCAGACTCATTTCCAAGCCATTTGATCAGGAGGTCTATCTCTTCGCTGCAAGATAGCCCTAAGTCTCTGATAGTGTTTTGAAAGGATGACCGCCAGGCTCTGTAGTTTTCAGGGCGGTCATTAAACTTTTCAAGTCCTTTGGTGACTAACTTGCGTCGTGCAAAGAACCTTGCAAAGTCTATTGTGGCTTGGTTAGCCTGTTGTGTGTTGTCATGGTAAGATGGCTGTGTGTAGTCATACCTTTTGCTGGCACCAGGCTGTCCTCTGATGTACCGTTCTGGCTTGGACATTGGTTTTGGAGGGCGATTAGATGGTGATTCTATTATCTCACTTATGGGGAGTCTGTCGCAGGAGACGTCACTTTGCACGGATTTCTCCCGTTTGCAGGCTTGAGGCTTGTCACTGACTTGCGGCAGTACCATGGAGTGTCTTTGGCTTGTCTCTTTGATGTCATCTTTGACACTGCTTGTTTTAAAATGTTGATTGATGTAATCTGAAGTTTGTTGTAGAGAAATTTAAATTTTTAGCTGCTGGATCGAGAATATTGCTGCGACTGCTGCGTTCACTTCTCGGGTATATAGCTAATTCTAAGGCGTCTGCTTCAGCTATGGCTGCTGCTACTTCCTTCTCTACAGTCAGTTTCTCTAGGGCTACTTCTAGGAGGGCTTCCTCTGCCTCTAACTGTGCCTCTTGCTGCACTTTCTCTGTCTTTAGCCTCACTTTCTCCTGTTTAATCTGCATTTCTTGCTCAGCAAAGGCTGCTCGCGCCTTGGCGGCTTCAGCTTTCGCACGTGCTATGGCGAGTGCATTGCTTGCGGAGGAAGATCTAGAGGAGCCGGAAACTCGGGATCTTGTCTTGAGTGAAGATGTTTGGCTATGGGACATGCTGCTTGCAGGAATGCTTGACTGTGTAGAGACTGCTGTATTGCATATGCAGATGACTGCGCTGGCAGGGTGGCAGGCCTCTGTATAGTTGCTGTCCTAAATCCCACTTGCTGGATAGCCGCTGTTTCACTGTTCTGTTCTCACTACACGTATGCCCCAGGCGTGTGCAGCTCAACATACAGTTAAACCTTTAATCCTGCAATAACCAGTCCTTTTGTAACTTAAGG